>NW_026907846.1:0-738451 GCF_033807575.1 Cydia pomonella
GTACGTAAGTGTGAAAGTGAGAGGCATAGTGACAAGTGATAAAAAATGCGACCGTACTACACCACGCTGGTCGTGATTGTGTGACACGTTCCGTACTTAAGTACTTCTGCATTTCTTATTACTACTCCCAGAGACCTCTTCAATACCGAAATAACCCAAAAGTTGTTAGTTTATCGAAAAAAAGTAAAAAATAAAGCAGGTGCCAATTTTTTTCCTAAAAACCTTTTTTATATATTACATACAGCTCCTATTACAGGTCTAAAATGAGGAATCTACTTAAATGAGGGGTCGCGCTCCCATATAAATACTTGGGGACAATTAGTGTAAAAAGCAGATTTAGGCATTTTTCTGAAATTGACTTTTTGTGATACCTATTTGTAATAAACAGATTGAACTGCATTAACCTACCTGGTTCATTTTCCGTTCGAAAAAAAAAATAGCAAAAAAACAGTAACTTTAAAAACGGCTAAGTTTAAGTAAGTAAGTTTCGACATTTGATCGCACAGATTGACATATCGAAGCGATCTGTACCCCTAGTGTAACTTTGATCGACATCATAACGTGACGAACGCGTTTGCGTTAAGTCTCATTTTGTATAGGATTTTGAGGTTCCAAAACGTCCCGCTTGGCGCGCTCTTTCGAAATCCAATACAAAATGAGACTAAACGCAAACGCGTACGTCACGTTTGGAAATCGAATTTATTTACACTAGGGGTACTGTACCCCTAGTGTAAATATTTTCGACAGCGAAACGTGACGTACGCGTTTGCGTTAAGTGTCATTTTGTATGAGATTTTTGACTTTCCAAAACGTACCGCTTGGCGCGCTGTTCAAAAACCCATACAAAATGAGACTTAACGCAAACGCGTACGTCACGTTTTGCTATCGACTAAATTTACACTAGGGGTACTGTAGACGTAATCAATAACTAAACAGGTCCAAAAGAATTCCATTTCCTTCCATCCTTCCAAAATGTTCCAAACTGATTCGGAATGCAAAACCGCTACACTAATTACCAATCGCTCTAATGCAACCCTAATTAAAATTACGGCAAAAACTAATGAGACATTTCCAGTAATCTTTCTACATCGATATTGGAACAATATCTCACCGGAAATTTACAAGGAAAATGAACCCTTTCACTGAAGCAAAGAGATCATTTTCCTTTGAGCGGTAAATCTCAGTTTTTTGGTGTGGGAAATGCCGTATTGTGTGACATAGTTACTAATCAAAATATAAGGTAATTATCTATTCGTTTGTTAGCATTTCCCGTTGACGTGGTGTAACGCTGGGAATGTTTCGATCGTGAAGAAAAACTGAAGTGTATTTTTGCATGCATGACCTGCTTGTGAAGTAAGAAATGACCTTGGTATATGTAGTAATGTGTCTGTGTCTGAATGCATAAATCATTTAGCATCTAAGTGTGGGCGTAAAGTCAAGAAATTCGAAGGAAACATAAGATGTTGTTGTTGTTGATGTTTTTGGTTGGTTGTGGGTAGTCCTAGAGCACCCCTCCGCAGCAGTCTCCCGTAGCCTTTGTACGCCTGCAACTCGAGAGGAGTTACATGCGTGTTACCGAGCCTAACACTCCGCACCCTCGTTGAGCTCTGGCAACCTTACTCACCGGTAGGAACACAGCACTATAAGTAGGGTCTAGTGTTATTTGGCAGCGGTTTTCTGTAAGGTGGAGGTACTTCCCCAGATGGGCTCTGCTATAGGTCTGGAATGACATCCGCTGTGTTGTGCCCCACCACACAAACCTCTCCTTTGGACATACGACTAGTTTAAGTACATATATACCAGGGTCCAACTCCCAATCAATCTAACGTACGTTAGGCGGTATGTCAATTGTGCGTGGTGTAACTCACATTAATTCTTTGTATTTTTTTTTATACTACGTCGGTAGCAAACAAGCATACGGCTCGCCTGGTGGTAGGCGGTTACCGAAGCCTATGGACGCCTGAACCTCCAGAAAAGTTACATGCGCGTTGCTGACCCTAACTTCTGGCAACCTTACTCACCGGCAGGAACACAACACTACGTACTCGAAGTAGGGTCTAGTGTTATTTGTTGTTTTTTGGTGTTTGTGTCGTGTGTTCTTTTTATAAAAGATTGTTCGTAAAATCCACCATTTTCTATAACAAAATGCAATTCGCCAAATTACTCATCATTCAGGAGAAATTAGTCTCATTATTATTAATTGCAGGCAACGATTGCATTCTTAATTATTTTTTAAATGCTTCACAAGTCACGTATAGTGTAATTAGGGGTACCTGATCAATCAAAGCGTTATTGAGGTCATTGCAAATTTGGATGCAGTCGGGGACTGACATCTAGTTAGTTGAAAAATTATCTGTACTGAAATTAGTATTCAAGTGATATAATGTTTTAAATAAAGTTCATTTCAATACGTAAACATATTAATAAGTTTTTAGATAGATTACAGTAAAAAGTTGTTAGTTTTTTAAGTAACAAACACTCGTGTTAAGGAGTTCCGCACTTTAAAAGTTGGTAAGTGAATAAAAGTGATTAATTTATTCTTAAAAAGTTTGTCAAATCCAACAAACCATAATCGTTTGTCCCTATCCGTTATTTTGCCATTTCTGAATGCTAGAAAGAGAACATTTAAACAGAGGTTTGTACGATTGCTAAAGTGTATGAATGGGTAATCTATTTGTATACACGGTGTTTTTTTTAAACTCCGTTAATTTCAAGGGTGCATTCCTGAGCTTAAATTAAGTAACTTTCTCAAAGAAATCTGTATTCTTCTCGTAATTACCTCCATTATGGATATAATCAATTATTTAGTTTTATCCGATAAGGCCCTTACGAGCGTGTACACTTGCGTTAGGGCCTGTTTACATATTGATTACTGTTTAGTATTAGTATATGTCATTGATATGTCATAGTTTCCAATTGTTTGGTAAATTTAAATATAATGTCCGTGATACAACGCTATTAATTACTTTTAACGAAAAAAAATGTTCTATGCCATTCAATTTTCTCATAATATGTACTTAGCCATACCATGAAGTTAACGGAGTTTTACAAAAACACCGTGTATTGTATAATGTACTGAATATCAGCAACAATGAATAAATAAAGATTTTGATTGAATTCTAAATACCTATAAATTACCTAACTTATCGCAAGAAAAATAAGACAATAAAAGATTCATAAAGTTGGTAATTATGCACTTTTGAATAGCTACCATATGTAGGTACCTATTATAAAACACTTTGGACCCGGGTACGTCCTTAAACTACGTCCAAAAGAGAGGTATGGGCATTGTGAATGTCATCTCGCTTTGTGTGGTAGGGCACAGTACAGCGGATGTCATTCCAGATCTAGAGCAGAGCCCAACTGGGGAAGTACCTCCACCTTACAGAAAACCGCAGCCAATTAACACTAGACCCTACTCATAGTGTTGTGTTCCTGCCGGTGAGTAAGGTTGCTAGAGCTCAATGAGGGGTAGGGGGTTAGGGTTGGCAACGCGCATGTAACTCCGCTGGAGTTGCAGGCGTACATAGGCTACGGAGACTGCTTACCATCAGGCAGGCCGTATGCTTGTTTGCCTCCGACGTAGTATAAAAAAAAAAAAACCTTGATGACATTATTACCCATGACCACTGTGTATTTTCAGTCAAAATAAATAATTTGAATTTAATAGCCTCTAACGTTTACTAATAAAACATTTATTACGTTTGCATTGAATTTATTATATTATTTAAAAATAAGTTTTAAACATGTGAGATCAAACATTGACAAACTCCAAGAGAGCCGTAATAATCATGTTACCCAGTTCATTTATTTTAACCAGCGTTTGTCAGTGTGAGTACAGACAGAGTGACAGTTCACTGCCATTGGGTCATTTTAAACAGTCTGTAGTTGCGTAAGTCGCGTTTGGTTGCAAGCATTTAAGCGCGCAGTTGTTTTATGCGACAAACGCAGCGTTTCACGCGATGCGTTTGTCGCACACCTGTTTTACATCAAACAATTTAATGGCACTACATTTATTTACGCGTTAAACGCAGCGGCAAGCGCATTATCATTATTTCTTCAGTTGACGCATGCGTTCACCACTGCGTTTACAAACATCATTAGAAAGACAAGACAACGATGGTACATTAAGAGTCAGCTTGATTCGAACAATCCTTATAAGAAGTCACAGCGATACGATACCGATCTGTCAGTATCAAAAATGACATTTGTTCAACCAAAAAACGTCACATTTGACACTGACAGATATTAGATACATTGTAATCGGGCCGAGTGTATCTGTTAGGACCCCTCTAATTATTAACCTTGAGACAAAACGCACTTAGATATAATCTTTCGCGAGTTATCAAACCATAGCGAGTAGTTAGATCTAATTACCTTTCTCCAAAACTGAATTTTCAATCAGAATGTGAAATACATGTCTGGCATTGAACATAAAATTTTGCAATGCATTTTACAACGCAGATATAAAATAAATAAATATTATAGGACATTATTACACAAATTGACTAAGTCATATAGTAAGCTCAAGAAGGCTTGTGTTGTGGGTACTAAGACAATGATATATGTATAATATGTAAATACTTAAATACATAGAAAACATCGGAACAAGTATTTTCGCTCATCACACAAATAAATGCCCTTACCGGGATTCGAACCCAGGACCATCGGCTTCATAGGTTGGGTCACCCACTAGGCCAGACTGGTCGTCAAATTGTACCCTACATCGATATTTGTAAATTAGGAAACTATGGGTCTAAAACTAATAATGGTCTATAATTTCTGTTTGGTCCAGTGGTTGTCTGGTAGAGAATGTCGCAAGGCATTAAGTCGGCCTATTGTACGTTATACTTGTATTTGTGTAATAAAGTTTAAAATAAATAAATAAATAAATTTGTAGCTATTAGCTAAGTTGTTCATATGTTTATTTTACGACTATTTCAATAAAATAAAATAAAATATTGCCCTGTAGTGCCCATAATACAAGCCTTACGGAGCTTTCTGTGGGAATCAGTCGATTTGTGTAATATTGTCATATAATATTTTATTAATTTGAAATATATTTAACACTAATTAAAAAAACCTTTGTTTCAGGGGTAGCCAATCCTCCATTCAACATGTCTATAATAGACTCGTACAAGCGATTTATGGAACGAAACAGCGGTAAGTTATTTACAAAATATTTTAGTCCGCGGACTGGACGCACGCCACGCCACGCCGTTGGCGTCGCACGGTTTCGAGCGGCATGAATAAAAGGTAAGGTAGAAGTACTAGTGCTCGACGCTGCACTAGTACTCGACATGGGCACTTTATGTCAAAGTGACAAGGATTAAGTTCGAATACAGAAAAATCTTCGTTGTTTAAATTTGACCTATATTTCCATGAAATAAAGTGCCCATGTCGGTGACTATTGCAGCGTCGAGCACTAGTACAAGCCTTATAGACTTGAATGGGACTATTTTGGACGAAAATGGCGACGGCTTGCCGCGCCGCCCGCCACCCGCTCTACTTGCCACGCGCCGCGTGCGTCCAGTCGTCGGTTTTAGTTTTTACAATGTGTACCCGTACCATGACTCACTGACAATGTCAAAACTGACATATCCGCTATCGAAAACGTAATTAACTTTCTACACATCTGTCTTGCACTTATATACGAGTACGAGCGAGATGCATAGAAAGTATTTAAGTTACGTTCTCGATAGCGTTTATGTCAGTGCCGAACTGGTGGTAGCCATGCAGGAGTAGAAGTAGCTAAACGGCTGAGGTGTTCAAAATGACCTTCACACGTTATTCTCTAAACAGTTACCTCCTAATTCCCAGCAGTTGTTGTAGTTTTGAATTTGGAACATTCTTTTATTATAACTCGAAATTCGAGTAAATTTTCCTGGAGTTAGGAGGATAAAGTTGTGTTCAGTTAATTTGTGAGCCCGCTTGACTTCTGCTGCTAGGCACATAATCGGACGGTAAGGAATAAGGAAAATCAGCATTGTATTATAATGGATTTTCCCAATTGGCTGAGCGGTAACAAATATTAACACTATTGAGATACCGTTAAACGTGCCTACTTTGCTCCAAAATTAGAAATTAAATTAAAATTGTAATAATATTATTATTTTGTGGTAGGTATGTTGATATACAGTATGTATTTTTGATATAACCGCAAACTTAAACTAGACGTAGGTTTTAGTGCTATAAAACAATTCTGAAAGATTTTTTAAATTAAGTCTTAACTACCAGATCATATTAAATTTTTGAATTTTTTTCGAGTGGCTATATATTTCGTAGATCATGTTTTTAGTTAAAAAAAGGAGTGATAAATTGCTTACTGAATTATTATATATGGAAAAATTAAAGTCGTCCATTTTTTATAAAATCTATGAAAGTGTGTTCATTAAAGCCTTAACTAATCCTTTGATTATGTGGTTGTCTCAAAAATACACGCTGTACCTATATACTGATTTAAAGTGGGCCATCACCATCATGTACAGCCAACCAATTTGAATCCTAGGCCACTATAGAACCTTGTCGCTTTAACTACTCTATACATGTCATGCATCACTCAATAAGCACTGTCGTAGAAGTCATTATGACATGGTTCTATAGTGGCCTAGGAATCAAATTGGTTGACCGTACCTAACACGTAAATGAGGCTGTGATGTGATATTGTTTACATATATAAAAACTGTTAGAGTACAAATTACCCAGTGGGGAGCAAAATAGTCACATTTTACGGTGTATATTCTTTAAACGAAAAAAATCCTTAATGTCAAAGTTTTTATTATAATAATATGTCGTCATGCTTCTTAGAAAAAGTACCTAATCAAAACTTTGGTGCCTTACCATGTTTTTGTATCTCCTGTCAATTAGTAGCTTAATAGTAAATTCTTCAAGTAATCTATGATTCTTTTGTCAGATCCATTGCAAAAAAAAAAAAATCCGGGTGTGTGATTTGCGTATAACTCGTACGGCGTCGTATACGTAATATTTGCATGTATTATTTGAGTACGTATCTTTGCTTAGATGAGATCATAGACATAATTCTATTACTCGGTATGTTAATCGCTTTATCGTTTAATAATACATGCTATTTCAATGGTGGAAAGCGTGGACTATACACGGTGTACCATGAGGAAACCGAAAGATTTTAATAGTGTATTCCTGATAACATTTAGAGACTAAAATGTCATATAAACTTTTCTGGATTTCGCCTAGTTTCAGAGTTCATACCAATTTAAAAAAAAACATATACTTATTGTAACTTAGTGCAAAAAGGCTCTTTGATGTCCTTATAGTCTATATCCTTTGCGGGGTTTGAATTTGAACCCGCGACCTCCGGATTGAAAGTCGCACGCTCTTACCACTAGGTCACCAGCGCTTCATAAACAAAAACGTACACTTAGAAAAAATATCACCAATCTACTCGTATCTTTCTAAGGCACATTCTTAGCTTGGCATTAAGAAATCTGTGCGGTGCAATGCTACATGCCTGGGGGCCTAGCCAAGATAAACATCGTGCATTGACATGCTAAACAAAAAGTAAAAAAAACGTTTTTATACATTATTAAGATTCGATTGGCCTTGAATCAACTATAGTCACCACCTGATTTTTATTGCCTGTCACCATGCCTGTCACGTTCTAACAAGTATGTAAGTGCGATAGTGACGGGCATAGTGACAAGTGATAAAAATGGAACTATGCTGTCACATCAGGAAGGAACTCAGCGTTTATGAAGGTACACTGTACCGACAAGTCCGGAAAGGCCGTAGACCAAAATACATGGATTGTGAGAGGATTTGACTCATTCCGCCGTGGCCCGGGTGAACGGTCTAGGCATTTGGAGGCCAACCGCGGAAACCGAAATTCGCCAATTGCGGGGATTTTTCTCTTTTACTCTTTCTAAGATGTCATTAGAGGGACAGAGAAAAATGCCCGTAATTGACGAACTTCGATTTTCGCGGTAGGCCCCCTGCCGCGAATAGAGTGGACGCTGATTCGCTTCCAGGTTTTGTGAGCTGGAGGCCTTGGTCATGCACTTTGTTTCGTATATGACATTTATTTCTGTTTAATAAATAAATAAATATTATAGGGACATTCTTACACAAATTGACTAAGTCCCACGGTAAGCTTAAGAAGGCTTGTGTTGTGGGTACTCAGAGATATATAATACACAAATATATAAATACATAGAAAACATCCATGACTGGGGAACAAATATCTGTGCTCATCACACAAATAAATGCCCTTACCGGGATTCGAACCCAGCAGCGGTATCATGGTCGCATTTTTATCACATATCATATTATGCGTCACTTTCGCACTTGCATGCTTGTTAGAACGTGACAGGCATGGAGACAAATGATAAAGAGCCGACCATTTTAGCCCTACTGTAGCGGTATCATGGTTCCATTTTTATCACCTGTCATATCATGCGTCAATTTCGCACTTACATACTCGATAGAACGTGACAGGGGTGGTGACAAATGATAAAGAGCCGACTGGACCAATTAAAATTCTCAATTGACAAAAACCCGTATCATTTTCGCACCTGCATTTTGCGGTTGTCATCAATGTCTTATCATCAAGACCAATGACTTTAAAACATAATGACATAATTATAATGATCCTTGGAAATAAATTAGACTCCGTTATGCGATAAATTGACATGATCATTAAAGAGTCGTTAACAAAATGGCGCCTGTGTGCGAATCGATAAAATTGGGCAATACCCATAAGCTATGTACGTGACTAAAATACAAACTATTTTGTCTGTGATTTCGTGTTTCTTATGATTATAATACTAGAAGCAATTAACTTTATTTGTACACGTACGGGGACGAACCTTCCCGTACTGCAGTCAGCGTTGGCCGAACGTTAATTGAAAATAACCATTACAAATTGAACGATTACAGCATTAACATTTCGGCCAACACTGACTGCAGTAATGTGTTAAGGTATAGTATGTTCAGAAAATGGATTTTAAAAAGTCTTAGCGCTTTTTTGCATCACAGCACGGTTGTCATAAATTTAAATAATATAAAAGACAAGAAATAAGTCAAATTAAAGTAGCTTATTATACTGTCACAAAATTTGCACGAGGAAAAAATTAACATTTCATACAATTGTTCCTTTTCTTTTTGAATTTTAATAAACAAACAAAAAAAATACAAATGGCGGACTTAATGCCCAAGACATTCTACCATCAACCATTTGGGTCAAACAGAGACATATATGTATATGTTACATATATGTTAAGTAATACATATTATGTATCTTATCCCATCCAACTTAACTTTTTGATCTTAGGACTTTTAACTTGCATTGGAATGCATAAATATGCATAAATGCCATAAAATTATATAATTTTAGAAACCAGTCGTACTTGTACTCATAATTATGCGTGCTATTCCTTATTACCATGAAATAAGGTGTTGTTTTCGAATCAATATGCAAAATATGACCAGCTGATAAACATAGGTGTACGCACTTTGAGCATAATGCATTCTGTCATGATTCACCCAGTTAAACGTGACTAGCTTGAATATGTTGGTAATATAAATATAACGTATGTAAAAGATCTTATAAGTATGTAGTCAACTATCAATAAAACCTACCTACTACAGTCATAGTTTTAGTATAAGCCATTGGTAACTTCGAATACGGGATAATTTAATTTTCTAACATAAAATAAATGAAATTGTGTTTGATGAAATAAAATCGTTGCCAATTTGTATTATGCTTGTAATATTAACTTTAAAAATCAGATGTATTGTATGACACTACTTATATGTCAAGTACAAACTAACCATAAAACCTTTTTAGAGATATCGAATATTAAATGACTAAATTACAAAGTATGATGAGTTTTAGTAATTTCATTTAAGGTTTATTGCCAGTCAAGGTAGTAAACCTCAATTTCAACAACTAGTCATTTATGCCACCTTACTATGTGAAATCCTATATACCTGTGTGTAAACTTACTTATCAAAAACGTATCATGTAAAAAATCGTAGTAAGTTTTGTAGTAAAAAAAAACTGTGATATTAAATGTAAATGTAGCCAAGTCAGTTGGTTCATTATTTAAGGTCAATAAGGATAAGTGTGGCTGCGGGGTAATACCGTAACTACCGTTCATACCGGGGCCTGTTTACACATTGATTAGTGTTTATTATGAGTTTATATTACACTTGATAATTGTTATTTAATGTTGGCATTTAATTGCAAATTTAAAATAATATATACTAGTAAATATGTACACAATATGCTATACCCTTAAGGTCTGATAAGGTCAGATAAAGATAACACTCTCTTTTTCTTCTTGCTTGTGAAAGAAAGGGAGCGTGCTATCTTTATCTGACAGATAATTTTATCTGGTGTTTGAAAAATAAGACCGAAAGGAGCAATTCTTGTATAATTATTTCGGGGATCTCGGGTTTTCGGCGGCGAAAAATCGATATAGTTAGTTCTTATCTCGGGAAAAACTTATTTATATATTTCTCTTGATATTTTGACCGTGACGCGCCAATCTTTTAAATACGATCTTTCAATTCAATACGATCAAGTGCGTTTGAGTACTGTGAGGATAAAATATCCTTATTATAACGAAACTTCTTTGATTCACCTATTATGCAAGCTACATATCTACATGTCTGTCTTAATAGTGCGATGTCTGGCATTAAATAATAGCGTCAGTTTAATATGCGTAAAAGCACTGCAAACAACTAGGTTGCCAGAGCTCAACGAGGGGGGGGCGGGTTTAGGGTCGGCAACGCGCATGTAACTCCTCTGGAATTGCAGGCGTATATAGGCTACGGAGACTGCTTACCATCAGGCGGGCCGTATGCTTGTTTGCCACCGACGTAGTATAAAAACAATATAAAAATTAAATCAGTCATATTTTGCATAGTTTTGTATGTTTTCTTACTTTGCTTGCATGTAGTACACAACTAAACCAGTAATTTATAATCGCGTAATTTACATTTCTATGTAATAGTTTTTTTAGACGTAGGAAGCTTTAGGGCTATTTTTAGTTCATTTATTTAAGACTGCTTGTTTTCTAAAAAAAAAAATGCAAACACTTTTTTTTATTAGAATATAGGTAGGCAAAGTTCGGATTTCGGTTAGTTCCCGACTCGCCGGATTCTTGTTACGCCGGATTCCTGTTTCGCCGGATATCCTTTAGAACGTTACAATCCGACGAAACAAGAATCCGGCGGCACAAGAATCCGGCGAATCGGGAACTAATCCGGATTTCGGATGGCGACAATTGCTTGAAACGATGACGGACGGAATCGCTGTGACGGACCGTAAGCGCACCGTTTTTTTTGTGCCCTCCACACTGCTACTTAAAATACTGTGACGGTGCGGTCAAATCAATTCAATTCAATCCAATTCAATTCAATATTAAATTTCAGGCATGAAGCCCATATTATAAAATAAAATAAAATAAATAAATATTATAGGACATTATTACACAAATTGACAATTGATTGATTATTGATATTATGTTAGTAATATAATGTTTTTATTAAACTGTTAGTAGATTACAATATTTATTTTTTTATATGAGCGTTAGGAACTTTTTTTAGGAATATTTTTCTTAGTAACATTTATTTTACAAAATGTAATTAAAAATTAAAACTACAACCATCTCAAACAAAACGCAAAACGCTTTATCTTCAAAGTAAGCTTAAATAATAATAAATATTATAGGACATTATTACACAAATTGACTAAGTCCCGCAGTAAGCTCAATAAGGCTTGTGTTGAGAGAACTTAGACAACGATATATATAATACATAAATATTTATAAATACTTAAATACATAGAAAACACCCATGACTCAGGAACAAATATCAATGCTCATCACACGAATAAATGCCCTTACCAGGATTTGAACCCGGGACCATCAGCTTCGTAGGCAGGGTCACTACCCACTAGGCCAAACCGGTCGTCAAATTATCTTTATCAGTTATCTTTTGTATGTCGTATAATTCACAGAAGCAGCTCGATTCGGGCAACCAATGTCACTTTGACGGTAGAAATATCGTAGATATATCTTACTGGGATCACAGCGGAATCGAAATAAACGTCAAATTTGATATGTCGTTTAGTTATCGATCTTTTAAAGATCTTTCCAAGATCTTAAACGTGTCTTAATCACTCTTCAAATCGGGCCGTTATGTTCGTGATTTTTTTCTGTCGAAAGTAAATAAAATCGGGATTCGAATTGCTGAAGTTCCTAGAGAAAATCCTTTAAAATTGCTTATTAAATCTGTCAATCCATATCATAAAGGGACCTTATGGCGGACGGCGCTTACGTCGCGTAGTACAGTCAGCATCAATAGTAGCGGATGAAACAACGCGTCAATAGTATCTGATATTCCGTATAACTTTTCCAAATCTCTAAAATTTATGTTCAGAGGTATATCTTTTACCGTCTTAATTATTCTACATATAGAACTATCACTTTTTGTTAACCTGTTACAGAATGGTAGATACTTTTGAAACCTTGTTTGATCCGCTGCTTTTGATGCTGACTGTACTGCATTAATATTGGCGCGCCGTTAATAATGGCTTAAGCGCCGACCGCCATAAGGTCCCTTTCGATATGGATTGTCACAAATTTTAGCAACCGTATTGTTATCTAAAAAATCGTTACAAATTTTCAAAAACTCCTCTCTCCGGAGCCTCCGGCACCTTAAAGATTCGTGTAATGCATCCGCAGTTGCATTTGTGCGTGTTGTTTGCCAGACCGTGCTTGAGCATGCGCGGGCGTCGGTCAAGGTCGAACGTTGCGTAAGGAAGCGCAGGTGCTGTGTTCATATAGGTAGGATCTTATAGATGTGCTATACCCGTGCCGTTAGGGACAGAACATACGCAATGCGACTAAATTAAAAACACGTTTTAACATTCCTGACAATATACCAAACACAACCTACGTAATTTGGTCTGGTTTGTTGGTCATAATCCATACTAAAATTAACGATCGGGGAATAAAAAAATAACCGGAGACGGACTCGCCCACCGAGGGTTCTGTACTTTTTATAGCGGCAACAGAAATTCATCTGTGAAAATTTCAACTGTCTAGTTATAACGGTTCCTGAGGTACAGCCTAGTGACAGACGGACAGACGGATGGACGGATAGCGGAGTCTTAGTAATAGGGTCCCGTTTGACCCTTTGGGTACGGAACCCTAAAAATGAGACTGACAAGGACAAACAATAAAGTATATAAGACTACCCCGTTCGGTCATTCCAGCGTTTTCGATACAAGCTCCTAAGCCAGCGTGATTTTTTCCGACAACATCGTTATATTTGAACCAATTCATAAAAAACCTTAACAAGTTATATACCTAAGCCTGTAATTGGCTTCCCTGATACATATTTATGTTAACCTAGTTTTAGTTTACTTAAGCTGTTGGTTTTCCGAATAAAATAAAATAAATAAATAATAATATAATAAGCTTTCCTCAAGAATCACTCTATTGATAGATGAAAGTCGTATGAAAATCCGTGCAGTAGTTTTTAGTTTTGGAGTAGTTTTATAGGATGTAGTAAATTGACGTTTTCCCCTACAGCTGCGGACACTAGGTTGCGTGACAGTCGTGCACATAGCGAATAGAAGCCGATTGAGATCTGTCAATATGGTAAGATTTTGATGTTGTTTTTATGTCCTTGACAAACACGCTGTTTGGTATGCCCGAAAGTAGGCAGGGTCATAACATTAGACATATTTATATGGTCCTGGTCTCGAATCCCGGTAAGGGCATTTATTTGTGTGATGAGCACAGATATTTGTTCCTGAGTCATGGATGTTTTTTTATGAATTTAAGTACCGTAAAACCACCCAACTATAGTCCAAAGCTCCCAACTATGGTCCACAAATAAACTCAATTTTTCTCGTTCAGGTGTGTATATTACTATATTTTTGTAGTTCTAAGGCAAAGTATGTTTATAAATGGAAGGTAAAACTAGGAGTAAACCACAAGGACCATTGGTATAGATACTTAATTTCCTTTTGAACTTGTGGACCATAGTTGCAGTATTGGACTATAGTTGGGTGGTTTTACGGTATTAGTTTATATTATACGAATACTTAAATTATTATATTATTTGTATACATCGTGGTTTGAGTACCCACAACACAAGCCTTCTTGGCTTACCGTGGGACTTAGTCAATTTGTATAAGAATGTCCCTATTATATTTATTTATTTAATTACAAACTATTAAATCCGAGTCGGCGTCTAGGATGGTATACACTAGCCATATTTGCCTTTACGAAAAACGTAGTTATAAGAATTTGATGTAGTAATATCGAATAACATAGCGCAGGGAAAGAATCCCTGACTGGGTAACCGAGTGGTTACAAATTTTCGAGTTTCGAGACAAAGTGATTATTAAGATATGAAGCGCTGGTAGCCTAGTAGTAAGAACATGCGACTTGCAATCCGGTGGTGGTGGGTTCAAACCCCAACTCGTACCAATGACTTTTTCGGGACTTGTGTACGAAATATCATTTGATATTCACCAGTCGCTTTTCGGTGAAGGAAAACATCGTGAGGTAACCGGATTAATCCCAATAAGGCCTAGTTTACCCTCTGAGTTGAAAGGTCAGATGGCAGTCGCATTTGTAAATACTAGCCTACGCCATTTATAGTTTCCAAGCGGCGCCCAGGTCCCCATGAGCCGAGGCAAAATGCCGGGAAATCGCGGGGAAGAAGGAAAAGTGATAATTATAGCATATTTTTTGTCTTGTCCCCCCTTAGCGATGACCATGAAGGCCCAGTATTGCTACCTGATTGACGCTTCCAAGCACCCGTGCCAATAATAAAGAAATACATGAGCACTGACGCGGCGACAAGTCAGAAAGGGTATTAATTACGCAGTATGTGTTCCTAATTGGTGGCGAGGCGTGGGAACGGGGCACACCAAAGATAAATAAATACATACTTATCTGTCTGTCATGTCATCATATAAGACCTGAAAAAAAAACAATAGCCGAAACTTATCAATATTCTCTTAGACACATTTATAATAGATATGTGTAGGTAATACTTAGTTATGACAGCGTCATACTTTAACCCCACTTGACCGTGAAGATTCATCGATAGCACAATTTAATGGCTGCAATTATTCTACCGCATGACAATATAATATATGTTGAAATACAATAAATGATATGTGTATGTACATAATGTTTACTTAGAGGTATCTATATTATAACAGGTGTATGGTAAATATTAAAATTATTGGCTGCAATGCCACACTCGAAAGAGATGTTTAGAACCTTAACAAATTTTCAAGTTTTATTACAATTGCCACTGCATTTTCGCATAGCATTGCTGCCAAATACAGTCGTAGAATTCAATTTCATGCCACTAAGTCCGCAGAATGCAGTAGGTATTGCGATGCCGCGTTGCTGCTGAATCCATTGGTACTGCAAATGTCAGAATCGATACAGGCTATTTTTTTAGTCACCTGCAATAATTTACGGGCTGAATATAAAGGTCATATTGAGCAACTTTTACTAGAACCAATCCCGAAATTGCAAAAAAAAATTACTCTCCCATAGAAAATTCAAGGTCAGACAGCCAAAATGCAGGAAACAGCCAATTTTTTTCGCAATTTCGCGGTTGGTCCCAAAGTAAAAGTTGCTCAGTATGACCTATATATTCACTATGTGAATGATTGTAGGTGACTCAATAAACATTCTGTATAATTTTAGTATAAGATAGCTAGTGATATAACCGAGAGATTCAAATCATTGAATCATTTATCCATCCTTATTTCCATGACTCTTCTCTTTCCATACACCAACTCTAAAGCGGCCCACTAATTACCAGTTCGCTGGACGATATCGGCTAGTCAGTGATTCGCAAAAGCTAACAATCGCGAATAACTGATAGGCCGATATCGTCCGGCGAACTGGTAATCAGTGAGCCCCTTATATAGTAAAACCCGCAGAATGGCCATTGCTGCCCTCGTAAGTTTCCTGCGGCGCCATATCTTCTGTCCCCTTCTGACTGGCTTACTTCTTAAAAGTGTTGTTAGTAACAACAAATCTTTGTCTTTGCCTTTCCAACAATCATCCAAATTGCAATTATGAAACAGCCACTGGCATTGCACCGAATCCATTAGATGTCTTAAAGATAATAGTCATTACAAAGATTGCTTAGGTTTCGTTTTTACACGGTTTTGAGTACTTTAATTAATCTTTGTGTTTATCTACTACCATCAAAATTTGGAATGACAAGGTCGTCAAATATTAAATTGCTTTCACTATGTCGAAAATAGGTTGTATGAATAGGTAGTTGAATTGGTAGATACATGTCCATTCTGAAATAAAAACGCGATTACTCTTTTAGGATTCTTTTAATATATTTTTAGGGTTCCGTAGCCAAAATAGCAAAAACTTTATAGTTTCGTCATGTCAGTCTGTCCATCCGTCCGTCCGCCTGTCCGTCTGTGTATATCTATATTAGATCAAAGGTGTAATTTAAAAGTCGCTACTTAGTTTCGAAGTTAAAATGTATAAGAAGAAATTTCGAATATCGATCGTCGCAGATAGTACTTGCGTTTGTTAGCAAATATATAAACTCATACGCAACACCAATCAATATGTAAACAGGGCCTAAGGCAACAAGGTACACGCTCTTTAGGGACCTTATCAGATAAAAATAAATCATCATTTATCTCCAAAATTGAGTAAATTAGAATACCGGTTTCTTTGAGACTGTTACTTAATTTAAGCTCAGGAATGCACCCTTGAAATTAACAGACTTAAAAAAAAACATCGTGTGTATTTATTAAATTGTCTTTCCTTTCAGACCCCCGAACAGAAGAATGGACGCTGATGTCAGGCCCCGGACCCCTACTGACCATCTTAGCCACATACGTGTACTTTTGCACATCAGTGGGTCCTCGCTACATGAGGGATCGGAAACCATATGACCTCAAGAACACCATAGTTGTGTACAATATTTCGCAAGTGCTGATGTCTGTATTCCTGGTTTATGAGGTAAATGATATATCTTGCTTTATGAGGTAACTAGCGACCCGCCCCGGGTTCGAACAGGTTATACAAAACCTTAACAAATTATACACCTTAACCTTCATCAAGAATCACTCTATTGATAGGTGAAAACTGCATGAAAATCTGTTCAGTATTTTTGGAGTTTAACGCGAACAAACAAAGATACAGACAGACAGACACGGCGGAGGACTTTGTTTTATAAGGTGTAGTCATTGACGTATGGCAGCTCGTAATTCCTTAAGACGACCATCATAGTATATGTGTGAACATGTCGCAAATGCTCAATTCATGTCTATATTCCTGGTTTATGAAATAAGTCAGTAGGCTCTCGGTACATGAGGGACCGCAAACAGTCACTTAATATTGGACTAATGCTGAGATTATTTACTTTGTTATATTTTGTTGGATATTAGTGCAGCCTTATTCTAGTTTTAGTTCTAGTTTTTTTGTAGTATCTATAAACAAGAATGGGATACTCTTGTATTGCGAGTGTCTAATGAGCTCAGACGTATACGTCTTATATATGAGTGTTTAAATTTCTACACTTATGTTTACTTATCAGACAACATCTTACTATGTTTTTTTTATTTTTGATTATATTGTATTGGTTGTTTAGTTTTATTCTGAAAAGGTTTTCAATTATAACTTTTCTTTAAGGTGTACGATATTTGTAAATTACATGCAATATGAAATACGAGTAATTAACATGATTAATGAACATAAAATAATATAACATAAATATTTAATATAACTTGATATGCATACAAAAATATCGTCTTCACGACCCTCTTAATGCTCTAGAGAGAAACATTAACTATGAACACTAATTATTATATGTCACAACTGTCACAAGTGATCATGACGTACGGTACGACGTACATTGCCGCACGAAATAAAATCAAAAATTAATTATGCTCTGGTAGCTGAGACTAATTTTAAAAAATCTTTCAAAATAGTTTTATAGCACCAAAACCTACATCTAGTTTAAGTTTGTGGTTATATCAAAAAATACACACTGTATAACACTGGATATAACGGGCAAATTTTCTAAAAAATAAAACTTACTGTATTTTAAAATAAAACTTTCTGTATTTTCCGCCCTGGATCGGGACAGGTGGCGTCTCGTTACTGAGGCCAAGATTCTTATGGATCGCTGAGCCAAAGCAGTTAGTTAGTTTTAGTAAGTTAAATAAAACTTACTGTATTTTTATTCCAGGGTTTAGTATCCGGATGGTGGAATGACTATAACTTCTCTTGCCAACCAGTGGACTATTCGGATTCGCCCAAAGCAAAAAGAGTAAGTAAGAATAAGAATAATAACATAGTTACAGGATCCATAAGACTAGAGTAATATTGTATGTACACTGCAGTCTTATTATTTCTTAAAAATGTACCTACTTTACTAATAGTTCCGGACCTAATAACAATTCTGATTTTAATGCGCATTCTGTAAAAATAAATAATGGTCAAGTACCATAAATGTTACCAAGTCAAGCTGTTAGGAATTTGCTAATTTAAACTTACCATGGTACAGTCAAGGTGTTAGATATCGACACGGACAAAGTGTCAAAAATATGTATACACTACTTTAATGTATGGCCAATAAAGGAGTGTATACATATTTTTTGCAATTTGTCCGTGTCGATATTTAATACCTTGACTATACCAATACCTATACACCGTGCTTTATTGAATTGCTTTAACTCCGGGTTATGGGTAAGTACGTTTAAGGAAACTAAATGGAATAGTTAATTTACAAAATTAAATGTTGCATATAGCGTTGTTGTAGCACGGGCATTACATTTAATTCAACCAAACATCAATCGTCCAAGATATTATCAAATAGTATTTACGTTTAGTATCAAATGTACACACTCGTACTAAACACTAATCAATATGTATACAGGCCCTAAGGCAAGTGTATACGCTCGTTAAGGCCTTATAAGAAAAAATAAATTATTGATTATCTCCGAAATGGAGGTAATTAATTAGAATACCGGTGTCTTTGAGAAAGTTACTTAATTTCGGCTCAAGAATGCATCCTTTAAATTAACGGAAATAAAAAAAAAACACGGTGTATAGGAATAATCACATAATAAAGATCTCTATTACAGTTCATTTTCTATGGCGAAGCTATCACGTAATGTTAAAAGATATTTCTTCGAAGTTTAGTACATTAATTTATTTTGTAATGTACATTTTTAATAATATAAATACAGTCAAATAATATTTATTGAATTATTTTTGAAATCAAGTCCTTGACTTGGATAATTAGAGGGATGTTAAAATGCGAGTCATGTAGATAGGTACCGCAAATAGGGAATATTACGGAATACTATGAGTAGAGAGCGCCATTAGCAGGTGCTGAGGGCCTACCGTGAAACACAAAATTCGAAATTTTGTTATTTGCCTCTCTATCACTATTGCATATTCGAGCGATAGAGAAGCAGCTAACGACATTTTGATTTTCGCGTTTCGCGATAGGCTCTCTCTGTAAACAAAGCGCTTTGATGCATCAATGTCGCTGTGAAAACTTCTCAAAAAACTGTTTACGGCATATTATGTATAAGTTACAATATGTGCTAGTGATGTACTCTGGCGACAGAACTTTGCAGTAATACTCCCTATTGTGAGGCGATATACAGCGCCATCTGGTCTCAATGTTAAAACCTATCAAGAAGTTACTACTTACGTCCGATAGTTCGCTCTTTACGCCACTAAGCTTCACTACTTATTCCACAGATGGCAGCAGCAGTATGGTGGTACTTCATGGCAAAGATCATTGAACTTTTGGATACCGTTTTCTTCGTGTTGAGGAAGAAAAATCGGCAAATTTCCTTCTTGCATCTGTACCATCATTTCATGATGCCCATTTGTGCCTGGATTGGTGTGAAATTCTTGCCAGGTAAATATTGTTTTAAATTTACTTAAATACCTTCTTAAACATTTTGAAGAGGCAAAATAGTAGGTAATTAAATGTATTAAAAAAAAATTCTGCAAGGAGGCCTCAAGGACAACATTTATAGTGACATGAAAAATACAAAACAACTTTTATAAATACAACAGCCTATACCTAGGTAAACTACATTATAATAATCTCAAAATAAATATGGAAATATGTATGGATTTTATTTATTGAGATAAAGTTTTTCACGTTCGTTTCTCTCCTACGTCCCCTCATGGCGGCGTGGCCTTGATTGAAAACTTCTAAAACAGTTTCACCTTTGATATTTAAATAACTGATTTCAAAAAGAGGATGGGTGGCCCTAATTCGACGGTTATTTTCGCATCTGGAATTTTTCTTCTATTATATATTAGTTTCATCGTCATTAAGTACGTCAGGGATCAGGGTGCGGTAATGGATTCCTAGAAAAATTGCGAGTCAAGAAAGCACCATTTGTGACCGCGGCCGGCAAAACGTCCCACTATGTCGCTTGCCATTAGAACGAGATTTGCTTGTATCTTTATACGAATAACCTGTCTAGGCGTCTTTATGGCAGGCGACAAAGTAGAACGTTTTGCCGGCCGCGGCTACATTTTGTGGCGTTAAATTGCTAATGAAGAACAGGGTTCCTTTTTTCAAGAGTCACAGGAACCAGCAGCCTAAAAGCCGCTCCCATACAATCGAATTTACCTATTGCTCTCATTTTAAAACTACAGACTTAAATTACCAGAATATCTTACGACCTTAAGACCTGTATGTAATTGCATGATTTCTATAGTAATCTAAATTGTATTTCTTTTCTTAATGCATGTTAATTATAAGATGTAATGTTTTGAAAAGATGTGTCCCGCCGAGTTTCTTGCCGGTCCATATTGGGATACCCTCCTCCAATTGAGGGGGGATTTAAATCTTCTCGGGTCAGAGGTGTAGAGTTAGAGCCGGTGTAGCTTTATTTGGAGTTTAAGCGCATTGTAATATGCCTACTTGAATAACAAACTATCTTTATCTTAATGTAAAACTTCCAGGAGGCCACGGGACGCTCTTAGGTGTCATCAACTCCTTCATCCACATCATCATGTATACCTACTACCTGATTTCGGGGCTGGGCCCGCAGTACCAGAAGTATCTGTGGTGGAAGAAGCATGTTACTACACTGCAATTGGTAAG
Source organism: Cydia pomonella (assembly GCF_033807575.1). Classification (NCBI taxonomy): domain Eukaryota; kingdom Metazoa; phylum Arthropoda; class Insecta; order Lepidoptera; family Tortricidae; genus Cydia; species Cydia pomonella. Next base: position 21,145 of record NW_026907846.1, read on the forward strand.
CATTCATTTTAAATAGATCGTGTTGTTTACGAAGACACAAGGCATGTGCCTTGTCTAATAATTAATTAAAAGGTTAGATTTGACAAATCTGCGCGTTATCGTAGAACACGAACTATACCTATTGTTTTCTTCAAAAGTGACGATGGTAATGGTAGTTAGAGGATCCGAAAGGATGTTAAAATAGAAGAACTAAGCCGAGCCGAATATAATTGGTGAGACCAAAGCACATTGTCGCCGCTGGCTTGGCCACCTTGAGAAGATGGAAGAAGATCGGGCAATCAGAAGAGCCTAGGTCCAATCCAAGCTATGTTTAGTTTGGTGCCAGGTTCATCCGTGTAATATTATTCTCCTATAATTACCTATGTAAATATTAAAAACGAGAACTAGAGCATACTAATTTGTTCTATTCAATTGTCCAAGTGCAATTATTGTTTGATAAATAACTATTTATTTAAAAATGTTAAAAACCTCCTACGCTTAGGTATATGCCAAAAATCCAATTTATGCCAGAAATGCCTTACTTTATTATGGAAAAAACTGATACTCTTCAAATTGCTAGTTTGATTTCTATGAAAAATAGCTAATAGGAACCACCGTAAGGAAATTCACTATCGAAAGCTACGATGCCACAGATAGACATACATTGGCATCAAACAATGCGTTGGGGGTTGAAACATGCAAAACAATTAAAAGTTATCTTAGAGACGTTCTAAAACTATTTATAAGTGCTTGTTGCTAGACCTCCATGAATAATATAGGTATGTATATTCGAACTTGAACTGGACCTATAATGGAGTTGGCAATGGGGTCTTAAAAGTTGGTGCCAGCATAGGTTTTACTAGTAATAAAATCATCAAAAGTAGAAATAATGTATTTTTTTTTCTTTTCAGATACAGTTCTGCATTATTTTCTACCACAATTTCTCGGTCATGTTCGGTGATTGCAACTACCCGAAGGGTATCAACTTTTTGCTCTCGTTAAACGCTGGTCTTTTCTTGTACATGTTCGGTAACTTCTATTATCAAAACTATATTAAAATACACAAAAAAGTTGTTCAAAACGGAGACATCAAAAAAGAAGTTAAGAATGTAGATAGCAATGTAATTAATGGGCATGTTAAAGTAACAAGTGAAGTTAATGAAGAAGATATAAAAACTTATGTTACAGAAGGAAAGAAGGATTGTTAGCGAAAAGACTTCTTTAAGTAAGGATACAGTTTGTGATGCTATGTTAATATTACTTCGTTTTAGTTCTTAGTCTAAACGAAATTAAAGTAAAAGGTGAACATGGATGAAATCTAAATTAATTGTATAGTCAGTTAGTAGGTATATGAAGATTTTAATACCCAATTTATATTGTAACGAGGTTTTCTTTTAGACAATTATTTTGTGATGTTTGAAATATATGAGTAGTTTAAGTTTAATAATATTCTTAGTCTTATTTTTACTATAAACGATTTGCTCAATTTATATATGACATCGAAATTATTTATTTATAAATTGTGTTGTCTTATTTGTTTGATAATTTATAACTTAAATAACATAACAAATATTAAATTTAAATTTGAACAAATATTATAAGCACAATGAGTATTTTTGTAATTGATATTATACGTACTGCTAGTATTTTTTTGTATGACAAAAAAGCCATTTTTAGCGAAGAAAAACTATTTGTAATTTTCCAATTATGTTGTATGTTTAATAAGTCGCAATTATGGTTAGAGAGTCGGGCCAAGATAACTTTGCCCAAGCTTTGCAGTAACAGAGTGTGGACGTGCCACCATTTATGGGAATTGGTCCCATGTTTTAAGTAGCCTTATTTTTGTCCCACTGCTGGGCAATTGCGTCTCCTTTCTTCCTCCAGTCATTACAGTTTGTTACATGCTTCCACCAATCGCTGCAAAATGCGTTGACGTCGTCCACAGCGCCATCTCTTTTCGGCGATGTCCATTAGGTAGCCAATTTAGCCCACCAATCCCATCGCTCGATTTTTTGGTCCCATGTAAATATGAATTAAAGAGTGTCACTTCCACGCTTTGTTATTTCATAGCCGGTGCAGAGCTAGCCTTTAGACGGAAGGCCAATAATTTTGGATCACAATCACAGGCCAATTCCAACAATAAAACGTTACTGATCTAACATGGATCTGTTCCGATCTCCTTTATAGGACCTGCTGAATTGCGCATTATGTCAACCTTCAACCAAAAACGTCACTTATGACACTAACAGATCAGTATCAGACCAGTATCATATTGGAATGAGATTTAATAAGTAAAGCTCGATTGGTCTGTTATTTGGTGCCGATTATCAAAACCACCTACAGTTTTAAAACAAATATCACAACAGTGAACGAACTATACGTAAATTGTATTGCAATCACGTAAGGTGTTTTCTTGAACTCTATGAACTGTGTTTGTGGCCATTTTTATTCAAATTAATTGACTGTAAGTGAGACTATATGAGTATTCCAATTAGGACTTAGACAAATGATGCCAAATTGATCCAGCGATATTTTTATCTTCATTCCATATCATTTTATTCGTTTGATTACATTACTTAAAACCGTCAGAACACAAGAAGTAATTGTCCAAACGTACGGCGATACCAATAAAATAGGAAATGGTGAATAAATAATTATCAATTGTTTTTGTTAGTTTCATTGTAACCGTTTAAAGGTCGATGGTCGATAAATGTGTCTACTTTTATTCATTTCAACATGAGGACCTTTTCACTTTTTATGGAATATGCTTATGTGGTCTTATTTTTAACGGCTTCTTATTATTAAGTTGTTTAAAGGGTTACTTAAAACAACTAAAAGTTTATTTTATACTAATATAACATTTTTTTCATTTCACACCAGCTCATAAATGCTCTCTTGATTGTTCAATAACTGATGAGAAATTTGGACCACGGGCAATTTTGTATGGAGCTTGGCCCCAAAACCAACGCACCTGAGAGTTAGGTCGTTAAATAGGTCTTTAAATCTACTTCCTTTAATTCTATGGGCACCAAGCGGAATTCCATTGCAGAACTGAGATATTTGTATTTTAGTCAAAATGTCATCACCCTAATTACCTACGCAATAGAGTCCAAGTAAGTAAAGCAATTGCTGCAGGGTAGATGTTTGCGCACCGCTGTGAGCGCGGCAAGCCATTCGCCGCGCTCGCCCAGTGAAGGACTCTATTGCCTGGGTAATAAGGGTGATGACATTTTGACTAAAATATAAATATCTCAGTTCTGCAATGGAATACCGCTTAGTGCCCATAGAATTAAATGAAGTAGATTTAAATACCTATTTAATAGCCCAACTCTCATATTTGTTGGTTTTGGGTTCATTTTAACGCATGATCTTTTGCATTTTATTCACAAGAGTGGTAATTTAATGCAATTTTTGAATTGTTTCCTTATGTTGGCTGGTAGAATTGACTTTTGAATGATGACGAATGATAAATATGTAATAACGTTCATTTGGATTTGATTTGGTTTCATTTTGCTTGATGTTTTACAGTTACGCTTAGTGTGGTAAACTGGTAAACAATTTTGTGTTTCACTCGGTGGCAAATTTTGTTTAACCCTCGTGCCTAGTTTCAACCCTGGCAACGCTCAAGATTCCACTTTTCAAACCATTTTGGAATCTTTCACTTGCTCGGATATCAATATTAGCACGAGCGGTTAAAAACAACTTTGCCCTCTTGTAAAACAAATAACTATTCCCCGTGGTCGTCCGTATCATATTTGTCACTGCTATTTTCATCGACTAAGGTTTGTGGTATCATTTTATTAATTTCTACGCTATAAATGACGTAAATTTACATCAACAGGGAATAAAAGGGTAACTTTAGATAATGGAAACAACACCTATTTATAAAATACGACTGTCTGCTGGAAATCCATTCAATTGTTCACTGAACTTGCGTAATAAAATTCAAATTTAAGCTATTTTTTGTCTAACAACGTACTGTATTAGAAGTAGTCACACTTACTATATTTATGTACCTATAAATTAAAAACTCAAGTAGATGTCATATATGTACCAAAGAGAATTAAGTTATTTAATACACAGAGAATTTGAATTTGAATTTGCAGCTACAAAGTTTTGGGGTTCCAAACGTTTTAATTGTGTATCGAAAGATGGCTGTAAATTTACTGACTACAAAGTTTTGTTTGACAATCCACCTCTATTTCAAATTCGCCATCTACTAGAGTATAGACCAAAGGTATGGCGCCATCTTATCGAGCATAAATGTGTCTTGATTTTTCAGAGGTGAGTACGTTTTTTTCTTAGACTTTATCTTATACGAAGTATTATTACATCTTTGTATGTACTAAAGAATAAAATCGGTCAAGTGCGAGTTGGACTCGCACAGGAAGATTTCCGTGCCATTATCTATAAAAACGGTCACCCATATATTTATTTTATTCTGTTTTTAGTATTTGTTGTTATAACGGCAACAGAAACATATAACCTGTAGAAATTTCAACTGGCTAACTATCACAGTTCATGAGATACAGCCTGGTGACAGACGGACGGACGGACGGATAGCGGAGTCTCAGTAATAGGTCCCGTTTGACCCTTTGGGTACGGAACCCTAAAAATTAACCAGGTCCTCCAGTGGCGGAGGCCGGATACGACCCGGCGTCTTCTTACGCGGCTAACGCCCTGGGCTATAACGGCGAAAACCGAAGTTCGCAAATTGCGGGCATCTTTCTCTGTCACTCTAGTTACGCCTTAATGGGAGTAAAAGAAGATGCCCGCAATTCTTTCGAAGCTACCATCCTATGGATTCCCCGAGATATTATGTGTATGGGTCAGTAGCTTTCTATCAGATTGAATCATAAAAGTAGTTGACGGAGGATGCTCAGACTACATGTCTGTGCTGGTGTCCCCCAAGGATGTGTGCTATCAGCCACCCTGTTCCTTCTGCATATCAATGACATGCTGCAAATCAGCGGCAATCATTGTTATGCTGATGATAGTACAAGTGATGCCCCTTACACCTTTTGCACCAACATCTCTCGGGAAAACGTCATCCAGAGCCGGAACAAACATGTGTCTGATATTGAGACGTCCGCTCGTTTGCCTCTTATATCACAAAAAAAGTTACTATCTCTCTCATTAGATGTGGACACGTCGCTAACGCTCGAAAATAGTTATTTCAGCATACTACTGAATAATTAACAGTAGCTACGTAAGTAATTAATTATAATTACGTCAACTTCCAGTACTAAACTGCCTATTTACTTTACTCGGGCGTAAAGTATCAGGCGTTTATAAATAACAGTTTAAATATAAATAATTTAATAGAAAAAAATTCAGTTCATTGAAAGTAAGATATGCATATCCACGTACTCTAAATTTGCCTTTAGCGCATTCAATTCTAATGCCACTATATATTGACGTATAAGTAGTAAATCAACACGTAAGAATTGGAATAAGATTTCACAATACAAAAGAGGATTAGGCAAAGTTAGGGTCGAACGGCAAATACTTAAAACTATTTTACATATATTTTACTGTCGGTCTTAGTGGGTAGTGACTCTGCCTATAGGGACCGTGCGCGTTGGAGGGTCTGCCATCTTGTGGTCGGAATCGGAATTATATTCATGTACATTTACACGTCACGTGTTTTCTTGTGCATAGTAGGTTCTGCCATCTTGTCGGCTACATCGGAACAATAAACATCACATTTAGGCCTCGCGCCAAAAATCTGACGGCTCTTGTGCTACCTCCTACAGTTCATGCACGTTTCCTATGAAGCCGATGGTCCCGGGTCCCGGGTTCAAATCCTAGTAACGGTATTATTTGTATGATTGTTAGCACGAATATTTGTTTCTGAATCCTGGTTTTTTTTCTATGTATTTAAGTATTTGTATATTATATTTATCGTTTCCAAGCGTTATTGAGTTTATTGTGGGAGTTAGTAAATTTTTGTAATAATGTCCTATAATATTTATTAATTCGGGCGAAGTTGCGCACTAAAGGCAAAGTTAGGGTTCCCTACGGTAGCTAGACCTGCCAGCCCTCATTTTCCATTAAAACATTATTATTCAATAATTGGAACATTGATAACCGGGTTTGCTTATAATAGTGAATATATCATATTTTTCACGAAGACTTACCAATTGTCATGTCATTAAAGATTAGATTTGATCTACGTGTCATCACGGATAACAGGAACTACAGAATAGTGTACGGGCTTTTCTTGAAGGTCGTTTCCGTCCAGAAATATCGCAGGCGCAGTTCATTCCACAGTTTAGCTGTGCGAGGCAGAAAGTTTGTGGACAAACACACAGTTGAGGACTGCCAACCATCTAAGTGGTGTGGTGAGGATGGAAATGTTGTCGCGTAGGGCGATGGCGGAAAGAAGCGGCAGGGATTAATCCGAACAATTCCTCGGAGCACTCCCCGTTATATATGCGATATTGCAAGTGCTATTGATTTCATATCATGTTATATTATTTTTTCAGTAATAATCATGAATTGTCTGTGATATACAAGTCACTCAGCTAAAAAATAAATACAGAATTAAATAAAAATGAAAAATATACTGTGAATTTGCATAAAGATTAGTACAAAATTCTATTAACAAACTCATTCATCAAGTAATAGGCCTTTTGAATCAGTAAATGGTTTTCATATTTTTAATGTCACATGGAATTTTATTGTAAATCTTTGTTCCAACTAACTATGTACACAGTTGCCAGTTTTCCTAAGGCGATGAATGGGCTGTTCCAAGTCATGCTGACGAATGTCCCGGAATTTTTTACTGATCTACTGTTTTTTCGGTTGGTCGATGTTGTTCGCTCGGCCGTACCTACATCGCCAGTCGCCACCTCGAGTATAAACAGGGCACTCCCCATTCTGTTTTGCTACTTTCCCTACTTTCCGGCGCTTCGTTTTCTTTGGAAAGCATCTTGTGACCACCGGTCACCTCTCTTAGAAAAGTAAGCGTCGGCAGCTCCGGCCTGAACCCGACCCGGTCTAACGTGAGTCATCCAATAGCATTGGTTGTGCTCCACATTTCTTCGCTACATTATGACACAGACCATCCCAACTACTAGACGGAGCACATAAGACAATCGCGGTTAGCACACTGGTAACCCATGATGAGGCTTTCTCGAGTGCAGCCTACAATCGGTATTGGATATGGTCACATCACTATAGCGCGGCAAGGACTGACAGATGAGCATCGCGGCAATATCGGCGCCGTAGTGGAGTTTCTCCAGGTTTGTCTGCTTTTATTGTATTCAATCCTTTATTTGATGATGATTGGTGTATTTAGCTTAACAACGCATATATTAGTTGTCCCCACAATCTCGACCAGTACTTGGGGCAACTGTTGCCATTGTCCTAATTATCTTGTTCTGAATAACAAATGGCCGATGCCTGTGGCGATGCGTCATTTAAATTAAGTGTTAGCTCGGTCTATAATCCTTTCAAGAAGGTGAAGGTGATTTTAGCAAGGTGAAGAACGTTTACTTCCACGTGTTCGTTTACAACACTAATGTCTCATTGCTACAATGCAAATGAAATCGGTGCATATACAAGGTAATACGCATAGAATATACAGGTGTCGCGTCCAGCACCGTGAACTAGTCAAAAATTTCTCAACTATTGTCCAACTACCAACTACGATATCTTTGTTTAGATGTTTGTGATGATTGTATGTATTTATTCATAACACGTAGTAATAAGAGTACATAAAACGATAGATATAGCTTACAAAAATATATAAAAACAGACCTGGAGGTTCATAAATCGTCAGGTGACAAGCAAAACTCACTAATTACTAAAAAAATATTAAACCTAGGCACCTGCCTATAAATATTAATATTGATATTGAATATTTTTTTATTAAACCTAGGCAGTTTTATTTTTTTTATGCTACCTAGGATATGACATTTTCCAGCATAGCCATGATTTATTCAGGAAGACTTTCCAACGGCTGCGATATTTCTTTCACAGCTGGTGTGACAACAACGGTTTGAAGCAAGACTTCTATCCCTGTGGAAATTAGAAGTAGTTTCACAACCTGTAAAGGCGTGAAAGCCACGAAGAGCAGTCGATCTGCCAGGACAGCAGGACCCAAAGTATTAGCTATTTTATGAACTTCGACATTATTTGCAATCCTGTTCAATAGCCAAATTTTTTCAAGAGCTCAGCAGATCTCATGTTCTACAACTAGTAAAAAAATTAAATGAGAAGAGTCTATACTCTTCTTTAGGCTATCCTAAAGAGACAAGAACGAAAAGGAAGAGGGGCTAGCATTCGACGAGACGCTGACCGGGCTGGCCTGCAAGAGTTATCGCTCTTGACTGGGACTGCAAATAAAACGCCGTTATACGCCGTCGAGACAAGCAACATCATAATTCAATAAGTTCGATTTTTGTTTAATATTTTTTTAGTAATTAGTGAGTTTTGCTTGTCACCTGATGATTTATGAACCTCCAGGTCTGTTTTTATATATTTTTGTAAGCTATCTTTTTATGTACTCGTATTACTATGTGTTATGAATAAATAAATACATCTTCTTCGGGCATCAGAAGCAACCTAAGGAGCCTTCCTTAGGTTGCTTCTGATGCCCGAAGGGTAAACTGTCCAGAAATCAGCCTCGTCCTTCGACTCAGGGAACGAATGTTTTTTGTTGAATTTTTAATTATTGTAAGTTAGAAGCATTTAAAAAATTGTACGGAATTTATATTTTCGCTCCTAATTTTTATGATACGAGTATTGAAAAAATCCCGGCAATCAGAATAGTTATCTGCATGGAATTCGCAATGACAAAGTGTTATGTTGTCATCATTAACGTCTTTCTGAAAACTTTGTTCTGTTCATGTCTGCAAAGTCAGGTTAGAAGGACTCTTTTCAATTGAACATCGGTATTAAATGTCTATTGCACCACCAACAAAGTTGCTTCTACTTACGAGTACAAACTACACGTATTTTTATTAAAAAAACGCATTGTCAACTAATGTAATGCAAATTAAATCATTGCTCCATTCAATCAAGCTTGGTGTAAGTTCAGTGTGATTATAGTTATCGAGCAGCGCCGGCCGTGATGCAAGGTAACCGCTAGTGGTTAGTAGTAGAATCTTCACGGTGAGCGCACGCGCACGTTGTGTACAATGGCGCTGATATTGAAAGCGGCTTGGCAGGGATATAGATACGTGTTCGAGGAGCTTACTGGTAAGTTTTCAATTTAAACTAGGGCGCTAATTTTTGAATTTCGATTTTTTGATTTCTTTACTGGAAAATCTGTGGAAAACGAAATGCTGTTTTTGAAATACAAGCGATAGAAATTGCGAATCTAGTGGTATTGCTCGTTTTTAGGGTTCCGTAGCCATATGGCAAAAAACTGAACCCTTATAGATTCGTCATGTCCGGCTGTCTGTCCGTTTATGTCACAGCCACTTTTTTCCGAAACTATAAGAACTATACTATACTGTTCAAACTTGGTAAGTAGATGTATTCTATGAACCGCATTAAGATTTTCACACAAAAATAGAAAAAAAACCATAAATTTTGGGGGTTCCCCATACTTAGAACTGAAAGTCAAAAAATTTTTTTTCATCAAACCCATACGTGTGGGGTAAAATGATATTGAGGTTTCTAATTTCATTTTTTTCTAAACTGAATAGTTTGCGCGAGAGACACTTCCAAAGTGGTAAAATGTGTGCCCCCCCCCCCCTGTAACTTCTAAAATAACTGAATGATAAAACTAAAAAAATATATGATATACATTACCATGCAAACTTCCACCGAAAATTGGTTTGAACGAGATCTAGTAAGTAGTTTTTTTTTAATACCACATAAATAAATGGTGCGGAACCCTTCCATGGGCGAGTCCGACTCGCACTTGGCCGCTTTTTTGATTCTAATAGTATGTATAATAGTCTCGACTTGGGTCTATTTTCATATTAATTCTTTACAAACCTGCACCATACTATTTCTCTTTAGCCCAATCGCTGGTAGATTTGTACTTTTCTTTGTAAATTTGTGTAATAAAGTAATAAAGTTTAAATAAATAAATAAATAATAAATTCCGAGTAGTGGAAACAGTATTTGACGAAATACACGAAATCGAGCGGTCGAAATTCAAAAATTGTCCCCCTGTACCGCTACCACCAGTTTGACATTGACATATTTAAGTAAGTAATTATTTTATTTGTGAAACACCGGTTATATAGAATTAACAGTAAGTTGATACAGTGCTTGATTGTTCTACCATAAAGGTGTACAAATATTTAGTCTTAGATGTAACTTATATCTAAATCGATTAGAAAGTATTATCGATTTACATATATAAATATATAAATTATTTAAACATTCGGATACATTGAAATTTCGTAAATTAAAAATAAATTTAATATATTTGATAATTTTGGTCACGGGTGAAGTTTCTATCCGATAAAAATTCATTAATGGTGTAGTATGTCCCTTTTGTTAGCTATGTCTTTCACTTGGTTTTAAACATTGAGATATTTAAGATTGTAAGTCTTTCAAGTATTCAATTATATATTTTGGACGCCTTGCCTAATATATTTTTCCTTAATAAAGCTGTTTTACCACGTTTGTATTGCATGTCCATATCTAGTGTTTCTCACGTTCGCATTCGATCTTAGTGGAAGCAGTTCCGGATTAGATTTAACAAAAACTGCCACTTTGTAAATATATAAGCTTGCAAGTGTCAGTATATTTAATTCGTTGAAATAAAGTTTGCATGAATCATCTATTTGTAGGCCACATATGGCACTTTTTTGCTCTCTAAATACGAGTAGTTTGTTTGTTGAGTTACCCCAGAATATTATTTTATATCTTAAAATAGATTCGATATATCCATGATACGCTAGTAAAACAATATTGCGATCAGAAGTTAGCGACATTTTTCTAAGAGAAAATACGAAATTTCCATAAAGTCTCAGTGTGCGGTTTCCAATTGATGTGAACCTTAGAACTTTGTAACCTTTACATCTTCAATATTTTCTTTATTATAATGTATATTAATATTCATTGCATTCGAAGGAGGTTGATGAAACTGCATTTTTTTTTTATGGTATTGATCTTTAATCGCTCACGTGTACGTAAATTACTTTTTATATATCTCGCTTGCGCTAATATGGGAGTGCAAGCGATGCATAGAAATTAAGTTGATATGTCAATGTCAAAACTGGTGCTAGCGGTACAGGTTGTCATCTAAAGCGAGGTTCAGACTAACAATTTGCACGCCATTTTCATTACATTGCGGTATCTGATTAATCTTTTGAATGCAGTTTACTTTAGTAGTGGGCAATGTAACGCAAATTCTTGCTAGTCTAAGCCTCGCTTAAGACGTGACCAGTAATTAAGATACAAATCCTTGTTTTAATGTATTCAATTGCAATTTATCGGAGCGACATCTTTTTAACAGGGAACAATTTTATGAAACATTTTCCCGTTGCTTGTTTTCCATATAGATTCAGTACTGGAACCGGGAATTCCCGGATAATTCCCGGTTATCGCTATACAAATTCAGTACCGGGAGCAGTACCTATACTCGATGCTAGATGTCGACTACGAAAATAACGCAAATTCGCCTTTTCATAGTCCTCATATTCTTCTGAATATTAGCATTATTTAAAATATTTTGACATAATTTGTATTATATCGACCACAGCTGTGCACTACGTTTGAATTATTTCAAATATTTAATTATTTATTGAGCATTTTAAAATTGGTAACAAAACTTTTTTCGCTCCTATTTTTTACAATAATCAAAAAATCAAACTTAGGGGCATAGCTGCTGTTAATATATGTCAAAATGTACACACAGAGGAAAATGGGGACTACGTTTGTATGGAGACGGGCGATCCCCTATCCTCTAAATGATAATTGAAGTGTGCAAAGCCTTTAATGAAAAAAAATATATACAACTTGAGCTTCATAGTGGCCGCTAGTGGCCAGCTTGAATGTACCAGCCGTAAAAGTGGCATAGCGAATTTATTAATGAATTCATTCATAATTTCTCCATGCAATTTCGCAGCTCACTGTACCGAAACATGAGGTTAACGGGAAATACGAAAAGTGGCAATCAGGAGATACGGTGGGTGATTATATCTTGAAAGATACTGTTACTAAGGCAAATAATTTACTCAAGCACATGTTATATTTCTGACTTCAATCTTTCCAATGACACTGGACCTACAGCCTGAGTATAATATACAACGTCAAAAATTTGATCTGGATACGATATGGATGGGATCTAATTTACTTTCCATGTACTGCTCCCAACTCAACTATAATATTTATTTCGATACGCTGAAGTCAACTACAAAAAAAAAATTAACAATCACATGCCACCGAGCTCCTATAGAAAAGACATAAATGGGCAACTATTTTATGAGCATATTGATACAACGCGCGTTTACGTCTTTTGTACTGCATTTTTGTATTCTGAGGTACTTACCAATTTTCATTAATTGTTTAGGTTTTTCAGTAAAGTATTATTTTAAATGAGTCGTAAAAAAAGTATGGAATACAATAGGGTTGTTTCCAATTCTTTGAAACGCGTATATAGGTACATACACACGTAACACCAAGGCCCCCCGAGTCAATTCTCAGTACAAAATTTGATACTCGAGCCGTAGCCGAGTTTAGGTAGTAGGCTGTGTATGCGTGCATGTGGGGTTTTAACCAACTAATAAAATATGTTTTATGTAATAATTGAGTTATTATAATCATAAAGTATTCATTATCCATTAGCATTTCTATGATGTTAATTTTTAGTGCAGATATCGAAGCTTCAATTAATTGCCCACCACCAAAATGGCTACGGCTTGAGTATTAAATTTTGTACTGAGAACAGACAACAGGGGGCCTGATTGGCCTATTTGTTTAAAAAACTCTCAATAAATAAATAAGGAAAAAAAGAGGGGCCTACCGCAAAAACCGAAAATCGCATATTGTGGGGATCTTTCTCTTGAGAATGACAGGGAAAAATACCCGCAATGACGAACTTCGATTTTCGCAGTTATAGCCCAGTGTCAAACCGTGAGTTGTGACGTCATCAGAATCTTCAATGTCGTTTCGACTTGGGTCACGTGACGTGTGTTAAAAGATTTTAAATTCAATATTTATAAAAATATGCTCTTTAGAGGTCCACTAAAGGTAGTTTACCATGTTCTTATAATCCATAAGAATTTATTGGGATACTATTCTGCCCTAAGAATTGCATTGAAACGTACTCTTGTACATTTCAATGCAAGTGTGTAAAGTGTGTCTTTATTTACGAGTACCGAGATAAGAAAAGACACGGGACAAGTAAGTACATAATGACACTTGCAAATGTAAATTAAACGACATTTTAAATACATTTGCGAAAAACTCACAATAAAAGAAATATTCGTTACACCTGACCTTACAGTTACGAATTTTCCCTTGAACTTGAATGATGTTGTTAATTCGGTACGCTACGTTCAGCGATGATTTACATTACAAAAAATAATCACAAGTCTTTTCATACAAAAACACACACAGTTGTCATATATGTATGTTGCATTATTTTGATACAATTAAATTTTTACTGCAAATAGCGGGCGCCGGTTTTACTTTTTTTTTTCTCTGTTAACGACAGCCAACGTGGCAATGATAGTTTCATTCGGCCAATATTTATAATAACAAATAATATTTATTATTTTAATTTATATCGTGAAATAATATTTTTGAACGTAATAAATGTGATATGGCGAAATAAAGTACCTATATAAAGTTTTTGGGTACCAAACTCTTTAGTGCGGACGTATGGACTACGATCAGAAATTTTAAAAAAGTTGGAAAAGAAAAAGCACCTTTTCTAATCGTGGAAATAAATTTAAAAAAGTTTGAAAGTAAAAAGCACTTCGCAAAAATCAACTTGGCGAACGCTAAACCGGTAAGTAAAGTAGCACTTTTTGAGCAAGTGTATCAAATAACACTATTACCGCACTAGTGCGATAATTAGCACTTTACGTAGCAATGTCAAAAAATTTAAAGGGCCATATCGGAAGACACTTTATACTTTCTTTGTTTTTGTTATATTATGTAATGTAATGTGTCTTGTTTGTGTTTACGAATAAAATTATATGTACTCTAAAATGTTGTACAATACATGTGCGAATAGGCAATTCGCGACTAGTGTTGATTTGAAACACTCCCTCCCTTCGGTCGTGTTTTAATTTATCTTCACTCATTGCGAATTTACTACTTTGCGGACTTACTTATATCGTAAATAAGGTTCTCTTTGTGTTTACGAATAAAAATTATACGAGTATGTACTCTAAAATGTTGTACAATACATGTGCGAATAGGCAATTCGCGACTAGTGTTTATTTGAAACACTTCCTCCCTTCGGTCGTGTTTTAATTTATCTTCACTCATTGCGAATTTCCTACTTTGCGGACTTACTTATATCGTAAATAAGGCTCTCTTGATACTTGAAAAACTGATGACAAAGTTGCATTTTATCCACAAGCGTGGCAAAGTAATTGCTTAATTAGATGCAAATGTTAAGTTGTTTCCTCATTATCGCTGGTGGAATTGACTTTTAAGTGATGATTTTGAATGATAAATATTTAATAGCGTTCATTTGGATTTGTTTTGTAATGTTTTCCGTTCTTATTTTTCCCTCGTTGGTGTGGTGACAAATTTGTGTATTACTCGGTGGCAAAGTTTGTTTAACCTTCGGGCCTTGAAATTAATATAAGCACGAGGGGTTAAACAGCAACTTTACCCTCTTGTAAAACGTAGATTGTTAACCAAGGCATGAAAAGCACCAATTTCTGTCAAGCGCCAACTGTCCGAGAGTGCCTTGCACCCGAGTAAATCAATCTTCTTTCATTTCGAATACGAGAAAAAAATAATACCGACTTCAAATATTACCAAAAGCGCCATACATGTACCTATAACATTTGAAGAGTTTCCTCGATTTCTCCAAGATCCCATTATCAGACCCCGACTTGGTGCCAACGGGACCATATATACCCGATCGATTAAAAAAAAAATTGAAAATCGGTTCACGATTCTCGGAGATATCGAGTAACATACATACAAAAAAAATCCGCTATTTTCAGTATTTTCACTTAAAATTTAGTTGTATCCAAATGGACACTGGACTCGACTGGACAGAAACGGTTTTGGACAGAGAAGTATGGCGGTCTTTGGTGTCGGAGGCCAAGATCCACTTCGGGTCGCTGCGCCACAGCGTAGTGCATCAAAATAATTCAACTTATATTGCAACTGTGAAAGTGTTTTTGTATGAAATGAGTTGTTGTAATTATTTTTTGCAATTTTAATCATCGCTAAACGTAGTGCTGAATTAACAATATCAGTCAAGTTCAAGGGAAAATTCGTAACTGTGAGGTCTGTAAATGTAATACTCACGTAACCAGTATTAGTTTTATAGTGATTTTTAGAAAATTTATTAAAAAAACGTCCTTTAATGTACGTGTGCAAGTGTTTTTATTCACTTGTCCCGTGTCTTCTCGGACACTCGGACACATCTCGGGACAAATAATAACACACTTTGCACACTTGCATTGAAATCTACTCGAATATGGATTTGTTCCACGACAAAGGTAGAAGTACTAGTGCTCGACGCTGCACTAGTCACCGACATGGGCACTTTATTTCATGGAAATATAGGTTAAATTTGAACAACGAAGATTTTTCTGTATTCGAACTTAATCCTTGTCACTTTGACATAAAGTGCCCATGTCGAGTACTAGTGCAGCGTCGAGCACTAGTACTTCTACCTTACGATTAGCAGTGGAGTTGGCCGGGCAAAGTCTTTTACAGATGACACCGAATATTTTACGGATATCAGCAAAGGTTTCAGCTGTCTTATTATTATATTTTTCGAATATTAATGGCCTGCATGTTGAGGGCCTGTTTCACAATCTCCAAGTAAAGTTTTGAATAAGCTACTTGCCACTTACCTGACGAATAAAGTCATCGTTGGCGTTTCACAATCTTTAATTAAGCTTAATTGGTAGATAAAGCGCTAAGTTTTGTAGTAACTTTTATCTGGCAGTTAATTTATTTGTTAATTAGCTATCCAGTACTTTACTTGCCCTTAGAACAAAATTAGAAACCAGAGAAATATATGGCGCCATCTATAAAAAGCTTTGACAGTTTCAAGTCCCATTGAACGAATTTTCCAATGTCTGTTAGGGCAGTTATGCGTGGCGACAGACCTAACGCTTTTGTGGCCTAGGTACCTATATCCTTCTAAGTCCCAGAGTATTTTTTGCAGTTAAGAACTCGAAACGTTCTTTCATTCCATCAAAGTTCAAAATACGATTTGACTTTGTCCTACGTTGCATCTACTCCACCGACAAAAGCCAGGCTCTTGAGTCCGCAGCAAGCTTAAATGAAATGTTAAATGATGTGGGCATGAAAAATGGGCCTTTAATTTATATACATACCAAATTTCATGACTGTTCCAGAGATTTCGAGGTTGGCCCTAATCCGATTGTGCTACATTGTGCGTCCGCAGCAAACTCGGTTCTCCATACAAACGTAGTTACCCTCTCATTTTAAAACGACTAGCTAGATTGCTCTGAAACTTTGTACTTATAATAGAATAAGGTATATCTATGCCTGTAATTAGTTTATGTACAATAGCTTCAGATACCGTAGTTAACAAAAATACAGCGAATTTAAGTTTTTCACACAAAATTAGTTTTTGCTCTGTTTCGTTTATTTTATAAGCTTATAGATATCATTGTCATTGTATGTGCAAAGTTTCATTATAATCCAACACGTAGTTTTGAAATGAGAACGAAACTCTGTTTATGTGGGAAGGTGAAATTCGGTCGAGCTTGCTGCGGACTCTCAAATTATGTTGATAACAAAGCGTGTTGCCTCTCTGTCGCACTAGCAAATTCGTACGTAAGTGTGACAGGGAGGCAACAAGTCGAACATGGTTCGCGGTAGGCCCTCAGGACTGACTCATCATAGAAGTATAAAGAAAACTAATGTAGAACATTATAATAGCATTGTTTGTATAGTTAACCTTTCTTGTCGGCCTGCTGGTAATTAAATATTTTATATATTATTTATGAATATTCAGCATACAAATATTGCGCTAATGTTGGACGATAATTGACCATATTAATAGTATACGAAAGATTATCTTTAAAATAGTTTGTTTTACAAGGGGACAAATTTATTGTATAACGTCTCGTGCTGATATTAAAATAAGATATGTTGGTATAATATAATAAAAAAGTTTTATTCGTAAACACAAACGAAACAAATGTCATATTACATAGGTATTATTGATATCCAAATAAGCGAAAAAATTCCATACAAACTTTGCTATCGAGTAAAAAACCAAATTGTATCAACTAACCGTAAATTATTACAAATCATAATAAAGTTACCGCTGTTCAATATTTATCATTAAAAAAATATATATGAAGTCTTTGCCACTCTCGTGAATAAAATGCAACTTTCTCTTCATTTTCAAAAGTAAAGGGAAAAGAGCTGCAGTTGACATGCAATATTCAACTAGGATAAAACATTAACTGGTTTATCCACATGATAAAATAAAATTCACTTTAAACACCGGCAGAAAGAGACACAAACTGTCATTATAATGCCGTCACGTCCACAAGTGCAACTATCTGTAATGGGGGAATCGCATACGGTAAATTGAGATTTGCGGTGTTTATTGAGAACACCGCTATGTTTTACTGCCCCACTTCGAAAAACAACCGTAGATGATAGAAAATCAGCTTATGACGTGAAAGTAGATTATTATCGAGGCTCAGAAGTAGCTATAGCTTGTTAGCTACCCGCTGGCTGAGGAATCGCTTTCAACAGACCTTGGGAGTCCTTTTAATTGAATCCAAAGCCAGCAAGTAGACTTCTAGCAGAGTCATACATACTATACAGGGTGATTTCTGGGTCGTGATCCAGAACCACTTTTTCTGAATCTATAAATGATTTATATTATCATACGGTAGTATTTGATTGAAAGATAATTAGTTTGATTTTTATTATTTTTCAAGTAAAATCTTATACGAAGTAATCATGGTCACCCTATGACTTTTGACATACGCTGTATGGAAAGCGACAAGACGTCACATTGAGTAGGATGACCAAACTGTATGCAAACATGTTTTTTTCTACTTGTCATCTGAAGAATAATCATAATTATTGGTGATAATAAATAATGAGCAACATCATTAGACTTATCTTTCTTTCTTTTTCGTAATTCTGTGTGATGTCTTGTTCTCTTGCTCCACGACCCCGAAATCACCCTGTATAGTGCTTTTCTCGAAAATGATGCAAGAAATATAAATATAATAGAAACATTTCACAGAAGCAACGTTCTTATACGTATACATTTTCACAGAAAAAAGTAAAAACAATTAAAAGATTTCCTTTGCCGCCTTTTTATGTTATTTAAATGAAAATAGCGCTGATAACGCATTTTTGTTGCGAATGTTGCTATTACGCAGAACCATTTATGTGTATTTATGTGAAGCCCGTTATCTGTATTTTTGCATCTCAATTAGCTAATCTGATAATTAATTGTCCTTATATACTAAAATAACATATAAATATTACGAAAAAGTTACACTGGTTGGAAAATTCAATTTGTTACTCATTGACGACAGGTCTGGCCTTAGTGGGTAGTGACCCTGCCTAGGAAGCCGATGGTCCCGGGTTCTAATCCTGGTAAGGGCATTTATTCGTGTGATGAGCACGGATATTTGTTCCTGAGTCATGGGTGTTTTCTACGTATTTAAGTATTTATAAATACGTATATATATTATATATATCGTTGTCTAAGTACCCACTGCTGCTGAGGCTGCCGAGGTCCTCAAAAGGCGGAAATACGGAGGTCTCGACGCCAATTATAACTTTTTTCCTTTCGGTGTCGAGACCCTCGGTCCGTGGGGCCCTGGAGCTCAGAGCTTCTTTAATGCCGAGCCGACGTGCGCGCCGCAGGAGCGAATAACGAGAGCAGAACCGGTTATCGATGCAGGCGGAGAGGCGAATAAGCAAACTATGGAGTTGGATGAGTCAACTATAGATAAGAATAATTTGCAACATAAACCAATTGTTACTAAACAAACGAACTTAAAAAAGTCTTATGCCGAGTGTATACCGGAAAAAGGTGAATGGAAGGATAAGGAGATGGATGAGGAATGGAAACTTGTTCAGTATAAACGACATCGAAACCAGTTTATAGGTAAAACCGGGAGTGCTAAAACATCGTTCAATACGAAGTTTAAAGCGGCAGATGTTAAGGTGCCAATGTTTATTTCTAATGTAGACCAATCGGTAACGGAAAAAGATATATCTGAGTATATATTGGAAAAAATTCAAGATCGAGTAACGTTACAAAGGATTGCCATGAAGCGCGATAAGGGCTATTACTCCTATAAAATATATGTTAGTAAATCTAAATTGGGAGAATACCTAAATGACAACCTGTGGCCCAGTGGTATAACTTTTAGGCGTTTTGTTATGTTTAGAGGGAAAATGGCAGATACAGAATTTAAATCGTGTGAAATTAATCGAGTGAAATCGAGTGAAATTAATAATATTGAAAAATGACAGATACGAGTACATGCAAAATGATAACCTTTAATTGTAGGTCTACAAAAAGGTCTATAGATGGTTTACGAGCCTTGTGTAAAAGTGCGGATATCGTGGCGTTGCAGGAGACATGGCTTCTTCCTTTTGACCTGCCTTTCCTTAGTACGATTGATAAGGACTTCGGCTGGACGGGTAAATCGGCGGTTGACGTGTCTGTCGGACTATTGAAAGGGCGCCCTCACGGTGGAGTGGGTATCCTTTGGCGGAAAAGTGCGTTCAATGCGGTAACTATAGTTGAGTGTGATAGTGACAGAATAGCGTTCGTGAAAGTCTTAACTGGTGAAGTATCATTTTTAGTGGGCTGCGTCTACATGCCTACGGACTCATATGATAATAAGCCATTGTACACAGAGTGTTTAGGTGCGCTTTCTTCGACTATTGCGGACAATAATGACGTGCAAGCGGTGTTTATACTGGGGGACTTCAATGCTCACGTTAACGAGCCGTTTTATAGCGAGATGATGGATTTCTGCTCTGAGCAACAATGGATATGTGCGGACATCGATAAATTGGGCGTGAGTTCTGATACGTATACATACGTTAGTGATATACATGGGTGTAGGAGATGGTTGGACCATTGCATCGTAACGAAATGCGCTTGGAATACTATTCGTAACGTTACGGTTATGTATGATGTTTTTTGGTCCGACCATTTCCCTATGCTTATTGAATGTAATATTAATGTATTGGAGCCTGTAATTAATATTTGTGATAGTTATGTAAATAGTGGTGTAATATGGGGTGAAAGGCAGATAGATCAAATTGATGAATATAATAGGATCTGTAATAGTGAATTAAAGGACATTGACTTTCCTGACTCGCTTAGGGACTGTTGTGACGGGATTTGTGATAACTGTCATCACTATAAAGTTATTGATGACTTATATATCAAGGTTATTAACACCTTATCTAATGCTGCAAAGGTAACAGCTAAATGTGGTAAGCGAGCCAGGGGTCGTTGTCTAGCAGGGTGGAACAAATATGTTGCAGAAGCACACAGAGAGGCCCGGCTTCAATTCAAGTTGTGGGAGTTAGCTGGCAAACCAAGACAGGGTAGAGTTTCTGATCTGATGCATCATACCAAGAAAGTGTTTAAATCTAGACTTAAGTGGTGTCAGAACAGACAGGAACAGATCTTAATGGATAAACTAGCTACCTCCCATAGAAATAAAAAGTTCGCAGATTTTTGGAATGGGACTAAGAAAATGAACGTGAGGCCGGGCTTGCCAGTAAGTGTGGAGGGTAAGACAGACTGCAGGGAGATTGCTAACATATTTAGAGAACACTTCAATGTCAAATCGCTGCTTGATGTGAAGTCTATCTCCCATTCGAAAGCAAATGAGAGGGCCTTCGGGGGCGGGCGTACTACCCATATTACCTCTAAACAAATTAAACTGGTTATAAGCAATATGCAGAGGGGTAAGTCGCCTGGCCACGATGGCCTTAGTATAGAGCACTTCAAATATGCAGGAGTGCACCTACCTCGAGTACTGTCGTTAATACTGAATTTATGTATGAGTCACTCGTACCTTCCGGCGGAGCTCATGAGGACGATTGTTGTACCGGTGGTTAAAAATAAAACGGGTGACCTTTCTGATAAGGCAAACTATCGGCCTATCTCGCTCGCCACCACTTCAGCTAAGATACTTGACCGTGTGCTTGATAATATGCTAGACAACTACTTAAATATTCATGACGGTCAATTCGGCTTTAGAACGGGGCTGTCCACGGATAGTGCAATTCTGTGTCTTAAGCACACGGTCAGGTATTATACTGATAGGAAAACCCCCGTCTATGCCTGTTTCCTCGATTTGTCCAAGGCATTTGATCGAGTTAATTATGATCTGCTTTGGCAAAAATTAAGTGAGACAGGTATACCGGCGGAGTGTGTGGGACTATTTAGGCACTGGTACAGCAATCAAGTAAACCAGGTCAGATGGGCGGGCAGCTTATCCGGTGAGTATAGGCTTGAATGTGGGGTAAGACAGGGTGGTATCACTTCACCGAAGCTCTTCAACCTATATATCAACAAGCTGATAGTCGGGCTGAGTGGCATGCATGCTGGGTGCTATGTGGGAGGCACTTGTGTCAATAGCCTAAGTTATGCCGATGATATGGTGCTACTGAGCCCGTCTGTCAGTGCGTTGGAGCAGCTGCTTGCCCACTGTGAAGCCTACGCCTTGACCCATGGACTAGAGTACAACACTAAAAAAAGTGAGGTTTTGGTGTTTAATGCGGGTAAAATCAAGCCATACCATGTACCACCTATTTTGTTGAACTCTAGCCCATTAAAGGTTGTAGATAAGGTAAAATACCTGGGGCACATCCTCACGAGCGACCTAAGGGATGACTTGGACATCGAAAGGGAGCGCAGGGCGTTGGCGGTTCGGAGTAACATGATTACCCACAGGTTTGCTCGTTGCTCAAGTGATGTAAAAATCACGTTATTTAAATCATACTGTCAATCCTTGTACACGAGCAGCCTGTGGGTCCGGTACACGAAACGAGCCTACAACGCCTTGCGCGTACAGTACAACAATGCCTTTAGAATGCTGATGGGGCTGCCTAGCAGGAGCTCTGCATCGGGTATGTTTGTGGCAGCTCGCACGGATAGTTTTCAGACTATATTACGGAAAAATATAGTCTCATTACTAAGTCGTGTGAGATGTAGTCCCAACAGCATTCTAAAGGAAATTGCTAATAGGTTCGATTGTCCCATGTTAAAGCACTGGACCGAGCTAATTAAAAGTGTTGCGCAATTTATAATATAGATATAAATTGGCTCATCTTATTTAAATTATATTTATAAATAAGCACTAATACTAGGTTAAGATATTTTCTTGTTGTACTAACACTCTATGGATACATTGTTTGTCCGAAATAAAGAAACATTTATTTATTATTTAATGATTTGGCCAAACGGCTGGTTGACGTTACAGGGAACAAAAGAGCTGGTAGCTTCCTCGCTCAACGAATAAGCGTTGCGATTCAGCGAGGAAATGCTGCCAGTAGGTATCTTTGGCACTATGCCCCAGGGGCCCTCTTTAGATATAGATTTTTAGTGTTTAATTAGTTAAGTTTGTATTGTACCTATATTTACATTTTACTCTAATTATTTTTAATTGTTCGAAATAAATATGAAGAAGTACCCACAACACAAGCTTTATTGAGCTTACTTTGGGACTAGTACATTTGTGTAATAATATCCTATAGTATTCATTTATTTATTATTTATTTTATTAAAGACTTTGGCAGTCAAACCGCCCGTTTCAACGCTGCATCAGCATTAATGTTGCAGCGTTTCTGCTGCAGTGTTGCAGCAGCGGAAAATAGATGATGTTACTACTTGGGACGCCCGGTAGGGCGGAGGCCTATCGGACGTCCCAAGTATCGCTGGGGCGATGCTGTTAAAGCGGACTTGCGCGATCTCCAAGCCAATAACTGGCGGGTGATGGCACAGGATCGAGACAACTGGCGTGTACTCGTGTCGGAGGCCAAGACTCATTTTAGGTCGCTGTTACATGAAATAAATGTTTTCAAATTCAAATTAAGTAAGTATGTACTGCCAATTAATTGCGTAGTCTCATTCTTAGAGTCAGACCGAGCTAAGGTGGCAGCGATTTTGATTGTGCAAGTGTTAATTAAACGTCATAATTTCGTAGAAGTTTGGCGTTTGGAATAACACTCGCATCGTCTCTAGGCTATAAAATAAGCTGGCAACTAACTATACATTACTGAAGCGATTAGTCTCATTTTATCAAGATAATTGACAATGACATCGCCCGTTTCTCACCTGCAACAGTAAAGGTCACGTTCGGATGTCAACTGCAGCTGCATTACTGTTGCGGCGTTGTTGTCGCCGGTGTAATAAAATCTGTCAATATCCTTATAAAATGACTGTCGTTCGCCGCGCCGCCGCACAACCTTGATTGTAGCGTTCATTCCGTGGGATCCCTAACCATGGGTTCAAAAATATGAAAAAAGTCATGAAACAAGAGCTTACGTAAATACTTTTAATTAAAACTATAGCAAGCATGATCGTTCCAGCCATTTTTGAGTTATTGCAAGAAATCTTCTCTTCTTAGTAAAAAGATGTACAAAGCGCTGCAAAGATACTCCCTTAGTCCTTTAGTCCCTATACGTGATACTTAATAATTAGCCCCGTTTGGCTTGTTTTGACAGAATGGTGACTACGAAACCCTACACTGAGCATGGCCCAACATGGCCGATTTTGCATTAATAAAATAAGTGAAGTTCAGCGCCGCATAACTGCCCCAATTATTATGCGTTCATTCCGTCACTTCCGTCAAACCCGTTGTCTAATTAGTAATTCTTAAATCGTCTGCAATAGACGCAAAGGCCTGTGATGTTAATATTTGTTGTTTGTTTGTTGTTTTTTGTAATTTTTATTGTTTGTAAAATGGACATGTAAAAGTGCCCCTGTGGCCTATTTGCTGAATAAATGTTTGAGATTTGATGATAACGATGATTCCGTCCCTTCAAGGAAAAATACTGATACAGCGCCCGCAATAACGAGGCAGGAACAGTAATACAGCTCTGCTGTAAGGTCCACTCCTCAATAGCGTCTCTCGAGCGTCAGCGTCTGGTCAGCCCGCGTAGCCAACGTGCCTATCGTTCACGCTCCGTGGCGAACGAAACGCAACTGTCACAGTCGCACTAATATGGAAGAGTGATAGAGAGAGATGGCTACGCTACGGAGCGTTAACGATTGTAACGTTGGCTACGCGGCCAGCGCTATGGAAAATGGCGTCGCTGCGCAGTTGCGCCAACGTTGCGTCGAGCGGCAGCCATAGAGTTGACGAGACGTCGACGCTAGACGCTAGTGGGTGGCCCTAACTGACATCCAAACGACACCTCAACGCTGAAGTCGCAATAGAAACGTAACCTTTACATTCTTGGCAACGCACGTAAACTGATTGGAATATAACAACACCCATACACAGCCATTAATTCAATTAACCATGTTAATGAGCACATTTAAAACACCACCCGTTAAGGTTAATCGTCCAACGAAGGGGTCATACGTACTATATAAAAAAGACGTAAATGCATACATTTTTAACGGCCAATACGCTTATAGTGCGAGTTTATAATTTGCAATATCATGCTTATAACATGAGAAATACTTATGTCGCTAACAGCATTATTAACTGACCATTGGAGGATTCTATGTCTTTGAAATAAGGTTTACAATTGGTCCGTTATTAGTTTGCCAGTTAACAGTAAAGAGTGTGGATATTTCTTAGCAGCCTGCCCATAGATTCAACTACTAGACAGAGCATATAATGACAACCGAAGTCACCACTCAAAAGCGCTCGCTTCAAATTTGGTATGGGAGCGAAACCTTATTTCAATTGCGCTCACAATTACGACAAGTAGGTACTTGTGTAAATTAAAAATATTTACTAAAGTTTAGTTTTAAGGCAACTGGGCCGTTGTACAGTCAACTCAAGTGTAAAAATATGGGTGTACACATCTTACTCAAAAATATGTCCCATAGCATCTTATTCCAGTGTAATAAGAGCGTTGTACCATAATAATATTTATGAGACTATTCTTTCGATACATATTTTTGCACTTGACTGTAGTATAAAATGGTGTAGAATAAATAAATAAATATTTGGACACAGATCGACTTAACCTACCCTACTAAGCAAAGCTTATACTATGGGTACTAAGTGAAGATGTACATACGTATATAGATAAATACATCATTATATACATAGAAAATACCCATGACTCAAGAACAAATATCAGTGTTCATGAAACAAATAAATGCCCTTACCGGCATTCGAACCCGGGACCATCGGCTTCATAGGCAGGCATGCATTAGGGGTAGGCAGGAGGGCGGCCCACTAGGCAAGACAGATCGTCAATCTGTGTAAGATTGTCCCTTTATACTCGTATTCATAGATTTATAATTAGCATAGATCTAGTCTGTACATCCCTGCCACACACACCGTCCCCCAAAAGACGGCCAACTGACCTCCGACCCGCGACAGCCGCCGCAGCCGAAACCGAAACGCGGAAGCGGCCCCTCATACCCCCCTGACGGGGGGGTATCGAACGACATCCAGTCCTGTACATCCCTAGTGAAGCCATTTCGAGTACGACATTATGTCGCACTCGTGTCATCGTATCCGAACGGCCCTCGCAGTACTCAAGGTCGAGTTGGTTTGTGTACACCTCCCGGTTATAATTTAAAAAATACAATAAAGATGGTTGTTTGTGCGGTAAATGGGTGTCACAACACATCGGTGAATAAAAACAAACCGCCTGATATAATATTTCACGCGTAAGTATCGTGTTTAATGTGATATTTTTACGTAATTGTAAATAAAAAAATTAAAATGTTCGTCAGCCGCCATTACTTATAAATGTTGCCAGGTGATATGAATCTCTTTTCCTCCAAATGAGGCATGATGATTACATTGATAAAATTAATATGCTTACTTTAAGTTCCTTGTATGACTATAGAAAATTATATACTTTTTTAGTTTTTCATTCTTTTATTTTAAATTATGTATGCATGTATGTATATACTTTATTGTACATAGAAATAAAAACACGAAAAACAAAGTTACAGAGTAAATTAAATACAACAAAGGCGAACTTATCCCTGTATGGGATCTCTTCCAGTTAACCTTTGAGGAAATGAGTAAAACAGAAGTAACGGTGAATGAATGACAAACACAAACAAAAGTGTACAATCACTGAAATTAATGAAATGCACGTTTTGAATACACATATGTTTGTTTTGTTTTTTATGTTTTGTCTTTTATAAAATTACAGTTTAAATTCATATTTTTATGTTCGTTTTAGATTTCCGACTGATCCGCTTCTATCTGCGAGATGGACGGAAATTTTTAACTACAGTTTCAGGGCTATTGATATGTTGCTAACAGAATTTTAACGTCACTCTTTGTAAATAGGCTCAGAAAATTATTGATATTATTTTGTGTATATTTGTAAAATAAAAAATAATTTATTTATATAAACCTTATTTCACAAAGTACAGAAATGCAAAGTCCTTGAACGCTTTTGCTACAAATTTAACATCTACATACATACTTCCAAATGATTGATAACCAAGTTTAAGGATGTGGTTAAAATCCCTCTACTTTGAGGGGAATAAATTAACACTGGCAACCCATTTTTATATATATGTGTGTGTGTCGCTGAGCGTAAGACACGAGCGTCGCACGCACACATCGAGCGTGTGTCGGCTTCAAGTTTGACAGATTAGCCTTATGAGGACTAACTGTTTATCTATATATATATATACACCCCAGTTTTAAGTCCTAGCAGGTTACAAGTGAAATTGCACCCATGTGACCCAAAGTTTACCAAGATTTGGATCTTATAGGGACCGTGCGCTTTGGAGGGTCTGCCATCTTGTGGTCTGAATCGGAACCATAAATAGGCACATTTACACGTCAAGTGTTTTCTTGTGCATAGTAGGTTCTGCCATCTTGTGGGCTACATCGGAACAAAAAACATCACATTTACGCCTCGCGCCAAAAATCTGACGGCTCCCGTGCTGCCTCCTATAGTTAATGCACGCTCCCTATAGTTACCTATGTATGTAAGTATAACATAGTTATGACAAGCGATCCCTTCCACTAAATTTAATACGGTTTGAAGGAGATATTTATGTATTACGTAAAAATACAGTAAAGAGATTACGAATGTAATTTACGGTTGATATGTGGATAACAATAGCAAAAAGAACAGAAGAATAGGTATAAAGTGGACATCGATAAATTCTGCAGTTATGCAGCCATGTATAACCAGTTTTAACGTGGAATTTATCACACGAGAATGCAGAAAACAATTGCATGAGTTTTCCAATAGTTGTTATGGCTGTTAGGTTGCTTTTCCATTGTGATGGAGACGAATCAACCCTTAGCATTATTTGTGTTCCACAGACTATACAGACACCATAATATTATGAAGGGTTCGCAAAGAGCACGTGGTTACCTCACATAGGTGCACTGTTATTGGTAAAACCCTACGATGCGAGCAGTACAATTGAGTCGTATTCTACACTATATTATACCATAACAACCTAGGTACACCCCTAAAGCTTAATTTTTGTAAATAATTTTAATTTACATGAGTACAGGTCGCAAGTAAAATAAGCGATTGCGCTCACATACTAAATTTGTACGAGAGCACTTATGTGTGGTGACCTCGGTTGTCTTATGTGCTCAGTCTAGTAGGTACTAGTCTGTGTTGTAATGCAGCGAAGAAGAGATGTGGAGTACAACCAATGATATTGCTTAAAGTGACTTAATTTTAGACACTTCGTTTTCTATGACGGGTGATCGGTGCTCACGTCAATGATGCTTTCTATAGAACACGAAGTGTTGGACGCCCCGGCCCGGCCCCGGGCCGGTCTAACATGAGTCATCCTCAGAGCTCGAACAAATCATGCAGATGACGTCAAGCCACTCATAGGATATGATTTCAAATAGTATTTTTATTTTTCATAGGTGTTTCTCAGAGTTTCAACCGCTGTCAGTCAGATCAGTTATGGTTATTTTGAACAAGAAAGGTAGTTTACCGTAACCATATATGGCATACCAATCTTGGGGAACTTCGACATAAATGCGGACAGGGGACTGTAAGCGGTTGAAACGCTCTGAGAACCACCCATAAACAATTACCACTTATCATTTATCAACCTCTTTATCAAACGATATCGATATGAGTATTCAAAATTCAAAAAAATTCAAAATTCAAAATTTTATTCTGCAAGTAGGCCTCAAGGGCTCTTTTACAAGTCAATACAACATTTATAGTAACATCATATAGTGACATGAAAAATACATAACAACATTTATAAATACAACAGCCAATACCTGGGTAAACATTACATTATAATAATCTTAAAATAAATAATTAATACAATACAATAGAGATGTATAGTCTCTATGGTTAAAAACACATTAAATCTGGAGATGTAAAAGGTCCCCAATGTCAGAGTACTAATATTAATAAAATTTGGAGGTGTAAAGTCTCTCCAAGTGTCAAAATAAAATTTATACTAAATAAATAAACCGCGTCTGGACTGTTAAACTAGCAGTCTCATAAACTAATGCTACATTCTGTACATAACTAGTATGTACCAAGTCAAGTATATTATACAATATGACAGAGACGTATAGTCTCCACGGTTAATACATTAAGTTTGGAGATGTATAAGGTCCCCACGGTCTGAGAAAAATAATAATACACAATAATAAGATTTGGAGGTTCTCCAAATGTCAAAGAATAAAAAATATAAAAAATTGTATGAAATACATATTTCACGTCAAGAGACTGTTAAGCTAACAATCTTAAAACTAGTTCTACAGAATACATAACTACTATGTATTTAATATGTCAATGTCATCATCAAAATAACTAAAACATAACAAACATTAATACATAAGGTAAGTAGATACGTCTTTGACTGACATTGTCAATCAAATGAACAATAAACTGACTTTGTTATTGTTTAGCATAAATCATAATTTATTTGTCATCATATATATGGGCAGGGGACTGTCAGACTTGAAACGCTCTGAGAAACACCCATGGAGTGAGCACTTTAAGTTTGGTTATGCTATGCTTACAGTAACAAGTTTCGTGAGATTATTTTATTCAAGACATCACCCTGTCACCTAAATTCCATGGAATTATTTACGATTATTTTGTTAGTTAGTGCGACATGTCACACGGTGGTTTAAATACAAACATCATTCTGAGTGCAAAATTACGTCACTTTTGCGTCATCCGCATGATTTGTTCGAGCCCTGGTCATCCTTAATGCCTCTCATCTCCTCTCGTCTCCACGTTAGCGGAAAGGTAGACTAATGCGCCTCAGTATTCGCGACTCTAGCGAGAGTTTAACTGTGGTGTCCCAAAAGTTTACTTCCATCTTCCTTAGATATCAGTGACTATCTTTTTCATCATGAGTTGGTAGGCTTTAAGAAAAGTGTTTAACCCGGTCAAAATTAGGCGAACCGTTGAAAATTTCATTGATGTCCCAGCCCAGCACTAATACTTACTTCTTCTTTTCATCTTGTTACCCTCTGTTGGGGTGTAGGGCTCGAATCATATTCTTCGACTGACTTCGACCTTGGGCAGCCCAATAACCCAACCCATCCCCAGTAAACCCAACTATTGCTCTACGCAACCGCGCCAATTAAATTTAGGGTATATATTATGTTTACTTTTTTTGCTTGTCAGGCATCTTCCAGGTCAGGGTCACATTGGATACACTTGTAATACAGTAGTAGCTAATAATTTACTTTCATTAATTTCAGATCCAAGAACAAACAAATGGTTCCTCTGCGCCAGACCGTACCAGGGTCTAACACTCCTCGGCCTGTATCTCATGTTTGTACTCAAATGGGGCCCGGCCTATATGAAGAACCGGCCCGCTTACAATTTGGAAAAGGTCCTTATTATGTACAATGCGTTACAGGTGTTAATATGTGCACGGATATTTATAGGGGTAAGTTAAATAAATGTTTGAAAGTTAATAAATAAGAAATAAAACAAAAAATATTACATTGCTAATCCGCGAAAAGATAACGTGCTAGTCAATCAGTGCTAACCCGATATACTTACTTGCGTATTTTAACATGCAATTAATGTCCCCTTCCACCGTAAAAATATATACGCAAATAAATATAACATCCCACTACCGAAAGAACAAAACTCGACAGATGTTTCGCCTCTCTACGAGTTTTGTTCCACCACCACGACCGAAAGTACACTCGTGTGCGGTGGAAGGATGGAAACATTAATTGCATGTAAAAATACGCAAGTTAGTATAACGGGTTAGCACTGATTGACTAGCACGTTATTTATCTTTGCGCGAATTAGTAAAATCGGCATCTTCTCGAGCGATGGCCTCACAATCCACCTCTATTTCAAATTTTCTTTAGTGCGAGTGGGATACATAGCATTTTACACCTGCGAATGAAGCTAGATATAGCACGTCATACCAATATTAGAATCATAACAAATTGTAATGTAAATTACCCAATTTGTCATTTTAGCCTAATCAAGAAAATTACTCATTTATTTCCAGTCTCTAATCTACGCCTGGGCGTTCGATTACAAATGGCTGTGTGAGCCCGTAGACTACTCAACAGATGAGAAGGCGATGCGTGTGGCTCGATACGTGTACTACTACTTCCTTGTCAAGATTCTGGACCTGGCGGATACCGTAAGTTAATCTCAGTGGCGAGCGACCAGCGGAGCGTTCAGCGGAGCGTCGAGCGTCGAAGGGATTTGAGCAGCGTGCACTGACGCCTGGGCCTATGACCAGAGGGCCTACCCCGAACCCTGAAGTTCGCAAATTACGAGTATCATTTTCTGTCACCCTAATTACGCCATGCTTGGAGTAAAAGAGAAAGTTGCCCGCAATTTGCGTACTTCGGTATTCGCGGTAGGCCCCCGGTCTGCGTTCGATTGCTCTCGAGTGAGGCCGCTCGCAAACATTTGTTTACCTTAGTCACTTCACTGGTCGTCGCCGCTGTAGCATCCATAGTTAGTTTAGATTGACCTTTTTTGTTGATCATTTTGAATAGCTCGCCCTGTTAACAACATTTGCTGCTGTCAAGACCTATTGTTAGTTACTATAATGTATTCCTTTCAAAATGTGTATTGTGTAATCATGCCTCAATATTAGGCAAGCTGAGTAAGCTGAGTAATCCCGGGGGATGTGCGGCGGAAAATTGAAATGTTATTTATGTACTTAACACATTTCCCTTGACACGGCTGTTTTCAACAAATGATTTTGATAATGATTATGTAATGCATCAAAGTAGAGAAGGAGATGAGTGGAAAAAGAGGTTGCAGGCCTTTGCTCAGCAGTGGGACAGTGGGGTTTTAATAAATAAAAAAAATATATAATGTGAGGTACAGTTAGCAGCAGAATTAGCTAAGCAAGTGAGTTGTTGAAAACGATTTGCACATTCTCTTTTCCTTATAACGTGTTGGTCATTTTGGATACCCTTTTCTATTGGTATAGAGTCAGACCAAGGCAACTTTGCATGCCATTTGCAATGCCAAATTGTGGCCATGTTACCATTATAATATCAAATTTTTATGAAAATATAAAGTTACTAATGACACCCTATTTTGAATAATGATTTATTTGATTTATTCAAGTCGTTATACAAACTTAGCTTAGACGGACTCTGAATTTCTGATGCTGATTGAGAATTGAATTAATGACGAAACGCTTCCTTTTTAGTTTAACGAGTTGATGTTTTGGCGGTTACTGCGACCCAAAATGAGCCTTAGGCTTAACCTTAGCGACATGACCACACGCCAGTCCTGTGCGATCTCCCGCCAGTTACAGCGCAAGTCCGCTTCAACAGCATAACTCCAGCGATTATTATTATTCTTATTGGAGTTTGTGGTCCTTTGAGTGCCACGTCGACCACGCAGTGATCTATTGTGACAGCCCAGCAAAGTTCATTACTAATGCCCGTTGAATCCAGGAAATTCCAGATTCTTTGGGCCGTAATATTCTGTACCTCATAGAGTTGCAATACGCGCCGCCCTAAGTGCGTACTTGTTTTTGACATTAGTGATCCACAGGAAGCCCTAGAATCTCCTTAGCAAATTTGTTGTTTAACCCTTTGATTAGAGCTTTCGAGTGTTCTTGTCCTTCGACGAACTTCCACCAACCGATTGCTCTAGTTTTTTCTAAGTTGCTGAGCAGTGAATATGCTCCAGCTATACCTGGGACGTCCAACCGGCCTCCACCCTGCCCACGTCCCAGGTATGCACTGTTAGCGCCTTGATACTTTTCCATTCTAAAAACGTGGCCAAGCCAGCGGAGGCGGTGGGCTTTTGTCTCGCCGATAATATTAGGTGCAGCCACAAGATTTTCAATCTCGGCGTTTTGGCGGTTGGTTTTGGGATTCGAGTATTTAATGAACGTTTGTAATTTCACAGGTATTCTTCGTGCTCCGTAAGAAGAACAGCCACGTATCCTTCTTGCACGTCTACCATCACACAGGCATGGTTATGTTGACATGGGGCGCTGCTACATACTTCCCAGGTATTTTTATTTATATCATGGGAGAATTTAACGACATTGTCAATGTCCATAATGGCTCCTTCAATATTCAGAGGCCTATTGAACAAAAGTTCATTGATTTTGATAAAAGACCTCGTTTCTTTTTTGCCAAGTACTTTTGCTTTGGCTATCTGACCATTTTGTAATAAATTCAGCACTTTGTTCCGCATGCTCTTCTCTTAATCATAAAGGTCTGAAGAGATTTTCATTTTTCACTTGTCTTCATTATTGTTACTTGATTACAAGAGTTAAAAAGACTAAACAAACTTTTCAAGCTTGAGACATTTTCCGTGTAGTTTTGAATCTGTACCCCTAGTGTAAATTTATTCGACAGCGTAACGTGACGTACGCGTTTGCTTTAAGTCTCATTTAGTATGGGATTTAGAAACAGCGCGCCAAGCGGAACGTTTTAGAAACTCAAAATCCTATACAAATTGAGACTTATCGCAAATGCGTACGTCACGATACGCCATCGAATAAATTTACACTAGCGGTACTGACTGTCGAAATAAAAGTTTAAAATTCGTAAACATTTCTATCTCTGATTTCAGGGGGCCACGGAACATTAATTGGCGTGATCAACTCATTCGTCCACGTGATCATGTACGGGTACTATCTGCTGACCGTGGCCATGCCGAGCATGAAGGAATCCATGTGGTGGAAGAAATACATCACGCAAATGCAAATTGTAAGTTTAACGTAGAGATTGATCTGTCGTTCAGTTAAATATTTAAGAAAAAACGATACGAGTCGAGTACCGTGTTGAGGCAACGAAGCTTGCTGATTTGCCTAGGTGCGAGATTGAAAAGCTTGATTATATCACTATTGTATACAATCGTTTTTGTACGAGTCATCTAAAATAATACCTTTTTTACTATAAAACCTAAATAATTAATGAAAATTGGGAAGTACCTCAGTAGACAAAAATACAAAAGACATAACGCGCAAAACCTGGGACCCTCTTTTCTATGGGAGCGCGGCGCCACGTGATTTACTGTGTATTGAAATAAATCTTATAGTTGAGTGTGGAGTCCTTACATGAAAAATACGTAATTATAGTTTGGTATACGAAATCTTCATTCAACCATTACAGTCGACGAATGTATTTTTACATTAATTGACTTTATAATCGATGAGAATCAGAGATTGTGATAGACCGTAGTTGGTTTATTTATTTTTTTAACGTTTGTTCTATTCCAAATTTTGAACATTACATTGAGATCAATACTCGTACGTATTGATGCATGTAAATACAGAAGTTAGGCTCCAGACACTTTCAGGTACGGAAGGTACCATTTCTGTTATTCCATCTTAGAATGACTAATACATTTTTTATTATTATTTGCAGTTGCAGTTCCTGATGATCGTAGTTCACATGGCGACCCTGGTCTGGAAGACCGACTGCGCCTACCCCCGCTGGATAGCAGCTGTATTCCTACCCCAAAACCTCTTCATGCTCATATTGTTCATAGACTTTTACATAAAAGCTTACATCAAGCCTAAGAAGGCCAAACTAAACGGTCTGCAAAATAGACACAATGGTCTCCAAAATGGTCACAGTAATGGTGTTCATCTCAAAAATGGAAAAAACGGTGTTCATAAAAAGATAGAGTAGATTTTATAAATTTAGAAGTTAGACTAATTTAGTTAAATATTAAGTTCCTGTATTTTTAGATTATAGTTATAGCTACTTGTATAGCCCCTCCAGACTATATGCGTGAATCGCGGTGCGACCTCGTGAATAGAACATATCTCGACGTTGACGTACGACTCCATTACTCGCAGAACTTCACGGCAAGATGGTTCCAAAGCATCAGCTGATCGAAATTAACTGTGAATTAGCTACGGCAGCAATGTAATTGTTATGTGCTGTAACAATTTTTCCATTTTGTTTTCTTATAAATCTTCGAAAATTTAGATACTTTATCTTGTAGCAGATAAGCCTTCTTCTCCGCACATTGCGAAATGTACGCCTCACTTTACGCCGTGATTCGCGCATGATTGTGGAGGGCCGTTATTGTTATTTAATAGTGAATTCGAGCCGCTAATAGGCTCCAGTCACGTTGCAACAAATCGCATGCGATTTTGGGCAATAGGGTTGTTTCCATCTACAAATCTTCGGGCAGAATTGTATCCCAATAAATTCTTTTGGATTATAAGAACTCTACTTTTAGGGGACCTGTAATGACCATATTTTTGTAAATATTGAATTTAAAATATCTTTTGGCGCACTCGAAACGTCTTTGAAGATTCTGATGACGTCACAACTCTCGGATTGACACTGTTGACAGTTAGGCGATAAACAACAAATGACAAATGTCAGTTGATAGTTTGTATCTTCTACGTGTGTATGTAGTTATGTGTCAAACCGTAAACTGTGACGTCACACAATTTTCAAAGAGCGTTTTGGGCGCGAAAGCATATGTCAAAATATATTTTGTTAATTTAACATATTTAAAATCGTTTTTAGTATAAAAGTTGAATTTTAGGGCAACTTTTAGTTAATATAGAACGTAATATAAGCGATTCAAAAAATTGGAAACAACCCTATTGCTGTCCAAGTAGGCGCAACGAAATTAGTAAGTAGATCGATCAAATGCCGAAATGTAACGCAAATTGCATGCAATTATCTATCAATGATGTCCTGTTACGTACAGTTATAAAGCCCGACCAGAAAAATATGATCATTGTCAAGATCTGTTATTTTCATGTATAGGCTGTCAGTTCAGTTAAGTATGAAAAACTTAATTCCAACGAAATTCGGCAATATGACGCGTGATCATATATTACTGGTCAGGCTTTAACTTAATAAGTAAATTTGTGTAACGTTAAAGTTCGTATAATATAATTTGTATTTAAAAACATCAATTAATCCCTGTGAGAAAAACAACGTATTTATTTTCCTCCGGACCTATGACCGGTCTGGCCTAGTGGGTAGTGACTCTAAAGTGCCTATAGTGCCTATGAAGCCGATGGTCCTGGGTTCGAATCCCGGTACGGGCAAGTATTAGTGTGATGAGCACAGATATTTGGTTCCTGGGTCTTAGGTGTTTTCTATGTATTTGTATATTATAGCTATACATATCGTTGTCTGAGTACCCTCAACACAAGCCTTCTTGAGCTTACTGTGGGACTTAGTCAATCTGTGTATAAGAAAATGTCCTATAATATTTATATATTAATAGTAAAAATAAAAGAAACGCATTATAGTTTCAATTCAGTGTATATTTCAGCCTTAAAACAATGAGAACGTATTACATGAACTATTTTTTTTATTTACATGAATATACAATTTTGTTTATTTTTCTGTTGCTATTAAGGTTAGATGGGTACGAAAAACAACGGGACAATAGAAACACTTTTAGGCAGTGTCTTACCTGAGCGAATAACTCGCGAACGCGAAGCGGCGCGGTGCGGGTGAATTCAATCCTTTTATACCTATGGAAGTGTCCTTCGTGGGCGATCTCCGAGCGCCGCGTCGCGTCGCGTCGCATTCGCGAATCATCGCCCACGTAAGCCGCGCTGTTAGGGAATCATCATACTGCTTCTCTTGCCCCGAGGAAAATAAACTATGTTCCTAACCTGTGTCAAAATTATTTTCTTTGTCTTGAGTTGAGCTTTTTGTATGGGGTGAAATTTAGTTATTTTTTTTTTCAAGAGAATTATTATCTACAGCTAGAAAGACATGCAATAGCACTCAACTTTTATTTAGACAAAGATATAAGCGTGCCAGAGTGGTCAGAAACAAGACAACGGAAATAATTCTGACCCACCTAATAGATTGTAAGTATTACTATTTCCCTTTGTATACATTTTATTATATTTTATTACAATAAAAAAACAAAAACCTTTAGAACATTACAATAATATTTTTGTACTTTGTACTTATCACTGGTATTTACCCATGTTTTAATCTCTATAATATTTTTACGGTTTGCTCACACATTTTACAAGCTTTTATTTACTTTCACCAGACCGTTGCGTTGTCTGTTTGTAATCAAATCTTGCAAGTTAAATTTGACCCACTTGAAGCTGAAAATTTGCATACATATGTAAGTCGGGTGACAATGCAATATTATGGTACCATCGAGCTGATCTGATGATGGAGACAAGAGGAGGAGGAACTCTGTGATAAAACAACGCAACCTAATTGTGTTTGGGGTTTTTAGAATTGGCTCGATGAGTATTAGTTGCCTGTGGAAAAAAAAGTACAGTCAGCGATAAAAGCTTGTATCAAAAATTAATTTTTTGCCAAAAACCTATTTATTCACTACACTAATTTTGCGTCATTCTTAGTGCCTGAAAACGGAGACCAAGGCTCTCTAAAGCCTATAGCTCGTTAAGACAATTTAATTATACACAGTGGGCTGGAGTAACCTGACAGACTTTAACCACGCATTCCTGAGGTCACGAGGAGCAAAAAATGATATTTATGAGTTTTAGTCAAACTCAACAATTTTTTTTTTTGCGTGAAAAAAATTTTTTTTTCACACGACATGGTATTTCTTTTTATACCTTGGCGAAAAAAAGGCAACACAACAAATGAATAATTCTTTTTTTATTTACAGATAAAAATTGTGAGTTTCCTTTAAAACCTTAATGTCTGTCAGTGGGTATGTCTAAACTAAGTCATATAGTGGCAATGTCGTAGCCAAAAAGGAGTTGTTTACTTATTTATTACAAAAATAAATTTTTACAAGTATTATCATTATCTTTACAACAAGACCGATAGCAGGAAATCTATAAAATCTGTCAGGTTACTCTAGTCCACGGTGTATTGTAGCAAATCACAAAATGAAACCGCTTATTTTTTTGCCGCAACAGAAAAAGTTAAAAATTAATTATTTTTATCTTATTTTCTTCTTTGACCAATTTCATTATTGTGCGTGTGAGATATACTATGTTTTATGAGATGTGCTTATTTCAACGAAGTCATATATTTTAAAATACGTTGTGCGAGGAAGCCGCCAGCTCTTCGGCCACCAGTTGCGTCAACCAGACGTCTCGCGATATCTGCAAAAAACTTGTGCGCGATGGGACCCCAAGGACATCTAGTTTCAACGCCAAATGCTGTAGAATGGTACTCTATACCAAGGCTCTTATATTTACCACGTTTCAAAATTTCGGCGTTTTCCGTCGCTCCGCCCTTTTAGTTTTTATAGTGAACATTGAGAGTTTCATATTTATTAAGTTATAATAATGCAGGCGCTGAGTTTTGCTCATAATAAGCATATTCAGGCGTCCAGAGCGTTCTCACATTCTCACATTGTCATATTCTGGTCCGATCCGGAGTGGCCGAGGTGCTCAAAAATATCTGAACACGCGCTCTAACGCCTTGATAATAGAGGGGTGTTCAGATATTTGTGAGCATCTTGGCCGCTCCGATATATCTGATGGAGACTGAACATTGGAGAAAAACTGCTCCTAAAGAGGGCCATATAGCATTAATGCTTTCTTTTCAATAATATCATATGAATAAAAAAATACGAAAAAGCACTTGTATCCGACACCCGATATCGGATAATTCATCGCTCGTAGGGACGAAAAATATTTTATTAACTAATGTAAATTGAAAAATAAACATATGTTTTAAGTGAAATTTTTTAAATTTGCATTCCCAAGTTTTCCATAGCCAAAAAGACTCAGGACCGTTTCGTTCACAATTCTATTTTGTCACCTTCAATCGTTCACAATGCAATATGGTTAGCATCCTAAATCGTCCCCTCGCCATGTTGTCAGCATACAATTCCTAAATCGTCACCTTCCTAATTCGTCCACATCACCATCCATAATCCCATATCATCCATATTCCCACTTTGACCACAGTCCTAGATCATCCACATTCCCATTTTCACCACAGTGCCAGCTCGTCAACATTATTGTGCTACCTTATCCTTTGCATAGCTTTTTCCTAACGGAAAAGTTTTGTTGGCCTGCGATTTTAACCTCCTGGTGGACATAACATGCCAGCATCGTGGACCATGGACAAGATTGAAAAGTGACGATAAAGGAATGTTGACGAATTAGAACTGTGGGCCGTTTGGCAATAAGGACAAGTTAAGAAGGTGACGAAATGGGATTGTGGACGAATATGTCCTGAAATATCTATTTACTGCGAACGATGCTATTAAATTTGCTCAGATGGCAGAGCACTAGGTAGAGTATCGAAGCAGCGGCCGCGAGTCAAGTCTCACCAAATACAAGGCATTAATTTTTCTACCTTTAAATTTATTCTAAGCTTAATAGCATCGTTCGCAGACATTTCTGCGTATTAAAAATTATTTTAGAATGGGTAGCACATCGTAACTGGTGACTTTCCAATCTGACTTGGAACTCCAGTGGCCGGCTAAGTAATGTAATGTTCTTACGGTCCCTTAGTAGACCCATAGGGTGGGAAAATTTGCTGGCTATGGATGAAGTCTTAGTGGCTCAGTTGGCAGAGCGCTGGAGTATCGATCCAGAGGCCGTGAGTTCAAGTCAGTAATCTTTCAACTTTTAAATTTATTCTAAGCTGAGCCGCCACAAGCCATGAGAGAACTAAAACATAAAAAAGGCAATGAAAATGGCAATGAAATGTTTCATTAAAAGTACCATTATTATTGCTTGAAGTGTAAAAGTCGAAATATGACAGACTTGCAACTGAAACAGAAACGCTTTCCACATAGATTTTCGTACATTGACCGCCTGTTGCTGTCTCTATTGCACGAGCATAATTATATTGCTGTCCCACCCATGATGCCGGTTGTCAATGTCACTATGCGAGCTTGATAGCAATATAATAGAGATAGCGGCAGGCGGAAATGTACGAAAATATATATGGAAAGCGTCTCTGCTTTACCAATGTGTAAGTTGCCGTAATAACATTCTCAAAAATGCAGGAGCATTTTCGGAAGTTCCTGGAATATAATTATGAAAATTTAAAGCTTTTCATTCAGAACTATTTTTGTGGGAATTATCAAAAAGGAATCTTTAAGAAAATTATATACCTATCATATATTACCCAAACAGGCAGAAATATCTAATAAAGCCTGTATCATTTTTTTATACGACGTCGGGGGCAAACAAGCATACGGCCCGCCTGATGGTAATCAGTTTCGTAGCTTATGTACGCCTGCAACTCCAGAGGAGTTACATGCGCATTGCCGACCCTAACACTCCGCACCCTCGTTGAGCTCTGGCAACCTTACTCACCGGCAGGAGCACAACACTATGAGTAGGGTATAGTGTTATTTGGTTACGGTTTTCTGTAAGGTGGAAGTACTTCCAGAGTTGAGCTCTGCTCTAGATCAGGAAGAAAGCAACATGACATTCACAGTGTCCATTCCTCTCTATTAGAAGTTTTTTTTTTTTTAACATTTATGGCCTGGATGCGAGGACTATTAGACGTATTTTAAGGATCCGATACCCGGGTCCGGGTATCTATTTGGTTCTTAACATAGTTTCATTGTTTATTTTTTATTAATTTAAATTTCTGAGAACGTTTCTTATAGTATTGCAACTTCGGAAAAATCTCCCATTGCCTGATATGGCCGGTTTATTTAATGTCACACACGGTTGTTATAATAATGATACATGTATGTAACATCATGGTTGCAACGAATAAATGAATTATGATGTCTTTTTAGGGTTCCGTACCAGAAAGACACAAAAGGAACCCTTTTAGAAAAGACACCTTTTTCAAATAAAATAACAATTTATGAAATCGTTTCACGTAATAGAGAATTATCCTCGAAAAACCAACATACGTGCATTACATCCCGCAAATTATTTAGAGCATTTGCCAATAGATGGCGCTGTACACAATTATACTTAGTATAGGTACTTCAAATCAAAAGTCTTTCGCCTTTATAGTTGCACGAGATAATTCAAAGTTTGTACGGAACCCTCGGTGTGCGAGTAAAACGAACTCACGCTTGACCGGTTTTTTAACGAGCCTATATAGTGTTCCACTGCTGGGCAAAGGCCCGCTAGACTTCCAATCTTCCCGATTAACTGCATCCGTCCAGTTGCTGAGAAATGCGTCCAAGTCGTCCCACCATCTTTTCTTAGGCCGACCATGCCGGCGTTTACGTTGTGGCTCCCACTCCGTGGCTAGTTTAACCCACCTCTGTGGGTGCATACGTCGTACATTGCCTGCCCGTCCCACTTCAGTCTGGCGGTATTGAACCCAACGTCGACGATGTCTGTATTGGTGCGCAACGTAGTGTTTTGGATCCGGTCAATCCTTTTCACCCCAAGTATGCTGCGCTCCATGACTCTTTGGCAAACCTTCAGTTTGGTCTTCTGTAACTCGGTAAGGGACCATGTATAAGCACCGTAAGTTATGATTTATTTATTTTATATGGGTTCACTCAGCAGCATTTAGGAAAAATCGCTTTATAGGGTTACGTAGTCCACTAGGAAACCTTATACAGGGTGAGCAAATAACAGTGATACAATTTTTATATTGAGTGAGCAAAATTTCTTAACTATACTATTCGGGGTTGCAATTGTACACGGAAGATAATTTTTGCCAAATAACGTTGTTTGTTTGATTAATTTTGAGAAACATGACAGTGATCGGTACCCAAATTCCCCAAATTTTGCAGCTCCTGATTTATTTCTGCGGGGCTATTTGAAATTACGTGTCTAGGCTAATAAGCTGATGAAATTTCAACAGTTAAAATCGACTATCCGACACAAATTTACTAAGATAACGCCGAATATGTGCGAATTTATGCTGAAAATTGCGATGATAAGGGTTACATTAGCCTGTTGGTAGAGGTGGACATATATCAGACATTATGTTCCGCATGTATGATTAATATATTTTAAAACATAATCATCTTTCTTATTTACCCAGCCTGTAGTTTCGCCATGTCCATCTGTTTGTCCGTCCGCGGCTTTGCTACGTGATTGTCAGTGTTAGAAAGCTGCAATTTGGCATGGATACTTAAATCATGCATGGCGACAGAACGGTAAAATAAAAACTAAGAAAGACTAAGGGTGCAGCGACGGTTAAGCATGCTACAGTTCGTTTTCAAATGCACCCCGGAAACGGTCACTTATTTACATTATCCACCAATGGGAACAGTCCAGGATTTTTGACCAGTAACTCTAACTTTTTAATATAAACGTAACGTGCCTAACAATACGGTACAATTTACAACCGATAGAAAATCGAAAGGAGTGGCTTTTTTTTAATACTACTATCAGTAAACCACCAAGATACTTATGTAAAATATTTTTTAGGTTACCTCCCATACAAAATGTTTGTCGCTTTAACCCAATGGTGTGTGGGATATCGTAATACGGATCTTCAACAACGGTTTTTGATAAAATAAATATTTTCGGAAATAATCACTCCGAAAAAAAAATGTAACCCCCCTCTCTAACTGTCGAACCATGGATACAAAAAATATGACAAAAATCGTTATACAAAACATTGTTACATATTTTCAATGAACACTGTAGCGAACATGATCGGTCCAGCCGTTTTTGAGTTATTTCAAAAAGTCTTCTCTTCTTAGTAAACGGAAGTACAAAGCGCTAAGAAAGTATATCTACTTCGTTACGCTTGTAATATTTCATAGTTTTCAATACAAAGAATATTTTTTGTTTGACACGTTCCTACTATGGTCATGGTATTGTATGAGAGTATCCCAATATGGGACCAGCAAGAAACTCGGCGGGACAAAACTTTTCAACACATTACATCTTATAATTAAAATAGTACATTACGATACAAGTGTGAAAAGTAGGAAATTCACAACCAGTGGCGATAAATTAAAACACGACCGAAGGATACAACGTTTTAAAATACACATGGCGCTTTAAACTTTCGACATACGCACGTATGGTGCTAGTTACCGCACTAGGGCGGTAAATAAGCGCCATATGTACTGTAAAATACAATACACTACTACCAATAATACTAATACCACAAACAATACTACTAATTTATGGCTTGTTTTTAGAAAACATCGATATCTGATCAGCAGAGGCCGGAATTCTCGTGGCAGTTTGAATTATCATAAGGGACTTCTCATTTATCGATTTTCGATATACCTATAACTATGGATTAAAAGGATAGGTAAATAACAAGCGATCTTATCTCTAAAGAGCGATCTCTTCCAGATATCTTTTGAGTTGTAGAAAATGCGATGAAATAGGTAGAGATGTGCAATAAAAACAATGAAACTAAATAGTTAATAGTTTCACATTTAATTACTTGAGTTCCATGTTTTTTTTTCAATTTCACTTTCAAAGTATGTTTTAATGCTAACCAATATTACATTAGTTTATATAAAAAAAGTGCAGTCATCTTTTTTTGCAGACAAATATCAACTATTAAAAATTTTGAATATATTGTATTCTACATTGTATCGGAAGTCGATAAATGAGAACTTTCTATGACAGTTAAAATGCCATAATAAATCCGGTCTCTGCCGATCAGCCAATATATAATTTTATAAAAAGTCAAATATTTTATTGCGATTGGTGTTGGAATAAATAATAATGCGAATATAATTAAGCGCAGCATTTAAAGTCCCATGACGGGAGACACCCTGTATACGAAAAGAGTGAATAAATAAAGGTTTCTTGTCGCAAATCCTGAATAAACAACATAGAAAACATTTTTCCGCCGCTTTACGCACGCAACGGCATAACTTTATCCCTTCAAGTAGCAGGAATCCCTCCCGGTCAAATACGTCATTTAAATTAGATTAATAAAAATAAAATCACAATTCCAACAACACAAAAATGACGTATGCCACTTGAAGGGTTAACCATTTTTCCGGCATCTCGTTCATGCAAATTTTATTGTTTGTTTAACTTCTTTCCGTATTTCCTGTAGACATCGCAAAGTTAATAGACACAATAGCGAAAATTTAAACATTGAACCTTTACGAGTACAAGCGGGATAGATTT
The DNA here is from genome assembly GCF_033807575.1 of Cydia pomonella. Taxonomy (NCBI): domain Eukaryota; kingdom Metazoa; phylum Arthropoda; class Insecta; order Lepidoptera; family Tortricidae; genus Cydia; species Cydia pomonella. The sequence goes on from NW_026907846.1 coordinate 64,793, forward strand.
TTACAGTACATATTTGACTACTCCTTTCGTTAATCTTTATTTGTCCAGAGAAGTTACCTTTTCCTATATTATGTTTAACCCACCTTCTATGAGAATAAAAACACATTATAAATTCAAAATTAGAACTCCTGTAGTCTTGAAGGAACTATGTCTATCGCGTGCTCACTTATTTTATAAGCAGCCCGGTCGATAGTGCCGCAGTGCCGGCTACATCACCGCACCGCTCGCACGGTGCCCGTTACCAACGATTTCGAACACCGGCTGATTCGAAATTTGAACGGTGAGTATTTTTTTTTTAATTGTAAATAGTAATGGCTGAAACTGGCCAGTCTTTTTCGTAACGAAAGTGTGCGTGAAACAGTGTTTCTTTAACAAATTAGATTATGTTTTAGGTAAAACGGTTTTTTTTTTTGTTTTGATAATTAATAATCTTTGTATGTTTAGTGATATAGGTGTTGGTATGGTTAGGAAGTTGTTGTAAAAGAGAATTAGAATGAAAGTTAGTTACTAAAGATTACCAAATTATTGCTGGAAAAAGTTTACGTAACGTTTAATTCAATTTGAGCATGAAGGAAAACTTACGTAATTTTAAACAATGAAAGAGACTAGTGAAAAATGTGTTCACACAAGGAAAATAATAGAAGCCTGAATATTAAAAGCCGGCCAAGTGTAAGTTGTACTCGCGCACGAATGGTTCCGTACCATTACGCAAAAAACGGCAAAAATCACGTTTATTGTATGGGAGCCCCCATAAATATCTATTCAATTCTGTTTTCTATTTGTTGTCAAAGCGGCAACAGAAATACTACACTTGTGAAAATTTCAACTGTCTCACTATCACGGTTCATGAGATACAGCCTGGTGACAGACAAACGGACGGACGGACAGTGGAGTCTTAGTAATAGGGTCCCGTTTTACCCTTTGGGTACGGAACCCTAAAAAGCAATATTCGTTTAAAAGCTTGGTGTAAGAAAACAACAATAACATTAGTATGGGTAATTTCACTTGTTTAATATTTATGGATCTTGGAATTAGATTTGACATGTGAGCTTGTAATAAAAATACTAAATTATGATAAAACAATTTATATTCACGAAAACAACACTATCACACATATATACTTTGTATTTTGTCAATAATTAGGTAAGTATTTTAGTATTATTTGAAGTAAATCTTAAATCCTTCAGTACATATTGACACGACACTGAAGTACCCACCCGTATTGGCTCTGCGACATTATGCAAATGACAAATCCTAGAGCTTTCATACCAAGGTTATTTGCAAGCGACACGCGATATACCTATACACATTATGAAGTGCTTCTGAACTGGAGGTCGAGGGTTCAAATCCTAGCTCGAATATTTTATATTTTACTAGTCGCTCTTTTGGAAAATAAAGCGAGGAAACCTGCATTATTCAAATAATAAATTTATTTATTTTCATGGACCCGGGTACGTCCTTAAACTACGTCCAAAAGAGAGGTATGGGCACTGTGAATGTCATCTTGCTTTGTGCGGTAGGGCACAACGCAGCGGATGTCATTCCAGATCTAGAGCAGAGCCCAACTGGGGAAGTACCTCCAACTTACAGAAAACCGCAGCCAAATAACACTAGACCCTACTCATAGTGTTCCTGCCGGTGAGTAAGGTTGCCAGAGCTCAACGAGGCGGGGGGGGGGGGGGTCGTGATAAGGTCGGGGACGCGCATGTACAGAGATTTCTTACCATCAGGCAGGGCGTATGCTTCATTGCCACCGACGTAGTATAAAAAAAAACCATAATAACCAAAAGACATATCAATCAATCAATGTGGAGATGATAGTCATATAACATTTTTGACAATAAAGTCACGGACTTTAATTGCTGAGCCATTTAGGGTTCAAGCTAGTTTGGTTGAACTCTAACGGTAAGAAACGTCCATGTCCATGACTGTACATAATTTCGTATTTGTATACATACTTCGCTCAGTCAGAAAAGAAAATCATCGCTCCTTGTGATTTAGCCTTCTGTAAGTAGACACAATTTATGTATTTGATAGGGTTGATGAGGGGAGGCGCATATATTTAGTTACAAATTTTATTCTCTAGGGAGAGGCAGCTGACTCCCCTTTTTTTTGACGGAATTGGAATGCATTTTCGCATGGTGTGTAGGACTCACGGCTCTTTTCCCCTCTCTTGGCAAGAGAGAGGGGGAATTGAGCCCTTACCACTAAGCCCACTCCGGCGTTTCACCCTCTTTCCCGTCCGTGAGGGCGCACTGGGCTCGATGACATTCCACCACGGATCTGACTCCCCCTGCCACCTCCTGGCGACGTTCATGACCTGATAGACAATCTTCTCTTATGTCAACATCTCTTTTACCTGTCATTTACTTTGTCAGGTCTCATTCCGTTGGGCACCAGCCTCGTGAATCACATGCTCCAGACATCCAGGCAAACATGGCCAGCCCGTTGCCGCTTCAACTCGCTAATCCTTCAAGTAAGTATACACGGAACTCTAACACCTCACGGCTAGAACTACATTAAAGACGATATCTTTATTTACAATCACAATATGCATAATGGTTATATACAGAGGATTACTATAACTAACTTAAATCTAAAATAGGCCCTTGAAGTATTGTACCAAGGATGCTGGCGGCATTTCCTCGTTGCATCGCAATGCTGATAACGTAGTGCGAGGAAACCGCCAGCTCTTCGGTCACCAACATCAAACGAGGCGGTCCGAAGTCCAACAACTGAATCACCGGACCTAGACTGGACGAGTCGGACGGAAGGTTTGAGTCGTCGGACTTCTGACCGTCATCTCCTGAGGATGCCTCGTAGAGAGCAAAAACACGTGTCGAGTTTTGTATTTTCGGTGGTGGGTTGTTATTGTTATATTTATTTGCGTATTTATTTTGCCGTGGGAGGGTGGGAACATTAATTGCATGTAAAAATACGCAAGTAAGTATAACGGGTTAGCACTGATTGACTAGCACGTTATCTTTTCGCGGATAAGCAAAGTAATATTTTTTGTTTTAATTAATATGGATATCCGCAAAGTAACGCCTTATTCTATTAATTATTTATTTCGTTTCAAAGTATTATTAATATTTTCTGTAAATGACCGCTCGATGTCAGATGTATAATCAGTCTTTATATTTTCACTGCTTCAAATCTAAAGAGTGTAAAGTAGATGAAAAATCGTTACATAACTCTAAATTTAAACATTTCAATTTGATTTAAAATTGATATAATAATACTCTTATTGTATTTCAGTTGCACTCATGTAAACGAGTAAAATGGTTCGGATAAGATGCATTATTATTTCATATACTATTAAATCGTCTACGTACTTAATGTGGCCAGTTTGATCTTCATACCAGTTTGGTAGGAACATGGTAATTCCTACTAAAATACGTGGCGCACGTTTCTATGAGTTTGCGAGAATCACCTCAAAACTTTTTTGTCTATTTTTGTTCAGTAGTTCAAAATACCTTTATTTATAGGTACTATCATATTTTATATATAATATTTATTTACAATAACAATATGCATAATAAAACTGCACAAAGAAAACCATAATGATTGAACTATTGTTTAACAATGGCTTTACGAGGTCTGCTCTTCAAAGCCAGCGTGTGGTCAAATAATAACAAAAGGATCAATACAGCAGTCGCAGCATGGTTCCATTTTTATCGCTTGTCACTATGCTCGTCACTTTTGCACTTACATACTTGTTAGAACGTGACAAGCATGGTGACAAATGATAAAGAGCCGACCATCTTAGCCCTACTGGACAGTTACATGTCATGTAAAATACGACGCCGCAAAAAAAGGTTGCCGGGTATCTTTTGTTGTATTGTTTACGTCTAATGACCTTCTCAAGTGGAATTCCGCCATCGCAAATGGAATGGGGTATACTTATACCCCATATATAGGTACTTACCTGTGCCCTATTTATTACGTATTATGGGATATAGCTCAGAAATTAGGTCAGATTCCGCGGTGGTGGAGTGGCATTGTTACAATTACAAGATGCCGGTTCGCATCCGGCCTTCACCTCTGGAGGGCTTATAATTTAAAAACACATTTTTTTATTAGCCTACTTTGGTTTCCCAATGCTGGGCAAAGGCCTCCCCTCGTTTTCTCCACCCGACCCTATCATTGGCATTTTCCCATGTTGGATAGAATGCCTTCAAGTCGTCCCGCCATCTTTCGGTCTGCCTGCGACCCGCCCTGCACCTTCTATGGTATTCCGTGGGTCCCACTGCTGGGCAAAGACTTCCCCTCGATTTCTCCACTCGCCCTGTCATTGGCATTTTCACATCATTTTGGATGTAATGCATCCAAGTCGTCCCGCCAACACCTTTTCGGTCTGCCTGCACCGTATATGGTGTTCCCTGGGATCCACTGCTGGACAATGGCCTCCCCTCGATTTCTGCACTCGACCCTGTCATTGGAATTTTGCCACCATTTTGGATAGAATGCGTTCAAGTCGTCCCGCCGTCTCCTTTTCGGTCTGCCTGCACACGGGGTGCAGGACGGCCTGCACCCCGTCTATGGTGTTCCGTGGGTCCAACTCAGTAACCATTTAGGCCACCTTTCCGGGTGCAAATCAAAATATTTGATAATAATATAATTGGTCCCAAATAAGTAGACTTAAAATCTTCTTCTTTAATTTAAGAGCAGGGCTCTTGTCGGTGCAGCATGATGAAGTTGTCTCCAACTTAGTCAATCCGAAGCCTTTAGTGTCCTGGTCCGACACGGCCCCCACATGTTCCTTTACTTGGCTCATAGAACGTTCTTCTTGGTCTTCCCCTCCCACTCCTTCCATTTATTTTCCCTTCTATGATATTTCTGATGAAGTGGTCGTGTCGCGTGACCGATCAATGTTCCTCTTCTATTTTTAATAATCTGCTTTCCTTCACTCTGCCTTAAAATAGGTGAGTGAAAATCATGAAATTTGAAATCAATGAATCCAAGGCGGTTCTCTTTAAATATTAACATTAGACTAAGTAATCAATCATTGTTTTCATCTATTTCGTTTCGTAACCGCTAACCCCGCTCCATTGTATACTTCTACTCGATTATTCAAAGTGTACTTTAATTATTTACACGTATTTACAAATCTATTTGACGCCCTATTTACATTTCTGAGCACTATATTGAGTAAGCAAGCTTGTTATAATGTCTTTCTATTAAGTAAATCTATTACTTATTTAAATCATGTTATATTAATATGTTTTGGTATTTGCAAAAACGCTGAATTAATAGTAAAAAAAAAAAAATACAAAATGTTTAAAAGATATATGTGATGAAAATCTATTAATAATATATTAAAAGTAAGAAATACCAAAACATCAAAATAATTATGCCATGCATAATAGAAAACAAGTTTAGATGTCCTCAATGAGCTTTACTACAGATCTGATTGTTTTATATACCCTGTACCTATGTATTATATTTAGAGTATAGCCTTTTTGTAACTCTTCCTTTTCAATTGATAGCGTAAGTAGTTTTCAAAATATTGAGTGATCGGATAGATAAACGGATGGATAGAGTCGCAACTTTATTTTGCCTTTTTGGTACGGAATCCAAAAAGGTTCATCCCATGTTGAGTCCAGGAACTGTTAACTCGTATGGGTTACCATAGCAACACACTAATAATATTAGTCTAATACCGGGGCCCGTTTCTCGATTAATATTAGACTAATATTATTAGTCCACGAACTGTCAAGTCGTATGGGTTACCATGGCAACACACTACGGCGCTTCAGAAAGTATGGTATCTATCCAAGAAAGGGTCAGACAAGAAAGTCACCGGTTTATGACTTCCATAAAAACATTCACAATGACATTACATAGTCACAGCAATCAAATGTCTGGGCATAAATGTATATACATGTACAGGTATATTTAGTACCTACGTCCTCGTTGGGACATTTTAATAGTCTGAAAATGGGCCATAATCATAAACTTTTCTTTTAAACAATAGGGTGTAAATATCTTTAGCTTTGAATACATACAAGGTGGCCAAAAAATATATTATGTGCATTCCCGTCGCCAGGGAGGTGTCGGGATTATACTGAGCAATTTTTACTATAGGGCCAACCCCGAAATTGCGAATTTTTTTTACCCTCCCATAGAAATGGACCAGCTAAAATGTATGAAACAGCCAGAAATTTATTTCGCGAATTCTGGGTTGGTCCCATAGTAAAAGTTGCTCAGTATAAGCCAAAAACCTCCCTGGCAACGGGAATGCACATATTTTTGGCTACCGTGTATAATAATTATGATATTACTGAAAAGATTATATAAATTGACACCATTTTAAAGTTATTATTAAAATATATTTTTATTTGATTTAAGGTTATGCATTTATTTACGGCGTCCAGAAGATATGACATTATAATTTTTTTTTTTTTACAATATAACGACTATTTATTTATGTAATTACAATATACAATACAACATAATAATTTTTTTTAGTAAAACCTAAACTAAAATAAAAATTCACCCCTCGGCAAGGTGCCGTAGATGCTGGCAGCATTACCCCGCTGGATTGTAATACTAAATATTGCGCTGTGCGAGGAAGCTGCCAGCCCTACGGTCCCCAGTCGCACCCACAAGCCTTAAGTTATTATTAGATATAACGAATATGACGAAAATATTTATAGCGTATTTTTAACGCGTTTAAGCACCTTTTTCTTTTATATACAAAATTATCAATTTAAAACTTATTAAAGTAATTGAATGGCAAAATTAATTAGATGCTATAATTTCATTCAATTGCAGAATCGTTTGAGCGTAATTTTTATAAGGATGTGATTTTTTTAACGATGTTTATTTAAACGTACGTACAGATGTAGAGAATAATCCTTTCCCATCGTATTTTCACGCAAACGCACGAACGTGTGTTGCTATTTCACTTAGCCTTGATACAAATAGTACTGAGATTAAATGAAGTAACATGACAAATACGAACGATTCCGAGAAAATACGATGGTAAAGGATTATTCACTACATCTGTACGTCCAAATTTGGAAACGTAGTCTGTACCCCTAGTGTAAATTTATTCGATGGCGTGATGTATGCGTTTGCGTTAAGTCTCATTTTGTATGGGATTTTGAGTTTCCAAAACGTTTCGCTTGGCGCGCTGTTTCTAAATCCCATACTAAATAAGACTTAACGCAAACGCGTACGTCACGTTATGAATTCGAATAAATTTACACTAGGGGCTCTGATAACAGACTACGTAATGTTTTCATTGTATTAATATCCTGTTATAATTATGTCGGTCGTTATTTCCCTTAAGAAGGAAGAATAGCTTTTTGAATCCAACGAAATAACGGTTATTTTTCTATGAAATTTCATTTCGGGAGAAAACAGTTTCCACTAACTAAATCTTAATAAATCACTTTGATTTTGATGTCTGTCTGAAGCGATCTTCAGCATAGATATTCTAGGTTCATAGGTTTCGCTTTTTTTGAAACTGTAAATGTTTGACAAAAAAAAACAAATTTTATTAAATATCGGCACGGATAAATTGCCAAAATATATAAATATATATACACGCCCTTATTGCCCATACATTAAGGTAGTGTGTACTTATTTTCGGCACTTTGTCCGTATCCATATTTAATACCTTGACTGTACCTATTAAACTGTTTTAATTCATCATATTATTTTATTATAATGTAGGTAACTGAGGTAGTGAATAGCCGCACTAGATTTAGAAATGTATAACATAAACAAAATTAAAGGAGTTGTTTTAGTAAACAAATTACAAAATTCAACTTTATTTTCACTTAGAAATAAGACTCTAATTACCGCTAATATAGTAAACAGGCTTTTCAACAATCGCTTTTCATTTGTTTTACCGATCGTTCATTCGAGTCACGCGATGTAAAGTTCAGAGATATGTACACAGTTTTCGACCTTACTGTATGGTACTAAGACGGGAGTTGTGGTGATATTTTTGGCGCAATTTAGCCCTTGTTTAACCTACATTTTTAATGAGCGATTAGATTTGTTTTGACCTAAGACTTTTGGTTTGTTGTTGGCTATGTGGCCCATTTTTGTCCGACTTCCTCAGGGGAGTGTTTTAGCATGCAAGCTAAGTATACGAGTATGTTTGGGCAACGAAGGTGGTATTAGGTATGGTACGTTTTTGACAATTGTGCGTCTATCTATATCTTGTGATCAGCGTGTGACCGATTATTTTAGCATTGCTAGGGCTTAGTATCCCTATTTGTTTACGAGTAACCCAAGTAGGGTTACCATAAGTAACCCAAGTAGGGTTACCATAAGTAACCCAAGTAGGGTTACCATAAGTAACCCAAGTAGGGTTACCATAAGTAACCCAAGTAGGGTTACCATAACATAAGGATTTCCCTTGACTTTTGAAATTTTGTCAGGAAATACGGATACGGATTTTGTCGGATACTACGACTGTCCAGAACTAAGCGATCTGTTCACTCGAACAAGAGAACACTACCTTAAACTAGAAACAACAAAACATAAAATAAATATCGGCAAAAACTTTATTGCAAACCGAATAGTAAATGCTTGGAACAAATTATTACCCTCTGAAGCTGGGTAATGCCACGAGACTGTAACGTCAGTTACCAATTCTTTCGTGTGTTCTTACCAGGGATCGGAAACCAGTATTTTTTGTATGGGAACGAAAACGGTATTTTTTCGTTCTTTGTTAATTACTTCATTTCTAATTAGGCAATCTAATAATACGAAGTCGTTATCTGAAAACACAACTGAGTCCTACATTTAGAGTTTAAAATAAACCGAAATATATGGTTATTTCGATGTTTTTGCAAAAAACCGGTTCCGATCCCTGGTTCTTACATTAATTAAGCAAATTTAGCTGTCTGTATATTTGGCATAGCCCAACAGGTAGATATCTGGATACTTAAATTTGCTTAATTAATGTAAGACCACACGAAAGAATTGGTAACTGACGTTACAGTCTCGTGGAATTACCCAGTTGTGAACTCTTGTATAAATCATTTTAAAAACAATTTAACAAACTATCTAAATAGTGAACTCGTGCTAAGTGAATTCTGATTTAGACGTACCCGCATCAGCTGCATGTCTAAAACTGAATAATAATAACAAAAAATTCAGTCTTTTCATATAAAATATAAATAAATTCATTTAATAACCCTTTTTACTCTCTTCTTCTTCTTCTTCGCGTTGTCCCGGCATTTTGCCACGGCTCATGAGAGCCTGAAGTCCGCTTGACAACTAATCCCAAGATTTGGCCATCTGACCTTCCAACCCAGAAGGTAAACTAGGCCTTATTGGAATTAGTCCGGTTTCCTCACGCTGTTTTACCCTATTACATATAAAACAGCTGATTCGAATAGCACAGTAAAATAAATAAATTTGAAAGACCTAGACTGATTAAGACTTTCCAACCATTAATTTATTTTTAATGCCAGCTGTTGCCAACTGAGGGTGTCAACCACCCCCTAGAATTGACTTTATTCGTAGTTAATAATACCACTTTAATCACAGGTTCTAGTGGATGTAAATTAACATGTCGACTAACTTGAAATAGTAACTTCCTATAATAGTACGAGTATTGACCGGAATAACGGTCAGCCTGTAGTGGGGTTATTGGGCTTGAAATAATGGCCTTAAAAGATAATTATCTTTAATAATATATTTATTTTTAATTAGTTTATATTCTGAGGCTGTAAATATACAGGATGAGCAACCCAAAGGTGAATTCGGTAAATGTCGAAAGTTGAGTATTAAAGAGATGGGTAATCTAAAAGAATTGCGGTAGAATGTGGAGTAACGGAAATTGTTATTACTACAGGATTTTGTTATTTATAATCTAATTTGTGCTCTAGAGCGATACTCTTTTTATTACAAGTTCCTCAAAAAGTAACGCTTTACGTATTTGTTTAGCGTGCACAAAGTTTAACTTCTTTATATAGTTTAACTTTTTTATTTTTACTTCCCCATTTTTCGAAGATCTTCCACGCATTCTATCTATCGTTTTTTTGGCTTGCCTTTTGGTCTGTTTTGTTGGGGCTTCTACTAAGTTATTAATGAGGTGTGTAATGTTTAATATAATTATAACAAACTATCCTACACTTGTCACATTGACGTTTTATATATCATTACTTGTTATAATGTAATTATTACTATACGTTGATTTTGTTCTATTATATTTTAATATTAATAGAAATAGAAATAGAATTTGTTTTATTCATAAACACACAAACAGTAATAGACAGACATAAAAGAGAACATAGTGAGAGTAAAGTGTCACGAAATGGCCTCATCTCAGCATGTTGCTGGCGACTTCCAGCGCTGATCTTCCGATGAGACCATCTCATCATTACGTTATACTTTATAAAATGTAAACATTATGTTTTATGTGGGGTCGTATTTCTAACCTAACCTAACCCACTTTTTGCTACATATACGTTTGTGTGGGGTCACAGTTTTAACCTAACCTATTCCAATTTTCTGGGAGCCTTTTATTTCTATTAAGCTCTATATATAATTATATAATGTCACTATTTAGAACAAATATATTTTAGTGTACGTAATAATTATTGCTGTGTATAACCAAAAAACATTATGTATGTATGCATTATTCAAAATGACGGTATATAAAACTATAATATACCTATGAAAAGTAATTATAAAAAAATAAAGTACACCCTTATTAATGGGGCTCAGGCTTTGACAGATGGCACCAGCGTAGGTTTTATCTGTCAATCCTACAAATGCTACCAAATTCTTGGTTTTTTTTTTAATGGCCTAAAACAAAACAAAACAAGGGACAAAAAGCGCCATCCATCAAAACCTTTGCAACTTGCCAATCCAATTTAGTCACCCTTGATTTCAGCATTAGCATGGCTAAGGGATTCCATCCTGTATATTTAAAATACGACAAGCGCTAAGTGATTACTTCTATAAATAAACCCGTACAGGTGCGTCATCGAACTATATTTTATGTACCTATGTAGTTGCTTAAATTTATCATGACGTACTTTGTATAGTGTGTGGGCGTGTAGAAAAATGAGGGTGGAAGGGGAAACAAATTAACCGAAGGCCATATCATCGTTCACACTCTTAAGAGCGGAGTAAGGGGAAATTAGAAAATGAAAAATTGTTTATTTCCTTATTAAGCTTAGTAAATTGCCATCAGTTAGGACTTCCTTTTAAGTGAATGAACTTGTATCAGGATGCCCCGCTCCTCCATAACTAACAATTACTTATTTTAGGAAGTATTGTGTGTGAATTTTTCCTTCACCGAAAAGCAAGTAGGTAGTAAACCTTATCGTGAGGAAACCTGCATACATCCGCGAAGAAATTCAAAGGTGTATTGTGAAGTTCCCAACCCGCATTGGGTAAGCGAGGGGACTATAGCTCAAACCTGTGCCTGAGAGGAGGCCTGTGCCCAGCTGTGGGACACATGTAAGCTGGTTTTTCATAAATAATTTTGTATATTAGCCTACAAACCGTTAGCCAGGCGTTAGCCGTATTTTAGTGTAAAATAGCTAATGATAATTTTAGTCGAGGGCTCTGAAGAGCAACATTTTGAACAGAATCTGCACGTCATCGTGAATGACACGAACTATAAAAGGTGAAAACTCGAGCGATAACCTTACCTTCTTTCGCATAACTTTTTATCGCATAATTTTCCGGCTTTACGCGCATAAACTTTTGTAGTATTTCTTGAGGGCACTTTCAATTAACAATTTTAATTAGGTAAAAGTATCGTGATTTATGGAATGGTGAGTTAAACATCAGTACCCGTAGTGTACATTTATTCGATAGCGAAACGTGACGTACGCGTTTGCGTTAAGTCTCATTTTGTATGGGATTTTGAGTTTCCAAAACGTCCCGCTTGGCGCGCTGTTTCTAAATCTCAGATCCCATGTTCAGAGGCCCTAGTCAGTCAGTAGTCAGGGATTTAGAAACAGCGCACCAAGCGGGACGTTTCGGAAACTCAAAATCCCATACAAAATGAGACTTAACGCAAACGCGTACATCACGTTTCGCTATCGAATAAATTTACACTAGGGGCACAGAATGGAAATTATTAAAAAATAGAATGGCCTAATGCAGAAACGTATAATTTTCTGCAAACTTTTGAGAACAACAACGGCCAACTTTCAGAGAATGAGATATTAAAAATAATTAGGAGTGTACATAACAATTCGGATATGAATCATTGGTGGTATTTAGGGAGTATAAACAATTCTGCGAATTATAAAATAATAACAACATTGAATTGAAACGGTTAGGAAAGACTGAAATAACTTAATATTATGACTGCGTTGTGATGTATGTGGGAAATAAATGCTTGTATCCAATTACTGGCCCAGTAACGACTGGTAATCTATTAAATAACATGTCTACGTAAATAGCTTAAAGCAAGGAAGCTTTCAGCAATTTCAGGCCTTGTTATTAGCTATTACCATAGACAAAACAACTATAACATTGTGCGTAGCCAACGTGCTAATCGTTTCACGCTCCGTAGCGAATAAAACGCTACTATCACTGTCGCACTAATATGGGAGAGTGATAGAGAGAGATGATTACGCTACGGAGCGTTAACGATTGACTTATTGATTAAGCACCTAGATTTACACAGACTAAGCACAGCATAGCACCTGGATGCTAGCTTGGACCCTTCGAGTCAGTTCAAAGGCGGTACGAATCGTCGACGATCCCAAACTCACATAGGGCATACCCTATGTTTGACTTTTATAGATGCCAACAAACTGTTATGCAGTTTGGCGAAATTTTGATTGTTGTTCATGTATGTGTTTTTTTAGAACAATATAATAGAATAGAATATCATTTATTTCAATATAAGTACACAGTTATACAATACATATAGAGAAAGAAAGAGAAAAAATGACTTATAACTAACTTGTACACTGTATATAATTATACTGAAAAAGGTGAACACTCAGCATAATGCCAGGTCCTACTGAAGTAGTACGCTGACGCTGGTCTTCCGTGGACACCTTTAGGGAGCGTAGTTGCGCGCACCTACCAACTACAGTTAAGTTACTGAGATAACTATAATAATTACGACAGTAAACAACAAAGCGGCAATGAAGCAGTTGACATCATATGTTAGCATGACTATCATGGTCCAGAAAATATATATATATATATGTACCTAAAATAATAATATAAATAATTTTATAAACAATAAATAAAATAAAATATTTTTTTTTGATTATTGTAAAAATGAAGAGCATAATAGTATTTTACATAATCGTCATATAATAGAGAGCTTTTTAGTCGAGTACCACGACGTGTTTAGGCAACGATGCTTGCTGAGTGGCCTACGTGAGGTACGAGATTGGAAAGCTTGATTATATCACTATTGTATGCACTAATTTTTCTACGAGTCATCAAAAATATTTTTCTAATTATAAAATATAAATAAATTATGGAAAGTGGTAAGCATCTAAGTAGACAAAGACATAATTGCGAGCGAGCCCCCGCCCGCGCGGCACGTGATTGGTAATTTTTTTTTTATCGTATCGAAATAAATTTTACAGTACATATGGTGCTACTTTACCGCACTAGTGCGAAAATTAGCATATTACGTTCCTATGTCGAGCATTTAAAGGTTAAATAATAAAGTTAATTCGCAACTCGTGTCGATTTAACTCCCTTCGGTCGTGTTTTAATTTATCGCCACTCGTTTCGAATTTCCTGTTTTTCGCACTTGTATCGTAATGTACTATTATAGTTGAGTTGGGAGCCCATACATGAAAAGTACGCAATTATAGTTTGGTATACGAAATCTTAATTCAACGTCATTACAGTCAACGAGTAGAAAAAAACAGTTTTCATACTTACCTAATAATTTTTTAATGCTCCTAACTCTGATAATAATTACAAAATCGAAAAAATCAAAGGGGTAATCAAATCTGTGGTCGATATACAACAAATTGTATCATAATATTTTCAATACCGTAAAACTACACAACTATAGTCCAATACTGCAACTATGGTCCACAAGTTCGAAAGGAAATTAAGTATCTATACCAATGTTTCTTGTGGTTTACTCCTAGTTTTACCTTCCATTTATAAATATACTTTGCCTTAGAACTACAAAAATATAGTAAAATACACACGAACGAGAAAAATTTAGTTTATTTGTGGACCATAGTTGGGAGCTTTGGACTATAGTTGGGTGGTTTTACGGTAATGTTAATATCCAGAAAATGAGGACTAAGTTTGTATGAAAAGGTGATTTCCCACGGGTCCTCCACGACAACAACACACACAACGACAACAAGACGAAAGCGTCTTAAAACGGTGTTTCCACACTAACATAATATGTGTGTATCTTAGTCATAAATAAATAATAATAAATAAATATATTTTTATAACGTATTTCGTTGGCATCTGCATGTTATCTCGATAGATTTTTACTTTCTGATTGACGTTTATCAATAAGCAATTGTCATCTTGGCTAAGCTAAGGTATGATTAACATCGGTAACTCCTTCATAAAATTAACCGGTTTGTAATATAGTTACAGCTTTTTTGTTATTTAAATAATTCTGAATTCTCGTCTACTTAATAAAAATAAATCCTAAAACAAGAATTTAATAGTACCTATACAAAATACAAAATACAAAATAGTTTATTTGGTGTAACTTATAATACACATAACATAAAGGGCTGGAATCTCCCATTAAGTATAACAATACTTGTGTCGGGAGACGGGAGAGTCAGGCTCTACAAATACTTAAATTAAAATATATATATATATATATATATATAAACAAAAACCCGACTGTACACTAAAAAAGAGGAAAACAAGCCCCACAAGAATATTGTTGTTGATGGTAAGTATCAAGACGAATCCAACAATACCTCATACATCAAAATCCATCACGCCGTTTAGGCTACAGGAGGCCACAAAGAAATAGACATACATACATACACTCGAAAAACATTACCCTCCTCCCTTTGGCAGTCGGGTAAATACTTACTTACCTAATATTTTCACCTCGAAGAACCTATCCTGTATGCATCTAGTCATAATATATCCGGCACAGAGAACAACATTGAATCAAACATCTTCATCGCTTATGATTTGTATGGGCTTGAATGACTATTGTGCCGTTCGTTTTCCCTACTTTTGAATAACATCGATTGACCGTAATCCCTAATAGACTAGGGAAAGCAACTTCAAATATATACACATTTCAGTACCTTATTCCTTTGTAATAAGGATCAAACGTAACGGTGGCGAATGGACAATAATGTCAACATAACAACTTGATAAAGGAAAACGACCTAGAAACGTACAGGTCGATAGGCTTAGACCGCTACATAGGGCGTCTAGAGTGAAGTGGCAACTTAAATTGCTATATCAACACTGTTAGGTATGGTTCATTAAAACGTGACTTGAGAGTACTTATTACTAGAATCCATAGTTACAATAATAAAGAGATGAAATGGGGGAGCAGTCATATGACCGAGTATATTCATTCATTCTTTTAAAATTATGGCTTTAGTCCAGTGGGACTATTTCACCAGTATCAAGGTAGGAGCTTTACATACGACTAAATTTGTACGGTTAGTACAAGACAATGTACGGTGATTTTATCAGCTCTTGTAAAGCGATAGCTGGACTTTACAAGTAGCACGTGGACTACCGGGCGTTGACTCCAAAATGGTGGTTTCAAGATTTATTCTTCATTCACTGCACACCACATTAGTTTACTTTATAATAAGCTATCGATATCTTATACCTTTAAACGAGCAATTCTTGTATATATATATATTTCTGTGATCTCGGAAACGGCTCTAACGATTTCGCTGAAATTTGGTAAATGGGGGTTTTTGGGGGTATACAATCGATCTAGATTAGTCTTATGTTTGGGAAAACGCGTGTTTTCGAGTTTTTATGCGTTTTTCTTACGACGCAGAATATGGTCGCTAATTTCGTGTTCCCGGCCACTGTCCGTCTGGTCCAGAGGGTTAAGACGCGGACTGCTAGAAACTAGTGTTACGGGTTCAAATCTCGCCCGGTGACTAACTTTTGTTTTTTTTTATATGTTCAAGTTTATATATTTTTTTTAATTTTTTATTGTTTTAGACAAGTTTAATTTAGTAAAAAAATTTATTTAAGATTATCACCTATACACCACCATATTACAATAAATAGTTATTATAACCGAGCAATGCTCGGTCGCCCAGGTACTTACACTTTAATGAGCGAAAGCGAAAAACAAAGGACTTAATCACGAGGCGTGACTAAGAAGATGGCGCTAAAACCAGAAGTCGAACAAGACTGTTCGTGTCATCCACGGTGACGCGCAGATTAGTCAATTCTAACCCGTAATGACATAAAAATATGAGTCAAGACATGCGTTTTCGTGAATGACACAATGTATAGTAATATAGTGGCGATTTCTTTCATGTGATTGTTCCGATGTAGTTTGTCACATGAGTCACATCTAGTCTAAGCAGAGTTCAGGTATAATCTCGTTATCATAAGTCCGGAACTAGGAACTGTTACATAACAGCTAAAGCCTGCCTAGCAACACATTATTACAACATATTACGTACGTAACGTAGTCGTAATTATATGTGTATTTTCATCACACTTGCTCGAAAAAGTTCTTATTTTAGCCTTACTATAGCCTATTTTGTTCCCGCTGGAGTTATTGTGGTGTGGTGGATTGTGAAAAAAAAAAGCTATAACTCCCTAGGGAGCTATTGCTTTTTTTTATCGTGTCACTTATTCATACAAACCAAGTAGCATAAATGAGTTTTACTTTTAAAATACTGACTTTTATCATTTAATATTTTTGTTTATGTTTAAAATTAAATAATTTGATTTATTTAACAGCAATTAAAATATTTTTACATAATTTTCAATCGTGGCTGAATGGCTAATAGGTCCGTGCCCTCGATGCTAACCTGTCAAGAAATTACAAAATGGCGGACGAATGTAGTTTAGTTATTTAAGTAAAATTTAGTTTTTCCCTCGTAAGTGTGATGAAAAACATTGTGTGTGACTCCGGAGGTAAGAATATTTCAAACTCGCACTCGAAAATTACCACCCTCGTATCCAAGGTTTCACTTACCCCCCTCGTTGCACAATGTACTATTTATTGTTTATGTGAAAAAACCGTAGTTAAGAATTATTTTGCTTAAAAGTTAGCTTTTTCTTCGCAAGTGTAATGAAAAACATTGTGTGTAACTCCGGGGGTAAGAATATTGCAAACTTGAGTCTTATAATGCACTCCAGCCTGCGGCTGTCGTGCATCTAAACATTCGTTTGCAAAATATAACTTACCCCTCTCGTTGCACAATGTACTATAACAACACTGAGTTATGTACTATAATATGGTCCCGTTATAATTATACCTTTAAAAACACGTGTGAAACGAATAATATGTTTCTCTCATACATCCCATTCATAGTCAACTTTTGTCTCAAATACAAAGGTTAAACTTGACACATTAACTAATTTGGTATCACATTGACATAACAAATGATGTTACAGTTAGCTGTCAGAAAGTGACGTTAAGATAAAGAGTGAAAAGTGTATACCATATTATTGAAATATTTGTGGTCTATACACAATTTAGCGCATGAAACACGACAGAAAAACTTAGGTACATCTTTTGTTCTTCAAATAGAAAAACATATGTATTGTAATATACAAAATTAACAGATATAACCGGGCTAATATAACCAGTGCGGCGACACTCCTCCTTTCGGCTTGTCTCGGTTCTGTTCGGCTTAGCATTCCTCCGGGCAATTATTAGGGTTGACACAACTTGACGTCCCTATACGAACAAATAAGAATCAAAGTTCGTAAAATTTCGAGTAACTATTTTTGTCACTCTAATTACGCCTAAATTAGAGTAAAAGCACAGAATAAATAATAGTACTACCGTATAGAAATTACCTTTCTTACATAACTTGAGGTTTGACAGACAGTAGTGTTTGATGATGTCCCGGTTCCATTATCGATATTTTATCGCACACTGTCTTGGGTGCCACAGATCAGTGAGATCAGTAGGAAGTTGTTTGCTTCTCTGGGGTCACTTCCCTCGCTTCGTGGCTTCTTGCCGATCGCTACCAGAATTGCGCTTGCTCAATCTCTTCTCCCTATATTGGATTATGCCGATATTTGCTATCTTGATCTTACAGAGGAGCAGCTAAATAAACTTGAGCGCCTTCAAAACTTTCGGCTTCCTATTCGTCATCGCCGTAACTCTTATATTCTTGTACTTCTTTATAATTTTCTTTTCAACCCCTCTACCCCTCTATATCTTAAAGAGCGTTTCAACAATCTTTCCTCAGTCCGCTGTGCGGAGAAGCATCTCCTTGCTCCACCACCTTTATCATCAAAATGTTATAACAACTCTTTTACTTTTCGTGCTGTTCGGTTGTGGAATGCTTTGCCATTAGAAATTAGACGTGCAAAATCCCTTCCCGTTTTCAAAAATCTTTTGAAAACTCATTACCTTTCGCTGCCTTAAATTGCCTTTATTTATGATTGTATAATATATATATGTATGTATGTATATATTTATGTATTTATTTTATTAGTACGAGTATGTAGTAGGTATGTATTCTATTGTTTGCGTCTTTATTTTGTTGAGTTATATGTATATCGGCACTACCCGTTCAATGTTGTAAATTCATAGTTTCCTGCTACCCAAAGGTTGCCTGAAAGAGATCGCTTCTTAGCGATAAGACCGCCTGTTGTTACCTAACTTTTAAGTGTTTTTTTCATTTCCTATCTATAACTATTTAACTGTATGGTGCACAATAAAGAATATTTACTTACTTACTTTGACAGCGATTCAGGGACGAATTATGCGTCCCATTCTAATGCATGGCACTATCCTTTTCGGCTATTTAGGGGTGTCAAGATTGAAGTCATTACAACAGTCGAACATTACAGAAGGTCTTGTTTTGACTCGTGTAACTTGTGAAAAGTTTTAACTAGGGCTATCATTTTGAAGTCAACTTTTAGCTGATATCCTGTACTATCATTTAACAATAAAAAAGTACAGGTCAACGACCTTGTTTTCAAAAAAAAAAGATGTAAAAAAGTAAACTTTTTGAAGACAATTTTTATCTTTGTTATTAATTCTCAAGTAATTGTGGAAGATTCTCTGTAACATTTATGCTTGAAATGTATGCCCTAGTTCATAAGCTATCGAATGTATATTAATTATTAAATGTGCGATAGGTAAATGGACATATAATGATACATTAACCAAGTTCAGTCGTGTTTGGCGCCATAAAACTTTGAAGGGGTGCATTTTAAAAATGGTTGAGTAAAAAAATAGATATGGGGGGTGATTCGTCGATAAAATTCATCGTACTATACGTGGCCATACGACTCCACTATACGTGCACAAACACATTGTATAATGTATATTACGATGCCACGGTTAATGTTGTAATGAATTGTGAAAGATATATTATGACATACTTGCAGATTTTTTATCTATTTTGAATTTTGAATTTTATATGTTAAGATGTACCTATATTTAAAATTGTAAGCAAAGATATATTTTCAATTTCAACCTACACGCTGTATGCCGCTCGAGTAAATCCTCGAATAAACTTTTTCCTTCTAACCTCAAATGTAACTGGCCACATAAATTTAACGTCAATCCAATTTGAAGAAGAAAACTCAAATCTATTGACGAATAACATGAATGTAGTCAAAGAGCATATACTCGTAATCACTACGTTCAATGTAGTATAATTACAATAATAATTAACGGTTGCTAGATTTATTAATATAAATATAGTTTCCTTGTGTTTTTCAGGTGAAGGGATCAAAATGAGTTACCTTGAAAAGGTGGACCGGTACCTGGATTCTCTGAAAGTTGGAAAAAGTGAGTATTCGGCGTTTTGTCAATATAATCCATTAACTTTAAACATTAGCGTTTGCGTCAAATCCGGTAGTTCTGCAAAAAATTATGAACTTTAGAAGATCTTATCTCGGAAACTATTATTATATGGGTCCCCGAAAACGGCCGCTGGCACGGAGCGACAAGGGGACAACATTGCGTGAGCGGCTCAGGGTGTGGAGAGGTGTGCGCCGCTTTCTTATGCAAATTTCACTTAATTATTAGATCTACAGAAACAATTCTAGTCTTGTAGGAAATTTAGTCTACTTTAAAAACTACCTGAGAAGGTAGGTAGGTAGGTAGTCGCCCAAATCTAAAAAAAAAACGAAATTTTCGCAGTGTTTTCGTTTATTGACAAAGTTGTGTTCGGCGCTCGAGGTCATAAACTTGGATTATTCATTGAGCCAACATCATAAATAAGTCAGCAAAAAATCAGAACTACCGGATTTGACGCGTACTTTAAGGATAACTTTTTAATGTCAATGTGGAGCATATACATTTTTTTGTTGAGAAAAGAACTCTCGTATGTGTACAGCCAGTCAAGAAAATGGTTTACCACTTTTCGACTCTATTTGTCAAGTAATAGAGTAGAAAATTGGTAAACCACTTGGCTGACTGTACTTATACGTTCTTCGCTCAGACACAGTCAAAAAAGAACAATCTCTTTTTTTTTATACTACGTCGGTGGCAAACAAGCATACGGCCCGCCTGATGATTTGTAAGTGTCGTGTCATATTTGTCGTGACTTAATTTTCAAGTGTTAAAAAAAATACGTTAAAATCGCTTACCTTCTTTTTAATGCTAAATAACGATCACAGAACAAAGCCTCGGACAGACAGGCAGACGGACATGGCGAAACTATAAGCGTTCCTAGTTGAATACGGAACCCAAAAAAACGAACTATAGGGATACAGTGGAATGGAAGATTTTTCTAAAATTTGTTTTATGGCCTCGTAAGGCCCAAGGTCCTACCTATAGGACTTATTCAGTTCGATGAAATTTAAATCATATTCAATTAGGACAGAGTTGCATTTGTTTTGTTTCGTGCAATTTTCAAACAAAATAAAATATACTGTATTCCGTGCACTATAGGTTCAAATTCCAGTGGCAAATTTTGGATTTTTCATTTCTATGGCTGGGCCTTAAGAGGATAGTATGGATGACGTTATATTTTATTCCAGGTGCCCTAGTTGACTCATGGTTCATGATGTCGAGTCCGATCCCGATCATCTGCGTGGTGATCGCGTACCTGATCTTCGTGCGCGTGGGCCCCAGTCTGATGAAGAATAGGCCTCCACTCAGGATCACGAAACTCATCACGTATTATAACGCAACGCAGGTGTTGCTGTCTGTGATGATGGTTTATAAGGTACTTTCTTGTACTAATTATAGAAGTTAACGGATTACCTTTGAAACTAGACAGGATCTAGTAAATTTATTATGTGATATATATGTCGGCGGCTGATTGTAAGATCAGACAGATTGTGAAATTTCTAGGCATATCGTGAAACTTAACAAACTGTTACCTGAGTCGACGTTCCCATTTCTGGATAGTTTGCCCTTCGGGCATCTGAAGCAACCTAGGCAAAGCTAGGGTTTAATGTGACTATCGTCAAAACATTACACAGGAACATTATGATCTGCCTGATCAGATCTTACGATAAGCCGCCGTGCACCAAGTCAAGTCAAGTCAAGTCAAAATATTCTTTATTCAAATAGGCCTAGCAACAAGCACTTTTAAATTGTAAAATTTTACAAATATCATCTTAATCTAAATATAAGAGCAATTTATTGATGCAGTTATTATTATTCTCAAAAAAAACATTGAATTATTATAGATATGGTGAACTTAATAATAAGAATTTCACAAAAAGATCGTCAAACATCAAAATCGACCGTTGAGATCCTTCAAAATCTATGATATGACCTTGCTCAGTTGCCATCAGTATATAGGAGAGGCCAAGGCGCTCACAAATATCTCAACACGCGTTTATGATCAAGGTGTTAGACTGCTTGTTCAGGTATTTTTGAGCACCTCGGCCGTTCCGATATATCTGATGGCGACTATACATATAGTTCGTTTTTTTTTAGCATTATAAATAGGTAAATTGAAAAACGCTTATAAAAATCACAGTAACTATTAGTTATTTAAGCAAAAGAATGTAAAAAATCGTCTATGATTTATAATTGTTAGATATTTGCTGTAACTTATTTTTCAAAAGTGATTTTTAATAAAAAGTCACGTCAAGATCGCTTACCTTCTTTCTAATGCAAAAAAAAAGTGTTAAAAATATTGAAATAACTTACTACTACTACAAGACCTTAATCCTAATAAGCCTCAGTTAAACTAATATAACTTAATAGTACATTACGATACAAGTGCGAAAAATAGGAAATTCGAAACGAGTGGCGATAAATTAAAACACGACCGAAGGGAGTGTTTTAAATCGACACGAGTTGTGAATTACCTATTCGCACATGTATCGTACAACGTTTTACAGTACATATGGCCCTTTAAATGTTGGACACAGTAACGTAATATGCTAATTTTCGCACTAGTGCGGTAAAGTAGCACCATATGTACTGTAAAATATTATATTACACTCGCGTGTTTTTACAATTTATTTGAACATAAAATATTTCGTTACGTACACCAAGAACTATTTATAAATACATTAATGTCTAATCAACTTACGGGGAAATGAGCTGATTAAATATTTGTTTCTTTCCAGGCTCTGAATTTGAACATATTTCGAGATGGTGTGCTCTATGCGGGGTGCAGATATCCCTCGAATACTCAAAACAAGCAGGTACATTTAGTACAAAATTATTATTTTCTATAGTTACTGAAAGAAAGTAACGAGCTACATTGATCGTAAAAGTGCAATTGCTAAATAATTTTGTAAGGCGCAAGTTGTTTTTTTTTCCTTTCGGATTGAGAAACTTGCCTACAAATCTGGTCCATTATGACACTATCGAAATCTTATATAAGTAATATACAGGGTGACCTTAGCCATTGAACAAACCCTGAAATCCCACGTAGGGTTACTTCTCAGGAATGCTCTGACGTTAATATTTTATTAATTAGACCAAAAGATAAAAAAATATTTTTTTCGAACAAAAGTTATTTGCAGGGGTCGGACAAAAAGTGCGGATGACGTAAAAATGACGTAATCTTGCACACAGGATGATGTTTGAGTTTGTATTTAAACTTCCGTGTGACATGTAGTAACAAAGTAGTATTAATGAAGTAACAAAATAATCGTAAATAAATCCATGGAATTAATAATACAGGTGGTAGGGTGATGTAGTGAATAAAATAAATTTCACGAAACTTGTTACCATAAGGTATAATTATTTGAAATTAGTTAGAACAAGTCTGTGGGATTGCCACAATATTCGAGTAAAGATGACATTTTAGAGCGTTTTCTTATACATTAGTAAATATAAATTTTAGCTAAATATAATCGTGAAGATACAATAGCTAAACAATAACGAAGTCAATTTATTGTTCATCTGATTGACAATGTGTCAGTCAAAAACGTACTTACTCATTTCAAGTGGCGATATCGTTTAATAAAGAGGTTGATAAATGATAAGTGATAATTGTTTATGAAAATCAAAAATACTATTTGAAATCACCTATAAGTGGTTTGACGTCATCCGCACTTTTTGTCCGACCCCTGGTTATTTGCAATAATCGACAACAAAAAGAAACACACTGTGTTAATCTTTGGCAGTGTTTTTGATAATTTGTTCAAAATATTTGATAATGATGACATTTTTCAAAAGTCAGAAGCTTATTAGTGTCATAAATAAAAAAGATAATCAAAAAGGTTGAAGAAGGTTCCATACTATTCTTTGAGGATATTACCTTAGGAGCTACTAACACAGTATACAGCCTGCTCCAAAGTAAAAATTGGTAATTTGTTAATTTCTTCGAAACCGCTATACCGGCTGTTATGATACTTTGTACACTGGTTCTAAATACCCTAATGCATATGTATTTTTCGGCTTTTCCCAATAGCTAGGGACACACTGTATGTTGAAACTATAAAATATATCTACCTATTCGAGATCATTTTCATAAAGAGTGAGCTTAGATTTATGATTTATCTATGTCCTTAGACTTAGGAATATTTTTCTATTAAACTCTATGCAGTTGGTAAACTTCCAAGTAGGTATAGAATCACATGCAGGTTATGCCTGTAAATGCGTATATTTTTTTGCACTTAATTACGTGTCTTGGTACCTATTTATTCATCTGTAACGCTTTATTGATTTTTTATTTGTTTTACAGCTTTTGGAGCTAGGATGGTGGTACTTCTTCGCCAAGTTCACTGAACTCCTCGACACTGTGTTCTTCGTGCTACGAAAAAAGAATAAACAGGTATTCATTAGAGATAGTATTAAATGTTACTTCAGGATATTAGTCTTACTTCTAGAAATAGCTCTGAAAAAGGAAAACGTCTGAGAAATTAGGATACTAATTTTTGGATCTAATCTGTTGATATCTTATGACTGAATTATGAATGAAGCAGGAGTTACTTTGAGGAAATCCACGATAAATTTATTTTCCCTAATAGTAAATAAATTTCTCGATTTCTCAATCTCACGACCGAGTTTAAAAAATACACTGTCACAAAAACTGGCATTCAGAAAACTCAACAGAATAGCGGTCGTTAGCAGTGCAGCTGTTGTAAATGGTTCTCAAGGTAAGTTCTGATGCTAAAGTAAAGAAATCATATACATAATATAAATGTCTTACTTCGGGCTAGTTCAGATCGTAGTTTTCAATTTATTGCATAAGTTATGCAAAACGTTGCAAACACCTATCCTTAGAATAGAGCAAACATTTTATTACTTTTATTTGTTTCACGTTGACACGCGTTATATTGTAAATTAAAACATATGTACATTATTGACTAATTATTTTCTTCTCAGGTGACCTTCCTCCACGTATACCACCACGGCATCATGGCTCTCTACTCCTGGAGTTACCTCAAGTTCGCCGCCGGCGGCCAAGGGACCATCCTCGCCCTCCTAAACTCTGCCGTCCATATCGTCATGTACTCCTACTATCTTCTCTCTGGACTGGGGCCTCAGTTCCAGAAGTATTTGTGGTGGAAGAAATATGTCACTACTTTGCAGTTGGTAAGATTTTAATAGTTTTGATTCTAAATAATACTACACACTGGCGCTAGCAGACTTCGCTCAAGGGACCAAGGGAGTCAAAGGACCAAGGATGAGCTAACGCTCTTAAACTTTTGCCTTTCACTTTATCATGTATGCATTCCTATTATCAAAGAGAATTCGAAATAGAGGTTTTATTGTCAAAGAAAACTCTGTAGCCACATAAATTTGATGGCGCCACTTTTAGATATTTTATAAATTTAACACATATCAGTGAAAGAATAAGGATCAAAGTCAAATGGTGTTCTAAAAGTTTTAATCATGTGTCGAAAAGATGGCAGTACATTTACTGTAGCTACAAAATTTTCTTTGAAAATCCATCTCGATTTCAAATTATCAATGGACCAAGGGTTGCAAAGGACCAAGGATGGGCTGCCGCTCTTGAATTTTGCCTTTCACGTTGTCATGTACTCATTCCTAATATCTCCACACTGAACTGGGGCCTGGCCTGGCCTGGATGAAATACGAGTACGTCACTACGTTGCAGCTGATACGATACATTTTTAACTAATTTTGAGAGACCAGGGGTTGGTGGTCAAGGAACCATCCTTGCCCTGCTCAACTATACTGCCCACGCTGTCATGTACCTACTGCCTTCTGTCGGAGCTATGGCTTCAGTTCTTAAAGTATTTGTGGTGAAAGAAATATGTTACTACGTTGCAGCTGGTAAAATTTTGACAGTTACGATAGACTGCCTTGACTTAACAGTGCAAGATATGCTTTGCATTTCATAGATCATTGTCTGATAATTGTGTGTTATTTTCCAGGTACAATTCGTGATTATGCTCGCGTACTGCATATGGACTCACTTCTCCCCAAGATGTCAGTACGCGGTAGGCTTCACTTACTTCATATCGGCCAACGTCACCATTTTCCTGTGTCTGTTCCTTAATTTCTATTCCAAAAGCTACAAGAAGAAGAAAAGCGTAGAAAAGGAGATACAGAATGAATTCGAGAAACAAAGAAACGGGACCAAACAAAATGGAGTTGAAGCGAATGGAATCACAGGGGGAAAGAACAAAGGGGGGTGCACAAATGATTGTAAGGATATTTCCAATGTAGAAGAAGTTCCTTGCGCAGTTGATAAAGCCTGTGGGGATTACATAAAGAAAGGCAAGGTGTTCCTTACTAGACGTACAGCCAAAGCGTGTGGAGAACTAGATTACGAAAGCATAAAGAAATGATTCTTATGGTTGAACAATATGGTTAGTTCCGGGTTTTTTGAGACTGAATTTTGTGATGGCGAAGATAAACGAAATAATTTAGGAGCGATTGATAAGTAAATATGGAAAAATTGTTTTAGTATTAAGGACGTATGAAATAGAGCTTAAAACTGACTTTATTTTTAATTAAATTAGTGTCAATTCTGTCACTGAAAATATGTTGATTGTGCTACTAAATTTTATTGATGAAAAGATGTTTCAGCATATCGTAGTTAAAGTGCAGAACATTTTTATGCTGTTGAATTATTGAACGTAACAGTGAGACGATACGCTTTAAGATTTAAATTATATTAATATTAAAATGCCAACCGCACAATTTTAAATAATGTAGATGCTAAGAATTTTATTGTTGAAATTATAGCTTTACGCTGTTATTGTTTAGCGAATAGCATTTCAGTTTAACATTGCAGATTACTGAGTGTCATACACATTTTATTGTATGATTAACTCGTTCGCGTTCCTGTAGACATTGCAAAGCTAAGCTAATTTTAACGCTGCACTCTTACAGACGGAATAATTTTTTTCAGCGCTTGAGACCCAAAGGGAACATTAAAGTCTTTTTTCTTCAATTTAGGCATATTATAATGCACTTATGATTGTGAAACGATCGCCGGTTCTAACCTTAGAACACAGCCCCGAGAAGATAACGGCGCAAGAATCTCAGTGGGAAATATAAAAACGTGATATGAATATACCCGGGACGTTAACGTTCGTTGTTTCGTCCACAGAAGAGAACTTATTCTGTAATGTGTTTGACCCCTATAGAAGAGGACAAAGTTTCTGCATCATGTGAAACTAATATACTTATAAATCGATTAAAAGAGGTATAAACATAAAGCAAATTAAAAACATTTTATGTTAAATAGCAATAACTGAAAAATATTCAAACTTACCTGGTAGCTTTTTTAGTACGAAAAGTACTTACTACGTTGGCTCAGCGACCCAAAATGAGACTTGGCCTCCGACACAAGACAGCGCCACTTTTCTCGGTCCTGTACGACTTCTCGCTAATTGTTGACTTGAAGTTCGCGCAGATCCGCCTCCACCATGTTGCTTCAGCGATACCTGGGGCGTCTGATAGGACATCCTCCTGCTAGGCAACCCAGGTTCTTTTCACCTTCCGATCTCCATCCAATCTCTTAAGGTGGCCTCATAAGTTGTTAGTGTCCAAGCATCTAAGCAGACGCACCAAGATCCGAATCTCTAAGACCGTGATTCGCCCAATCCTAACCTACGGATGCGAAGCATTGTATGAAAAGTACAGTTCGAAAATTACTTGAACTGTATGTAACTGCAAACACTAACTTAATTAGTTATTAAAAAGTGGCTCGCAGAGTCAAAAGTAAGAATAGAGGTATTATAATATGCGGTTCCGGTGAACCGGTTAGCGCAATACTGTACTTAAGATAAGTTAGTTATTATGACCAAGATTAAATTATCTAAGAATCTTGCCACTGTGGCGTGTACTTTTAGTTTCTTGCCAAAATAAATGTTCTGTACAAATTTTGGAATTTTCCTGTTTATTTGTAATTGTAAACAATATTTCTAAGTAAGGGTTTATCGTATGTTAATAGATTTTTATGCATAATTGATTTTAGACAGTGGACATTTGGAAAAGCCGTAAGAGGCGGACGTTATCATAATAGGACTCTGAAGCATCACATTTTAGGCGCAACGAGTCAAGAGGACTGTAATGGAATGTCGTATAACATTACAGCCCTCAGCCCTTAAAGTAAGCTTAAGAGGGAAGTAGCACGTACTTGACCATACAAAAACTAAATATTTGTAGAATTACATGATGTTTTAGTATGTTTTTGACACAATGAAAAACTAGGTTTATAGATTTTCCTTTTTTTTAATTCCAGAACAATATTGTTTTTAAAAGCGAAACCCTTAAACCTAGAAAGCGTTCAATATCAAATTTAAAGTGAATTGTTAAGAATTAGTTAGTGGAAACCGTTTTGTTCCGAAATTAAATTTTATATAGAAAAAGTACCGTTATTTCGTTAGGATTGGAAAGCTATTCTTCCCACGTAAGGATCGCGTAATATGCTGCACTGTTATAGGAAAAATTTCCGCAGATTTTTTAGACTATTACAATAAAATTTATGTCTCGATCGTAATTTCACATTCACACCTTATACACTGGATTCTGGATTTGGCAATTTATTAACTAATGTTATGAAGTTTAAAGGGGTGTGCGCACCGGATACGTGCGCGTAGACGTGCTCATGCGCATTTTAATATACAGATCCTTATAAGAGACGGCACACCGCTTACGTTTGCGTGACGTGATGTGCGGTGCCGGCTCCAACATTTTAGCTCACGCAGCCGGTCTGCGCTGCCTTAGGCCACACTGTAGTACAGTGGCTATCAGATATATTGGGTCGGACAAGGTACTGAAAAATATCTGAACAAGTACTTTAAAATTTTTATAATAGAGTCTTTGTTCAGATATTTGTGAACACCTAGGCCTCTCCGATATATCTATTGGCGACTGTACATAGCTTGCGTTGCGTTAGTTCGTGTTCGTAGGGCATTCGTGTACGATCACGTCTGAAAATATCGAGACGGACAAAGTGCCAAAAATATGTATTCACTACCCTAATATATGGGCCATAAGCACATAACAGCATGCTGAGGACGTTGGCCGAGAGACTCGACTGCCCGCTCACTAAATACTGGGTCGGTGTGGTGATTGGGAGGGATAAGTAGGGTAAAGCCTCTTGGTGAGGTGGTAAGGTATGGATTAGTTTGTAGTTAATTAACATAGAGAATAAGATAGCTATTAAGATTTTTACTAATATCGCTATGGATTTTTTTAATGGTCCGAAATAAACAATTTTCATTTTTATTTATTTTATAAGGTCGTGTATACATATTTTTGGCACTTCGATCGTGTCGATGTTTTCAGACGTGACTAATACGAAGGGAGCCGGAGTCGTGCTACAATACGCATGACGTGTGGTTTAATGTACGATTCCCACCGATCGGGCGGCATCGGAGCGCATTGCACATTTGTACGACTGCAAGCCGATCGGACGGATTCCATTGCGTCATAATGTATGA
This sequence comes from Cydia pomonella, assembly GCF_033807575.1. NCBI lineage: Eukaryota > Metazoa > Arthropoda > Insecta > Lepidoptera > Tortricidae > Cydia > Cydia pomonella. The sequence continues at coordinate 94,178 of NW_026907846.1, forward strand.
CACGGCCGGGAAAGGCCCGACTCCAGCCGCTCGATGGGTATCGTACATAAATTAACTTTTTTCTCGCCATTTCCTTTCCACCGTCCGATTTTTCACTAATAATTTAATGGCATCTAAATGTCATTTCTAACGAGCTTTGCGGGTTGTAAACAAAGTATTTACTGCCAAATTGATGTTTTTTTTTTTCAATTTCAACGATTTTGTATAATTGGTTAAACTATTCGTTAAAAGGTTAAAACTGATCGAGTTAAGTTCACAAGTATCCGAACAGAGCCTTTATTGTCAAGAGGCTTGCGTGTCCAGATATTTTTGAGCACATTGACCACTCCGATATATTTGATGGCGACTGTACATAAGGGCGTAGGTTTGGTACGTTATACAGATGTAATATATTATCCTTTCCCGTCGTCTTTTCACGAAAAAGATCGCATTTTTCATGCTAATTAAAGTGGCATGACTCATGCTATTTCAGTCAGTTTATTGAGATTGTAATGAGTCGGAATGAAATAGCATCATATATAACATTTCCGTGATTATATGACGGAAAGGATTATTCACTACGTCTGTAAATCCATAAGTCTTAGGTTCCCTATTTGTAATCCCATAAATACCAGATAAAAGGCGAATCTGGATGGAATCTCTATGTGATATCTGAATCTATGGGATAAAATAACTGTCACTTTTTAACACCATGCGATTGAAAGAGACAGATACTGTCATTATTACGTAGACAAATACGACCACCATATTCCTGCTGATACGATACGTTAGAAATTCGGCTGGCCGACACGTCCGGAGTGTCTCACTGAATTCAGAAAACACAGAATCCCATACTAACGGCCCGATTCAAACTTTAAGATACGTCAAACATTTGCGATATGCATTAGATATGTCAGTGTCGAAAGTGACGATTCTTCAAACAAAACGATCTCTTCAAGTATGGAAGGTAGAGGTAAGGAATGAAATCTTCTTGTACCAAAAAGTGTCCGTCAAAAAACCATGGCGCTACAATACCTAGAATATTTGAAAAAAAAAAACAAATCATAGACAGCGCACTTTACACCGTCAATAAGGACTGGGTTCTTACCTACTCTCGCGCTACTCTGGAGAGATTTGGAACTATTATTTATAGCTAACAGCTGGACACTTTTGCAACAGTTCTGCCTATGGAGAATACATACCTTACCTCTACCTTCCATATCTTAAAGTTCAAATCGGGTTGAATGTCATTGTGTTCCATACACATTCTAATTGTTCAGAATATGAATTTTTCAGATCGATCTGTAAGAATAATACTGACAAGCGTTCTGAATATGACGTACCTCTTTCCATACTATTCGTAAAAGACACGATCTATAGTTAAAATTTGTTTGTATGAATATGCCGTTGAAGTCTTTTATGACAGCTGCCGCCGCCATATTTAACTTTGATCAGTTCGTTGATTGGTAGTGATTACAGATGTGCAAGTCGCGGAAAGTTTCCGAAAAGTTAGAAAAATCACGGAAATTTCAGAAAAAAACACAGGAAACAAAGGAAAATTTCGTTTTGGAAACGAAAAATTTCGTTTCCTTTACTACATGAGAAGTTTCAGAATTTTCCATGTGGAAACTTTTGCAATTTTCTAGAAATTTCACGAGGAATCTCGTACTCGTCTATTTCAATAAAATACGGCACGCGCATAATTATATTGCTATCCAGATCGCACAGTGACACAGCAATAAAATTACGCGCGAGCGATAGAGATAGCAACAGGCGGGTCAATGTACGAAATTCCTTGTTTTAAGCGTCCTATACTCGTAATGATATGGAATTAATTGTAAAAAGAGAAGCATATTATTTTTATTTCTTTAAGAAGCAATTAAGTTTTAAGAACTTTCACACATTAATAAAATATGTATAATAATAAATATTTTAACATAATTTATGTATAATTAATGAATCACTCAGTTTAATGTGGCCTTGTTTAATTACTTAAGTTGTTTAATATAGTACAAAATAATATTATATAATAAGATGAAATAAAATGTTAATAAATTATAGGAGTTTTTATTCGCTCAAATAATATAACATAGTAATTTTTTGAGCATCAGTTATCTTAAAACATATTGATGGCTCAGTTTCATTGGTCAATAAGGCCCGTATGCGGGATGCGGGAGATTTCCATAAAGCATGCCAAAGGCCCGGGGAACTGTTTTCATTGGCCGATAGGGCCCGTATGCGGAGTGCGAGAAATTTCCAAAACGCATGCCTGAGTTTCACTAGTCGTTCTACCGCCTGCGTCGCGCAGATGCTAGACGTTCAGTCGGAAAGCTCACTACATAAGAATTAAAATTCGCATTGTGTCGAGATTCCAACTTCACGACACTCAGAACAAACCAAAACAAACGAACCGTTTGATACACAAAACAGTAAAACAACAAATAACTATAGGTAAAAAACTTAAGTAAGTCACCTGTTGTATGTAGTTGTGACGTGTTCGAATAGACAATACATGTTTAAAAGACACACACAAACAAAACAAATGTCTATTCGAACACGTCACAACTACATACAACAGGTGACTTACTTAAGTTTTTTACCTATACTTACCTTAAGGTGCAATTGGTTCTGCAACCGGAGTTTTTAAAAAAGTCGTGCCGCTTTTTTGAATCACAATACAGCTTCCATAAATGTAATAAGCAATATTAAGGCATTTCTCTAGAAAGAGTATCGATTCGAAGTTTGATTTTTATGCGTTTTAGACATAATATTATGTTCCTGATTGGTGGTGATAGCACCAACGCATCATCTTAGGCCCTGCTGGACACACGGAGCAGAACCGGTCGTCCACCGGCCGCCGCGCCCGCGCCCGCGCCCCGCGCACCGCGCGCGACATTCTTCCACCAACCGCGACACACGAAACACGACGGCTCGCGTCCATCCCGCTCGCGATTATGCTGTACGCGCCGCGCTCTGTTTTTATTGTAACGGTCGATTTATAGTTTTAATATATTTTTACATAAGTTATACAGTCCGCTTATTTCTCTCCAGTAGCTACGTAGTAGCTGCGTGCTACGTGAATTATCAAAAACACTTGGCATTAGCTGGCATTGTACTCAAGATACTTTAACCTTTCAAATAAACATTTCAGTTCCTTCCGTAGTTACCAAACGCACTATATTGTCAGCCATAGCACAGATATTCGATCCTCTTGGTTTAGTTACACCTTGCATTGTAGAAGCCAAAAATTTAATGCAAAAATTGTGGGTAGACAAAATGGATTGGGATCAGCCTCTTTCAGGCAGCTTACTTACATCATGGAACAATTTTGCAAAAACAGTACCTAACCTAAATAATGTAAATATACCAAGATGGATATTATGTGAATCATTTGCTTCTATTGAGTTTCATATTTTTACTGATGCCTCAGAAAGGGCATATGGAGCGTGCCTTTATGTCCGCTCCGTGGCCGGGGATGGCTCTGTGTGTGTGCGTCTTCTGGCCTCCAAGAGCAAAATTGCACCAATTAAGGCCACGACTATCCCTCGCCTTGAACTTTGTGCAGCATTGTTAGGAACAAGACTGTGTACTAAAGTCCTGGAGTCACTGACCTTGAAACCAGAACGTTGCATATTTTGGTGCGACTCCATGATTGTCCTTGGATGGTTAAAATCTTCTCCAGCTCTTCTAAGGCCGTTCGTAAAAAACCGTATCTCCGAGATACAAGATAGCTTTCAACAGGAATGTTGGCGTTACGTTCCTTCTAAAGAAAATTCAGCTGATCTCGTGTCTCGGGGTCTTGATGCGGATCTTATACAAACCTCGTCTTTATGGTGGTCCGGGCCGTCTTTTTTAGCGTCAGATTCTTCACATTGGCCAACTACACCTGGCTCTGAAAGTGAAACCTCATTACCAGAGATCATAACACATAAATCATTCGTCATTACTTCATCCAATTCAGATGATGCCAATGCTATTCAAACTTTGATTAATAATCGCTCAGATTATGCAAAGATTCAGCGGGTAATTGCCTACATTAAAAGATTCACATACAATTGTCAGAATGCTAGTAATAAGAAACAGGGTTACCTTACCGCGTCTGAATTATCTGCTGCATCGACTCTGATCCTTCGCATATCTCAACAAACTGCCTTTTCTGAAGATTATGAATTGCTCAAATCAGGAAAGGAATTACCAAAACAAAGCAGACTTAAATCATTGTCCCCATTTTACGACGCTGGTCTTATCAGAGTTGGCGGTCGACTACTTAATTCCTTCTACGATTACGATGTTAAGCACCCCATAATTGTTTGTTGTAAACAACCTATAATAAGGCTTCTAGTTAGGATGTTGCACCTCCGCGCTCTCCATGCAGGTCCTCAGTTACTTATGACAGTTTTACGTCAAAATTACTGGCCTCTTGGGGGACGCAACTTAGTAAAGCATACAGTTCAACAATGTATCCGTTGCATTAGGCTCAAGGCAGAAACGATCCAACCTGTAATGGGTAACTTACCAAAGGAGCGGTTACATCTTGAATTTCCATTTATTGAAACAGGCACTGATTATGCCGGACCTATTTTGATAGCCGATCGCAAGGGTAGAGGCTGCAGACTTGTGAAAGCTTATATTTGTATTTTCGTTTGCTTAGCAACACGGGCACTTCATTTGGAGCTTGTCTCTGATCTTACTAAAGAAGCTTTTATTGCAGCGCTCGATCGGTTTATAGCTCGTCGAGGGAAGCCGAGAACCATATTCTCGGACAATGGTACTACCTTTGTTGGCGCTGCCAACGAGCTCGCTAACGTGCTGAACCAAGATTTAGCCAAGGATAGGGCTGCTGAAGGTATTAACTTCTCTTTTATTCCCGCGTACACTCCTCATTTTGGCGGCTTATGGGAGTCTGCTGTTAAATCGGTGAAGCATCATTTACGTAGAGTGTTAGGCCTTACGCATCTCACCTTTGAAGAGATGGCGACATGCCTTAGTCAGGTCGAAGCAATTTTAAATTCGCGACCTCTTACCCCCCTTTCCGACGACCCCTCTGACCTTATACCCCTTACTCCGTCACACTTTCTTATTGGGAGATCTCTTACGGCCGTACCACATCGTCAAGTCTCCAGCCAGAACATCTCAAGTCTCCAAAGGTTCCAGCGGATAGAAGTTCTCAAACAGCACTTTTGGAATCGTTTCTCAAGCGAGTACATCTTCAGTCTTCAACAGAGGACAAAATGGCGCAGTTCAAGAGGAAGGCTTGAAGTTGGCACTATGGTAGTAGTGAAGGAGAACAACCAACCGCCTCTTATGTGGTTAATGGGCCGTATCGTCAACGTGCTACCTGGAAAGGATGGAGTGGCCAGAGTAGCAGACATCAAGACCAAGAAGGGAATCATACGTCGAGCCTTTAACACAATATGCCCTCTCCCGATCTACAGTCTTGAAGACAATGAGTCTTCAACGCCGGGAGTATATGGTGGTGATAGCACCAACGCATCATCTTAGGCCCTGCTGGACACACGGAGCAGAACCGGTCGTCCACCGGCCGCCGCGCCCGCGCCCGCGCCCCGCGCACCGCGCGCGACATTCTTCCACCAACCGCGACACACGAAACACGACGGCTCGCGTCCATCCCGCTCGCGATTATGCTGTACGCGCCGCGCTCTGTTTTTATTGTAACGGTCGATTTATAGTTTTAATATATTTTTACATAAGTTATACAGTCCGCTTATTTCTCTCCAGTAGCTAGACCAACACTGATTTTTTCTGTCAAGCCAAAGTCAAGATTGCTAATTAAATTTTAAAAGCCGTATTGTGACCTTAAAAAAGCACTACGATTTTTCAAATCGGTTCTCTGAGCTTCATCATCATCATCATATCAGCCTTTTATTGCCCACTGCTGAGCATAGGCCTCTCTTCCCGAGCCAATCTCATCCAGAAGTGTCCCGCGATTTTTCAAATGTCATCCACCCAACGAGCCAACGGACACCAGGCGCTTCTTCCATCCGAAAGCGGCCACAAATCCGTCAACATTTTGGTTCACCTGCCATCACTCTGCCTGGCAACATGTCCCGCCCAATTCTTCTAAGTAATTAGATATTTAAATTATAAATAAACGGTAATTATTTTTAAATAAATAATATTACAGGACATTATTACACAAATTGACTAAAGTCCCACAGTAAGCTCATAAGGCTTGTGTCGTGGGTACTTAGACAATAACATATATATAAATACTTAAATACATAGAAAACACCCATGACTCAGAAAAAAATATCCGTGCTCATCACACGATTAAATGCCCTTACCAGGATTTTAACCCGGGACCATCGGCTTCACAGATGCCCAGGCTAGTGCCCAGGACCGGGATAAGTGGCGTACACGAAGAGAGGCCTGTGCTCAGCAGCGGGCGACTGGAGGCTAAATGATAATGATGATAAGAAGGGATTGCTTATAGTATTTTATGCAACAGTTGTATAAGAAGGGTCAAAAAAGGCGAGTGGCGTGAGTTACAATGTGAGCCGGAGCCGAAGGCGTAGGCGAACATTGTAAAGGAATACACCACGAGAATTTTTTGACCTACTTATACAACGTTGCATACAATATTTTTCCTACGAGTCAACAAAAATAAATCTTAATTTAGGTAAACAAATTACAGCAAAAGTATATAGCCAAGACGCGCGAGCATACCTTGTTTCGCGCCCGGCCCGCCACGGGCCGCGGCCGGCCGGCCGGTCAGCGACACCTTCTCGTAACTCATGAGGCCCTGGTACTTGCTACTTGCTAAATTAATTTTATTGGACAGATTTTACTCAATTTTGGCCACCGTAGCCTACGGAGACTAACAAGCAACGCTAAGCGGTCTTCGTAGTCTATGGGTGTTGCTATATTACGGGTGTCACATGCGTGTTTCCGACTTATGAAGTAATTATTTTTTACTATGCAACCAAATGAATATTTTGTAAGTTGGCAGCAATGCACTTAGTTTAAAACTGTATTCGTTTTGGTTTTGTTAGGTTGGTAGCCGTTAATCGCAGTAACGTTATAGCTTATAAAAGCACAAGAGCTTTTATGAGGAATAGACAATATAGACTTTTCTTGAAATCTTTTATGTATGTTCTTATATTCGTGTTAATGAATGCATAAATGACAGATAACAGTAGAGGAGTATGAAAAGATGTTTATAAAGGCATTTCAGGGCGAAATCACTAAATAAGTCGGAGGATGAGTGAGTATGATTTTAATTATAATGTTAATATTGACTCCATAGCTTTATAACCTTACAGTACAAAAACTCCGATGCTTAGTCATTACATGATTTTGTTGTTGTGTGCGTGACTTGAACTCTAGTGCCCATACCTACAGTATATACAGGAAATGTATAGCTCTTTAGTACTTAAAGTATTCGTTTAAGTTTTACAAGTTCATTCAATTGAAATTAGAATAGGACATTGACCGTCTGGGCCTTTAGGTTTTAAATAAATAAGACTTAAATATGTACCTACTAATGAGTGTGCTTGAGTTATTGTTTGTAATGGTAAAGTTATTATTCTCTTTATTTATTTATCTTCTTTAGTCAGGTCATTTATATTATGAATATAAAATTAAAATATAAAAACACGTGAACATATTATTAAAAAAACCTAACTTTTGGTGCCGCCAGCAGCGGGGCGGGGTCCAAGTTGCCGGTAGTCAGGGCCGCAGAGTGAGGAACCGACGTACTAGACGCACCGTGTCCAAGATTGCCGCCTTCTGCATCTGAACATTGATCCAGCCGCCCAGAGAGTCTCTCTAGGTGTCGATCGAGGCTCTTCGCTATGAGACCGTTCGCTGACATGACTATCGGAACAATGATCGTCGAGTCAACATCCCACATGGCGGTAATCTCGTGAGCCAAGTCTAGGTACTTGCTGGATTTGTCCTTCTCAGGTTTCACGAGAGTCTCATCATGGGGTTTGGTGACGTCGACGAGCACGGCCCGGTGCTGCGATCGGTCTATCAGCACGATGTCAGGCTTATTGACAACAATAGTCCTGTCAGTGATGATAGATCGATCCCAATAGAGCGTGGCACGACCATTTTCGAGAACTGGCGCAGGTGAGTACTTGTAGTACGGCACTTCGCGGTCCACAAGGCCGTATAGTAGAGCAAGCTGCTGGTGGCGCTCATTATTATTATTATCGCTCGACCAACATGGACCAAAAGAGCAACCAAGAGAGAGGAATGAAACGTCTTAAGGGAGGCCTATGCTGGGAGGCAAGTCAACTGAGTATATCTGAAGACAGTCATGACAATGAACTTTATTATGGTAATTTTTAATTTATTCGTTGTGAACGTTCCATTTGTTCGCACGAAACGGTTTGCCTCCTCTTTTCTGGTACGGACGGCTATGGAATGGAATGCGCTCCCGCCATCTGTATTCCCTGATAAATATGACCTCGGTCTCTTTAGCAAGAGTGAATAGGCTACTACTGAACCGGGGAGCTCCATCTTAGGCCCTGTCTTCACTTTCCATCAGGTGTGACTAGAGCCAATCGCAGACTAGCTTTTAATAAAAAAAAAATGTTTTACAATAATGTAAAATTTTCATAACTTGAAAAAAAAAATAATGTTTAAATCTAAGTTCATAATAAATGGCTATTTTATTTATTTTAATGTATTTAATACTAGAGTCCTTTAATCCCTTAGTCTTGTAATCTCATGTAGATTACATATAATCTACATTCAGCATAGCCCCCGTTAGGCCTGTTTTGACAGAATGGTAAGTACGAAACCCTACACTGAGCATGAGCTGACATGCTTTTGGCCGATTTTTTACGATATTGGAGGCAAATGAGCAGACAAATTGCCTGATCGTATGCGACTACCGTCGCCCATGGACACCTGCAACACCAGAGAGTTTGAAACTGCGTTGCCGACCTTTGAGATGGGAATATATGGAACACCGTCTTTTCTTGAAGGTTTGGAGGTCGTATCGACCGGTACCCTGCACCTTTTTAATCTCTCTGGTTTAATCAATTGGTTGACTGGTAGAGGAAGCCTTAAGGCATTAAATATACTATTTGTAATAATATGTTTTGTGCAATAAATAACTACCGTAAATGCGCTTAAGCCTTTTTGCACCTTGAACCTTCTGTTTTCTTTAAATTGTCCGCCGACTAGGGCACAAAAGGTCATCCACAGAAATCATTACCATCTTGATGCAAATTACTTATTACGATTTACCTACACGGTTTTAGACTTCTTTATAAATTCGGGAAACATTGACGTGTATGGTTTATTTTTAATTTTTTTTTTATTACAATGTGCACAGACTTTGAACTAACTGTTAACTGTTTTGTAACCCTTTTTATATTGTTAAAGTGAAATTAGTTAAGTTACATGTTTTTTTAATACACTGGACTTTTGCATAACAGCGTGAAGTAAGTTTTGAATTATAGATGAAAATAATAATTGTTTATTTTGTTAACTACTGTTGTGGGTTTCAATTTAGCAACTTTACTTGCAGTCAGTAGAGAATACCTGTGATTGAAGATCCCACTCTTTATAATATCTCAAGTAATTTATAAACTTAACAAAAATAGCACAGTTATGCAAATTTTAAGGATAAACTAAGTTTAAGTCTTCTTATTATTTGTAAAAAAAAACAGTGTTTCCGCTCCCATACAATTGAAGTTACGCTCTTATTTTAAAAAGACGTTTTTTTTTAAATTAAATATGAACATTCAAGTAACATATATCTCGCCTCGAGTTCCATATTAGCTCAGTTTCATTGGTCGATAACTCGGTCGATATACGTAGTCTTGCCATAAATTCTGTTCCAACCTTTTCATCATATTAAATTTAATAATGGAATGTTTGATATACTTTTGTTTCTTGATTATGCTTAAATAGACATTTGGCTATCAGAAAAAGATCCAGGTACCGTTTCCCTGAAGATGGAGTGGGGCTTCGAAGAGAATCGTGTCGCAGTGATAGCGTTATACAAGTGCAACAAGCAAGTGAATGATATTTTCAAAATGCTGAAAACGTTGAATATAACGAAGAAATTTATCTATCGTACTATCAAGCGATACAACGACCCAGGAGCGGTCGACCACGTCAAACAGGGACACCGGCAGTGATTATAGCGGTTGCTGAGCGAAGTCGGAGAAATCCGCTATGCAAGCAGAAAATCATGTCTAGAGAAATGAAAATTCCCCCTCGAACGATGTCGCGTATCATAAAATAAGACCTTAATCTTAGGGTTTATCGTCGGAGCACAGGACAGCTATTGACAGCGGCCCTACGGAAAATAAGAGCGACGAGAGCTAAAGTGTTGTGGCAGCGGCATGCATCGTATATTCTGTTCGAAATGATAAAATATATGCTCACATTTCCCAAGAAGCTTCTGAAAAAGTTTCGAGGGTAGAAAGAGGCCACCATCCTGCATATGTCATGGTTTGGTGGGGAGTATCTTATGAAGGCGTCACAGAGCTTCATTTTTGTGAACAAAGGGTAAAAATATGTGCTACGAACTATCAAAACGTCATTTTGAAGAGAGTTGTTAAGAGGCTGTCAACACCCAATGTCCTTGAAATTGATGTTACTTAAACAGTTTTTTAAGAAAGACTATTTGTTTTAGTCAAGTAAGAAAAATATATGTTCATATTAATTATATTTCAAAGACGAATTATATTAAAAAGATTGAACGAAATCGGCTCGATAGAAAATAATTGCAAAGATTGGTCTAATCACAATTAAACGGGTTTATGTCTTTATTGTTTTGACTTATGGGTCTGCAATTAAAATCACAATTTCAAAACATTTATATCTAAACCGCTGTTGAGTAAAATATTACACTAATAATCCACTTTTTTTTATTTAAATATTTTTCTTATTATTCCCTTGCCCAGGCCCAGTAACATGCGACAGTGCTATCTCATTTACTCCGATACAAATAGACAGTGTGCGCGCTTTAGGTATTGACAGCAGCCTCTTAAGCCGCTAAATGATACTTTATTTGCCGGCAAGCACTGGATATTTGAACAAGACTCTGCCCCTACACATAAAGCTAAGACAACATAACGGTGGTTAGTGACACATTTACCCGAGTTTATTGCAGCTGAAGATTGGCCCTCAGGAAGCCCCGATCTCAACCCCTTGGACTATGGATTGAATAAATATTTTATTTTATAGAATCTGTATAATATATTTAAAAAAAAAATAACCCTGATTTATTTATAAGCCTTCTTTTATTTTCAAAATAAATGTCATTTCATGTAAGACAGAATTTATGGCAAGACTACGTAAAGCGTGCAGGGACTTCCCGCAGGCGGTATAACGACTAATAAAACTCATTAGTCGATAATTCGAGCGATATACCGCATGCTGGTGATTCCCCGCAGGCGGTAAGGTTAGTTAGCGTTTTGGAAATCTCCCACACCCCGCATACGGGCTCTGTCCACCAATGAAAACAGTTCCCCGAATGCGGGCCCTATGACATGCTTTATGGAAATATCCCGAACCCCGCACGCGGGCCCTATCGACCAATGAAACTGAGCCATAAGGTCGGCTGCTGGTGGAGACCCATTTCCCAGGATGCAAAGTAGTAAATGAGCAAGACCCAGAACAGGATACAATGAACTATAATCCAACGGAAAGCGAATGGAGAACAGCAGAATGTATAACAGAACATAACAAAACGACCTGGGCAGTAAATAGTTTTGATAACTTTAAATCGCCGGGAACAGACGGAATTTACCCAGCCCTACTGAAATGGGGTGGACATACATTAATCAAACATCTATCCAATCTACTGTGCAGCTGTATAGCCTTTAGATATATACCACATAAATGGAGGGAAGTGAAAGTGATTTTCCTCCCAAAGCCAGGCAAAACCGATTACTCGGATCCCAAGTCTTTCAGACCAATCAGCCTTACATCCTTCATGCTAAAAACACTAGAAAGACTATGTGACAGAGAACTGAAGGACACGGCCCTAAAAAACATAGAAATCCATCCAAACCAACACGCCTACAGTCAAGGGAAATCAACTGACTCAGCTCTCCATGCTGTAGTAAGCAACATAGAGAATGCGCTAGCAAGGAAGAACTCATGCCTAGGCACCTTCATCGACATAGAAGGAGCCTTTGACAAGACAAACTTTAGCAGCATTCAGCAAGCATTACAAAGACATGGAACCAATCCACTCGTAACCGAATGGATAATGAATATGTTAAGACAGAGAATAATAAGACTATCCGAAAACCAAACTCATCAAGCACTAGTCGTGAGAGGATGCCCCCAGGGAGGAGTACTCTCACCACTGCTTTGGAACCTGGTGGTGAACGAATTGATAACAAAATTAAACAACAAACACTTTATGACTATAGGGCACGCAGATGACTTAGTAATATTAATCAGCGGCCTAGTAATAAACACACTGTGCGATCTCACACAGACAGCACTGAAAATAGTAGAGAAATGGTGCAAGGAGAATGACCTATCGGTAAACCCAAAAAAGACCGACACAATTCTCTTCACACACAAACGAAAACTGGGTACATACGAACTGCCAACCCTTTTTGGCACAAGATTGACACTTTCAAAGGATGTAAAATACCTAGGCATAATCCTGGACGATAGACTGAACTGGAACAAACACCTGGACAATAAACTAAACAAAGCAACAGTAGCCTTTTGGCAATGCCGGAGGATGGTGGGCAAGAGATGGGGACTTGCTCCTCACATCATACTGTGGCTATACAAAATGGTAATAATGCCAATGATCAGCTACGGCGCGGTCGTATGGTGGCCCCGCACCCAGTTAACCACGGTAATAGACAAACTAAACAAAACACAAAGACTAGCATGTGTGGCTGCGACGGGCTGTATGCGAACTACTCCGACTGCGGCGCTAGAAATAATGCTAGGACTCCTACCATTACACATATACATACAAAAAGAAGCGGCTGCCACGGCTCTTCGGTTGAAAAAGCTAAACCTATGGACATCCTTCAGCTCATCGCACAAGAAGATCTATGAAAATATGATCTCAAAACTACCCATGCTGGAGGCGCCCATCGACAAAACACCAAAAACTATGATCTTCTGGAAAGAATACGCCATATCATTAACAGAAGATCCTAAAGAAGGACTAGACCAAACCAACCTAAGAATATTCACAGATGGCTCAAAAACATTTGAAGGGACAGGATGTGGTGTCTTCTCGGAGGACCTGAATATACACATCTCAAAACCCCTGGGAGAACATAACACGGTATTCCAAGCTGAATGTGTGGGAATAATAGAAGCTTGCAATGCTATAACAAGACGACAAGTGAAACACGAAAATATACTAATACTATCAGACAGTAAATCAGTACTACAAGCGCTATGCAGCGACAAACTTAATTCAGAACTCGTACTCGAATGTCATCGAAGCCTCACGGAAGTGAGCAAAGAAGGCAACAAAGTAACAATTCAATGGATAAAGGGGCATAGTGGATCAAGAGGAAACGATGCAGCGGACGAACTGGCCAGGAAAGGCTCAGAAACACCGGCATATGGACCCGAGCCCATCATACCCCTACCAATATCCTATATACACAACCAGCTAGACCTACATCACAGACAACTGCACAATAAATACTGGAAGGAAATGGACACATGCAGGCAGACCAAGGATTTTCTACCGGAACTGAACCACAAACTCACCAAAATACTACTGAAAACACCTAGACATCAACTACGTAAAATAGTAGGATTAATTACGGGACATAACACACTTAACAAACACCTACACAATATGGGTAAAACAGACAGCCCCATGTGCAGAGCGTGCATGGAAGAAGAAGAAACAACAAAACATATTCTCCTAGACTGCAAACAGGTAGAAGTATACAGGAACAAATACCTAGGGACTCCGTGCACACTAGGAGAGGCATTTAGCAACCTGAAAACTTTGCTAGGCTTCGTGGAGGAGCTGGGGTGGTTAGAGTAGCGCTACCTCGTTTCACGCAAAATAGGCACAATGGTTGTCGATTTGCGGAAAATGCCCAGAAGCACTAACTAACTAACATAAGGTCGGATGTGAAAAAAGTACTACACACACTTTGGAAAAAGACGTCTTAGAAAATACTGCCTTACGTCTCACGGAAATATGGAAAATCGACAAATACGACCATTACTTTCTGTATCTCGGAAACTAAAAATGATAGAAATACCAGAGTCGGCTTATTAGAAAGAGGAAGCGCTATTTATTACCGTTATGTTAAAATGTCATTTTGGTCGGAGGTTCACATCCGACATTAGGAATTAGTGTCGAGATATCTATGCCTGGTACTTACTAGTTTCGGTTGCTAGAAATATTAATACAAAGAAATCATAAATAATTCAAGACAAATAAAACTTATATTCACTCTATTTTCTTTGTATACTAGTACCAGACATAGATATATGTTACGTAAACGTTCATCCAAGTTTCATGTAATTTAAGCATTATGTTCTAATGTGAGAGCGTAACTCCGATTGTATGGGAGTAACCAAAACCTTGTTATGAGTCAATTATATTTTTTTGCCTGTAACTTTACTTTTTTCATACATTTAGGAAACTTTACATACTTATTCTTCAACTACGTGCCTTTTATACTGTTTGATATTTTACAAATTTCACGCATATCAGTGAAAGGATAAGGATCAAAGTCAAATGGCGTTCTAAAAGTTTTAATCATGTGTCGAAAAATGGCAGTAAATTTACTGTGGCTACAAAATTTTCTTGGACAATCCACCTCTATTGGGCTAGCGTGGGGACTATAGCCCGAGCCCTCTCGCGCATGAGAGGCCTGTGCCCAGCAGTGGGACGTATATAGGCTGAATTATTATTATATTATTATATAATCCCCCTCTATTTCAAATTATCTTTGCTTATAGTCAATTTTTTCTTTGTCTGCAGGCGCCAGCATTAGAATAACCGCAATATAGCGAACAAAGGAAACATGCTGCGCATACGAACCAGTTCTGTTGTTCAATACTACAAATATGTATTTGGAGAACTAGCGGGTATGTACTATTCAACTTCACTACTATTAAGAGGGAAATATACCACGTGATCGTCTATAAAAAAAGAGAAAACGTTTTCCACTTCTAAATATTTTCCATTCTCCATAATTTTGAAAACCGCAGCCAAATAACACTAGACCCTACTCATAGTGTTGTGTTCCTGCCGGTGAGTAAGGTTGCCAGAACTCAACGAGGGGGGGGGGGGGATGCTAGGGTCGGCAACGCGCATGTAACTCCTCTGGAGTTGCACGCGTACATAGGCTACGGAGACTGCTTACCATCAGGCGGGCCGTATGCTTGTTTGCCACCGACGTAGTATAAAAAAAATATGTTTTTGTATGTTATAGATACAATGAAAAACTAGGTTTATAGGTTTTATTTTTTTTGAATTTGCAAAACAATTTTTTTCATCAAATCGAAGTGATTTGTTAAGATTTAGTTTGAGTACAACATTTTCTTCTAATTGGAATTTCATAGAAAAAATACCGTTATTTCGCTAGAATCACAAAGCTATTCTTCCATCTATATAAATCAGTCAATATACGTCCCACTGCTTGGCACAGGCCTCCTTTGATGCACGGGAGGGCTTGAGCTATAGTCCCCAGCTAGCCCAACTTTTGACCGAAAAGAATTCCGTACATAAGTTCCGAAAATTCATTGGTACGATCTAGGTTAAACCCGTGTCCTCTGGATTGAAAGTCGGACGTCAGAACCACTCGGCCACCACAGCTCACTGCTATTACTTTACAAAAATACGTCTGAACTTGAACCAGTTGGAGTCTAATTTAAATCACCATAGGTAGATACCTATAGAAATAATTATTATATTGTAGTAGATACTACAATATAATAATTTGAATAAACATTTTAATTTTCGTATTTTGGAGCAAGTTTTGTACTAAAGTACTCACATTTTACTAATTTAAATTTAAAGCGAGGTAAAGGAAAACCCAGACGCAGTTAGGGCTTGGGTGGTAATAATCTCAAGTGTATTTTTTTGGATTTATTTTCATTCGACCAAATTTTAAGATAAACAGTATTTTTAGTAGTAAATCTTGTTTATTTTTCTTCGTTGTGTGTGGTGTATATTTTACTATACGCACTCCAAAATTTCATAAAAAAGACTGGTTAGTTCGAAGTGAAGATTTATGTTTAACGAAACCGAGAAAAAGTATCTACTCATGTGGTAGATATTTTTTCTTAGTTTCGTTCACTGTAGAAAAATCCACGTGAGGTCTCCTTATACCCCCCTAATTTTTGTATTCCAGATCCCCGCACAAACAACTGGTTCCTCATCTCCAGCCCCATCCCAGGGCTGATCATCATCTACCTATACCTACAGTTTGTGACCAAATGGGGTCCCCGCTACATGGCCAACAAGCCGCCCTTCCAGCTTCAGAAGACTCTGGTGGTATACAACTTTCTGCAAGTTTGTGTCAGCTGCTGGATAGTATATGAGGTGATTAGAGGTATTTATTTATCATTTGTGGCTTTCTATCAGGGAAGATTCATAACATAATGCTCTGTGGGCGCATTGAGCCTTTTTTCTGATGGAAAGGTTCTTACGCACAGGACCCTTCCCTGCTGGAAAGCCACATTTCTTCTGATTTCAGCCACCAAAGTTACAGAAAATACTAATACTAATGAGATTTGGAGGTGTAAACGCTCTCCAAGCTTCAACCAATAGCGATACCCCAACGCAGGCCAGGGTCGTAAGTTTTTTCTGTAACGTGTTCTGGTATCTATTCCGGTTCTCGGCAGCATGAAACGCTTCGAAGGTTTAATGTTGCTTAAAATGGTACAGATCAGTGGACACAAAGCTCATTCCACTTGTTCTTTTACTATGGTAACAATTGTTTGTTGATTGTTATCTTTTATTCCAGGGTCTGGATGCAGCCTGGCTTCGGCACTATAGTTTGAAATGCCAACCAGTCGACTTTTCTAACAGCCACGAGGGGATGAGAGTGAGTTTAATGAGATTTATAACCATTAACCGGGAAATCGGCTACCCAACAAACGTAAAGAAAAAAATCCCGGCGAATTGGGAATCTCCTTTCAAATCTTTTTTGAAGTCGGTTGAAAATGGAATAGGGTTAGCAACTGTGAAGGGTAATAGATAGCGCCAGCATAGATTCTATCTGTCCTTAGTTTGTTCTAGGAGGCTTGTATACAGGCTATAAAAAAATATTTTTTATAGCCTGTATAGGTAAAACCCTACGCTGGCGCAATCTGTAAAATACTTCATTAACCAATATCTTCAAAAAGTGGAGTAATTTGTGAATTATCTTTCAAATAAATAATCCACTCAGTCCAGCTGTCTTTGAGAACTCAGAAAACATAAAAAAAAACGATCTTCATTAATTGAAAACCTCTATCTCCCATTTAAAGACAACCAATGATTTTGTTTGTACAGTTTGTTTGTCCTGATTGTAGGCGGCCCGATGTGTATACATATACTTCCTGGCGAAGATCACAGAGCTCCTGGACACGGTGTTCTTCGTGCTTCGCAAAAAAGACCGCCAGATCACCTTCCTACACCTGTACCATCACGCTGCCATGCCCATGATATCCTGGGGAGCGACTAAGTAATGACACTAATTGACCTTCTGAGAAGCTTAGAAATTTATTGATTAATATATTATTTTTATTATGTCTTTTCTATCACGGAACAATCGTGTTCCGTATATTTGGGAGGCGTGTGCGGAGCCGAAACCAACATGTGGAGTCCCTTTTGATACTTCAATGAAATATAAGGGGTACACCGAGTGGATGCTGCCCTTGCCACCACAAGCAGCAGGCAGCACCAGCAAGGGTGTAAGTCTATAGAGAGTTGATGGAATCTAAATTGAACTAGGCTATTGGGTGAAAGCGATGGACTTAATTCTGGGCTATGAGTTAAAAAGACAATTTTATTTCCGGCAGACTTGCCCTCACAAGATGGGCCCCCACATAAAGCGATATATAAGATGGCTCAAGAGCAATACCGGTGTGAGCGTTAAGGTTAGAGAGGTGTTAGTGGACTTTAGACATATAGCCAACTTGCCACTTATGTTTCCGCATCTCCCCTCGAGAACGCAGCTCTCACGACTCCACCCTGGACGGCTGACTAAGGCCAGCCAGAGACAGAGAATCCTGATCCTGCTCATAGAGCGCACTTACAACGAACTTCGACGACGAACTTACAACCACTCTGGTATTGCGGGTGTCCATAGGCAACGATAACTGGTTACCAACAGGGGATCCATCTCATCGTTTGCTTCTTTTTAAAAAAACTCATTTCAGATACTACCCCGGCGGGCACGGCACGTTCATCGGCCTCGTGAACTCCTTCGTCCACATCTTCATGTACGCTTACTACATGGTGGCCGCCCTTGGTCCTGAGTACCAGAGGAAACTGAACTGGTGGAAGCGGCAGATCACTACACTTCAAATGGTAAGTTGTCTTTCTTATAGCTGTAATGACGGTTATGTTTTTGAGCGAACCCGCTTGATAAAAGTAAAATTTGATTTCTCGCGTAATATGCCATTTTGCACTGGTTCCTGCAACATACATTTTATGACGGTTTTTTTATACTTTGTCGGTGGCAAACAAGCAAACGGCCCGCCCGATAGTAAGCAGTTTCCGCAGTCTTTGGACGCCTGCAACTCCAGAGGTGTTACATGCGCGTCGACGACACTCCGCACCCTCGTTGAGCTGCACATAATAACTACGTCCACGCATACATAAGAAATATGCATTCCCGCTTGAGATGCGTTTTTTTTTCAATAAAACTCGATAAATTGTGACTTTTGATAGCCAACCAGGCCAGCTAGGAACAAATATCAGTGTTGCAGTGTATCAGGATTTGAACCCGGGACCATCGGCTTCGTAGGCAGGGTAGGCACTACCCACTAGGCCAGACCGGTCGTCAAATTAATCGCGTATTTTGACCGCTAATTATTTCATTTTCCTTTGTAGTTAAGATCTGTTACAGTTATTTAAGACAATCCACTGAACCAAGATATTGAACTTTCGTATTCGTTCCTAAAATCGGAGTTTCATTCCTTAATCATTCTATATAGAACAAAACAATGGAATGGCTTATAAATAGTATTGTGTTGATTTATTTTAGACGAAGTAAATTTTAAATTAACATTAGACCATTGTCTCTGTACTTGGCCTTGCCAAGCCACGTGGATAAAACGGCTTTGTATGTAGATCATAAGGGCTAAGATTTTTTTAAGGGCTAAGAGTTCTTTATCATATGTCACTATACCTGTCACGTTCTAACAATATGTAAACGCGAAAGTGACGAGCATAGTGACGTGATAAAAATGGAACCATGCTGCCAGCGCAGCAGCTGTAGGACGGTCGCATTTTTATCACTGGTCACTATGCCCGTCACTTTCGCACTTACATACTTGTTAGAACGTGACAGGCCTATGCCAAGCCTATGACAAGTCATAAAAATGCAACCGTGCTACAGACGCAGGATTAAAATAGTAGATTGTTAACCAAGGGATGAAAGACACTCATTTCTGTCGAGTTAGTTTCGGACTACAATAGTTCGAGGCTGAAACGGTGCCTTACACAATAGGTTGCATTTATGAAATGTACAAGAGATAAGAAGCGATTTTGAAAATTTCTACCCCTAAGGTGGATAAAATGGGTTTGATCTTTTGTATGGCGTTAAATTTTTATTTTAAGCTTGGGACTTGTAACTTCGAGAATAGGTAATATATTAAAATAAAATAATAGTGATTTCAGCGTTTTTGGAAATTCATCACCTAAAAGGGTTAAAAAGGGGTTGAAAGTTTGTAACGATAATGATCTGAGTAGGGTCTCGAAATTAGTAGGAACAGAAAATATTAAAAAGTATGGAAAATAATTTTAGTGTTTATGAAAATTCAGCTCCTTATAAAAAGCTCCTTAAAAAGGGGTTGAAAGTATTTCTAGGGAAATAAATCCACGCGGACGAATTTGTGGGCAACAGCTAGTTAAAAATAATCTCTTTTTTCCTCAGGTCCAGTTCTGCTTAACGTTTCTACACTCCTCGCAACTTCTCTTCTACGACTGCGGCTTCCCTCGCTGGACGCTCGTCTTCACTCTTCCTAACTCCATCTTCTTTTACTATCTCTTCTACGACTTCTATTATAAAGCCTATAAGACGCCTAAAGCTGACGCTGAGAAAAATGCTCAAAATGGCATCAAATTACAGAGAATAAGAGAAGAATATGAGGAGAAAATAGGAAATGTTGCGAATGGAATTCAGAGGACGGCGGGAAATAAATATGAAAGATAAAATAACTGTAGATGTGATATTATTAAATAACAACTTCCTTATTTAATATATGTTTATTCATAGTGTGAGTTATTGTAATGTAAGTAGATGTAATTAAAGTCACTAATTTGTTTTTATTTTGTATGAATATATAATGGCTTCTCTACACGATGTGCCATCTTACTGGCCCACTAAGATGGGCCAGCGTGTAGACAGGGTAGTAGTGTCGGCTGCTTATGGCGCGGCGGGATGGCGATGGGATGGCCACGGTGTCGGTTTGACGTCCGCATATCAAAGGTAGTGGGCCAGCGATGGTTCGTACGCAGATACGTGTAGATACACGTGCTCCATTCCATAGAGCGTACTCTCAACCATCGCATGGCCATCTTGCTGATCCAGCGCTGGGCCATGGTGTAGAGGAGCCATAACCACCCCAATCCCCCAATAGCTGTCATTCGATGCAATTGAAACAAATGCCCAGAAGGTGAGGATGTACAATTAGCTACTCAATACAATACTCGGTCAATTATATCTGCAGGTGACAGAGCGCCAAGAGGAGCGTATGAAACAACGCGCTAAAAGTATCTGCCGCCCTCAAATACTTTTTCTAATAGATAAATATCGACAGCTCGTGTTCAAAAGTATCAGCCAGAGTGTAATTGCTCTCTATATATGTCTTGGATGATTTAACCACTGAAGATGACTTGTAATATTCTATACAAAAGACCTTGCCTATTTTTGCGGTGGAGCGGCACGTCAAATGTAAGATAAACGCCAGTCCATACAATATATATGACCATTGGCTGAGCTTTTCGACAGAGGGGTAAGCTCTTAAAGGCTACTCAAGTTCTCAAATCCTCCAAGACCTATATAGATAGATATCTTTTTTGGTCACCTAAAGGTCTTCGCACACTATATCAATTCCACACCAACTCAATTCACTTTTGGTTCAGCTTAGTGGACGACGAGTGGACGACGCGTAGACCACCCGACAGTTACTAAATGTTAAACATTGTACTGTAGGACATACAAGATAAGGCCTTAATTTCAATATTTAATTTTGAGTCGAGTGGCTGGTGAGTTGTAATAGTGTGCTAAGACCTTAAGGTTGATGATGATATTTAACTACTATGGTAGCCAACATGCGTACGGCCAGCGTGATGGTCAAGTAGGCCTCGCAATAAGAGCTTTTGAATTGTCGAGTATAAATAAATAAATATTTGGGGACAGTGTTTCACAGATGGACCTAGCCAAAAACTAAGCAAAGCTTGTACTATGAGGACAAGGCGACAATATACCCATTTATATGTTTAAATAAATACATACTTAGTTACATAAATAACATCTATAACTCAAGAAGAAAAAAAGCGGCCAAGTGCGAGTCGGACTCGCCCAAGAAGGGTTCCTTTATGACGTATTAAAAAAAACTACTTAAACTACTAGATCTCGTTCAACATTTTACCACTTTGGACACACATTTTACACTTTGGTAGTGTCTCTCGCGCAAACTATTCAGTTTAGAAAAAAATGATATTAGAAACCTTAATATCATTTTTGAAGACCTATCCATAGATAACCCACATGTATGGGTATGTTAAAAAAAATTTTTTTTTTAATTTCATGACGTATTAAAAAAAAAACTACTTACTAGATCTCGTTGAAACCAATTTTCGGTGGAAGTTTACATGGCAATGTATATCATATATTTTTTTTAGATTTTTCATTCTGTTATTTTAGAAGTTACGGGGGGGGGGGGGACACACATTTTACCACTTTGGAAGTGTCTCTCGCGCAAACTATTCATTTTAGAAAAAAATGATATTAGAAACCTCAATATCATTTTTGAAGACCTATCCATAGATACCCCACACGTATGGGTTTGATGAAAAAATATTTTTTGAGTTTCAGTTCTAAGTATGGGGAACCCCCAAAATTTATTGTTTTTTTTCTATTTTTGTGTGAAAATCTTAATGCGGTTCATAGAATACATCCACTTACTAAGTTTGAACAGTACAGCTCTTATAGTTTCGGAAAAAAGTGGCTGTGACAGAATCGGACAGACAGACGGACATGACGAATCTATAAGGGTTCCGTTTTTTGCCATTTGGCTACGGAACCCTAAAAATGAAGACTCAAGATGAACACACAAAAAAAAACGAGATTCGAACCCGGGACCTCCTGCTACGTAGGGAGACGATTTTTTTCTCTTTTTTAAATGCATGAAATTTAATGAACATAATTATTGCTATAGCAACTTCCACAGGCGCTTAAAAATACGTCCCAATATCTTTAAAGCGTAAATGCAGGCAGATGTTTTTGCAAATTTGCATACACATAGGTACAGTCAAGGCATTATATATCGAAACGGATAAAGTGCCAAAATATGTACACACTACTTTAACGTAAGTATAGGCAATGAGGTCGTGTATACATATTTTTGGCACTTTGTCCGTGTCGATATTTAATACCTCGACTGAACTGCTCTACCACTATTCTATGGGTGCTAATCGGTGATTAGATGAACTGTAACTAGTAGTTAATCAAATATCAATCAGTAGTTATAATTGTTTGTTGGATTCCCTATGACGATATGTAAATAACCCACTCATGATACATCACCGTCTTACGTTTTTATTTTCCGACAGCGATAACTTCAAATTTAAGATACAAATGTTTGGACAAATAGCATAAATATACTCAATATTTACCTGTTACTTTAAGTAGCTTTAATCTTATTTAAATATACTATTAGAAGTATTAGAACAAATTAAATCATTTTCAGAAAATTTGTTTTTATTTCAAGTAGGAAGTGAAGGAACACTACTGCATAAATTATAAACAGAAGGCCTATCGCGAACCACGTTCGACGTGCTGCCTCTCTGTCGCACTTGTAAATTCGTACGTAAGTGTGACAGGAAGGCAACACGTCGAACGTGGTTCGCGGTAGGCCCTCTGAAATAAATGTCATATACGAAGAAAAAGTGACCAAGGCCTCCAGTGCCCCAGACTGGAAACGAACCAGCGTCCTCTGCTATCGCGGCAGGTGCCTGAGCCACTCGGCCACCGGGGTCACGGCGGCATTGGTCGAATTTTTCCAAGTATATGCATTTTTTACTGAAGGCTTACGGCGACCCCTCAATTCAATTCAATTCAAATATACTTTATTCATGTAGGCCTAGCAACAAGCACTTATGAATAGTAAGACAGTATTACATATAATTATCTTAATCTAATTATCAGAGCAATTTATTGATGTTGTAAATATTATTCCATATATAATACTAATGAATATAATTCATAGATCAAATTTAATACTAAAACTTTCACAAAATACAGTCATACAAAAAAAATGTATAAAAAATACTTGTCTAGATTGTTTCTAGAATAAATTCTAAATGTCAAACAAATATAATAAAAACAACAAAGGAAATACATGCATTGGAATATATCCATTTCATCATCATTATTCAAATATAATAAATAATTAATCATTTCGAATCACAATTAATCCCACGTTGTTTTATCATTCATGTAGTCTTGTGTGGTATAATAAGCTTTAGAAATAAGTTTACGCTTTACATGATTCTTAAATTTATTAATTGGTAACTCAGTAATATGGTTTGGAAGTTTATTATAAAATCTCACACAATTACCCATGAATGATTTTTTAATTTTATGGAGCCGAGTGAAGGGCACGGCGAGCTTATGTTTATTTCTAGTATTAATATTATGAATGTCACAATTTTTCTTAAAATCGGCAATATTTTTATGCACATACAGAATATTCTCATAAATGTATTGACAGTGCACTGTCATGATGTCAATTTCCTTAAATTTATCTCTCAGTGAGTCTCTATGGTTCAATTTATATATTGCTCGAATAGCCCTCTTCTGCAGAACAAAAATGGTATTTATCTCTGAAGCACCACCCCACAGTAAAATACCATATGACATAATGCTATGGAAGTAACTAAAATATACTAATCGAGCTGTTTTGACATCAGTTAACTGACGGATTTTGCTTACTGCAAAAGCTGCAGAACTCAGTCTATTCGAAAGAGTAGCAATATGGGGACCCCACTGGAGTTTAGAATCTAAAGTTATACCAAGAAAAACTGTACTATCAACTAGTTCCAATTCCTCATCCTTCACAATGACACTTGTTTGTACATGCCTTACATTACTAGTGACAAACTTAATACATTTAGTCTTATTCTCATTTAACAATAAATTATTAACATTGAACCAATTTACTACTTTAGAAATAGCATCGTTTACATCATTGTAAGCTTGTTGCTGTCGTTTGACTTTGAAAATAAGTGAAGTGTCGTCTGCAAACAATACTATATCATGGTGGGTCTTTACAAGGAATGGCAAGTCATTTATGTAGATAAGGAACAGGAAAGGTCCCAATATTGACCCCTGTGGTACACCCATAGAGACCAATGACCCCGGTGATCGCTGTCCATTCACATCGACCCTTTGTATTCTACCATTTAAGTAGGACTTAAGTAAATCCAGTGCCGCTCCTCTAACTCCATAATAGTGTAGTTTCCTGATTAATGTTTCATGACAAACGCAGTCGAAGGCCTTAGACAAATCACAGAAGATACCTATAGCATCTCGTGACTCCTCCCAGGCATCGAAGATATGCTTAATTAGCTCAACACCAGCATCGGTTGTCGAGCGACCCCGTGTAAAACCAAACTGCTTATTATGCATTAAATTATTGACGTTAAAATGTCGTACTAATTGAGAAAGAATTAATTTTTCAAAAATCTTACTGAACGTTGGTAGCACAGATATCGGTCTAAAGTTAGTGGGGTCAGAGTTGCTACCCGATTTAAATAAAGGAGTTATTTTACTATGTTTCATTAAATCAGGAAACTCGCCGCAATCAACACTGTTGTTAAATATAATTACTAAGTCAGGCGCTATAATTTCTACTAAGGATTTGACAGCATGGACAGAGACTCCCCAGAGGTCATTCGTTTTTTTGACATTAACCGAATTAAACGCCTTTACTACATCGGAGGTACAAACACGTTCAAAATGAAAATCTCCACAACACTCTGGAGCGTTATCTTTTAATAGAGTAACAGCAGATGAGGGTGATGAATTTAAATCCTTAGTTGTGAAAACTGGTACGTCAGTGAAAAAAATTTCAAATTCTGTAGCTACTTCTAAATTGGAATCTATAATTTTGTTATCAATATTTAGTTTAAAATCATTCACTCTGTGTTTCGAGCGACCAGTCTCCACATTGATTACTTTCCAGGTTGCTTTAATAATGTTGGTACTATTTTTTATTCTTTGACTTAGATAATTTCGCTTAGCTATATGACAATCTATTTTAAACTTTTTCGAATATTGCTTGACATGTTCTTTAAATTCATCACTCGTGTTAAACCGCCGTT
This sequence comes from Cydia pomonella, assembly GCF_033807575.1. Lineage (NCBI taxonomy): Eukaryota > Metazoa > Arthropoda > Insecta > Lepidoptera > Tortricidae > Cydia > Cydia pomonella. The sequence goes on from NW_026907846.1 coordinate 119,874, forward strand.
CCTCATACAAGGCATACAGTGCACGTCTTCGTTGATGTAAGTCCGCAGTAGCCCACTCACTAAAAACTGATGCACCACTAACTACGACCGATTTTGAAGTAAATATCGCATTATAATGATCCATAAAAGTGTGAAAGAATGAATTATACATACTATTTGGACCCATATCGGAAGACAAAAAGGGTAGCGCCTGAACTAAACTTTGCTTCATTCTTTCTACGCGGTCCGAGGTTACTGGTACAAAAGTTATTTGTTTTCTCAAGGTATTTTTCCTTAATGTCTCAAATACCATTAATTGACCTAAGTGGTCTGATTCTAAATTACTGATAACTTTTTTAGTAATAGGAACAATATCAGTGAAAATATTATCTATACAGGTTGCACTAGTAGCAGTCACTCTAGTAGGCTCCATAAACATGTGGTTGAGATTACCAGATTTGAATAGATTCAACAATCTACAAGACATTGTTGAATTCTCCAAAATATTTACATTAAAGTCGCCGCATATAAATAATTTTTTACTAGAAGATGATATTTTAAGTAGCACAGAATCCATTACACTTTCAAATATTTCAAAATTACTTAATGGCGGCCTATACACACAGACAACAATAAATTGCTCCAATTCTACTGCACTTAGTTCTATAGTCCGTTCAACAGACATGGATACAATATCCTTACGTTCCTTAAATTTTAACTGACTATTTAATATAATTAACGACCCACCATGTATGGAACTAATTCTGGTGAACGAACTTCCCACCTGATGATTATTAAATTGAGGCATTAATTCATTATTTGTTAACCAATGTTCAGTAATACATAAAATATCAACATAAAAATCGTTCATAAAAAGTTCAATCTGTAAATCTTTTCCTCTAATACATTGAATGTTTTGATGCACCAGGTGGATATACTTTCCATGTTTACAGTATTTTTCATTATATTTATTTAAAACTAAATTGCCAGAGACAGAATCTTTTGTCTTAACAGCTAGTTTAAATCATTGGTTATGACTGGAACCAATTCCAAGCTCACACTGGGCTGCTCAATAGGAGCAGAGTTGTCTGCCAAATTCTTGGCAGAAATGTCAAGTAAATAGGATAGCGATAAAGCTATTTGTCTCTTGTAATAATTTGAAAGGTAACACTTACCTTTAGTCAAAAACACCATAGGCATATGGTATTTACTAACAAATTTGTTAGTGTCAATTATGATAAACTTACTACTATATGTACAAAGATTATATAGAGATATATTCAACTTATGTCTAATGTTATTTTCTGCCTCTGACATTTGCTCACAATAGGGGAATGTGAAAATAATAATTTCATGCACTGCAAGTGAATTTAACTGTTCAAAGTATTTAAGTAAATTATTTTTGTTCACATTTCCCCTATTACCCATAAGAATTAGCAGTGTTGTCTTAGAATTAATATTACTGTCATTTAAAATTTGTTTTAAGATATTTTCAAAGCTACTGTGAGGCAGACAATTGCTGATTGTACTAAGTCCCTTTAGGTGATAGTTTAAAAATGAGCTCATATTGCTCCCAATTTCATCACAATACATAATAATATTAGGTTTAGGTGTGCTTTGTTGTGGAGTGTGGAAGGAGCTATTATCATTTATTTGCTGTTGTGGTAAACTGTCACACAGGCTTGGATCGAGTACACTGGTCAACAAATGTCCAGTCGCTTGCTTACATGCACATGACTGGGCATTGGTCAGCGACTCAAACCGCTCTGAATTGTGCTTAATCTGGGATATTAAATCATCCATGGCTAAAGAATATTCATTAATCACCTTTTTCGAACTCTCATTTATTGTTTCTAGGGATTGTATAGAATCCTCCAAACTCTGAACTTTTGTTTTTAAAATCTGTGTGTCAGTTTCATACTGTAGTTTACTATGTTCTAATTGAACAGAATACAAGTCTAACTTATCCACTAAATTAACATTAATTTTACAAAATCTCAATTTCTTAAAAAACAATTTATTCATTTTTGATAATCTCTGGTTTTTTTTAATCATTCTATTTAATTTAATATATTTTTTGAGTTTGTTTCCGCTGCAATTTACTAGTCTTGTGGTGGATTCATTGATTAAATCTATACTAACAACAGGGTTTTCAATTGGAGCGGCAACCAACTGTGAGTTGGGCCGGACCAGTTCCTCGAATAAGTTTTGAGTGTGTGCCGCTGCAGCAATATTTTGGGCCTCCTGTAGCTCGTAGATTTGCTCGTGGGCGTCGTGCAGTGCTCTCTCTAATGAGTTGATGTCTGTCAAGGCCTGTTCATATGCTGCACTACACTCAGTAAACTTGTCAACCGTCTCCTGGAGCCGGGTCGCTCTGAATTTACATCATTGTAAACATTTTCTAAAGAACATAGTTCCTTCTTTAACTTCTCTATACTATTAAGTGATAATAATAGTTCCTTTTCACTATCCTCTCTTTCACTAAGCAATTGAGCACACAATTCCTTGGATTTTTTTAATTCCAGCAAGGTAATTTGGAGTTTGTCAGCCTCCTGCTGGCGAACCGCTGCAGCTGCTCTGCGAGTTAGCATTATAAATGTATTTTATAGTAGGATAGACCCAAAACAAACCAGGGAATTGCTTACTCAAGCTAAGCGATATTACGAGCGTACTTACATGAAATAGTGACGTTTCACTATGCCTACACTGTGTTCTGACTCTGTACAATGATTTACTACGCTGTAATACAAACAAAATTGGTAATAAATAGCGATAAAAACATAGAAAATATACCGAGACGAACACAAATTTAAATTTATAACCTACAACGGCTATAAATTTAAGATATTACAAGACACTTGTAAACGTCACTAAAGCACTTCACTTATTATGTATACATTAAAATTAACACTAAAACTATTTAATTCACACCAAAATGGCTTAATATTACATGAAATATAATTAAATATAGAATAATTAAAAGGGACCTAGCAAAATCAGCTGCTGATTCTTTGACAGCCAGGGTTGCCATCCCTAGCCTATCCTATGCCTAGCTATCTCTAAGGTAGAACAGTATGGTTCGACCTTCTAACTGGATCAACTCAGGTGATACCGAGCTAGCGAGAGAAATGGCGCCGCCAATCAATAAGACCGGGGCCTTGGTCACTTTTTCTTCGTATATAACATTTATTTCAGTTTATTTAAATTATTTAAAAAAGCGGTGGTGGTCGAGGGGAGTATGACGTTCGACTTTCAATCCGGAGGTCGCGGCTTCAAATCCTGCCTCGTGCCAATGAGTTTTTCGGAATTTATGTACGAAATGTCATTTGATATTTACCACCAGCTATGCGAATGTGAAGGAAAACATCGTAAGGAAACCTGCATACATCTGCGAAGAAATTCGAAGATTTATGTGAAGTCCCCAATCCGCATTGGGCTAGCGTGGGGACTATAGCCCGAGCCCTCTCGTTCATGAGAGGAGGCCTGTGCCCAGCAGTGGGACGTATATAGGCTGAATTATTATTATTAAATATAATTTCAATTTCTTAACATTGTTGTATGGTGTTTTTTTTTTTGTTGAAATCTATCTTGTATAGCGCCACTTGCACTATCCCGCTAACCCGGGGTTATTCGATTAAACCGCTGCCCCATTGACAAATTGAACTGGTAACCATGGTAACTCCAGGTTTAACCGGTTAACCACGAGTTAGTGGGATGATGCAAGTGGCGCTTAGTCATGCAAAAAATCAGATTTTGAATATGGCAGTCAAATCGTTTTATAAAAAGGACACTTTGTGCGTGACGAAAAGTTGGGTTGATTCTTTTTTTAATACTACTTCGTTGGCAAAAAGCATACGCCCCGCCTGATGGTAAGCAGTCGCCGTTGCCTATGGACACTCCAGAGCGTTGCCGACCCTAACACTCCGCACCTCGTAGAACTCTGGCAACCTTACTCACCGGCAGGAACACAACACTATGAGTAGAGTTTTGGCTGAAGGCTGTTAATGCGCAATTCAACAGGTCCTCTAAAGAAGATTGGAACCATCTCATATTGGAATGATGTCAGATTCGTGTTATATCAGTATCATATTATATTGTTGGAATTGGCCTGTAAGTTTTATGAATATAGATCGTGTCATTCACGACGACGCATGCCTTAACTCGTAATGTGATGTCATTAAAGGTTAGATTAGACAAATCTGCGCGTCATCATCGAGGGCATGAACTATAAGGGAAGTGATGAGCGGAGAAAATCACGGGCAACGGCTATTCTTTATTCAAATACACATCGAAACTATTAACTCACCATCGATGGACCCTAGGGACTTGGCAATAAGGTTTAAGATTGACAGTTAAGAATAGTACCTTAAATGCTCGCCAGTGCATACAGGGCAGGGTGACACAGGTCGCTAATTGTTTTGTCCAAGGCTGGGATTGATGGTCAAACGAATCAGATTTAAACGATACTGGATTTCGTCATACCTTAGACGAAGTGGGTTTTTTTATAGAGCTGACGTGTTTAGTGAAGTTTATTCCATATAAAATAAAAGAAATATAAATAAGACAAATATTGATTTGATTGTTTTTGGACGATAAACTAGGACTGGCAAGTAAGTGTCATATTATTATATTTGATTGTATTAAGATATGCTGTGTTTAAAACAATAGTTTTTCTACTCGCCGACTGTGATGGTTGAATTAAGATTTCGTATACCAAACTATAACTGCGTACTTTTCATGTATGAGCTCCCACTCAACTATAAGATTCATTTCGATACGCTGTAGTCAACTGAAATAGAAATTGACCAATTACGTGCCGCCACGCTCCTATAGAAAAGACTAAGCAGGCGCGGGGTGCGTGTTGGGCGGGAGTCGCGCGTTTATGTCTACATTTTTTTGAGATACTTACCAATTTTCATTAATTATTTAGGTTTTATAGTAAAAAAAGTATTATTTTAGATGACTCGTAGAAAAAGTATAGTATTTCAATAGTGATATAATCAAGCTTTTCAATCTCGTACCTTACTTAGGCAACTCAGCAAGCAAGCAAGCAAAACACGGTACTCGACTGAAAAGCTCTCATTATATCACGATTGTATAAAATACCGTTATAACATTTTAATATTTCATTAAGAATCTGTTTCACAATGTCCTTAATAAACTACTTGCCATTTATTTGATGAAGAAAGTAATAGTTTGCGTTGCACAATATTCAAATAAGCTTAATATAGATAAGAGGCTAGTAATAATAAGCCCGCAAGGCAGCGAGCTGTTTGGGAGTAACGACCCTACGGACCCTAGTGCTCCAGAAATTCGATCAGGGTCTCCGTCTCCGGCGTGTCTTCTTCGATCGGAGTGGAACCCCAAGGGGACCTGCAGGACTCTCAGCTCTGGCTTGCCTTCATTGACCGTCCAGAGGGGAGTCGTTAGAGCTATATGCTCCAGGAGTGGAAAAATTAAAGGGCATAACGCCGCGAGTAACTTCGGAGAAAGCGCAGCACACCGCTCGACACCCCTCACACCTGTATTGCACCTAATAGTCGTCTTTATTATGCCCAGATGCCCAGGCCACCCAACCTAACGGAGAGGCTAGCCTGGATCCAAGTTCTTTCGCCAAAAGATATATTGAAGACGGTGGTGAGACTGGTGAGAGTTTCTAAAATTAAATTGTCCAAATTCCAAAAGTGTGATCCGCGAAGTATGTATTTCCGACCGTAACCAATTTTTTAATTTTGAGAGAACTTGTGTGCATGGTTATTTTTTTCAAAATGGTGAAACAACGGAGTTTAATATGATTACCTATATGACTAAAATAATAATATGATCATTTAGATGTAATTACGGTACCTCTGTACTTCAACGACCTTGACCATCGTGTGCTTGCTATAGTTGCTATCAATGGATGCAATAATTTCGCTTTACAATATGAGTAATAATTACTTACTAAAATTTTCTAAGATATCACTAGTATTCTAATTTGGTAGCCAATTTTTTTAAAACATTTTTATATGTGTTTTTTAATGGTATATTAATATTTATTTAAATTTTAAGTACTAAGGTTGAGATGTATTTTTAGATGTTATCTTTGATTGTTTTCGAGCCTTAGTCCCTCCAAATAATTATTATAGGGTTTTACCTTATAAATTGTATAATGTGTCATAATTGATGACCATGAACTCATCCGCGATATAATTAATAAGAAGCTATTCGGAATGCCGCTCAAATTAGCATCAAATTGTTATTTAAGTAGTTCAAACTTTCCATTTGTAATTACATTAAGTGTACTTGTATCATTTACATTTCGCGTCATCGATAGCCGGAATTTTGAATAGGTCAAACACAGAACACAGAGTCCTTTAGTATTATCATCCTCCAATTATCATTTTGGTGGCAATGGCACTCCAGACTCTGCGTTGCAAAGTTACAGAGTTAACTTGTGCCAACTCTAACTAGATTAATTGTCTTTGTATACTCCGTTATTTATAATTTCATCGTTAAATTCGAGCCGATTCCGAGAACCGATTTACAAATATATTTGATTTTATTCCCAAAACAGATTCAACCTGATTTTAACCGTATAAATTAATGCGATAAGGCACCGAAAATGTATTTCCGGACACATTGTATATTTCCGCCATTAATTGACAGATTTGTCCGCCAGACAAATCGGCTAGATAGATATAATGGATATATTATGTCCGATGGCAAGCTTTACAATCCGTCGCCATTCCCGTACTGCAACCCTTCTTGTACATTCGTGAAGTGGTACATTGTGTGAACTATTGGCTAGGTCTGTCCAACGCATCAGTAACCTACCGCGTCTTGTGGATTTAACTTTTCCTTGCACTACAAGTTGTTTCATAGACGTGTCGTCTGTACTAATTTATATGTATATTACATTATTATCTTTTTATGATAAAATAAATCAGTTTCATGCAACTCAGCCTTCCAGTCCTGCTGTTAAAGATAATACCTCAGTTATACAGTAGACATATACAAATCAAGAATATTATTAAATATCAAATGCCACCTAGTGTTTGAATCTATCTAGACACTTGTTACATTCCGAAGTGGGTCAGGAGGTGAAAGTGTATTTGCTATATTGTCTCTATTGTACCTACTCGAAGACCGTTATACCTCAAATGTAATCGGGAACAAGTCAAGTGCAAGCGCCGATATAACTGTTAAAAATTTCAATTTTTTTTTTTATACTACGTCGGTGACAAACAAGCATACGGCCTGCCTGATGGTAAGCAGTATCCGTAGCCTATGTACGCCTGCAACTCCAGAGGAGTTACATGCGCGTTGCCGACCCTAACCCCCTCCCACCCTCGTTGAGCTCTGGCAACCTTACTCACCGGCAGGAACACAACACTATGAGTAGGGTCTAGTGTTATTTGGCTGCGATTTTCTGTAAGGTGGAGGTACTTCCCCAGTTGGGCTCTGCTATAGATCTGGAGTGACATCCGCTGTGCTGTGCCCTACCACACAGAGCGAGATGACATTCACAATGCGCATACCTCTCTTGTGGACGTAGTTTAAGGACATACCCGGGTCCTCTGTGCCAAGGGTCATTTAAGTCTGTCTAGGCTAGGTCATACATTTAATATTCTCATGGCTTGTCTGTACCCAAAAGTCAAGGTGATACAAAAGCTTATAGATGTGGAGGAGGAGGAGTGGTGTCCCACTGCTGGGCAAAGCCGAAATTATTCATTTAAGACACATTACATAATTGGTATAAAGCGGTGGTGGCCGAGTGGATATGACGTCCGACTTTCAATCCGGAGGTCGTGGGTTCAAATCCTGGCTCGTACCAATGAGTTTTTCGGAATTTATGTACGAAATATCATCTGATATTTACCACTAGCTTTTCGGTGAAGGAAAACATCGTGAGGAAACCTGCATACATCTGCGAATAAGTTCAAAGGTGTATGTGAAGTTCCCAATCCGCATTGGGCTAGCGTGGGGACTATAGCCCGAGCCCTCTCGCGCATGAGAGGAGGCCTGTGCCCAGCAGTGGGACGTATATAGGCTAAATTATTATTACATAATTGGTATACATAGCAGAAAGTAAAAATAAAATCAATTTCAATTATTTTACCGTTACCTGGTTTGTCACTTGAATACATTTTCTATATATATACCCATCTCTGATATATTATAGTCGGTAACTCTATAATATGCCCTAGCAATGAGTGCTCATTTTACAAAGGTTTTAAATTTTGGATCCGTGAGCTTAAAAATTTCTTGAGGAATTTTGTTAGTGGAAATATCGCAATATTGGAAACTCTCCGACGGCACATAAGTCAGAAATTCTCACAATTTTTATGTTCCCAATAATTAAGTCGGTTATAATTATAGGCGCTGTCTGCCAATGATCCCACACTAAGAATACCTACATACTACGTTTCAATCGCGAGTTAAAGGAAAGAAAGAAATAATTTCACAATAAAAACATTAAAATAATATGTACGGATATTATAGTTGAGCTTTTATCTTTTATCATTCGCAATTACAAACCTGTCAGAAAGAGATGGTCACGATGACAAACGATAACAGTGCAATCATCATCTTAAGGCCCTGCATCGAAAAATAACGGGATCTTTGAAGCGTGGCAGGGGCTAGCCCCGGAAACAAACTGGCGTGATTTTCGGATATATGTATCTTGACTATATGATAAGAGGTATGATACTAGTCGAAACAAAAAGGCTTAAAATTTTCTCGATAGAATATAAATCCAAAGTTACATCTACATGTTTAGTGTTTACCTCAGTGCAACTAGAAAACACATCTTCATCCAGCATAATCCACTTTAAACTAAAGGTTTTCATCTCGTCTTAAACATCATTCAACTAAATATTAACTTATTATCTTATACAAACGGATTTGTTCTGGTTTTTGATTTTATGAATTCAACAGAAAACGCCCATTTTACGCAGTTCGGTTTCTCTTTCTGTCATGCGTCAAAGTCATAAATGCGTCCTTTATGCCAGTAATGTTAGATGGCCGTAGTGCCTCAAAGAGGTAAGACCTATGTCAAATCGCGCAGCGCTCCAAATTACGTAAAATCGACATATCCAATAAACGTTGAGTCGTAGCTCTATTAACTAGTAACGGAATCTGAGGTCTACTACGAATGGAGCTATCTTTACAGGCCTATACGTTACGCATGTGTGCGTGTTTGCTTAGCTACGTCAAAGTCTAATACTCTTTGAACAATTACAACGGGTAAGGAAATTTCGACAGCTTCTGTAATGTATCAGTAGCTGTGTGGTCGTGTAGACACCAAAGAAAAAATGCGAGACATCTATAGACCAATCTAATCGCAACTTTTTGTTTTCTTGTTTTGTTCCTATATAATATCTTTATTCCTTATTTTCTATTTTATTGTAAAAGTAAATCTTGTCTGTCTTATACAGAAATAAAGTTATTCTTTTAAATATGTGTATAAAAAACATATTTTAATCACACGAATAATTTTATTTTATTCATACCAATTTTTGTATAGCCTAGGTAATCTTTATGTAAAACAAATATACCTACTTATTATATAAAAAAACGAAAAAATCAACAAATTTATTAGAAAAAAAAAACTTGTTTGCACGGGCCGGGGTTTGAACCAGCGACCTCTGATTTGTAATCCGCATGCCTTAAGAACATAATTCACATAATTTATTTAACAGGATACTGTCAAAACGTCAATGACTAATATGACTTTTCAGCAAAGAGTAAAGTAAGTATGCTTTTCAGTTTGATTTTACTTGACAAGGAGCAATAAGAAAAACGTACCGAATCGTCCTTTTCTTAAAATTGCCATTCAAAGAAAATTCAGCTCGTGTGTGGTGCTATCTATAGTTTTTTTTTTTATATGGGTATGCTGACAGCTGTTGTTTCAATACGATTTTGCGAGATTTGGCGTTTTTAGGTTAAAATTATATAGAGATAACACCTGTCACCCTACCCATCGAGTTTGAAAAATACTATAAATGTTAACATATACAGGATGGTTTTTGATAATGTACATCGTAGAACTTAATAATAACTGTTTTTAATTTCTTTTTTTTTCAGATTTTAAAATTATACCGCTCTACTTTTATACCTTATTAATATATCTTAGTCTTGACAAAGACGATTAAAGTTTTATACTTAGCAAAATCGCTTACTAACAATGTCTTTACAAAATCGCTCTCCTGTAAGTTTAGGCAACTGCTATAGTAGATACCACCATTTAACAGTTGCTTCAACCTCTTGTCTAACTGTCTGATAATTAAAGTAGTTCCTAATAGACGGCTTTGTGCAATTATGGATATCCCGATCAAACTTTTCATTTCAGAGGAACGCGATTCTGTGTTGATAATGTTAGTCTATACTTTATTTGTCCATGCTCTTGAAACCATTAGCCAACCAATTAGCTTATGGCGGGCATTGAAGGGTCATTCTTTGAAATCAGATTATTAAATATAATTTCAATATAAGCCCATCAATCTAAAAGCGACGAGAGAATGAAAAAAACCGATAAGGGAATGATAAGGAATGACATAATGACAATGAATTTCGGAACAATTAGTTCCAAAATAATACACTGAATCATAGAACGCTCTTAGCAACTTAATGTTATTTTTAAGATCTATAGAACGAAGTGCCAAGCGTTGATTTTAGTTGAAACCCCAGTCCAAAGGGATGGAATGAGAACCAGGGGAAAAGAAATAAGTATGTCTTTGATCAACTGTTATGATTACGATAATTTTACTTAATCCATGAAAGTAAATAATCATTTACTTGACATATGATTTAACATTGTACATGCCCATGAAGAATACATTTTATATCAAAACACACGGGAATGAAAATCACAGTGAACCAAAGCCAGGGGAACGATATTATGAAATCGTTTATTTCAGGTGAAAGACCCATAATTACATCACAAACAAACGAAAATACAATACAAATTAACTTAAATTAAAAACAGTCAAAATAACAAACAAAATAAAAAAAAACAGTAAGAATAGCATATATTTTTAAGAAAATAAGTTAACTGAATATCAATATACTTAGTAATTTACCTCTAGTTTTATGTCAACCTAATATCCTAAGAGCATTTATTAGAAACATAATATTAAGAAGTTCGAAATGTCACGAAACGTGTAGTGTGACTTCCTCGGATTTTATGATATCTTATTTTTCTTTGAAAGTGATTTTGGAAGAATTTTATATCAAATGTTAACACTTACACCTATTCCACAATACGGTTTAAAAATTGTATGGATATATAACGACTTTATAAAAAATTTAATAACATACGAGATCAGTTTTCGTGTCACCGCCGCGCGTGGTAACATAAACATGCAGTACTCGGTAGAAAGTTACCTTTACGTCTGGCAGCCTTTTTAACGCTATTTTTTTAGAACAGCAATACTGTGTTGGTGTCATATTTGCAAATGGCTGAAGGGAGAAGTGTTGTCGAAAATTATTTATTTGTGTTAATTAAAGAAAAAATAAAGGTCAACCTTAACGCGTCACCGCCGTGTTTGAGTTTTAAAAGTCACTACTCATTTCACGTTATTGTTTGTAACATAAGATATACCTACTACATTCGAGATTGAGCTAATTATTTAATATTTGCAAAGTCAAAGGTAATTTTTAGGTAATACCGAACATGTTTCAAATTGTCACGACAGTGGCCTCAAAATTCTGTCCCCACCACGGACTTTTGAATCCATGTTCGTGACATATAGACACGTGGTCGTGACATTCTCAATTCGTTTGATTAATTTAGAGGCATAGTCACTCTTTAGAAATGGATTTTATTAGATACGTTCATTTGTTATTATTGCCCAACTGCCAAAGCAGAAAAATGGTTTCCGCGTGTATGTGGATGTATGATGTGTATCCGGTTCTTTGTCACGCTCTACAGCGCTAGTTTGACGAATTTCAACGTATGAGCTGTCATTCGATGTGTCGTAGTTATACTTAGGCTATATTAAAAATATTGTATAATTCAAAATAGTGGAGTTGGCCGCCAAAATGCTGAAACGTCACGACTGAGGGACACTTTGTGACAACCGTGATTATGTACTCATTTTATTTACCTTTCCTGAGGGTATTAAGCTTGACCATATGCATCAAAAAATGCTTTTTATACGTAACAATATGTGAAAAATAAAAAGCTTTTATGAAAAAATATTTTTCTGGACACAATTTAAGAATCACCCTGATTGTTTGAGTAATTGTTTAAAAGTTATTAGTTGAATATTACATATTTCAGCGTAATAAAAATACTTAGTTCACTTTTTTTTGGTAGTTTTCGTTGTTACCATATTACTTACTTTTTTCTTTTATTTATATGTAGGTAGTTCCCACTGACAACTGTGATTCACTATCATCCGAAAAATTGGTCGTCGGAAAACGGCACCCTGTATTTCCTGCCTCAACAATATATTACTAAATAAAATATGATAACTAACAATGTAAGATACCGAATTTAAAAAGATAGGTAGTGTTATACTTACAATTAACTATACTATTAACATCTTCCAAAAATCAACAATAAAAATTGGCTATATTGTAGTCTCAGATTTATTACAATTTACAACAATATATTTTTTTATTTTCTAGTAGCAAGTAATAACGCCATCTTTTTTATTTTCTAAGAATTAAGTTTCTGGCCGACCACGTATAATCGTAGTTAACTTTTGTAACGCTAGATGGAGCTTTCACCTACACGTGCGCCGCGGACTCCGCGGAGCGCTTCCATGTGTGCGTGCTAGCGGGGAGTGAGGAAGCTAGCGGGCGTGGCTTACGAACCGGTATTCGCGGCTTTAGTAGGCCCTTAAGCTGGCCATACACACTCGGGTATTCCTGCGCAGCTCGCAGTTTTATCAACTTCACGGGTAAAACGGAGCGTGTGTGGCATTCGACTGTGAAGTTTCCTATACAGATTTGCCTGTGCAGTTGAACTGTACAGGCAAAACTGCGCAGGCATACTCTAGTGTGTATAGCCAGCTTTAGACTGTTCGCAATGGCAGTCTAAATTAGCAACTTACTTTTTTATAACATCTCAAAAAATATGTACATTAGTACCAAATTTTATACATATAATATAACAACTATTATGTTTTGCAAGAAAGGAAATTAGTGTTGTACAGTCGACGTCAAATGTATGTTTGTTTCTTTCGCTTTTTTATAAAGGAATAAGGTGTAAATATAAAATCATATCATAACTTTGACGTAGACTGTAACAACACAATAGCATTATCCATGTGTGATGTGCGTGGTGAGGCTTTACATACTAAAAGTGATAATCGCGTTCGGTGTCCCAAATTGCAAGGTTTCGTGGGCGTATACAAATGTTAATATACTATTTTACATCTAACAACAGACTTATAGAAGATACCCCTATAATGGAACTGGAACCGGTAATGGGACATAAAACCACAAATTTTGTAAAATAAGTAACTAAAACTAGTTTATAAACACTGGCAACATTTTACCATAAACAAGAGTCATAGAGCTTCTTAAGTTTGATGTTTCATTAAATTTGCATTTTTCTTAAGAAATTGGCGCCAAGCCAAAAGTTGACGTGAAACTGAAAAAATAATCAGTAAGAATTCTTACCAACTCCGCTATGAGAGGTGAGTACGTATTTTAAATTATAATAAATTATTTACTTTGTGTAAATTAGAATGTGTTTTGTTAATTGCGTTTACCATGAGATTATGTTGTTTCTCCAGATATGTAAAAAAAAATGATATTTTGCCCAATCCCATTATAGGGGACCCATCACTGGTTCCTTTCTATTACCGGGGTTCCATCACTGGAGCTTTGTGGTCCATGACTGGAGATAAAAACATACTTTTAATTTGTTGATTATGTGGAAACGAATTGCAGTATCTTACACCTGACACCTGAAATATTAAAGACGGATAGGACATTCAACTTTTAACACGCTAAGGAGTAGAATTTTTACATATGTATCAGGGAAATGTCACAAATGCTACAAATTTGCTCTTAAAAGTTCCATGACTGGTGCCGTTAGCCTAGTTGTCCCCATAGTCGGTGTAAAATTTAGTCATATTACATTAGTAATAACAATAAAATCTTCTTGAAGCACAATAACGGATCTTTACTTTTAATTAAAAAAACTGCAAGACTTCAATACCTACTAACCAATTCATGCTAAACCATCTTGAATCTTATTTCAAAATAAATATGATCTAAAACATGTTTGAATAACTAACGACTACTTTTTACATCCCAAGCACTTCAGACGGTGATTCGAAAAGTGATAAGTAGTGGTAACACTGCCAAGAAAAACGCTTTTAAAAATAAACAGATACCTTTCAAGTATATAACACTTTAATTTAGCGGTTTAAACTCGATCTATTGACACCGCTATTGACACGAGACATCATTAATTTGGATGTCTATCTTTTCAATTTAATAATATATCTCTACTATTAACACGTACACTGCGAACACGTTATTTTACTCGATATTGGGGCCGGCAGTAGCCAAGTTGAGAATTATTTAGGTACAGTCAAAAGATTTAATTAGTGACCTATTTGTTACATTGTCACAGTGGCAAACAACATGAAAGTCGCTAGAGACCTCATACTGTTGTCAATGTAACACGATACGAAATGGATCCATTTCGTATCGTAATTGAATCTTTTGACTGTACATAATTGGTACAGACAGGGGGCTGATTTTTGAATTTCGAGCGCTCGATTTCGTCACTCGAAAATGAAAAACGGCGAAATGCTATTTTTGAAATACGAGGGTTTAAATTGGGAATCTAGTGGTATTGACCAGTCATTTTTAGGGTTCCGTAGCCAAATGGCAAAAAACGGAACCCTTATAGATTCGTCATGTCCGTCTGTCTGTCCGATTATGTCACAGCCACTTTTTTCCGAAACTATAAGAGCTATACTGTTCAAACTTGGAAAGTAGATGTATTCTATGAACCGCATTAAGATTTTTACACAAAAATAGAAAAAAAGCAATAAGTTTTGGGGGTTCCCCATACTTAGAACTTAAACTTAAAAAACCTTTTTTCACCAAACCCATAAGTGTGGGGTATCTATGGATAGGTCATCAAAAATGATATTTAGGTTCCTAATATCATTTTTTCTAAACTGAATAGTTTGCGCTAGAGACACTTCCAAAGTGAAAAAATGTGCCCCCCCCCCCCCTGTAACTTCTAAAATAACAGAATGAAAAATCTAAAAAAATATATATGATATACATTACTATGCAAACTTCCACCGAAAATTGGTTTGAACGAGATCTAGTAAGTAGTTTTTTTAATACGTCATGAATGGTACGGAACCCTTCATGGGCGAGTCCGACTCGGACTTGGCCGCTTTTTAATTATATTGTTAGAGGATTTGACAAGTGGAGACGCCTTATCTGAAAGTTTCTGTACAAAACAATTTTAGCCGATTTTTTGCGGGGGAGGGGCACGTCAAATTTATGGCTAATTAATTATTAAGGCCCTGTTTCACAACGGTGACCTTCTCACCAAACATTGCTGAGGCCTTTTTCACCCCGCTGACGTGTAACACCTGACTCTGACATTATCCTATCTATATCCGGGTCGATAAGTAACGATTAGGTACCATCATCAATATTTACTTGTGGGACCAGCCAACTGCAGCGAATTGTCACTGTCAGCTGACGGGATCACCGTAACTAGGGATCCAGGTTCACCGAATAAATGTTGACGCAAGGTACAGTTGTTATTACTTATAATGCATTGCATGTATTAACATTATAAACCTGAATCTTTTACTATAAAAATATAATTTATTTTTCCGACTTACATGACATTTAAATGTACATCTGGCCTCCGGCGATACAGGCCTGGTCCAGTGCGGGGACTCCTGGAAACTCTGTTGTCAATCTAGTTATGCACCAACTCCTAGAAGCAACCAAGGCTCGGAACCGGTTTTTTCTTCATACAAAAAATACCGGTATGATTAGGATTACGTTCTTTTTCGTTCTTAGGTTTATTATTTCATTTCTAATGGGACTACCTAATAATGCGAAGTTGTAACCTAAATACATGATCCAGTCCTACATAAAGAGTATAAAATAATTAAAAATATTGGGCTATTTCGGGATTTAAAAATAAACCGGTTCCGAGCCCTGGAAGCAACTGCTATATACCTTATCTGAGTTATCTGTGTCCTCTTTGTTCAATAAAAAAAAAACTTTATCTTTAATGTAGCCCTAGCATAGACCCCGGTGTTTTTTGGATGTTACTGCACACTGTGTCTTTAAACGCTGGTTCAAAATATAATTTAGGTAGCATTCATTGGAAAAAGAGAAATGTTTGCTGTACGTATTTAATGAAAAATAACCGGCCAAGAGCATGTCGGGCCACGCTCAGTGTAGGGTTCCGTAGTTACTCTTCCGTCACAATAAGCTAAACTGGAGCTTAAAGTATAGTAAATTGTTAACCAAGGGATGAAACGGTACCTTTCACCCGAGTTAAACAAATAGGCAAATTTGCATAATCAGTACCTAATTAAAGTAAGTCTTTTTACTATGAAGGAGAAACTTTTTGCGATAACTCAAAAACAGGGAAACTGATCATATCCGCTATAGTTTTCATTTAATGTCTTTCTTAAGCTCTACTTCCAAGATTTTTTTCATATTTTTTGAACCTATGGTTCAAAAGTTAGAGGGGGGGGGGGACACATTTTTTTTTTCTTTCGGAGCAGTTATCTCCGAATATATTCACTTTATCAAGAAATGTTTGTTGAAGACCCCTATTAGTTTTGAAAGACCTTTCCAACGATATCCCACACTGTAGGGTTGAAGCAAAAAAAATGTTCACCCCCACTTTACGTGTAGGGGAGGTACCCTAAAAAAAATTAAATTTTTAGATTTTATTGTACGACTTTGTCGGCTTTATTGATTTATATATCCATGCCAAATTTCAGCTTTCTAGCACTAACGACCACGGAGCAAACCCTCGGACAGACAGACAGACAGACAGACAGACAGACGGACATGGCGAAACTATAAGGATTCCGTTTTATGCCATTTGGCTACGGAACCCTAAAAAGAGCCCAAAAATGGACAGCAAATTGTCAGGCGACCATTGTTATCGGGGTGAGATATGCACAGGAGCCAGGAACCTATTGACCGTATAGGGAACACGACACATTATAAGCATATACACATTTAGTATTTTGCATTTACATGTATTTCACTTACCTAATATAAATGGTACCCATTGTGGGTTTCGGAAAACATTCTGAGAGTCAGTCAGTCAGTAAAGGCGAAGTGGGCCCTCTTGTTACAATAAATCGATATTCTTTGGATATTTCTTTTAGGATTTTTTATCTTGTGAATATTATATACACTTAATAATGTAGCCATTGAGCAATGTCACTTGTTTTTCTAGTTAATATTCCGAATAAGCGGCATTACTTGATTATAGTAAATGGTTACTTGATTTGATGAATAATGGTGAACGACCGGTGTAAATTACGCGCACTTACGAGTACCTACTTAGTGAGAAAGTCAGACATTATTATAAGACTATTAAGTAATTTGCACCTGCTAGGCGCCAATTAATGATTATCCACCTTTCGGGTGTATTTGATTCATAAGTGACTTAAAAATTAATTCGATATCAAAATGATATCATTTCTTTATCAATCGCGCAGGCATTTCTATCCTAATTACCTACGTGTACAGTCAGCCAAACTATTAGCTTAGCACCCCTGTATAGGTATACATTTTATAATTTATTTATAATTTTTTTTATATCAGGATTGATAAGTTTTGCCAACAGGTCAGCCAATCTATTCGTGGCCAAAATGTACGGGTTAATGTTCAGAGTAACAAAATTACATTAATTCGATGTTATAAATATCAAAATATAATTACGTTTAAATTGGTTTCCTTGACTATGAATTTCGCCTGCCGGCCGCACACATGATAATCAATATTTTAAGCAAGACTCGGAAACCGGTTAAATTTCCAAACCGGTTATCTGTACTCGACGCAAAATCTTTTTATTACGGTTTCGCTCGAAAACCGTTATTTTTAAATCGCTTTTTATGCGAACAGATTATGTCAAATTAACCAGTTTAGAACAATAAAAACCGGTTTCTTCCTATTTCGGTGTCTATGTATACGTGGCAAACCACCCGGCTGACCGGCCGTTTCGTCGCTCGTCGAATAAATCAGATTTTTAGGATACAATAAAATTCTAAAATCGTTCGCTTTGTTATAAAAGTTCGGAGGAAATCCGAAATAAACCGGTTGTAAGGTTCTATCCAAAGATCCAAAGAATTATTTAAAATGTATGTTTGTTGTAACCAATTAAAATTCATATTAACTTGGCTAATTTTGTTGTAAAAATATAACAGTTTGATTTGGACCTAAAAAGGAACAATTGTCATTTGATCTGACGTTTAAGCTGTCAAGAGTGCAGTTTTTTCGGCGGTCTTTTAATGTGAGAGAGGTTGTTAGAATTGTTTTGATTATTCACATTGTATTAGCGATAATAATAAACGATTGTCTATGTAAAAGTGTTCAGGTGTCTTAATTATCGATACCCAGTGTCATACTTCAGTAAGTGGGATTTGCTTTTGAACGTAATGCCGCCCTTTCGTTCACGCTCACCATCCTCGTCAAAGAAAGTGAAACGTAAACATAAAAGCAAACGGAGCCACCGCCGTACAAACAAGAATGGAACACGTGCGGTACAAGAAAGTTCTGATAACTGCAAAAGATCTCCTACGAAGAGGTTAGCTACCCCAAAGAGACGTGACCACACTCGTAGTCGATCAAAGCACGGCAATCGAAAACACAGAGAAAGTAGGCAGAGTCTTTCACAATCACCGGTTCGAACATATGAAGCGAGAAAGAAACGTCGGCAAGCGTCGCTTAGTAGCGAGGGCACCCCGAAACTCCACTGCGCGCGTAGTAGAGAGCGGCGAGATAATGGATGTCAACGGCGGCGCATGACGCAGTCACGAGATGATAGTACCGAGCACAGGCGGAGTCGCAGCAGGGAAACGCGGCAAGATGTTAGCTTACACGACCGAAAGCGGCACAGCAGGGACTCGCGTCGCAATAGTAGTCCAGTGTATGAGAAGTGGCGTAGCAGAGACCCGCAACGAGATAACAGTTTAGAGCAGGAGCAACGGCGCAGTAGGGAGACACATCTAGGTGGTAAAACTAATCATAGGCAACGCAGCCCAGAGCCACAGAGAGCGGCAAGTTCTCCGCAGCTGGAGCTGCTGCCAGGACAATCAGCTGTTACAAGGTCATGTGAAACTTTTTTTACTAGTAAAGATTTGCATGAAATTATTAAGACTATTGGGTCATCTAAAAAGCCAACTTTTCAAAACAATGTTGTACCTACTTTTGACCCGTCACTACCAGGTCATCGTATTGATCTGTGGATAAATAAAGTAAATCAGTGTGCATCTTTCTATGGTTGGGATAATTTGCAAACAATTCATTTTTCACTTGTAGTGAAAGCAAGTTAGCGGGCAATGCGAAAACCTGGTATGGCAGCCTTCCAGCAATGTTGTCAACATGGAGTGAATGGCAAGAAAAACTACTTTCAGCTTTTCCATTTGAACAAAATTACGGTAAATTATTAGATGACATGTTAAGGCGGAAATATAGGCTAGGTGAATCAGTTGAAAACTACTTTTATGAAAAAGTTTCTCTTCTCAATCAATGTCAGATATCTGGTAAAAATGCGGTTGACTGCATTATATATGGCTTAACAGATAGAACTTTGAGAACTGCAGCCCAGTCTTTACGCTGCAAAGACCCAGATCAGCTTTTAGAATTTTTAGCAAGTAGTAAAGACTTTTATGCCAACCCAGTAAAAATAAGTGATTTAAAGACAAAACTAAATAGCGACACTTTAACAAAAACATCTCAAATGTGTTTTAACTGCCGTGAAAGGGGCCATATTTCTTCTAACTGCCCCAAACCTATCATAAAATGTACAAAGTGTAACAGGGTGGGGCACAAAACAGAAAACTGTTATACTAAGGGTTCACAGGAAAAACCTAATTCTGTTAATGTAATATGTAACGGGGGTAGTGATAAAAAGTATTACAAAGAAATCAAGGTTAATAATAAGAAATACAACGCTTTCGTTGATCTTGGAAGCGCGGTTACCATAATTAGGTTGAGTGATGCAATATTATTAGGGAATCCGGTGCCAACCCCTACTAAAGTGATCAATGCTTATGGATATTCAACAGTTCCCGTTGCAGGTGAACTGGATGTAGAAATTTCAATTGATGATGTTGTGGGCAGTGTTGAGGCATTAGTTGTTGAAGATAAGTACACAAATGCGCCGATATTGATTGGGCAGGATTTTACTGAGCAATATCATATAATTATTGTGAAAAATAATAAACAGCTAAATTTTTATTCAATTAACAATGTATTACCTGTTCTAAGTAGTGAAAACACTGACTACAATATACGATTAAAGGCAAGCGAAGATAAAAAGATAGTTGGTCAATGTTTACTTAAGGTGTATACCGAACCAAAATATGTGGGTAACCTATACATTTCATCTGCGGCTATTGGTAGTATAGGTAGTGAAATTATTATACAAGAGGGCATTTACTCATTCGACGATGAGGGTCTGAGTTGTTTACTAGTGCTGCAGGGAGGCAGTATTCCAACTTATTTAGAACAGGGTACTGTGGTAGCTCGAGCGAAACAGTATGTAGACGCGCGAAGTTGCATGCGAGTTACACAAAGTAATTCAGTTACCCCTCTGAATATTAATGATATTAAAATTGAAACTACCTTAGATGAAGGAGAAAAGAGTCGCCTAGTAACGCTCCTCAATACATATAGGGATTGTTTTGCTATGAATTTGCTTGAACTGGGTTGTGTCAAGGATACAGAGATGAAAATTGAACTAAGCGACAAAAGACCAGTAGTCTATGCACCATATCGACTATCACACACCGAAAGGCAAGTGGTAAGAGAAATGGTTGGTGAGTTACTTGAAGCAGGCATTGTTCAGGAATCTGTATCCGACTATGCGAGCCCAGTTCTATTAGTGAAAAAAAAGAATGGGAAATATAGATTATGTGTAGATTATAGGGCGTTGAATAACAAGACCATTAAGGAGCGCTATCCGATGCCAATCATAGAGGACCAAATTAGTAGACTTGCCGATAAGAAATATTTTACAGCCTTGGATCTTGCAAGCGGGTATTATCAGATCCCAATATCATTAGATTGTCGTCACCTTAGTGCGTTTGTCACCCCGGACGGCCAGTATGAATTTACTCGCATGCCGTTCGGGCTGGCAAATGCTCCTGCGGTATTTCAGCGAATGATTAATCGTGTTTTGGGACCTGTCAGGTTTAGTGATGCCATCACTTATATGGACGACATACTCATTGTATCAACCACCATTGATGAAGGCCTTGATAAACTGAGCAACATACTAGAGATATTTAAGAATGCAGGGTTAACTCTTAACTTAGAGAAGTGTCTATTCTTATCTGATAAAATAGATTATCTTGGGTATGAGATCTCATCCCATGGAGTACGTCCGGGCCAAAAGAAAATTCAATCGGTGATAGATTTTCCCCAGCCGAAGAACCAGCACCAAGTTCGGCAATTTTATGGGCTTGTAAGTTATTTCCGCAAATTTATAAAGAACTTCGCAAACATAGCTCACCCTATTACATTACTGCTAAAGAAAAACACCCCATTTACTTGGACAGAAAAACAAGCAGAAGCTTTTACTATTTTAAAGGACAGATTAAGTGACAGACCAATATTGACAATTTATGACCCTAACGCAAAATTCACAGAAGTGCACACTGACGCGAGTAAGCATGGTCTTGCTGGAATTTTGATGCAAAAAAAAGACGATTTTGAACCGTTGCGTGTAGTCGCATACTACAGTCGCCAGACTGCACCTGAGGAAAAAAATTTCCATGCATACGAGTTAGAAACTTTAGCAGTAGTAGAGTCCCTAAAGAAATTTCGTGTGTATGTCCTTGGAACTCCTTTCAAAATTGTTACGGACTGCCGGGCTTTAAGAACAACGCTCGTTAAACGCGATCTTATTCCGAGAATTGCCCGGTGGTGGTTGCAGCTTCAGGAGTTTCAATATGAGATCGAGTACCGACCTGGTACCCAGATGAACCACGTAGATGCTCTGAGTCGCAATATAGGCGCTCCTTTGCCAGTGGAAGATAGTGCGTCACGTAATGAGTTCTTTCCAAATGTAATGCACATAGAAGTAGATAACTGGTTACTGACGTTACAGCTGGGTGACGAAGAGTTGTGTCGCATTAGAAGGATTTTAAATACGAAAGACAGCGAAGAAGAAATAAAGTCAATTAAAAGTAGTTACGTTATTAAAAATAATCAGCTCTATAGGTATGTTGATGACGATAAGAATGAATTGCGCTGGGTAGTTCCTAAGGGGGCAAGGTGGCAGATATGTAAACTAAACCATGATGACATAGGGCATTTCGCTTTTGAGAAGACATTCGATCGTATTAAAAAAACTTACTGGTTCCCACACATGAGGCATTTCATAAAAAAGTATGTAAAAGCTTGCTTAAACTGTGCATACCATAATGACAATACCAATGCTAAAGAGGGATATTTAAATCCAATAGAAAAGGGCACAAAGCCCTTCCACACTTTGCATATCGACCACCTTGGTCCATTCGTAAGAAGCAAAAGTGGCAATTCGTATCTTTTGGTCATTGTCGACGCATTTACTAAATATGCGTTCGTAAAACCGGTCAGAGATACAAAAACCCGGAATGTAATTAAGATCCTCGATGACATATTTTATACATTTCGGGTCCCAAATAGAATAATATGCGATAGAGGCAGTAGTTTTACATCGAACGGTTTCAAAGAATTTTGCCAAAGCAAACAAATAAAGGTGGTCTATAATGCAGTAGCCTGCCCGAGGTCCAACGGACAAGTGGAGCGCTATAACAGGACAGTTCTCAAGGCGTTAAGTACTCAAAACCACGGATTAGACGAAAGGACTTGGGATTCCTCGGTTGGAATAATCCAATGGGGCATGAATAATACCTTGCAGAAATCAATTGGCAAGACTCCAGCTGAGGTTTTGTTTGGAACTACAATGAATTGTGAGATAAGCAGTCAATTCGACTCTATTTTAGAAGCGACTCAATCGAATGATAATGTTGATGAGATTCGCGAAAAGGCTGCTGAAAATATTGAAAACAGTCAATTACGACAAAAGAAGTATTATGATAGTAGTCGAAAACCGGCAACTTCTTACAGCGAAGGCGACCTGGTAAAGATAACTAAAGTTAGTTATGACCATGATGGTAAGAGTAAAAAGTTGGTAGATAAGTACATAGGACCATTTAAAGTTATAAAAGTGTTAGGAAATGATCGTTACCAAGTATCTGACATAGAGGGTTTTAAAAGAAAGAATAGAAGAAAATATAAAACTACTATTTCCGCTGATAGAATGCAGCCATGGATACATTTGGCTGCATTAGACTTGCATAACGAGTAATGATAATATATGAGTCGAGCAGAATATTGTTGATATTTGAGTAACTTTTTGTTTGAATAATATTTAGGAGAAATATAATTTGTTATATTATAACTTACTTGTTACTTGTTTGCACAAAAATGGCATATTATAGTTGCGATACTAGCATGTTCTTATATGTTATAAGATAAGTTGATAATATGTTTGAGATAATAAGACTGAAAGAGTCCTTCCCTGAGGCCCTCTTTGCATAATATGTGAGACTGATCTTTTAAACTTAAATACCGTTTAAAAGTAAAATAGTAGCTGTAATTGTGTAAAAAAAAAAAAATTGTGATAATTGGGTTAAAATAATAGTTCATAATAACAAGCAGAAGTCAACAGATGGTACAAATAGGCTATATGTTTATGCTACGGATACTGTGGCATGTTTAAGCTGCGGATACTGCAGCGTATGAATATTTAGGCTGCGGATACTGCGGCATGATAGAGTTACAAACACTGCGAAATACTTCAAGCTGCGGATCCTGCGGCATGTTAGCGCTGCGGAAACTGCGGCATACTAACGCTGCGGATACTGCGGCATGTTACCTGTGCGGATACTGCGGTATAATAGCGCTGCGGATACTGCGGCATACATTTAAAAAAATGTTGAAAAAAGGAAAACTGTAACCTGAAATGTTTGTACTTTCACCTTAGCCAAGTGTAAGGTGGCGTGTGTGAGGACATCACACGCGTCAGGATGGACGAGTGTAAGGTTCTATCCAAAGATCCAAAGAATTATTTAAAATGTATGTTTGTTGTAACCAATTAAAATTCATATTAACTTGGCTAATTTTGTTGTAAAAATATAACAGTTTGATTTGGACCTAAAAAGGAACAATTGTCATTTGATCTGACGTTTAAGCTGTCAAGAGTGCAGTTTTTTCGGCGGTCTTTTAATGTGAGAGAGGTTGTTAGAATTGTTTTGATTATTCACATTGTATTAGCGATAATAATAAACGATTGTCTATGTAAAAGTGTTCAGGTGTCTTAATTATCGATACCCAGTGTCATACGGTATTTACGATATTTAAAAAACCGGTTCCGAGCCTTGATTTTAAGTTACTTTCAATCAAGTAGCCGTTTCATTTAAAATACGAGTAATAATAATATCTGAACATGAAATTTGACAAAAACCCATACATAACACCGGCATCGACATTTACATAAATGTTCGTCATTACGTTGCCAATTTGACGGTCGGACTATGTAAATGCCTTTACTGGTCGAATAACCTGGTTTCGATTAAATTTTCAAGAATCGACCAATAAATGTGCAGTCTTCGTTGCTCCGAAAAGAAGATCCTCAAAAAATGGATCGAAATATTTCGAACGTTTATTCGACTTAATAATACGTAAGTAACCCGTTTATTAATGTTAATTATATTCGAGTCTCACAAGACTTTATAGTAAAACAGATTTGATGTATTAAATACCTAAACAAAATTATGAGTATTATAATTATGGCTATGACTTTTAATAGTACATTACAATACAAGTGCGAAAAGTAGGAAGTTCGCAACGAGTGGCAATAAATATATTTTATTTTCCAAGTAGGCATATTACAATGCGCTTATAAACGTCAAATAAAGCTACGCCGGCTCTAACCCTACACCTCTAACCTGAGAAAATTTAAATCCCCCCTCAATTTGTAGGAGGGTATTCCAATATGGGACCGGCAAGAAACTCGGCGGGACACATTTTTTCAAAACATTTCATTTTATAACTAAAATGCATTAAATAAAAAAATACAATTTAAATTTTTATGGAATTAAAAAAAATCATAAAATAACATGCAGTAGGTAGGTAATTTCTTATAGAAGTTCAATGCACTAGACTGAATAGCAATCTAATTTGAGATAACTGAAACAGATAACTTTTTCAAAGGACGATTAGCCTGATCAAAGGGTTGCTGAAATATAATTTGAAGCTTTCACTGTGTGTGAGTTATGTGGCTGCGTTTTTTAGAATGTTTTTAGTGGAATTAAATAAGTTTTTTGTCAATACATTCCTTGTTGATGTAAGCTTTTATCGCTGACTGTACTCTTCTTTCCACTGGCAACTAATACTCATCGAGACAATTCTAATAATCCCAAACACAATTAGGTTGCGTTGTTTTATCACATAGATTCTATGGCCACCTCCAGTCTCTATCATCAGATCAGCTTGAGGGTACCATAAATAATATTGCATTGTCATCCAATTTACCAAGCGGGAATTGGGTCAAATTTAACTTACACGATTTGACCCGTACAAACATACATTGTAAGTTAAAGAAAGGTTTGTAAAAATAAATATAATTATATACCTATATATATATGGTGGTCGGAGAGGCGGCCTTGAGCTATCAGTACGCCAGGATAGATATGTGGTGTTGTACCCTATCGTAGGCTTTGGACATATCGAGAAGAAAACCTATTGCGTATTTTTTATCATTTAATATGTTTGATATTTCTTGCATGTATTTGTAGGTAGCTAAGATGGTGGACCTATTTTTCCTAAAACCATTTTGCGATTCGTGAAAGATGTTGTATTTCTCGCAAAATGAATACAATCGATCACTCATTGCCATATCAAATATTTTTGCTGATGTTGGTAGGAGCGAAATAGGGCGGTAGTTATTGGCATCCGTTTTATTACCCTTTTTAAATATGGGTTTTATAATTGACGTTTTTAAAATATCTGGACAGGTTCTTTCCGAAAAAGATTGGTTAATAAGAATATAGTACGGTATTGTTAGCTCGTCAGCACATTTCCTAATTAGCGCTGGCGGTAACTCGCCATTGCCGTAGCTATATTAATTTTTTTTAAATTTTATTATTTTGTTTACCTCTTGCGGTTCAGCTGGTCGTAAAAATAATGAGTTGGTCACCGGGTAATCCGCGCGGGAGCGCTCCCCCGGTATATATAAGTATTATAAGGTCGGCCGACCTTAAGGGCCTACTAAAGCCGCGAATACCGGTTCGTAAGCCACGCCCGCTAGCTTCCTCACTCCCCGCTAGCACGCACACATGGAAGCGCTCCGCGGAGTCCGCGGCGCACGTGTAGGTGAAAGCTCCATCTAGCGTTACAAAAGTTAACTACGATTATACGTGGTCGGCCAGAAACTTAATTCTTAGAAAATAAAAAAGATGGCGTTATTACTTGCTACTAGAAAATAAAAAAATATATTGTTGTAAATTGTAATAAATCTGAGACTACAATATAGCCAATTTTTATTGTTGATTTTTGGAAGATGTTAATAGTATAGTTAATTGTAAGTATAACACTACCTATCTTTTTAAATTCGGTATCTTACATTGTTAGTTATCATATTTTATTTAGTAATATATTGTTGAGGCAGGAAATACAGGGTGCCGTTTTCCGACGACCAATTTTTCGGATGATAGTGAATCACAGTTGTCAGTGGGAACTACCTACATATAAATAAAAGAAAAAAGTAAGTAATATGGTAACAACGAAAACTACCAAAAAAAAGTGAACTAAGTATTTTTATTACGCTGAAATATGTAATATTCAACTAATAACTTTTAAACAATTACTCAAACAATCAGGGTGATTCTTAAATTGTGTCCAGAAAAATATTTTTTCATAAAAGCTTTTTATTTTTCACATATTGTTACGTATAAAAAGCATTTTTTGATGCATATGGTCAAGCTTAATACCCTCAGGAAAGGTAAATAAAATGAGTACATAATCACGGTTGTCACAAAGTGTCCCTCAGTCGTGACGTTTCAGCATTTTGGCGGCCAACTCCACTATTTTGAATTATACAATATTTTTAATATAGCCTAAGTATAACTACGACACATCGAATGACAGCTCATACGTTGAAATTCGTCAAACTAGCGCTGTAGAGCGTGACAAAGAACCGGATACACATCATACATCCACATACACGCGGAAACCATTTTTCTGCTTTGGCAGTTGGGCAATAATAACAAATGAACGTATCTAATAAAATCCATTTCTAAAGAGTGACTATGCCTCTAAATTAATCAAACGAATTGAGAATGTCACGACCACGTGTCTATATGTCACGAACATGGATTCAAAAGTCCGTGGTGGGGACAGAATTTTGAGGCCACTGTCGTGACAATTTGAAACATGTTCGGTATTACCTAAAAATTACCTTTGACTTTGCAAATATTAAATAATTAGCTCAATCTCGAATGTAGTAGGTATATCTTATGTTACAAACAATAACGTGAAATGAGTAGTGACTTTTAAAACTCAAACACGGCGGTGACGCGTTAAGGTTGACCTTTATTTTTTCTTTAATTAACACAAATAAATAATTTTCGACAACACTTCTCCCTTCAGCCATTTGCAAATATGACACCAACACAGTATTGCTGTTCTAAAAAAATAGCGTTAAAAAGGCTGCCAGACGTAAAGGTAACTTTCTACCGAGTACTGCATGTTTATGTTACCACGCGCGGCGGTGACACGAAAACTGATCTCGTATGTTATTAAATTTTTTATAAAGTCGTTATATATCCATACAATTTTTAAACCGTATTGTGGAATAGGTGTAAGTGTTAACATTTGATATAAAATTCTTCCAAAATCACTTTCAAAGAAAAATAAGATATCATAAAATCCGAGGAAGTCACACTACACGTTTCGTGACATTTCGAACTTCTTAATATTATGTTTCTAATAAATGCTCTTAGGATATTAGGTTGACATAAAACTAGAGGTAAATTACTAAGTATATTGATATTCAGTTAACTTATTTTCTTAAAAATATATGCTATTCTTACTGTTTTTTTTTATTTTGTTTGTTATTTTGACTGTTTTTAATTTAAGTTAATTTGTATTGTATTTTCGTTTGTTTGTGATGTAATTATGGGTCTTTCACCTGAAATAAACGATTTCATAATATCGTTCCCCTGGCTTTGGTTCACTGTGATTTTCATTCCCGTGTGTTTTGATATAAAATGTATTCTTCATGGGCATGTACAATGTTAAATCATATGTCAAGTAAATGATTATTTACTTTCATGGATTAAGTAAAATTATCGTAATCATAACAGTTGATCAAAGACATACTTATTTCTTTTCCCCTGGTTCTCATTCCATCCCTTTGGACTGGGGTTTCAACTAAAATCAACGCTTGGCACTTCGTTCTATAGATCTTAAAAATAACATTAAGTTGCTAAGAGCGTTCTATGATTCAGTGTATTATTTTGGAACTAATTGTTCCGAAATTCATTGTCATTATGTCATTCCTTATCATTCCCTTATCGGTTTTTTTCATTCTCTCGTCGCTTTTAGATTGATGGGCTTATATTGAAATTATATTTAATAATCTGATTTCAAAGAATGACCCTTCAATGCCCGCCATAAGCTAATTGGTTGGCTAATGGTTTCAAGAGCATGGACAAATAAAGTATAGACTAACATTATCAACACAGAATCGCGTTCCTCTGAAATGAAAAGTTTGATCGGGATATCCATAATTGCACAAAGCCGTCTATTAGGAACTACTTTAATTATCAGACAGTTAGACAAGAGGTTGAAGCAACTGTTAAATGGTGGTATCTACTATAGCAGTTGCCTAAACTTACAGGAGAGCGATTTTGTAAAGACATTGTTAGTAAGCGATTTTGCTAAGTATAAAACTTTAATCGTCTTTGTCAAGACTAAGATATATTAATAAGGTATAAAAGTAGAGCGGTATAATTTTAAAATCTGAAAAAAAAAGAAATTAAAAACAGTTATTATTAAGTTCTACGATGTACATTATCAAAAACCATCCTGTATATGTTAACATTTATAGTATTTTTCAAACTCGATGGGTAGGGTGACAGGTGTTATCTCTATATAATTTTAACCTAAAAACGCCAAATCTCGCAAAATCGTATTGAAACAACAGCTGTCAGCATACCCATATAAAAAAAAAAAACTATAGATAGCACCACACACGAGCTGAATTTTCTTTGAATGGCAATTTTAAGAAAAGGACGATTCGGTACGTTTTTCTTATTGCTCCTTGTCAAGTAAAATCAAACTGAAAAGCATACTTACTTTACTCTTTGCTGAAAAGTCATATTAGTCATTGACGTTTTGACAGTATCCTGTTAAATAAATTATGTGAATTATGTTCTTAAGGCATGCGGATTACAAATCAGAGGTCGCTGGTTCAAACCCCGGCCCGTGCAAACAAGTTTTTTTTTTCTAATAAATTTGTTGATTTTTTCGTTTTTTTATATAATAAGTAGGTATATTTGTTTTACATAAAGATTACCTAGGCTATACAAAAATTGGTATGAATAAAATAAAATTATTCGTGTGATTAAAATATGTTTTTTATACACATATTTAAAAGAATAACTTTATTTCTGTATAAGACAGACAAGATTTACTTTTACAATAAAATAGAAAATAAGGAATAAAGATATTATATAGGAACAAAACAAGAAAACAAAAAGTTGCGATTAGATTGGTCTATAGATGTCTCGCATTTTTTCTTTGGTGTCTACACGACCACACAGCTACTGATACATTACAGAAGCTGTCGAAATTTCCTTACCCGTTGTAATTGTTCAAAGAGTATTAGACTTTGACGTAGCTAAGCAAACACGCACACATGCGTAACGTATAGGCCTGTAAAGATAGCTCCATTCGTAGTAGACCTCAGATTCCGTTACTAGTTAATAGAGCTACGACTCAACGTTTATTGGATATGTCGATTTTACGTAATTTGGAGCGCTGCGCGATTTGACATAGGTCTTACCTCTTTGAGGCACTACGGCCATCTAACATTACTGGCATAAAGGACGCATTTATGACTTTGACGCATGACAGAAAGAGAAACCGAACTGCGTAAAATGGGCGTTTTCTGTTGAATTCATAAAATCAAAAACCAGAACAAATCCGTTTGTATAAGATAATAAGTTAATATTTAGTTGAATGATGTTTAAGACGAGATGAAAACCTTTAGTTTAAAGTGGATTATGCTGGATGAAGATGTGTTTTCTAGTTGCACTGAGGTAAACACTAAACATGTAGATGTAACTTTGGATTTATATTCTATCGAGAAAATTTTAAGCCTTTTTGTTTCGACTAGTATCATACCTCTTATCATATAGTCAAGATACATATATCCGAAAATCACGCCAGTTTGTTTCCGGGGCTAGCCCCTGCCACGCTTCAAAGATCCCGTTATTTTTCGATGCAGGGCCTTAAGGGCCTACTAAAGCCGCGAATACCGGTTCGTAAGCCACGCCCGCTAGCTTCCTCACTCCCCGCTAGCACGCACACATGGAAGCGCTCCGCGGAGTCCGCGGCGCACGTGTAGGTGAAAGCTCCATCTAGCGTTACAAAAGTTAACTACGATTATACGTGGTCGGCCAGAAACTTAATTCTTAGAAAATAAAAAAGATGGCGTTATTACTTGCTACTAGAAAATAAAAAAATATATTGTTGTAAATTGTAATAAATCTGAGACTACAATATAGCCAATTTTTATTGTTGATTTTTGGAAGATGTTAATAGTATAGTTAATTGTAAGTATAACACTACCTATCTTTTTAAATTCGGTATCTTACATTGTTAGTTATCATATTTTATTTAGTAATATATTGTTGAGGCAGGAAATACAGGGTGCCGTTTTCCGACGACCAATTTTTCGGATGATAGTGAATCACAGTTGTCAGTGGGAACTACCTACATATAAATAAAAGAAAAAAGTAAGTAATATGGTAACAACGAAAACTACCAAAAAAAAGTGAACTAAGTATTTTTATTACGCTGAAATATGTAATATTCAACTAATAACTTTTAAACAATTACTCAAACAATCAGGGTGATTCTTAAATTGTGTCCAGAAAAATATTTTTTCATAAAAGCTTTTTATTTTTCACATATTGTTACGTATAAAAAGCATTTTTTGATGCATATGGTCAAGCTTAATACCCTCAGGAAAGGTAAATAAAATGAGTACATAATCACGGTTGTCACAAAGTGTCCCTCAGTCGTGACGTTTCAGCATTTTGGCGGCCAACTCCACTATTTTGAATTATACAATATTTTTAATATAGCCTAAGTATAACTACGACACATCGAATGACAGCTCATACGTTGAAATTCGTCAAACTAGCGCTGTAGAGCGTGACAAAGAACCGGATACACATCATACATCCACATACACGCGGAAACCATTTTTCTGCTTTGGCAGTTGGGCAATAATAACAAATGAACGTATCTAATAAAATCCATTTCTAAAGAGTGACTATGCCTCTAAATTAATCAAACGAATTGAGAATGTCACGACCACGTGTCTATATGTCACGAACATGGATTCAAAAGTCCGTGGTGGGGACAGAATTTTGAGGCCACTGTCGTGACAATTTGAAACATGTTCGGTATTACCTAAAAATTACCTTTGACTTTGCAAATATTAAATAATTAGCTCAATCTCGAATGTAGTAGGTATATCTTATGTTACAAACAATAACGTGAAATGAGTAGTGACTTTTAAAACTCAAACACGGCGGTGACGCGTTAAGGTTGACCTTTATTTTTTCTTTAATTAACACAAATAAATAATTTTCGACAACACTTCTCCCTTCAGCCATTTGCAAATATGACACCAACACAGTATTGCTGTTCTAAAAAAATAGCGTTAAAAAGGCTGCCAGACGTAAAGGTAACTTTCTACCGAGTACTGCATGTTTATGTTACCACGCGCGGCGGTGACACGAAAACTGATCTCGTATGTTATTAAATTTTTTATAAAGTCGTTATATATCCATACAATTTTTAAACCGTATTGTGGAATAGGTGTAAGTGTTAACATTTGATATAAAATTCTTCCAAAATCACTTTCAAAGAAAAATAAGATATCATAAAATCCGAGGAAGTCACACTACACGTTTCGTGACATTTCGAACTTCTTAATATTATGTTTCTAATAAATGCTCTTAGGATATTAGGTTGACATAAAACTAGAGGTAAATTACTAAGTATATTGATATTCAGTTAACTTATTTTCTTAAAAATATATGCTATTCTTACTGTTTTTTTTTATTTTGTTTGTTATTTTGACTGTTTTTAATTTAAGTTAATTTGTATTGTATTTTCGTTTGTTTGTGATGTAATTATGGGTCTTTCACCTGAAATAAACGATTTCATAATATCGTTCCCCTGGCTTTGGTTCACTGTGATTTTCATTCCCGTGTGTTTTGATATAAAATGTATTCTTCATGGGCATGTACAATGTTAAATCATATGTCAAGTAAATGATTATTTACTTTCATGGATTAAGTAAAATTATCGTAATCATAACAGTTGATCAAAGACATACTTATTTCTTTTCCCCTGGTTCTCATTCCATCCCTTTGGACTGGGGTTTCAACTAAAATCAACGCTTGGCACTTCGTTCTATAGATCTTAAAAATAACATTAAGTTGCTAAGAGCGTTCTATGATTCAGTGTATTATTTTGGAACTAATTGTTCCGAAATTCATTGTCATTATGTCATTCCTTATCATTCCCTTATCGGTTTTTTTCATTCTCTCGTCGCTTTTAGATTGATGGGCTTATATTGAAATTATATTTAATAATCTGATTTCAAAGAATGACCCTTCAATGCCCGCCATAAGCTAATTGGTTGGCTAATGGTTTCAAGAGCATGGACAAATAAAGTATAGACTAACATTATCAACACAGAATCGCGTTCCTCTGAAATGAAAAGTTTGATCGGGATATCCATAATTGCACAAAGCCGTCTATTAGGAACTACTTTAATTATCAGACAGTTAGACAAGAGGTTGAAGCAACTGTTAAATGGTGGTATCTACTATAGCAGTTGCCTAAACTTACAGGAGAGCGATTTTGTAAAGACATTGTTAGTAAGCGATTTTGCTAAGTATAAAACTTTAATCGTCTTTGTCAAGACTAAGATATATTAATAAGGTATAAAAGTAGAGCGGTATAATTTTAAAATCTGAAAAAAAAAGAAATTAAAAACAGTTATTATTAAGTTCTACGATGTACATTATCAAAAACCATCCTGTATATGTTAACATTTATAGTATTTTTCAAACTCGATGGGTAGGGTGACAGGTGTTATCTCTATATAATTTTAACCTAAAAACGCCAAATCTCGCAAAATCGTATTGAAACAACAGCTGTCAGCATACCCATATAAAAAAAAAAACTATAGATAGCACCACACACGAGCTGAATTTTCTTTGAATGGCAATTTTAAGAAAAGGACGATTCGGTACGTTTTTCTTATTGCTCCTTGTCAAGTAAAATCAAACTGAAAAGCATACTTACTTTACTCTTTGCTGAAAAGTCATATTAGTCATTGACGTTTTGACAGTATCCTGTTAAATAAATTATGTGAATTATGTTCTTAAGGCATGCGGATTACAAATCAGAGGTCGCTGGTTCAAACCCCGGCCCGTGCAAACAAGTTTTTTTTTTTCTAATAAATTTGTTGATTTTTCGTTTTTTTATATAATAAGTAGGTATATTTGTTTTACATAAAGATTACCTAGGCTATACAAAAATTGGTATGAATAAAATAAAATTATTCGTGTGATTAAAATATGTTTTTTATACACATATTTAAAAGAATAACTTTATTTCTGTATAAGACAGACAAGATTTACTTTTACAATAAAATAGAAAATAAGGAATAAAGATATTATATAGGAACAAAACAAGAAAACAAAAAGTTGCGATTAGATTGGTCTATAGATGTCTCGCATTTTTTCTTTGGTGTCTACACGACCACACAGCTACTGATACATTACAGAAGCTGTCGAAATTTCCTTACCCGTTGTAATTGTTCAAAGAGTATTAGACTTTGACGTAGCTAAGCAAACACGCACACATGCGTAACGTATAGGCCTGTAAAGATAGCTCCATTCGTAGTAGACCTCAGATTCCGTTACTAGTTAATAGAGCTACGACTCAACGTTTATTGGATATGTCGATTTTACGTAATTTGGAGCGCTGCGCGATTTGACATAGGTCTTACCTCTTTGAGGCACTACGGCCATCTAACATTACTGGCATAAAGGACGCATTTATGACTTTGACGCATGACAGAAAGAGAAACCGAACTGCGTAAAATGGGCGTTTTCTGTTGAATTCATAAAATCAAAAACCAGAACAAATCCGTTTGTATAAGATAATAAGTTAATATTTAGTTGAATGATGTTTAAGACGAGATGAAAACCTTTAGTTTAAAGTGGATTATGCTGGATGAAGATGTGTTTTCTAGTTGCACTGAGGTAAACACTAAACATGTAGATGTAACTTTGGATTTATATTCTATCGAGAAAATTTTAAGCCTTTTTGTTTCGACTAGTATCATACCTCTTATCATATAGTCAAGATACATATATCCGAAAATCACGCCAGTTTGTTTCCGGGGCTAGCCCCTGCCACGCTTCAAAGATCCCGTTATTTTTCGATGCAGGGCCTTAAAATTAATGAGTTAAAAAAGGCAAGCTTTACGTAGATGCACAATTAAATGAAATGTTATTATATAATATATTTATTTACGATATAAGTACGAAAAATAGGAAATTCGTAACGAGTGGCGAATTCGCACATGTATCGTACAACGTTGTACAGTATATATGACCCTTTAAATTTTCGACATAGTAACATAATGTGCTAATTTACGCACTAGTGCGGAAAAGTAGCACCATATGTACTGTAAAAGTATTTTCTTCAAGGGGAAGGTGTAGCTTGTGTACTAAGCCTTACCCACACACGTCCGTAGCTAAGTATATATAATAGCATTTACGCGTTCTTTGAGACTAAATAAATATATATTCAATACTTAACAGTTATCATTTAGCGCCCCACATCACAAGGCGTACCTCGTGTAAGTTCTTTATACTTCATACTGAGAGTTTCTATAATCTCAAAAAGTTTGTATTGAACTGTAAGTAGATAACATTTTCTTTTATAATTCTTTTTTTTTTTACTCTTTCTGACAATGTATACAAATTTCGTTTAATTACGATAGGATAATCTGGAAAATTACACGCAGTAATTTTGTATGGTGTCTTATCTTATACCTTTAAACGAGCAATTCTTGTATATATGTTTGTATATTTTGGGGATCTCCGAAACGGCTCTAACGATTTCGATGAAATTTGCTATATGGGAGTTTTTGGGGGCGAAAAATCGATCTAGCTAGGTCTTATCCTTGGGGAAATGCGCATTTTTGAGTTTTCATATGTTTTCCGAGCAAAGCTCTGTCTTTTTTTTGTACTACGTCGGTGGCAAACAAGCATACGGCCCGCCTGATGGTAAGCAGTCTCCGTAGCCTATGTATGCCTGCAACTCCAGAGGAGTAATATGCGCGTTGCCGACCCTAAACCCATCCCCCCACCCCCCGTTGAGCTCTGGCAACCTTACTCACCGGCAGGAACACAACGCTATAAGTAGATATTTGTCTGGTAGTCCTCCAGATATTAATGCCATGAGGCATTATCTACCAGTCAACCTTTAGGCAAAGGAGAGAGATTGTGGGCGGTGCTACTTTAACAACAACCACCAAATATAATATAATAACATTCCATACATACCTACATTTAAATATACAGACATATGTCACTTATAATATATACATAAATAATGACAAAACATAACTATAGAGCTGACACATACATTATGTATTATTCATTCTGCTAGCAAAGAAAGCACGTAAAGTTTTTTATAATGCAAACTTATTTTGAACATATTGTAACATATTAAATTAAATTATATTTTGGTTGTCCCTTTCAAACTGACGATTGACGACCTGTCTGGCCTAGTGGGTAGTGACCCTGCCTATAAAGCCGATGGTCCCGGGTTCAAATCCTGGTATGGGCATTTATTCGTGTGATGAGCATGGATATTTGTTCCTTTGTTGTTCCTGAGTCATGGGTGTTTTCTATGTATATAAGTATTTATAAATATTTATATATTATATATATCGTTGTCTAAGTACCCTCAACACAAGCCTTATTGAGCTTACTGTAGGACTTAGTCAATTTGTGTAATAATGTCCTATAATATTATTTATTTATTTAAACTATAGAAGAGCGGAACCTTCTGCCACAAGTACATTAAAAGAAAGCGCTGGTGGCCTAGCGGTAAGAGCGTGCGACTTGCAATCCGGAGGTCGCGGGTTCAAACCCCGGCTCGTACGACTGAGTTTTTCGGAACTTATGTACGAAATATCATTTGATATTTACTAGTCGCTTTTCGGTGAAGGAAAACTTCGTGAGGAAACCGTAACCCAATAAGACCTACATAGATCACCCTCTGGGTTGGAAGGTCAGACGGCACTCGCTTTCGTAAAAAAGTAGTGCCTGCGCCAATTCTTGGGATTCGTTGCCAAACGGACCTCAGGCTCCCATGAGCCGTGGCAAAATGCCGGTACAACCCGAGGAAGATGATTTAGATGATGAAATATTTAGATTATGTGTCAAATGTTTTTTTTTTTCCTTTTTTGCAATTTCTATTGAATGCCACTTTGAGTGTCACAATGTCAGTGGTTGTAAAATAAACATGGACATGAATGTCATTCAAAAAAACAATGAGCGTTTTAAATCACGAAAACGAGAAAAAACGCCATGTTTACCACCTGCCTTATAAGGTATTCACACACAGTTTTTTAGCCGTGGTTCAACTTTTTAGGGTTCCGTAGTCAACTAGGAACTCTGTTAGTTTCGCCATGTCCGTCTGTCCGTCCGTCCGCTGCTTTCCTCGGTGATCCTTAGTGCTAGAAACCTAAAATTGGGCACGAATAGGTATATAAATCATACAACATAATCAAACATACTATAGTATTTATTTAGAAATTTTATTTCGCTCAAAAGTTACGATTTTTTTTGTTTAATTCTCACTGCACCCACTTTGAAGTATTTCTGTTTTGCCTTATAGTTGACTGGTAGAGAATGCGTATTGGTATTAAGGCCACCTGTTGTACTGTTTTTTATGTGCAATTAAGTTTAAAATAATAAATAATAATAATAAGAAATCAGTTACACCGACAAAGTTGTAAAATAAAAACTAGATAAATGTTTTTTTTTTTTAGGGTGGCTCCCCTACTCGAAAAATGGGGATGAATTTTGTTTTCGCTTCAACCCTATATAGTCCGGGGTGTCGTTGGATAGGTCTTTCATAACGAATATGGGTCTTCAAGAAAACAAAAAAATGTATTGATTTAAATCAACACGATTTTCATTCATAATTTTAAATCTAATACGGGATGTAAGTTTACGCGATTAAGTCCCGTATTAGTTTTAAAATTAAAAAAAAAATTACCCCCCCCCTCCCTCCAACTTCGGAACTATGGGTTCAAAAAAATATTTGAACAAGGAAAACTATAGTGAAACTGATCGGTTCAGCCGTTTTTGAGTTTTTGCAAAAAGTCTATTTTGATTAGGGTTTGCAATCCGGATCTGAAATGTATAAAATTACCCGAATCTGGATCCGGATCCGCGGATATTCCCATACCTTTCAGATCTGTCATGCAAGCCCTAATTTTGACGAACGAGTAACTACGGGACCCTACACTGAGCATGGCCCGACATGCTCTTGGTCGGTTTTTTAACATTCTGCTATTTGGACAATGAGGAACCACGAATTATTATTTCCTGAGTAAATGCGGCCAAACCCGTCTGTGGGAAATTCCCTAAACGAGCGCTTATTTCAAACACGAGTCTTGACTTCATCGACAAAGCAGCGATTGCTTGAAGTTAAAGCAGTCTAAAGCAGGTGAGCTATATTTCATACAGTTGAAAAATAGTACGTTCGTGTACGGAATTTCCCACAAACGGATTTTCCCGCATTGACTATTCAATTATATCACGATAAGTGAAACCGACCAATTATTCTTAAAAAAAATCATTACACCGATTGACCACTACACTAATTTATACTTTTCTAACGTTAAAAAATTCATCTAGATTCAGACCAAGATAATTTGTCAGCGATTTTGACAGCCAATGACAGTGTTATTTTGAATGTCAAACTTCTATGAAAATATGACGTTTACTTAACACTTTCACAGGGCTATCAGAATCACTGCCAACTTAGCTTGGTCTGACTTTATAATCATAGAGTAGATTAGATTAGATTTATTTATTTCTTGAAGAAAAAGACACAGTATTTTACACAAAAGGATAAAACAAAGGCTTTCACTAAAAGATCGTCAACTTAACATTAAAACAAAAAATATAAAAATTTAAAATTAATAAATAAAGAAATATCACGACAAAAAAGATAATGTCAATGTATACATAGCTATAGGGACAACCTAGGTATTGTCGAAATGTCAATAAGAGTAATATTTATATAATGAATAAAATGCATTTCACTTCACATGTATTTTGGCCTAAAGGTTCTCAAATTGTAGTATTGATTCTACTACAAAAAGAAAGATATCAATTAATCTACTATTTTTTCCATTACGTTACTTCCATGCCCATGGAAAAGTAGTGTTAATGAATTAAAAAAATTTGACAGTTTTTTCTCCGAATAGTGCTCGTAATTCAGATGTCAGACTGGTAAATAAATTCAAACATGAACTCACAAAGATTTTTGAACACGCCAAATTACCCACCGATTTTCATATTTTGTGAATATAAAATAAGTCCTATCCGTCTGTGCGTTATTATCGTTTGAAAGTCGAATCCTCTAAAAGAAAGTATGCCGCTAGCCAAAACTAGTACCAGTTATAATGTTAGGGCAAAAATTAATGTTATTCGCCATTTCCTACCAGCACAGTTTAGGAGGCGGTAGTATTGACCGCTCGTGCCACTGGTCATTTTACTCATTATATTTAAGTGATAAAGTTTTAATTTTTGCAGTTGTGAGTGAGAAGATGGCAACCGCACTCAACCTTAAAAACTTCGCTTCATGGGATCTATCAAAAAGCAAATGTGAGTATAACTTAGTATAATATAGTATAACTTAGTCCACACAAACTTCAATCAATAGACCGTTATACTGGTCACTTTTTCTACAATAGTCCCAATGCCTGCTGCGACCGGTTGATGGGTGTCTATTGTTGCGCCTGTGAACGGGTTCCAGCCGGCGTTCTACATGACATTAAAGCTCTTCAAGGGGCGTACGTGTTGGATCTATATCCCACGAAAGCCTATCAAAAGACCGGGATTTATAGGTCCGTGAAATCCAAGGAGATACAAATATAGTACTTAGTAAAACTAATATATTTGAGCGCATAGTTTTTTGGACAAGCTAAAAATAGCTTATTATATTTATTTGGACTTAGACATATTGTGTATTATTCCCGAGTTCACATATTAAAAGTTTTTACTAAAGATAGATAATGAAAAATAGTACTTACAACAAAATGTTAATTAAAATAACAGTAAAACTACTGAAAAAGTAGATTGCTTTGCGAAACGCCCACTAATTTCAATGTCAATTGTTTATATCAATTTATAATTATATTCTATTCTATTGTATTTAAATTAAGTAGGTCTAATGTATTATCTACAGAAATAGAAGTTTTTGTGGCAAAAACGAGTGCTTGAGAAAATGAAATATCGACAAAATAATAATAAAATCGATAAGTCAGTCATAGATTAATAATTAAAAGATGTAAATTTTACTTGCTGTAATTTACCGGGAAATCAATTACAAATCCGACCATAATTTCTTTATAACAAATATTAAACAATAATAAAAAATACAGTGTAAAAAATAAGAAAACTACCAATGGGTGTATAATAGTACATTACGATACAAGTGCGAAAAATAGGAAATTCGAAACGAGTGGCGATAAATTAAAACACGACCGAAGGGAGTGTTTTAAATCGACACGAGTTGCGAATTACCTATTCGCACATGTATCGTACAACGTTTTACAGTACATATGGCCCTTTAAATGTTCGACACAGTAACGTAATATGCTACTTCTCGCACTAGTGCTATAAAGTAGCCCCATATGTACTGTAAAAGAAGATATCGAACGTGTTGTGTATTTCGCGGTAGCTATCATTTTATACAATGTTAAAAATATATATAACGCTAAGGTAACATCGATAATAGACATGTCGATATTTGATTTTGTCAATCACTTTATTTTGCCATAAAAACTTCTGTCTCATTATCTATATGCGTGTGTATGGATGTCATGTATTACTTAGTAGAATTCTTATTTTAGTACTGTGTTTTTGATCGCTATAATAGTACATTATGATACAATTGTGCTAATCTGGTCACCACACACGAGGCGATATTGTGCACCCGAGCTGTAAACGAGCGCGCAATAAGAAAGCCGATGAGTGTAATGACCAATGCACACGCTTTTCATACGACATTTAAAACTGATACAGATTTGTTCATTTAGGCCGTTAGTTTATCGTTTCTGAATATATTACTTATAGGGAGATTATTCTTTCGACAGAAAAAAATCACGAACATAACGGCCCGATTTGAAGAGTGATTAAGACACGTTTAAGATCTTGGAAAGATCTTTAAAAGATCGATAACTAAACGACATGTCAAAATTGACGTTTATTTCGATTCCGCTGTGATCCCAGTAAGATATATCTACGATATTTCTACCGTCAAAGTGACATTGGTTGCCCGAATCGAGCTGCTTCTGTGAATTATACGACATACAAAAGATAACTGATAAAGATAATTTGACGACCGGTTTGGCCTAGTGGGTAGTGACCCTGCGAAGCTGATGGTCCCGGGTTCAAATCCTGGTAAGGGCATTTATTCGTGTGATGAGCATGGATATTTGTTTCTGAGTCATGGGTGTTTTCTATGTATTTAAGTATTTAAAAATATTTATATATTATATATATCGTTGTCTAAGTACCCTCAACACAAGCCTTATTGAGCTTACTTAGTCAATTTGTGTAATAATGTCCTATAATATTTATTATTATTATAAGTCTTATGATCTTACAGTCATATTAAAAAAAACTTTCATATGTCCTTCGCTGCGACTGAAACTATCTCCATACCAAATTTCATTTAAATCAGGTACAGTCAAGTATAAAAATATGGGCCCACTCAAATTACTCAAATGCAACAGCAGGAGTTATTTTCGCATTTACAGTACGTGTCATCCACGATGACGCGCAGATTTGTCAAATCTTATCTTTAATAACACGACAATACGAGTCAAGACACGCGTCTTTGTGAATGACACGATCTATATAATATTAAGTATAGAAGCATTTGAATTTCCAGTTTTTTTGTCAAAATTTAGCCTTGGATTAATCATTTTTTATTCTGACTGTATTGTATAATATTATCAAACTGACAATGGAGGGAGGGTAATGAATGTCTTAGTGTTAAGTGTGTGTATTTAGTTTTTTGATATTCCCCAAATACTCATAAAAAATCAAGGCGGAATATATTAACTATTGCGAGTCGGGCTTCAAAACAAAGGGTTTCGTACCAAAATAAACCTGGGTCTAAACAAAATATTGTTTAAAAATATGGTTACACTACTCTTTGAAATTTTTATGGTATTTTTATTCAGATTTACGTGCTTTTTTATTCTAATAGGTGGATAATTATCCCCTAGATTTTTATTTCTACACCGTTTCCATTTTTCATAGACTTTATAATAGACAATAACGGAATGGAATGAACGAAAAGTGTACAACAAAATACAACAAAAAATCTTGTGCTGAGGTTTTCTTATTTTTAATTCTATTTTTATAGTTTGTTTGTCATTAGTCAGTTAAAAATAAAAATACGATTAAATAATATTATAAATACTTAGTAAACTCAAATAGTTCAATTACTGAAATGTTGCACGATTATATTAATATAACTATTTATTGTAATATGGTGATAATCTTAACTACATTTTTTTACTAAATTAAACTTGTCTAAAACAATAAAAATTTAAGAATTATATATAAACTTGAACATATAAAAAAAAAGCTAGTCACCGGGCGAGATTCGAACCCGTAAACACTCGTTTCTAGCCGTCCGCGTCTTAATCTTAACCCGCTGGACCAGACGGACAGTAGCCGGCAACACGAAATTAGCGACCATATTCTGCGACGAAAGAAAAACGCATGAAAACTCGAAAATACGCGTTTTCCCAAACATAAGACTAATCTAGATCGATTGTATACCCATAAAAACCCCCATATACCAAATTTCAGCGAAATCGTTAGAGCCGATTCCGAGATCACAGAAATATATATATACAAGAATTGCTCGTTTAAAGGTATAAGATTTTTATTTGACGACCACACTATAAGTAATTCAAATAAAACGAGTTTGTTTAAATCGCCTACTGTACTTCATTATAGTCGTGTAATACGTATTTAGGGGGTGCCCGGAAGTATAAGAAAACTGTAATAGATAAAATATTAAACTATATACCAAAATATTCAGAAATATTTCGAATTCTATGCTGAAATAACCAATACATAATTGCCATGCCTGTTTCGATACTTATTTATCTGATTGTCGTTACTTTCATGACATTGTCAACGTCGCAAAACTTATGAATAGTTGCAGTCACCTCTGAAAATATTGACACAACAAAAGTGCCAAAAATATGTATAAACTACCTAAATATATGGGCAATAAATTCGTGTATACATATTCTTGGCACTTTTTTTGTATCGATATTTTCACACGTGACCGTACCAGGTATATTACGATTCTTGTGATACCGATCACTGAAAGACCGGCGGACTAGCGGGGTCTTAGTAAAACGGTTCTATTTGTAACCCCTCGTGTACGCCTGTACGGAACCCTAAAAATGACTATGTCGCTTTTGTATTTTTTGCAGAAATAATCATAGAGATATAAATCATAAAAAGATTACTACGTTCATATTAGTCGAGTTGTTACCTTTGATAGTTTCGAACAATGAAGAGTATACAAATATGTACGAGTATATTTTAAATTCTTTTGAAGGCAAAAGTGATTTTTTTGATGTTATATTTCTATATTTATTTATTTAAACTTTATTGCACACATAAAGAAAAATGTACAAATGGCGAACTAGCTGTTTATATGTGTTATAAGTTCTGTATACGGTGGTAACGAAATGGAAAGTAAACAAAATTTATATTTATAATTTGGGACATTTTTTCTTCTTTTTCGTTCAAAAATACCATAAGGATAAGCTATTTAAGCATAGTTGTTTTTCAATAAGACTTTGAAAATGTACCGTGTGAATCTTCGTAAGTATCAAAATACATACGAATTATCTAATTATAACATTTTTATTTTATGAAATAAATGTTGGCTATGGAAATATTTTTTAATTTTTTAATTAGGTTATTTTAATATTTTTATAGACTTGCCTCTACAAAAAATACTATTTTTGATATCTAGGATAACTTTTCTTGGTTTTTAGGGTTCCGTACCAAAATGGTAAAACAGGACCCTATTACTAAGACTTCGCTGGCCGTCCATCTGTCTGTCTATCTGGCCGTCTGTCACCAGATACTAAACTAGTTTGAAACTTTGTATGTATATGTAATACAGATACAATTATCTGCAATGTGGACTATAGCAATGATCTGTATGATACTGATCTGTCAGTATTAAAAGTGACATTTTTGCTTGGAGAAATATCACTTTTGACAGATGGGTATCATATCGGGAACATTACCCTTAGTGTAAATTTATTCGATAGCGGAACGTGACGTACGCGTTTGCGTTATGTGTCATTTTGTATTGAGATTTGGATTTGGATTTGGATTTTGAGATTCCAAAATATCCCGCTAGGCGCTGTTTCTAAATCCTATACAAAATGAGACTTAACGCAAACGCGTACGTCACGTTTCGCTATCGAATAAATGTACACTAGGGGTACTGATCTAATAACTAAAGGGACCCACTAATTAACAGTCCGCCGGACGGAATCGGCCTGTCAGTTAGAACAAAAAGTTGACAGTTTCGAACAACTGACAGGCCTATGTCGTCCGGCGGACTGTTAATCAGTCCCTTAAAACTCGAATTTTAAGATCATAATCAAAGAGCAAATTTTTAAATTTTCAGATGAGGAAATTGACGAGCTACCCCTCATGCAGGGCCCTGGACCTGTTCTCATGATCTTGGCTATATACCTGCTCTTCGTATTGAAGCTAGGACCGGCCTTCATGAGGAAGAGGCCAGCGTTCAAGCTCACTCGCACGCTATTTGCATACAATATGATCCAGGTGGCCATTTCGGCATATTTAGTACAAAAGGTAAATGTCAAGGAATGTGGCAATATGTTGGATATAGATTGGTTTTTTCGTCGACATCTGATTCAGTAAATTGCTTAAAATTAAATAAAAATGTTTAAAAATCATCGGTAATAATTCTACTCAAATCTGTACCCCTAGTGTAAATTTATTCGATAGCGAAACGCGTACGCGTTTGCGTTAAGTCTCATTTTCTATGGGATTTT
The DNA here is from genome assembly GCF_033807575.1 of Cydia pomonella. NCBI lineage: Eukaryota > Metazoa > Arthropoda > Insecta > Lepidoptera > Tortricidae > Cydia > Cydia pomonella. The sequence goes on from NW_026907846.1 coordinate 164,800, forward strand.
GAGTTTCCAAAACGTTCCGTTTGGCGCGCTGTTTCTAAATCCCATACAAAATGAGATTTAACGCAAACGCGTACATCACGTTTCGCTGTCGAATAAATTTACACTAGGGGCTCTGTTTTTCTACTCGTCGACTGTAATGGTTGAATTAAAATTTTGTAATATCAAACTATAATTTAATTGCGTACTTTTCATGTATGGCCTGATGGGCTCCCACTCAACTATAAGATTGATATAGAAAAAAAAATTACCAATCACGTGCCGCCGCGCTCCCATAGAAAAGACTAAACGGGCGCGGGGCGGGAGTCGCGGGCTTATGTCAAAACAAATTGCACCTTACGGCTAATGCCAAAGCGGTACAAATTGGAACACATTAACAACATAAAGCATTAACATTATAAAGCAATAACACATGAGCAGCTAGAACAGAAATTCATAATGGTAGTACTCTCAGGCATCTCTTTTTCTAATATCCTCTTGCATTCCATTATCACTCGCCCCATCGCACTCACAAACAAATCGCACTGTGGCTGCGCCTCTAGCAGGGAGCTGAGCAGTGCGTGAGCGCGCGCGACCGGCGCCTGCGCGTGTGTCTGCGTACGACTACTGAGATACTTAGCAATTTTCATTAATTATTTAGGTTTTATAGTAAAAAAAAGTATCATTTTATATGACTCGTAGAAAAAGTACTGTATACAATAGTGATAAAATCAAGCTTTTCAATCTCATACCTCTTACTTAGGCAACGAAGCTTGCTGAGTACAGAACACGGTACTCGACTGAAAAGCTCCCTATATAACGATTGTATAAAATACTATTATTTAACAATGTAGCCGCGAACAGCAAAAAAATTAATGTTTTTATACACACATAATTTACTAAATCACCTGTCGACGTAAAACATTTCCACTTCATATTTATTTTAGGTATTTTTATTATCAGTATTTTTTATTATCAGTACTTACCGTTGACCTAGAACTATTAAAACTTGGCTAAAAATATCGTCTTACACTACGAGTACAGAGAAAAATCTCAAACCTATTTTGTAAAAAAAAAAAAAGTCAATTTCATACGGAACCTTTGGTGGGCGAGTCCGACTCGCACTTGTTCGTCCGGTTTTTCTACTAAATATCGTTATGATGATAGTAACCTTTTTTTCTTACAGTATTTTCGAGCAATATTGGAACTCGGTCTGGTACCTAGGAAATGTCACATGGCTAACGAAAGGCTAAGAAAGGAGGTATGTAACATTTTACTCCTATTTCAGTAATGGAGGGAGGTAAGGAGAACAATCTCTTATGGGAGAACTGTTGCTAAAGTGTCCAGCTGGCAGCTGCAAATAATAGTTCGAAATCTCTCCGGTGGCGCTAGTGTAGCACAAGGACATCACAAATGAACTTGGACGTTATTAACGGGGTGAAGTACGTTGTCAGTGATTTAATTTTTTTCATCAAAGTCAAAAATTTGTTCGCGCTGTATTGTGGCGGCACCTATTTAAGGTTTTTTCATGGACACATTTCATGCACATAGATTATTCTCCATACTTTCAGTAATAAGTTCACAGTATTCATAAATTTTTAAGTTTTTTCTTTTAGATTTTTTTTACTAATTGGAAACTGTCAATACTTATTAAATTCGTTTAGTTGTTAATTAATTCTCAATTTGTTTTTCTTTCCAATCTTATAATACTTATATTATTCTCAAAATATTCAATGAATTGAAATCAAAACAATGTAATAATTATTCAACCAACCAATGAGTCTTTCGGATCTTATCTATGGACGAAATATAATTTGATATTTACCACTAGCTTTTCGGTAAAGGAAAACATCGTGAGGAAACCTGCATACATATGCGAAGAAATTCAAAGGTGTATGTGAAGTAGTCCCCAATCCGCATTGGGCTAGCGTGGGGACTATAGACCAAGCCCTCTAGCGCATGATCGCGCATATGGATTGTTATCATATTGATTTTATTAAGTTTCTAGATATTATTAGAATACATTTTAATAACGCATAAATGCTTTTTTAATTTTTTATATTTTTTTAAATTTTCGTTACATGCGTAGCATCTCGCCAGTAGTCGGAGACGTACTAAACGCAATGAAGTGCCGGCACTTCAATGAGGTGTGGAATTATTTTGTTGGAGATGCCGACTCTAGTTCTATACCTCAATGGATCCAACTCATACCATAAATATTTTCAGATCGTCTTCGGAATCTGGTTATACTTCGCAGCCAAAATCACAGAACTTCTTGACACCGTCTTCTTCGTACTCAGAAAGAAAGACAACCAAGTGACATTCCTCCATTTGTACCACCACTCAATCATGATGGTCGGAACTTGGGCGTTCTTCAAATACTCGCCGTCAGAAACGGTGTTGTTCATCGGGTTCCTGAACTCGTTGGTACATGTGTTCATGTACACGTATTATGGCTTGGCTGCGCTGGGACCTAAAGTGGCGAAGTATTTGACTTGGAAGAAATATATGACTACGTTTCAGCTGGTGAGTATAATTTACTTAAGATTTTTGATGAACAGTTTTCTTAGGTAAAATTGTTTCGAATTAAACGAAAAAAGTGAATTTGCGATATGTTTCCATTGCCTCAGTGTGATATGCAGTGTGTTGATCCAATACGGGCAATTAATTAAATTTGGTCATATAATTAAACATTGAAGCGGTGGTGGCCGAGTGGATATGACGTTCGACTTTCAATCCGGAGGTCGCGGGTTCAAATCCTGGCTCGTACCAATGAGTTTTTCGGAACTTATGTACGAAATATCATTTGATATTTACCACCAGCTTTTCGGTGAAGGAAAACATCGTGAGGAAACCTGCATACATCTGCGAAGAAATTCAAAGGTGTATGTGAAGTCCCCAATCCGCATTGGGCTAGCGTGGGGACTATAGCCCGAGCCCTCTCGCGCATGAGAGGAGGCCTGTGCCCAGCAGTGGGACGTATATAGGCTGAATTATTATTATTATTTATTATTATTATAATTAAACATGTTCTATAACCAACGGAGCCACGCCGTTTTGTCGCCTAAATAGTGTTTAGTTGTAATTTTATAAAATGTATATGTATGTTAGTCTGTAAGGTATTTGTAATATGGGCCTTGTTGCCTGAATCAAATTTTAAATAAATAAATAAATAATGTTTATCATGCATAATAAACAATATAATTCATAGACACTAAAAATAATTGAAATACGAGAATTACATGCAAATAATATTAAGCGCTTAACTATAAAAAAAAATACTAAGTTAATTTTAAATTATTTAAAATAACAGCTTAGACATATTTGAATGTCAACATGAGATCAAAATAAAATAAATATAAACGTCAACGCAATACATTATAACTATTATAAGTCAATATCATTTAAATATTGTTGTACACTATAATAACATTTTTTTAATTAATAACAATTTCAACTCTATTTTAAATTTTCAAATCATTTCATGGTCATGTTAGGTACTTTCGACATTAAACTTTCGTGAGACATCTTCTAAAATATTTAAATAGCCTGTGGAAGGGCCCCCGATGGGTTCTAAACATGTCGCCAATAGCGACGAAAAAGTCAAGCGAGTGTAGCCATGATATTTAAATATTTTGTTAGGTATTTCGTTAAATATTTGTTGGGTAATTTCCAATAAACTTTTACGTACTAAGGCGGTTTTACATGTTTTATTACGCAATTCGTTTTCATACTGAGGTCTTACTAGACCGCGAGCCAGGGACAGATTTCCATAACCAATCGCCTCCCGGATGATGAGCCAGCTGCCGCTCCGTTGGTGAGTTGGGTAATGGCAGCCACAAACAAAATTTAGTCGTCGCCGCCCGTTTGATACTTTGTCAGATAATAGTTCAGATTCTATTGTTGATTTAAAAAATCGTCAGAGGTTTGTATCGCGGTGGAAGTCAGCTGGTCGCATGAACATGTAAAAAATAAGCACCTTTTTATTATAGTAATAACAAGATCATGAAACTTTGCATATAGCATTCCATCAAGCATTTCAAATAAACGGATTACGCATTATGCATATTTATTTATTTATTTTTTATTACATACCTGGAAAACCAACAGCTTTAAACATTTCCATAACATACAATAGAAATACAGAGCCAATTACAGGTTGTCACTTATAAAAAATTAAATATAACAATGATCAAATATAATTAAAGTTCAGTTACACACACATGTGTCTACCCACAGCACAAGCCAAGGTTAAGGTAATATTAGGTATTTTGCGGACATAAGTGTAAGGCGCGTATTGTTTATATGTTCATGTGACCAGCTGACGCTTTTTCCACCACTATATAACTGGCTGACGATTTTATTTTATTTAAAATAGCATCTAAACTACCAGTTCTGCTGCTAGTTCAGCGGTGTCACTCACGAATTCGAGCCAATCTTGCAGTCTAACGCAACTAGATGCGACCAATTGCACGCGAGATGTAAACTCATCAATCGCGATGTGGTGCTAGACTGCACAATAGGCTTGAATTCATCTGCGTGAGACTGACCATTGTATTGGCCCCATTGTTATTGCCCTCCTTAGATATCTGACACAATACACATCGGGAGGCGATACCCGAAAAAAAAAATTTTTTTACATGGTCATGTCATCAACTGACGGTCTTTCCACCGCTATACAACCTATTTTTTTAATTCATGATAGCAGCTAAACTATCATCTGGCAATATATCAGCCGGGAGGCGATGACTGACTATATATGTTCCTGGTCCGCGGTCTATACCGGGAGCCTACGTGTGTCAGCAATTGTTTCATACAATATAGGATTACATTCAACGAAACTAGCTGGTACTGGTTAAGGTCAGTATATTTACCGATCTAAAATATGAAACAATGAAATGAATATTAGTCCCATGCCAAAAGTTATATTGCAGTTGACTAAAAAAAAGTAATAATAACTGCGCTCTTCGCATACAAAACTGGACTGATACCAATAATATTGGGTATCTAAAATGTATTTTTCCTTTTTACAGGTACAATTTATCTCCATCGTCGCTCAGTACCTAATCACAGTAAGACTATCAGAGTGCCCTCCTTCTAAAGGCGTCGCTATTTTCATTGTCTGCAACACGTTATTCTTTCTAGTCCTTTTCGCTAATTTTTACAAGCAAAGCTATATTAAGAAGAACGCAAAAACTAGATTAAATGTTAGTAATCCTTTAAGTATTTGTATGATTCAGGAGAAAGATGTTAAAGTGCAATAATCTAATTTTTATACAAGGTGGCCAAAAAATATGTGCATTCCCGTTGCCAGGGAGGTTTTGGGATTATACTGAGCAACTTTTACTATGGCACCAACCCCGAAATCGCGAAATTTTTTTTACTCTCCCATAGTAAATGGACCAGCTAAAATGTATGAAACAGCCAGAAAAATTTATCGCGATTCCGGGGTTGGTTCCATAGTAAAAGTTGCTCAGTATAAGCCCAAAACCTCCCTGGCAACGGGAATGCACATATTTTTTGGCCAGCTTGTATAGCTTTTGAAATTACCAGTATATTTTAAGGTTTAGGGTCAGTTGCACTGAGCACTGTGTCAATGACGTCGTAACTGGATCAAAATTATTTTCGTTGTATTGTTTTTTTGTCCCCAAAATATGTGACGGAGTGGATCTTTTTGTATGCTGTGAAAAGTTCTTAATTTTTCTCAAAAGATTTTATTTTATTTTATTTTATTTATTAAGGTCTCCAAACAGTTATTACATCCAATACATTTACATAAAAAAAAGAAACCTACAGTGATGCATAACTAATTATAGGTAAACACAGCATGCAAAAGAAAAACAATTTCTTACTTAACATAAAGTAAAAGTTACAGGTTAAATAACAAAAATAAATTAAACTTGTGAATACTATAGAATTATAATTATAAACATTATAACCAACAGCTAGAAAGACGTACAATAAGCACTCAACTTTTTTTATTGATAAAGTAGACGACCGGTCTGTCCTAGTGACGGTCCTGGGTTCGAATCCCGGTAAGGGCATTTATTCATGTGATGAGCACGGATATTTGTTCCTGAGTCATGGGTGGTTTCTTTGTATGTATTTAAATATTTATATATTATATATATCGTTGTATGAGTACCCTCAACACAAACCTTCTTGAGCTTACTGTGGGGCTTAGTCAATTTGTGTAAGAATGTCCTATATAAAAAAGACAAAAGTAGAAGCGTGACAGAGTGGTCAGAAATAAAACAACAAAATTAATTTTGAACCAAGTATGTAGTTAAAATTAAATTTGATATTTTTGGTGCAACCCTCCCTTACCAATATAATATTAAAGAAAACGACGTTACCACAAGAGCCCGATATATAACTTGTAACGGATTTGATCCTATTTTGATATGACCTTGACGATCGCTCATGTTGACTGGTACATAAAGAACGACGAAGTACGAAATAAAGATAATTCGCATAATGTATAGAAAGTAAGTTACGCACTCGCTAGCGAATTTGTTAGTACCAAACTGCTGGTACGATCACGTCTGAAAAATTCGATACGTAAAAAGTGCCAAAAATATGTGTACACGACTTTATTGCCCATATATTAAGGTAGTGTATACATATTTTTGGCACATTTTTCGTACCGATATTTTCAGATGTGACTGTAGCTGTACTGGTGGCTTTTTATTTTTATAATTAAGAGGAATTCCTAGTTGCGATTTTTCCATACAAACGCTCTCGACTGTTTCCTCCCTGGATTTTTAACCTAGAGCAATCCTTTTTTTCAAATACGATCAATATCATCAATATCTGTGCCGCTATGTTTTGCTTTTTTGGATTATTTTATTTTGAAGAAACTTACAGCGCCTCGAAAATCGCCAAAACGGCTCAATTGAATTAGCTGCAAAGAAAGGCGTATACAAATATGGCAACAAATATCCAAAAAATCAAAACATAGCGGCATAGATTATTTCTTCCTCTTGCAGTTTCCAAAATTTCATAATGATTGGTTGCGTTTTGGAGGAGGAAACAGTCGAGAGCAAAACCTCAATTTTTTTTTTGCATAGGAATTTTGGTCCGAGCTGCAGTTGTCCTTATCGCACGCACGCTAACATAGCTTCAAAAATTCGAGATTTGAAAAGTTGCTCAGCTAGGAATTGCTCTTAATATAAGTGTTACACTAAGAGTAGTACTAGTGTAGTGTGTGTGTGTGTTGTAAGTGTTATTTTAAGTCTAATTAGTATTTTTTTTTTATTATTATAGTTATGCTCAATTATTATAAGTATAAAAGGTTCAGTAGAAAATGTATCATCGACATTAAAGTAAATGTGTACTAATTTTAATAATAATTAATAACTTTAAAATGGTATAAAATCTGTGACTATACTTTATTTAAGTTAAAATAAAATGAAAACTGGATGTCATGAAATGATCTGGTTTCAGAAAATAAAAAGTATATTAAAAATTTGTTATTTTTCTATTTTTTAACGGAAATCATTCGCGTTGCATCTGTCCCCGTAATCCCTTCTAGCCCCATTTTACGGTATTATAGAACACACAAAAACACAAATTGAATAAGACACGTAAAGAAAGAAGTTACTCGTAATTAAAAAATAAATAAATACTTAAATACATAGCAAATACGGTGAAACCTGGTTAAGTAGGACCTGGATAAGTGGGAAACCTCTACAGCTGGGACTTATGGTACGGCCCCGACATTTTAGCACTAAATTACCTCTGTTAGTGAGATAAACAAACCTCTATAACTGGAATTAGTTGTTTCGATTATAGTCACATTTACCTCTATAATTGAGACTGAGAGTGTATTTTACCTCTATTACTGAGATTATATTTGCTTAGTTGTGTTTAGGGTTCCGTATCAAAAACGTACAAAATGTACCCTTATGGTGCAACTCTGTACATCCGTCCATCCGTCTACCACAACTAAATATCTTGAGAACTACTTAAGCTATCGATTTTAAATTTGGAATAGTCATGAACAACGCTAACTCAGACACATTAAAAGTATTACTTTTTATTTTATTTTTATTTACTATGGAAAATGCCCAATATGAAGAGGGGGCAAAATTTTAAAGTCTAGTGACTAGGTCAAGTTGGGTATCACTTATAAGACCTAAAATTTTACATTCAAAAACATTTATTAATTTATTTTTCGGAGTAAAAAAAAAAGATTTATGGAGGAAAATAGAAAAAATCTCCAAAGTTTACCGAAGAAGAATGTTATACATAATATTAACATTATTATAAATTTTGCAGGAAAAATATAATCAGACCTCTATCTTGGTAACTTTTTTTTTTAATTAACAAAAAATATTTCCGAATTCAGTTTGCAATTTAACCAACTTTACGTGTGTTTATATTCACCTTTTTTGGAAATAAAAAAACAAATTTTTTGGATCGGTTCACATGATGGAGACTTATCCTCGAAACACCAACATTCGTGCATTACATCGCGCCAGTTAGATAATTTGGATGACGATAGATGGCGCTGTACACAATTATACTTCGTATTTTAGTAGTATTTGTTGTTTTTGTTAGTAGTCTTCAGTACCCCTAGTGTAAATAAATTCGATTTCGAAACGTGACGTACGCGTTTGCGTTTAGTCTCATTTTGTATGTAATTTAGAAAGAGCGCGCCAAGCGGGACGTTTTGGAAACTCAAAATCCTATACAAAATGACACTTAACGCAAACGCGTTCGTCACGTTATGATGTCGATAAAACTTACACTAGGGGTACCTACTGATCAAAAGTCTTTCGCCTTTTATAGTTACATGAGATAATTCAAAGTTTGTACGGAACCCTCGGTGCGCGAGTAAAACGCACTCGCACTTGACCGGTTTTTATAGAATGTATTGAAATTGGCGTCTGCATCTGAGGTACAGGTAAAAAACTTAAGTAAATCACCTGTTGTATGAAGTTGTGACGTGTTCGAATAGACATTTGTTTTGTTTGTGTGTGTCTTTTAAACATGTATTGTCTATTCGAACACGTCACAACTACATACAACAGGTGACTTACTTAAGCGTTTTACCTATAGCGTCAATTGTACATAAAAACCAAGTGTTACGCTGACAGCTTCATCTTTTGAATCTGTCCGACCAAACGAACTCTCTGAATGACATTTCCTAAAACAAAGTGTGGACAGGACAAGTCATCATAGATCAACGTTTATTACTTGAAGGAATTATAACTATATGTATAGAAGACAAGAAAGTGATGACCGAGCGAGATGGTCTGGAACTTTCAGTAGGAGTAGCAGAGAAAGAGCTGTTATTGTTTGTCCTTCTCACAGTCTCACTTTTGTCTTCTTAAAACTAGCAACTAGGTTCGAATCCTGATAAAGACATTTAATTTATGTGCGTGATGTGTGCGAATATTTTGCACCTTAGTTTGCATCATATTAAGTAGTTTCAAGTGTCGAAATTAAGAACACGTTTTAACATTCCTGACAACATACAAAAACTACCTACTACCCTTTCATTTCGAGTTGACCGTTGCATAATGAAGTCGTGCGGAGGTAACGGCCAACTTGAAGCCAAGTCGGAATCATTGTTGCCCTCCAAGCTTTGGTGGGGAACAACAGTTCGCTACCGTATGCACGTGGTTAGGACTTTTAAGAAGAAACCAATTAATGTTTGTTAATTACAGAACCTTTACAGGGTATGGCTAAAACCTCGAATTGGCTGAGGATTTTGTTCAAACTAAACACAAATATGACAAATTATATTTGCTATGGTAAATATAACAAATTCTTCTCAGCCTACCTTTCAAATGGACCTTAAGATTCACTCGTTTCTGCTGATACAACTCTTCTGTCTGTAATTGTCCGATTATAGAAAAAGTTTCTGAAACAAAATATCTAGGTGTACCCTTGGACCAACACCTGAACTGGTATTCTCACTTTGACCAAATCACTAGTAAAGTTAGGAAAATGATCTGGATATTTAAGTCGCTGAGGGACGTTGCTTCATGTTAAGTTAGCACAACACCAACTCCCGCAACGTTTTAAATGAAATGTCTCTTTGGTACAATCTTTAATAGTGTATTGTATACCTGTTTGGGGGGGTTGGGGCGCAGCAAAAAGTTGGCTCATTGACCTGGAACGAGCTCAACGTGCACTGTTAAAAGTCATGTTTTCCAAAAAAAATAGATTCCCCACAACCTGTTATTCCAAACCTACCTACTACCTAGCCTACTTTCGGTCAGGAAGTTATATATAATATAGTACAAACAACACTAAAAACACACAATTTTGTACCATATAACCCTAACTACAAAAATAATAGACGTATTGTCCATGTAGCTAAGACTTCACACTACAAAATCGCACTTTAGAGGAGGATCGCACAAGGTTGCAATTTAACGCTAAGTTATATAATCAAACAAATAAAGACCAATACATCCACTCAAAGTCACACCAATATTACAAAACGCCCCTCACTGATTAGCTAAAAGCGGAATCATTTAATACTTTCATTATAGGCATATCTAACGAAATGGTCATTGTTTTTATTTTTTAGAAAGTATATTTTTAGGTACTTGATTTACCCTTGTTTGATCTTGTTTATGTCAACACTGTATATTTTGTACGTAAACAAGGCAGAAATGGGAAAACACAGTGCATCATAACACTGCGTCTATTTACATAATTATAGTATCGTTTCCAATCAAAAAGTCCCACTTTGTCGCTTGCCATAAGGACGATTTGACAGGTTACTCATATAAAGATACAAGCAAATCTCGTCCTTATGGTAAGTGACAAAGTGGGACTTTTGACTAGACTTCGACACATATTGTCACAACATGTAAGTACTAAAGTACAAATTATCACTAGACGTTCGTATTTAGGTACCTACTCTAACTGTATGATATTATTTTGAACCCGGTGTCACTAGGACGTGCGACGGATAAATAAATAAGTGAAAACTAAAGTATAATATATTACTCTTCTGCTTATTATGTTAAGGAAATATTGACTGTGGTAAGTATTTGTAATTAATTTAAAATAAGGCCAAAAAATTACATTTAAGTAAAACAATCTGACTGTTAAGGATGACTCAAACTAGACCGGGCCGGGGCCACGTCGGAGCGTGCGTCACGTCATTTTCTATGATGGCTGATCGGTGATCACGTGGTGCTTTCCATAGAAAACGAAGCGCCCGAAGACCGGTCTAGCGTCAGTCATCCTTTAGGTACCAACGAAGTACACTTTTTTTTTACTCCGTCAATTTCGAGTACCTACATTTACAGCAGATTTATAACAGAATACTCATTTTTAGGGTTCCGTAGCCAAATGGCAAAAAACGGAACCCTTATGGATTCATCATATCTATCTCTCTATCCGTCTGTATGTCACAGCCACTTTTTTCCGAAACTATAAGAACTATACTGTTGAATCTTGGTAAGTAGATGTATTCTGTGAAACGCAATTTTCACACAAATATAGAAAAAAAAAACAATAATTTTGGGGGTTCCCCATACTTAGATTAGAACTGAAACTCAAAAATATTTTTTTTCATTAAACCCATACGTATGGGGTATCTATGGATTTGGATAGGTCTTCAAAGATGATATTGAGGTTTCTAATATCATTTTTTCTTGTTTGCGCGAGAGACACTTCCAAAGTGGTAAAATGTGCCCCTTTTAGTTAATATGTACTCTTTTTTTAAAGTAATTAGTAGCGTTGTTGTAACACGTTCATTTTAATTAAATCCACCAAACAATTGAAAATTATGATATATCATTGACATTTTGAATATCAACCGTCCGAGATAGACGAGACGGTACTTGCGTTAAGTACCTAGCAAATGTAAGTATACATTTTCTATAGTCGTTAGATTTGTAGCTGGCCCCGAGCGGGGAATTATTTGTCTATTGTTAAGTAAAACAGCACTTGGTCTTTTTACGGTCTAGTCTTATAATAACTACTAAGGCATTTAAAGATGTAGACGTTCCAGGAGGTGGTCGTTTTGCGAACTAGTAGTTTTAATACTAAGCCATTTGGAGACGAAGACCTTTTGCAAGGTAGTCGTTTTGCTACCATGTTATTTTGAAACAGGCTTTCTGCAATTGTGGTCGTTTTGCAATCCCGTCCTCATGCAGAACCGGTCATTTTGAGAACCAGTGGTTTTGATACCAACCCGGTACAGTTTTCTTACCAAAACGCTGTTTTCGTAGTCGAAATCGATAGTAGATATATACGCTACTTGACGCTAGATGTCACGAGTGTCGCGACTGATGAAGAGAATGAAGTGTATTGCTCAACATTTTACAACTAATATTACAAGCAGAAGGAGCTTAAAATAGAGTTCCGGATCCGGAACCGGATTAATCCGGTTATCATATTAGCTGAAAATTGTTGAACATTACGTCCTGGCCACGACATTGGTCTTAGCGACGGGCGGTGCGACGGGCGACATCTATTGTGGCGCCAATCAGATTGTTGCACATTGTTGAGATCAATACTTACCCACAATTTGTACCTAAGATGGACTACTTGCCTACCTAATGTTTGTACTTATTTTTATTTTTTTATTTTTTACCTTTGAACTGCTGTAAAAAGTAACTAAATAAACGTATTTGTATTTGTATAACTGGTGAGCACAAAAACAGTAGCCCATTATTTTAAAATCATGATGTCAGTTAACGGATTTTTCCTAGGGTTTGGGAATTTGTTTTAAAAGGATTGCTACTCCTGATTATAAAAATAGGCCGGAATTGTCCCAAAATAATATATTTGGCAATACAATCTAAAATAAACCTTAAAGTGAGTAAGCTAGAGTTTAGTTTCGATTAAGAGTTCAGCGGTATTTGTTCACTTAACATATGAGTGTAAAACGTCACGATAGAAGAAAAATTGTTTGTTGACGGAATAGCCCCAAACATTCGGGAAAATCCGTCAACTGACATGTTAAAAAAAAAAACATATTAAATAACCAGCAGTACTAGCAATTTAATTTGAGTATATTTATATTGTTAAATAAATGACCTATCTATTACAGTGATCAGGTTTATTAAAAAGTAAATATCCTCTTTCTTGTGACCAGCCAAATTGAACTTATCAAAAAGTATGACGGAAATGCCCTCACTAACCTTACATAGTAAAAAGCATCATGTTCGTGAGCTTGGCGTGAATCATGTTAAAATAAAAATGGTAATTCCGTAGGTAATATTTGTTTTACAAGGCACGTTGGTGACAATAATACACAAATAATTACATTGTATTATAATTTTTGTGGTTAGTCTGCTAGCTTTTCCTACGCATTAACAATGTCTCTCCGAAAAAAAAACCAAACCAATAAATATTTAGTAAATAACAATAAATAAGTTGAAATATAAGGAAGACAGGGAAGTGCCCTACGTTGTACATATTTAAAGTAACTAATAAATAAAAGTATTATTTATAATTTTTATAGATTTTCATAGAATAGGTGCAGCATAATTTGTCTACTTTGTTGCAATTGCTGTTGTGGTAAGTAAATTGATACATATTATCTATATATATAAATGCACGTGTCCTGATTGATTGACTGACTCATTATCATCAACGCAGAGCCGAAACTACAAATTCTATAAAGTTGAAATTTACACACTAGGTTACATTTATAATGTGTACACGAGCTAAGAAGCGATTTTGAGAAATTCAACCCCTAAGGGGGTTAAAAAGGGGATGAAAGTTTGTATGGGGTTCAAGTTTTATTTTAAGCTAGAAATTCGAAACTTCGTGAAAAGATATATTATTAAAATACAAGAAAACAGATTTCAGCGTTTTTGCAAATTCATTCCAAAGGTGGTGAAAAGGGGGTTGAAAGTTTGTAGGTATGGTGATCAAAAATTTTTTTGAGTGTGGGACTTGAAACTCTGTACATAGGTACATTATTAAAACAGAAGAAAAGTAATTTCAGCTTTTTAAAAAATTCATCCCCTAATAGGCCAAAAAAGGGGTTGAAAGTTGAAATACATTACAGATTCTTTTAAACCTCTTATAAAGGCATAAAATAATAAAGTAACGTTATTAAAAATGTAACCCCTAAGGGGTTAAAGGGGATGAAAGTTTATCTTGGGGTTAAAATTTTATAGTAAGTTAGGAACTTGAAATTTTGTAAAAAGGTATTATAATAAAAGGAAAAAAACTCATTTTAGGGTTTTTTTTTAACTCATCCCCTAAAAGGTTTAATATAAATTGGGGTTGAAAATTTGTAATAGATTCAGATTTTGTTTTAAGCTAGGAACTTGAAACTTCGTAAAAAGGTGTTTTATAAAAACTAATTTCAGCGTTTTTAAAAAAATTCATCTCTTGAGGTGGTGAAAAAACACGGGTTACAAGTTTGTATGGAGATCAAAATGTTTTTCGAGTGCGGAACTTGAAACTTTGTATATTTACATATTGTTAGAATACAAGAAAAGTAATTTCAGCGTTTTTAAAAATTCATCCCCTAACTGGGTTAAAAAGGGGTTGAAAGTATGAATCCATTACAAATGCTTTCAAACTACTAAAATAGTTATAAAATATGGATTGGATGATGCTACCATCGAGCTGATCTGATGATGGACACAGGAGGTGGCCAATTAGGAATTCTGTTATAAAACAAAGCAACCTATTTATTTGGGTTAACTGTAACTGTATTAAATTTTTGTGTTAATTTATTTATTTAAGCTTTATTTCACAAAAGAAAACTTATCGTACAAAAGGCGGACTTAATGCCAAAAAATACCAGTCAAACTTAAGGTAAAGCAGAGAGATTGTGGGCGGTCCTATTAGCTACTACTAGGTACTACTAACAAAATACCACAAAAGCTTATCTAAGATTCAACGTATATACAGGTAATCAGTCCAAAACGGTCAGTATGGAATAGTCAGAAACTATGAGAGATAGCCATATCTGTTCTTAGGAAACCTGGCTTCTATTTAAAATTTAATAAAATCTCATAATTTCATTGTAATTTAATAATTTCATGTCCAATTTAGTAATAATTTTATAATCTTTTATAACTAAATTTAATTAGTTTTAAGTTAGTTAAGGAACTTTGTACGCCCATAGGCAAAACACAGAGTTTATATTTGTATATTAAGACCCTTTGTATCACCTGTGTTATACAAATAAATGTTATTCTATTCTATTCTGACTTCTCCATACTGACCGTTTTGGATTGATCACCCTGTATATATTGTATGTGTTTGGGTTTGTTAGAATTGTCTCGATGAGTTAGTTGTCTGTTAAAAGAAAAGTACAGTCAGCGATAAAAGGTTTTATCACAAATGAAAATTTTGAACAAAAACCTTATTTTTTTGTTTTAGTTACTTAATCAACATGGAGTTCAGGAGTTCAGAAACGGGTAACTTACTTGGTATGTATCTGTTTACACATATTTTTGTACAAAATGTACGAGCTTGCTAATTTATCATCTTTTTTTTTTCTTTAAAAACCTAACACAGTAAAGAGAGTCGATATTATGCTATGCTATAGAAAAGCTTATAATTAGGTTTGTAATAGATTCACCAGGTCCCAGTTTTTGTCTCGTGAACTAGGTCAGAGCCTGTGACTCGGGAGTCAGCGATTCCTCCGCTAAAGGTTACACAATAGTGGCAACAAAATAAAAGCTATTATAACAAAAGAAAAAATAAAATGTACAGTCCAGTATACCTACAATAAGTATTAAAAAATACAATATTTCAGTTTTAATACAATGTGACAGAAATTATATCTACTTTGGTTTTCTTTAATACAATTAATATTGAGTACTTAGGCAGTGTCTTACCTGAGCGAATAACTCGCGAACGCGAAGCGGCGCGGCGCGGCGCGGATGAATTCAATCCTTTGATTCCTATTGAAGTGTTCTACGTGGGCGATCTCCGAATGCCGTTGGGCTGCCGGGCCGCGCCGCGCCGCGCCGCGTCGCGTCGCATTCGCGAGTCATCACCCACGTAAGCCGCGCTGTAATATGTGTAAAGGGGTTATCAAGGTAGAGTTATTTTAGGCAGCTTAAAAGTGTTTCAGTTTCCTGATAAGTTTGTGTTTGGAACCAGAGTAGTAACTTAGATTTGCAGTCGTAACAGTTTAATTTATAGATGTCTACTGTCTAGCCGTTTGTTGATTTTGTTGTAAATTCTACCACTCATTGCTAGGAACTGCCAGTTCCGTGTTGGTTTGTACAGGGTGGGCCAGTGAATAAATTATGTTTTCGTCTCGACCTCTTTCGTTAAACATAAATATGAATGTTAACTCTCACTATAAATAGCGCTTCATCTACTGAATGCATAGGGTAAAGCGTAGGGTTTGAGTCTGCTCACGTTTAAAAGCATGCAATTCATGATTATTTCTTTTGAATTTAGGATGGAAAGACGGAGAATTCCCATTGGCTGTTCTTCTGCTATCGATATACTTGGCATTTGTACTACGCATTGGACCGACCTTCATGAAGAACCGCCCCGCTTATAAATTGACTGGAACCTTACTGGTCTACAATGCTATGCAAGTGTTGATATCTTTGTATCTAGTCAAAATTGTAAGTAAACTACTTGTTCTATTCCTAAATATAGAAACTTTAGTGATATTGCTGCCGGAATGAATTTTCTCATTGTCTTATCCGATATTGGTTATCGGATAAAGTAAAATGTATACAAAATGTGATTATTATACTTAAAAGCTGGGCTCATGTCGGTGCAGCTTGATGAAGTTGTCTCTTGTTGATATTGTTTAATAAAACTTAGGTAAATTTCACAAAAAAAATAATGCTGGTGTGTTTTTTTTAGTGCTTAAGAGAAATTCTGGAATCCGGTTTGCTACCCAGAAAATGTTATATGTTCATCGAAGAACATTGGAACTTGGTGAGTGTCATTAGAATAGAAAGGAGGCTGTAAATAAGGAAAAATAATAACATAAATAACAAAGTCGGCGATAATACTTCAGTGTCTTAACACAAGCATCCAATTCTGCTAAACTGTGGGTATTTATTCTTATTTACCGTCTCAAAAAAGATTTTTTGTTCAAACAATACACTTGTACTGAACTCTATGCTAAAAATCCTAAATCCTAACGTGTGGAAATGCAAAAAAAATCGTACCTACGAAGCTGGAACTGGATTAAACGTTCATATGTGTGTAGTGTTGTAATTGAGGGTTCAAATCTCGGTTGTTCGGTACCTACAAAGGTGTACGTTTTATACCCCTATAGAGCAGGAATATTAGTTCTCGAAAAAACATGTAAAAACATGACTAAAACGTCGGCCAGGATCGTTTCAAAGGCATCTGTAGCGGTAGATTAATTTAAATTCCTGACGCATCTGCACAAACAACAGGTTAATATTCTCTTTTATCTAATGCCAGGTTTACTTCGGAAACCGTCTCTACTTCTTCGCCAAAGTCTCCGAACTTCTCGACACAGTCTTCTTCGTTCTCCGAAAGAAGAACAATCAAGTCTCCTTCCTCCACGTCTACCACCATACGACGATGGTGCTCAGTTACTTCTTCTTCAAGTACCACCCTTCCCACGTCACCAGTGTGGTTCGTCTGGTGAATTCGGCGGTTCATGTGGTCATGTATGGGTATTATAGTTTAGCCGCTTTGGGACCTAGTGTGGCGAAATATTTGACGTGGAAGAAGTATATTACGTCGTTGCAGTTGGTGAGTCATAAAGTCATAATTTCCTAATTTCAAAGTGTCCCTGATTATAAACTAGCCGTAGCCGGATAGCTTTATTATTTGTGTGCATAACTGTGTTCTATGCAAATAAATTCTTTGAATCTTTGACGACGCCTGTTACTGATTTATTGTTTTGTTACCCGCCTGACGAAGCGTGCGTTGCGGATATGAATTTGTCATTATTTTGTATTAAATATTCCCTAAACTTTGTATCCAAATTACAAATCATTCATCCGTTCGACCTAGGTTACCAAATTAGACATCTACAAGTTGAAATTTTAATGGCTTAAAAATCACAAAAAATAAATCAGGTATGTCACAATTTGATGTCCAAGGCTCTTAGCCATTGAGTTGCGTAATCAGAGAGGGTAAACAGGTCTTCTGGGCTTCTACCATGCTCTGAGTGGCTCTGGCTCTCAATGGGCATTCCTGTACTACGACGTATTGGACAATTTGCGATTCGGCGCCATAATCACATCTGGGCGAGTCGATCCAGCCACAAAGATATTCAAAATATAATTGGCTTGAAATGTGGTATGAAACCAATTAAAATCACAAACAACGTCACACCGACCGGGCGCGAGCGAAGCAACCCAACCCAAAAGCAGTTTAAAAACGGGCACTCGTGCGCGGTAAATTCAAAATCACCAATTGTCTCATTGCTCATTGCCTAGTCGCGACTGCGACCGAGAATCTTGGCCCATTTTGGCCGAGAACCAAGATCTTAGCTTGATTTTTGGCCGAGAATGACGAGACCGAGACCGACATCTCAGTCGGAGCTTAATATGCCGTACGGCTGAACCCAGTGCGCATTAAGCTTGCACTTAACAGAATGGGCTTAACAGATTAGGATTATTATTTTATTCGATTTATTAGATTAAACACACTTTTTCTTTTTCAGGTACAGTTCTTCTACTTTTTCATTTACTCCATATCTGCAGATCTAGTGTCAGAGTGTCCATTTTCCATGGCACATACAATATATATCGTTTTTAATGTGGTACTAATTTCTGTACTCTTCGGAAACTTTTATAGGCAGAGTTATCTCAAGTGTAAAAATGGAAATAAAGTTGCAGAAAACAGCAGCCCAGTAATTCAGAAGAATAAATAATATGTAAACGGGCCATGAAATTAGTGTATTACTATAGCCTCCTAAAGCCATATAAATGATAAATCCAAAATTGTACCTATAGTGCAGGGAATAGAGTTGATTTTGTTTTGTTTGAAAAATGAACGAAACAAAACAAATACAACTCTGTTCCAATTGAATTCGATTTAAATTTCATCGAGCTGAATAAGTACTATCCTGGGTAGGACCTTGGGCCTTTGTGTAAGGCCTGAGTGGACGCTCAAGTTGGGCGTGCAGCGTGGCGGGGCGTGTAGCGTGCATGAAAACGTATAGGAACGTAAACGGAAACAAATACAAACGTATAGGAGCGGCCTTAGTGCACGCTGCTCAAATCACTTGTGAGCCCGACGCCACGCTGCACGCCCCGCCGAACACTCCGCTTCGAGCGTCCACTCAGGCCTTACACTTAAGAGGATAGATAGGTTATATTCTAACATAAAGAGCACAAGGTACTAGGCGACGGTAAACATACGTTTAAAGATAAATACATACTTATATACATAGAAAACATCCATGACTCAGAAATAAATATTGTTATATATAAATATTGTTATAGCAGACGGTTCCGGGTTCGATTCCCAACAAATCACACAAATAAATGCCCTTGTCGGGAATCGAAACCGGGACCATCGGCTTCATAGGCAGGGTCGGGTAGTAAACAAGTGACCCTACTGGTGACTAGGCTAGAAGAGCGGTCTAAATAGCATAAATATTATATTTATTTATTTATTATTAATAAGGAAAAATAATAAATCACTTATAATTTGATTGTTTGTTTTGTTTCTCTACATCAACCAATTTTATTTGACCGTCATAATATATAAAGTTTAGTAAATGGAAGTGAAGTCATTGATCACAGCACAGTATTTTAAATCAGCAAATTCCTAACGATTTAATTAAATTGTACCCTTTCCATAGGTACCACCTTAATTTTTAGGGTTCTGTAGCCAAATGGCAAAAAACAGAACCCTTAATAATATTGCCTACGAATAAGCAGGAGTCAACAGGTTGAAACTCGAAACACAAGCACATGGCCGGGAACACCCTAGATAGCTATGCTGTTTTCGAACAGCAAGTACCTTTTCATTTCTTATGCTCTGAAAGTGGGTCGTTGTTGTTCTGAAAAGTGTAGAAAATGATACGTTTCTGCTCTAGAGCACGGCACATTCTAAGTTCATTATTCTTGTTTTTTAAGCAATTAAGATGTTGATTTTAAATGAATTCATTGTACAATTTCCTTAGATAGTTAATTCGCTATTCCGTAAATAACGATAATTGTTAAGTGAAAGTACCCTCAAGAAATATTTTTGAAGTTTATACTAAGACGTGTTTTAGGGTTTCGTACCCAAAGAGTAAAATGGGATCCTATTACTAAGACTCCGTTTTCCGTCCGTCTGTCTGTCTGTCTGTCCGTCTGTATCTCATGAACCGTGATACTTAACATAATTGCGGCGCTTGAGGCTTTCGACCGAGGATGCAGCAGCGCCAGCGGTAACTTTGATGCTCGGGACATAGGATGGTGCCAGGGTATCAACGCATGCAGCGTCCCAAACTAGCGGCCGGCCCATGCTCCAAGGCACCAGTGTCATCCCGTCGGGTCGCTTGCCATCGTCCCTGGCTAGACCGCTGGGTCCAAGTACTGCCAGCACTCTGGCACTAACAAGGGCCCGCCAGATGACATCATTGATACTGGCGTGGCGGGGGATTCTTCCAGCGGTTCGGACGCACGAGAGGCCATGGTGGCCAAGGATGTCCATCCGCCGCATTGACAGCGATGTGGTTGGTTAGTTGACTCCCACTCCGCAGTCGCAAGAAGACGAGCTCGGTCTGTCGAACTAGTTGACGTATCTAAAAGGTTTTTCCGTACTTGTTGACAGAGTGGTTCGTCCCATCGCTTCTTTTAGTTATGGATTTGAATATTAGTAAAAAAGATAATTAAGACGAAAGGCGACGACCGCCCCAAAATTACTCAACCCTGTTAACGTTTAGGTAATACTGAACAACTTTTACTATGGGACCAAACCTGAAAAAATAAATTACTTGAAGTGGTCCTTTGTTTGATTTTACTAATTTTCAACTCCATAACTAAACTAACAACTGTTTCAAATTAAATCATAACTCGTTCAGCCGTTTTTGTGTGTTTAACCAGCCAAAACGCAGGGAAAGTACAATTCTTTTTACGCACGATTTGAAATTTAAAATTTTAAAGCGCAGTTCAGATTTTGACCATCATACTAACTTGCTGATAAATTATGTTATAACTCCGTAAGGTTTACGAAATATAAAATTTAAGACAGACTAAATAGGTATTCAAAATACCTTGAGCCGTAAAAAATTAAGCGAAATTATAATTTTTTGCATGACAAACGTTGTCTTAAAATCCGCATAGACTTTGACATGATAAAGTATGGGAATACCATTACCAACGTCACTTTTGCACAGCAGTTTGACATTAATTGACACTGACACACTTTGTCACTGCAAAATTAACTAGATCGGACTCTTGGCTCATTATCACTACACTTATAAAACAAAGTGCCCCGCCGCGTCTGTCTCTGTGTACTCGTATGTATGTTCGCGATGAATTCAAAAACTACTGAACGGATTTTCATGCGGTTTGCAGTGCAAAGATGCACCAATCAATAGAGTGATTCTTGAGGAAAGTTTTTAAGTGTATAATTTGTTTGTGTAACGCGTGTGAAGCTGGGGTGGGTCGCTAGATAGTGATATAATGTGAGCTGCTGTGGTCACCTGTTTGCAAGCTAATTAAGGTTTAAATTAGGTTCTTAGCTACTCTAGCGCTACTCTGGAGAGATTTGGAACTATTATTTATAGCTAACAGCTGGACACTTTTGCAACAGTTCTACCATAAGAGATGTCACTCGTCTTAATTCCACACTCCATACCTTTTCGGATCTGTTTGATTACGGTAAGTGATAAAAATTACGATGAATACAATATTTGATTCAGGTATGTGAACTAAGTAAAAAGTGTGTAATAATAAAAAGGTAATCACGGTTCATATCCCGGTCGATTTAAGACCTTTTCTACTTGTTTTTAATACCATATCGGATTTCTGAACGCATCTTCAAAACTATTTCGTTTTGACATATTTGTCATCTTCTTCACTCATACCATTTTTAACACATACATCTCTTTCGGGAAAAAGTTGGCACATGCGCAACTGCATAGAATGAAAAACAGAAGAAGAAATGTTTGAATTGAAATTGCAAGAAAATGTCAGATTGACGGACTTACAAATCAATTGAATAAATATATTATTAAGCCATTCTAACAAAATATTTTATTTATAAATATAACAACAACCAAGACCTGTGCAACTGGTGAGTGTAGGATTTTCATTTTATTTATTTTTTATCTTTCTTTACCATCTTTCACTCGTAAACGGGTGTTGAATTCCAAGACGCAAACAAAGGTAACTGAACCAGCGCTCATTTTTCGAGAGTCCAAATCCTTGGAAATGGTTAGAAAGCTTTCGCAACAATCTATTTCATATTTTTCAAGTGTCATTTACCTTAAGTGGGTCCGGTTTTTCTCTATAGATTATGCACAAATAGGCGGGTCCATACAGACCGGCCAGTGTAGACGTGCCTCGGCAGAGGCGGCGTGCTCAGACGAGGAAAACGCGCGCGCCGCCTCGGCCGAGGCACGTCTACACTGGCCGGATTGTGCGCGAGGAAATATCCTCGCGCGTATGCTCGCTCTGTGTGGACCCGCCTAATCATTAAATAATGACAATTTTCCTTTGTATTCTCGTAGATAGAACCTATAAACTTGGAGGAATTAACAACTGCCAGCGTAGCCAACGTGCCTATCGTTCACGCTCCGTGGCGAACGAACCGCAACTGTCACAGTCGCACTAATATGGAAGAGTGATAGAGAGAGATGACTACGCTACGCTACGGAGCGTTAACTATTGTAACGTTGGCTACGCGGCCTGGAGTCGCCTTTAAGAGCGTTAAGAGACGTTTATCTGACATGGCTATTTTTACGTTCCTACAAATAGTTTGACGTGCCCCTCCCCCGCAAAAATCGGCAGACTGAGCCCCTAGTGTACATTTATTCGATTTCGTAACGTTACGTACGCGTTTGCGTTAAGTCTCATTTAGAATGGGATTTAGAAACAGCGCACCAAGCGGGACGTTTTGGAAACTCAAAATCCCATACAAAATGAAACATGAGACTTAACGCAAACGCGTCACGTTTCGCTATCGAATAAATTTACACTAGAGGTACTGTTTTATACAGAACATTACAGACAAGGCGTCTCCAGTTGTTAAATCCTTCAAGCCTATAAATGATAAAGTGAAAATAACCCTCATAAAACGATATCGTGATGCGGCCAGACATGCAGGGATTCGGCGAATATTTGTGCTGGCGTCTCTTTCATTTTCCTTGGGTAGCAAGAGACGCCATCACTAGGTTATATATCTAATGTTAACAAATTCTGTCATATTTGATTACATAATTTGCTTTTTCTATTGAACTCCACAAGGACCACAAGCGATTAAAAAATATTGTCACTTTCTTTGATTTTAACGACCGACCACTGGTCACAAATTCGTCCTGTTTTTGGGGAAGTGTGTCAGTGGCTTATTTATTCAATTAAATTTTTTCAATTTAAATTTTTCTTAATAAATTTCAACAAGTTTGGTTGATCGTAGTGCAAAAAATATGTATGGCGAACAGTAGCTAACTTTAAAAAAAATACTGATTCTTAAATGGTATACACTACTGTACACGTGCTTTTTACATAAAACAATATGGCATACATAAAAAAAAATGGGAAAGTGCCTTAAAACTTTTATAAGCTCATTTTACTTAAAGGACACATTCTTTTATTAGTAAAAAGAAACAAAATTACATTCAAGTTCTTTTAATTCGCTTCTACTAGATTTAAAATAGGTATATGAACTAGTGAAATTGGGTAAAAATATAAGATGGCATTATTTTATTTCAGATCACAAAACATCGAACAATATGGCGAACTTGACGACGAACAGGCACATGTATTGGGATTTAAAGAAAAGTTCATGTAAGTGTACTCCATGCTCTACTTCACGAGTATGTACATCCTTCTTCTAATGTTCTGCCTGCAACTATAGTAGGGCTTTATTAGGCGCATGGCATACTGCATCCAATTTGCACATCGCTCCGACGTGCAAATCGGCATGTACTTAACTCCTTTAAACTTTTAATAGCAGTTTAAAGTATTTTTAAATAATTTTCAATTGTGGCTGAACGTTGGATAGGTCTGTGCCTTCGATGCCTAAGCTGTCAAAACATGGCGGACGAATCTTTGAAATGTTACCGTATTTAAGAATAATTTCGCTTAAAATTTGTTTTTTTTTTCGCAAGAGATGAAAAACATTGTGTGTAACTCCGGGGTTAAGAATATTGGTACTCAAGTCTTTAATTCACTCCAGTCTGCGGCTGTAGTGAATGTATAGACTCTAGTACAATATTTCGCTTACCCCCCTCGTTGCACAATACTGTACTAAAGTATGGTTTGATGGAGTTTAGACGCAGGCACAAATCTGTAGAATGACTCTTTACCGATAAGTAATTTATTCCAATTCAATTGTAGTAATAGTAAGAGGTAACATACAGATATCTTTAAATTATGAAATAAGCAAATTAGTTGGCTAGCCCTGGAACGCGCAAGTTGCCCTAATACACTCTAACTAAACCATCAATAATGTATGACTTTTGACGAAAATTTCCACGCTGTAATTATCGGTTTATTATGTTAACAGCACCAATCATGGAACATTTAAGAGAAAATTTGGAGTATTTTTGATATTTCACCGACACCTGTAAATTTCTACCGCTTTACGCTTTAAAAGTTGAATGTCCAATTCGTCCTTTATGTTTTCTATGTATTTAATGAAAGCTACTGCAATTGATTTCAATATTATTAACCAATTAAAACTGTGGTTTTTTGCTCCAGTCATGGGATGTATGGCGGCATTCGTTTTCAAAATAACAAATATCAATGAAAAATTAAACTTAAGCAGCTATTAAAAACTGATGGTAAATACTTGTTTTACAGGAGTTGTCTATACCATTCCATTACTGGTGCCTGTTCCATTATAGGGGTGTTTACTATAGTATGTGTTTTCAGACCCGGAAATCGACCAGCTACCCCTGATGGAAAGTCCAGGGTCAATGCTGGTCATATTAACAGCTTATCTGGCGTTTGTTCTGCGAGTCGGGCCCGCTTTTATGAGAAAGCGACCACCGTATAAGCTTACTACGACTCTGCTGGTGTACAATGCGGTGCAAGTGGCGATATCCGCGTATTTAGTACAAATGGTAAGAAAGCTAGTTTAAGTGACAAAATGTGAAGTGCCACTATAAAACTTGACGACCGGTTTGGCCTAGTGGGTAGTGAGCCTGCCTACGAAGCTGATGGTCCCGGGTTCAAATCCTGGTAAGGGCATTTATTCGTGTGATGAACATGCATATTTTGTTCCTGAGTCATGGGTGTTTTCTATGTATTTATAAATATTTATATTTTATATATATCGTTGTCTAAGTACCCTCAACACAAGCCTTATTGAGCTTACTGTGGGACTTAGTCAATTTGTGTAATAATGTCCTATACTATTTATTTATTTAAAACGTTTACGTTGGTACCACCACACTCTGTCACAGACAGCTTACTTGGTTTTCCTTTTATGAGAAAGCGGAGACCGTATAAGCTTACTACGACTCTGCTAG
The DNA here is from genome assembly GCF_033807575.1 of Cydia pomonella. Classification (NCBI taxonomy): domain Eukaryota; kingdom Metazoa; phylum Arthropoda; class Insecta; order Lepidoptera; family Tortricidae; genus Cydia; species Cydia pomonella. Next base: position 190,316 of record NW_026907846.1, read on the forward strand.
TGTACAATGCGGTGCAAGTGGCGATATCCGCATATTTAGTACAAATGGTAAGAAAGCTAGTTTAAGTGACAAAATGTGAAAGTGCCAGTATAAAATGTTTGCGTTGGTACTACCACACTCTGTCACTGGCAGCTTACTCGGCTATATACCCTTTTATAAGAGATCGACAACCGTATAAGCTTACTACGACTCTTCTAGTGTACAATGCGGTGCAAGTGGCGATATTCGCGTATTTAGTACAAATGGTTAGAAAGTTACTTTAAGTGACAAAATGTGAAAGTGCCAGTATAAAACGTTTACGTTGGTACCACCACACTCTGTCACTGGTAGCTTACTTGGTTTTAGACCCTTTTATGAGAAAGCAACAACCGTATAATCTTACTACGACCAAAGAGAATTTGAATGTGTATTGTCAAAGAATTGTTTGACGACCGGTTTGGCCTAGTGGGTAGTGACCCTGCCTACGAAGCTGATGGTCCCGGGTTCGAATCCTGGTAAGGGCATGTATTTGTGTGATGAGCATGGATATTTGTTCCTGAGTCATGGGTGTTTTCTATGTATTTAAGTATTTATAAATATTTATATTATATATATCGTTGTCTAAGAACCCTCAACACAAGCCTTATTGAGCTTACTGTGGGACTTAGTCAATTTGTGTAATAATGTCCTATATATAATATTTATTTATATTTAAAGAAAACTTTAACACAACAAGGTAACAAGCAACAAATTCAAAAAAAAATCGTTATTAATTACAATAATACGTTTTAAAAATAAAATATAATATGGTTTTCGGTACACTTTATTATTGCAGTTTTTTCCGTAAGTGGGTGTACCAGCTATTCGACAAAATGGCCGAATAGACCGAAAATCGAATAGTTGCTGAATATTCGTGGCATCTCTAGTGTCAATCATCTTTAGGGCGGAACAACATGACCCGCGAGTCCCGCGACTTTCTACTGTCAAACATATTTTGTATGTCAGTGAGAATTCTGTACGCAGTACTATTGTGGCAGCGGGAGGTACACTATTGTAAATTAAAACTTGTTACATTCAACCTAAATCAAACAATGAGAAACCGATACGTCATCGAAACCATTGTCTAACGAAGAGTAAAAAGTTGAAGTCATTGATCTTTAACCTGTCGATCGTCCACTAGACTTGACGGACGCGTACGGTGTGTGGGCGAGACAGCGGTACGTTAGCGGTGTCCCACTCGCACATCCGAGCGTCATACTTTTCGGTGAAGGAAAACATCCTCAGGAAACCTGCATACTGCCGCGAAGAAATTCGAAGGTCAATGTGAAATTGTGAAGTCTCCGACTCGCATTGGGCCAGCGTTAGGACTATAGCCCTTTTGACTATGATAGGAGGCCTGTGCCCAGCAGCGGGATGTATGGCTGAATTATTATTATTTAAAATGTACCTATAGAAATTCATACCCAACACATTATCTAATACAGCTAGGTAAACCGCGAGCCAGGAACAGATTTCCATGACCAATCGCTTGCTGGCCGAGAACTCGTGTAGTGGTTAAAGGCTAGCTATGATAAACCCTCGTGAACGTCAGCTGCCGCTCCGTTGGTGGGTTGAGGAATGGCAGCCACCGAAACACTATTTAGTTACCTACTTGCACGATTGGCTCGTATTCGTGAGTGACACAACTGAACTAGCACCATTCTTAGTGCCCATAAGGCCCGTTCTTAGATATATGTCAATAATAGACAGTAAATATTAATTAACTAACCAATTGTGATCCTTATTGCAACGTGATAAGATATATTGTTTGTTAAATATAAAACAATCATGCACAGATGAACCTAGTCCCACAGTAATCTCAATAAAGGTACCGTTCGGATTGAGACTGCACCAGCAATTACTGCTGCAGTATTGCAGCGCAACATTACTGCCGACTGCATTGCTACCGCAATTGTAAAAAATCTTATCAGTTAAAAAAAGAAAGCCTACTCGAGACGGTGTGGTGAAATATATACTAAAAATTAAATTTAAAATTAAAAAATACAAAACAAAAAAAACTTAATTATATTTCTTTTTTATATACATATACCCCACCCCTATCCTTTTCCAGTCCCTCCCTTTTCCTATCCCTTGAAGCAAATTTCTGCCAAAAAATAATTAAAACCTAATAATAAGAAAATATCTAGTCACAGAATGTCCATATACCCTACAGGAATTCATGGATAGTTAGTCTGTAAGTGCAAAAAGACTGAGCTAAATGATAGTTGTATTTCAAATTTAATGTGTATTAAAATATTATTATTATTATTATTTATAGTAGTTTGAAATTTTATGCTTGTGTGTAATCTAGATTAAAATAAGTTTATACTGTACATAGTTTTAAAAATATTGCTACGCCCTAGTAGGGTCCATGTTTGTACTGACTACTTAATTATAAGAACATCTTGTAATACCATGGTTGCAACGAATAAATGAAAAAATGAAAAAAAAAATAACCATCCGGGTATTTACTTAGTTTTTGAAATTGGTGAAGAATTTTCAAACAATGCATGTATTCCAAAACCTTCTCCAGAATGTAACAAACAATTTTCTGAAAACCGCATCAAAATCGGATCAGCCTAACGCGAGGTAATTGCGGACAAACATACATACATACATACATCCTTTTTTTAAGGCGGTTAAAAAGGAACATAATTAACATGATTTGTGACATGCCGTTATCAAACATCGGTTGTGTTGTGTACTATACTCGTATGTATGTATGTATCTTTTTTGTGGTATCCTCACACAGTGTAATTACTCGTACTCATCTATTAGTGGTTGCATTAAGGGCGGTAAACTATAATTGACGAACGAGTGTGAATTGAAGCCCGAAGCCGAAGGCGAGATCATTATTAACATGAGTTCGTAATTCCTGATCCGCCCATGGCACACACAATGGCATCACAGTTGTGGGGCAGAAAAATGGAAAAAAATAAACTTCTGCCTAATTTCGTGCGTAAATTATAGCATCAGCACTTATAATTCGCGCGAGATGTGCTAATATCAAATTAAGTAGACATTAAAGTTCGAATGCTGCTTAATCGTATTTGTATGATATTAAATTCTAATTTTGTTTTAGTTTTCCAGGAATATTTTTGAACACGGCGTTACTCCGAAGAAATGTCTCATGACAAACGACTTTTCTCGTAAAGAGGTAAGCAAAGCATTTTTAGGGTTCCGTACCCAATGGGTACAACGAGACCCTATTACTAAGACTCCGCTGTCCGTCCGTCTGTCTGTCCGTCTGTCACCAGGCTGTATCTTATGGACCGTGGTAGCTAGACAGTTGAAATTTTCACATATGATGAATTTCTGTTGCCGCTATAACAACAAATACTAAAAAGTACGGAAACCTCGGTGGGCGAGTCCGACTCGCACTTGTCCGTTTTTTTTTATATATTGTAGTAGTTAGTATATAAATACGTACCTACTAAGGTTCATTGCGATAACTTCGAAAGCGGGGTAATTTTGGAAATGCCAAATAAAACCAGAAGCACGCTACTGCAACGAACCACACCACCACACCAACCACACATCCATGACCACAGAATAAATAATAGTAGGTACCTACTACCGTACAGAAAAGAAACTTCCTACAAAACCGAAGTTTGACAGCGATTCAAGGACGAATCATGCTGTCTCTTTCTAGTGTATGACACTATATCTTTCGGCTATGTAGGGTTGTCAAGATTCAAGTCATTTATCTTATCTGTGGTTGTGCACGCAAAGGGACGTCAAGATGTGCCAACTCTAATAATTGCTCGTAGCATAGCAATGCTGAGCTGAACGGCCGAGAACGAGCCGAGAATGCCCGAAAGGATCAGTTTCGCCCCTGCCAAGACTCTGGATTACTGAACATAATTTTAAAATAATAATTTGAATGACCGTTCATTAAATATCTACGTTAGATTTAACCTTTTCGCCGCCATTGACTTGATATAGACAGTACATTTCGTGCCCCAAACGCCACGACTTCATATCAAGTCGTGGTTTTGGTCAGGTTTCTTTACGTGCAATTTTTGACGTGGCGTTGATTCACTTTATTACTTCATTTACGTGGCGGAGAAAAGGTTAATTAATTAAAGTAAATGAGTCATACCTGACTTGATACAATGTTAATTATTGGTCTAGAAAAGTCGAATTTAAATAGTTGCAAATGTATATGAACTAGTTGTTCAGGTATATTAAAATGTCATTCGTAATTTTAAGCTTAGCGCCACCTTATTTATAATAATATATAAATGTGAAAGACGTATTGGTAGGTACTCAATCTTATTGAGATTAATATTGATTAAATATCATCTGATATTTACAACTAGCTTTTCGGTGAAGGAAAACATCGTGAGGAAACCTGCATACATCTGCGAAGAAGTTCAAAGGTGTATGTGAAGTTCCCAATCCGCATTGGGCTAGCGTGGGGACTATAGCCCGAGCCCTCTCGCGCATGAGAGGAGGCCTGTGCCCAGCAGTGGGACGTATATAGGCTAAATTATTATTATTATTATATAATCTAGGTATGAACTGAATCGAATGACCGGAAACAACTAGTAGGTACAGTTGACATAAGATATATCTGTGCGTGTGCGGCCAATGTGCTGACAAATATCTGAGCACGCCTCTATTATTAAGCCGTTAGAGTGCGTGTTCAGATATTTTTTGGCGATTGTAACTATATGAAATGATACTTCGTACGTAAAAACCAAATTGATTTTGTACTGAGCATTAAATCTGCCAAATAAACGGTACCACAATGTTTAAAAAAAAAACTGGCTCGGGTAAAATTGTTGCTGAAAATTGTTGAGTATTCGACTTTTCGTTCGTCGCGACATCTATCGTCAAGTAGCAGTACTGATAAGTACGCTACTTGACGCTAGATGTCGACTACAAAACTAATAAGCGTTTTGATAAGAAAACTGATGTATGAAGTGAGCACTCTATGCTTACTATATTATCTATGATCATGTTAAGATTAAGCAAATTTTACGATTTAAGTTATTTAAGTAACCAACCCGCGCGACATGTTTTGGGGGCTAGGTCTCCAATGTCTCCATTTCCAAGCAACAGCGTACATGTCACGCGAGTGATAACTTGCTGACATATTTAACTTCTGCAGGTAAATTTGTGATGTGTGATGACCGGTCTGGCCTAGCGGGATGACGCCGATGGTCCTGGGTTCGATTCCCGGTAAGGTTTATTTGTGTGATGAGCACAGATATTTGTTCCTCAGTCTTGGATATTTTCTATGTATTTAAGTATTTCTATATCGTTGTCTGAGTACAACACAAGCCTTCTTGGCTTAACGTGGGACTTAGTCAATTTGTGTAAAAATGTCCCTATAATATTTATTTATTTATTTCTTCCAGGTAATCACCAGCATTTGGGTATACTTCGTCGCCAAAATAACCGAACTAGCAGACACAGTATTCATCGTACTCCGCAAAAAGGACCGCCAAGTGACATTTCTCCACATGTACCACCACACGATCATGGTGCTAGCGACGTGGGCGATCGTCAAGTATTGGCCGACGTACGCTCTGATCTTCGCCGGTTTTATGAATTCGATGGTGCACGTGGTCATGTACACGTATTATGGCTTGGCTGGTCTTGGGCCGAATGTGACGAAGTATTTGACGTGGAAGAAGTACTTGACTAAGTTTCAGATGGTATGTATTTAAACAGATAGTTATTGTTTTATTTTCTCATGACATTGCATTAATAGCTACTTTTCACTAAATGGAAAATTAATACGTACAGGCAGATCATATCAAATACAAGAATCTAGTCGTGTACTAATTGATTGATAAAAAAAAACTTATATGCAAAGAAATCTATTTCATGCCAAAAATGCCTTACATCATTTTGGAAAAGAGCTGATACTCTTCGAACTGATTGATTTCTATCAAACATAGCTAAGAACCAACGCAAGGAAACTCGCTTTCATGTAAAAAAACCGGCCAAGAGCATGTCGGGCCACGCTCAGTGTAGGGTTCCGTAGTTACTCTTCCGTCACAATAAGCTAAACTGGAGCTTAAAGTATAGTAAATTGTTAACCAAGGGATGAAACGGTACCTTTCACGCGAGTTAAACAAATAGGAAAATTTGCATAATTTTACTGTGAAGGGGGAACTTTTTGCGATAACTCAAAAACAGCTAAACTGATCATGTCCGCTATAGTTTTCATTGAATGTCTTTTTTAAGCTCTACTTCCACGATTTTTTTCATAATTTTTGGACCTATGGTTCAAAAGTTAGAGGGGGGGACACAATTTTATTTTCTTTCGGAGCGATTATCTCCGAATATATTCACTTTATCAAAAAATGTTTGTTGAAGACTCCTATTAGTTTTGAAAGACCTTTCCAACGATACCCTACACTGTAGGGTTGAAGCAAAAAAAAAAATTCACCCCCACTTTACGTGTAGGGGAGGTAACCTCAAAAAAATTATTTTTTTAGATTTTATTGTACGACTTTGTTGGCTTTATTGATTTATATATCCACGCCGAATTTCAGCTTTCTAGCACTAACGACCGCGGAGCAAAGCCTTGGACAGACAGACAGACAGACAGACAGACAGACAGACAGACGGACATGGCGAAACTATAAGGGTTCCTAGTTGACTACGGAACCCTAAAAACCCGATTGAAATCGGTCCATCCGCTTGAGAACTCCGATGCTTCAAACAGACAGGCATTGATTTCAAAGTATAAACTAAACACCCCTATTTTGCGTCGGAGGATAAAAAATATCGCCCCGAGGAAAACGCGAACTTACGGCTATCGTATAGCAACGAATACTTGAAGGGACCACTGATTACCAGTTCTCTGGACGATATCGGCCTGCCAGTTATTCGCAAAAGCTGACAATCGCGAATATAATAAATTAAATCACATATTATAAGTCGAAGATTACTAGCGTCGAACCTCCTCATTATTGAGCGAAAAATCTTGAGCTATCTTCGACTTAAAATATTATTTAAAATCAAGTGTATTCCCTTTTTCAGGCACAGTTCGTGTCAGTGTTAATCCAGTACACTACAGCAGTCATGGTTTCAGAGTGTCCCCCGCAGAAGTCTTTCAATATCCTCATACTCTGCAATACAGTGTTCTTCTTACTGCTTTTTAGTCATTTCTACATAAAAGCATATTTAAAGAAGAAGAAGGCGTAACTTAGTTATGTGAATAAATTGTATTTTCATATTTTCACCTCAGCAGGGGAACGAACAAGGGTACTTCTGCTTAAAACAGTGAGCAAAATTAGATTTTGTTGCGAGTGTGAGACAAAATAATCTTGCGGTGATCTCGAAATAAGAATGCCTTTGGAGTGGAGTTGGTCGTATTCCAAGTCAACGTCGATATTAAAGTCAAAACCATGGTCGCAGTCCAAGCTGCAATAGCAGTCTCAACAACGTCACCACAACAGTAATGCAGCTGCAGTCGACATCTTAACGTTACCTTTAGTCATGGTCAGTCTCAGTCGTATTGGGATCTGGGAACGGAAACAGAAATAATAACCGGAATAGAACTGGAACGGATGTTGAATCAGGAATGGGAACGGGAACTGGAACGGAAATGGGACTGCAGTGAAATGAAGAGTAGAAGAGGAAATGGAATTGGGGTTGTGACTGTTTTTTGCATAATTTCTAAACAAACGTATATAGGAGAACTTTCCGTTCATATTGAATTTGCTCTCTAATAATATTCTCAGTGCTGAGTTGAAAAGTTGTGTTTGCCACACGAGACCAAAGTACGCTCAATATTCAAAATATATTTTTTCCTTCCTCGAAACTCTAAACCAAGACTCACAGCAAAACCTAACTTTGCACTCTTGTTGCACAAATAACTTTATTACAATCTTTTGAGTATAAATTGGGGTAAACAAAAACGGTTTGCTCGTCGTTTCATCCTGGGTTTAGGTACGAATCTTGAAATTACCCTCAAAGATGTCACTTTGGAATTTTTGTCGGTGTCGCTATTGTATTTTCTTGAAGTAAAAGTACCCGATGAGCTCACGACGTATAAGTATTCCAATAACCAAACCCCGTTATCCATGTTGCAACTCATTGAAAAAAAGAAAAAGATCTCTTTTAGTACATAACTTCACCTTAACTAGCATTACATCATAATATTCATAATTCCGCTATAAATTGTATCATGGGCGTATTCAACATATACAATTTAGACCTATTCTTCTTATCGTGTGAAGGGATCATAACTAAATAATATTTTTCCTTCCTCAGAACTCTAAATCAAGGCTCACAGCAAAAACTAACTTTGAACTCTTGTTGCACCAGAGTGCAACGTAAATTGTAATTAGTTTTAGTATAATCTTGATAAATAATAATAAGGTAGGTAGCGAAGATAGGTTATTTTAGAATTGGTACTGTTTACTATTTTTACTTAGCTTGTTTTATTGTGGAATCAATGGCTACATATTTCTTTATTTTATTTTATTTTTATTTTATTTTATTCGGAAAAACCAACAGCTTAATAAACTAAAACTAGGTTAACATAAATATGTATCAGGGAAGCCAATTACAGGTTTCCACAGACAGGATACAAAGGTAGTCATATTACAGGTTAGCACAAAATTAAAGACTTTACAAACGCCAAAACATGCTATGAGAAAAGAAAGAAGTAATTTGTTTCTTATTTAAATCAATAAATTAAAATTAAACCTATGCTAATCTTCTGCAGGCAGGGGAGCAAAGAAACTAGATGCCATGAGGTTTTTAATTGTAGCAGGTTTCATCAGATGTAAATCCAGTTGATCGTTGCTATGACACAGTTCATTCATTGACCTCGGAGCTCGGACAAAGTATGAATTTTGACGATAGTTGGTTTTGGTCGGTGGAAGTGACAAAGGTCGGTAGTGTCTAGAAGAAGCTCTGGGGATACGAAAACTAATATTCATAACCAGTTCCGGGCTATCAACAGATCCGTTTAAGATTTTAGGTATTCTTGGTAAAAATATTCTTTTAATATTTTATTTTAGCATAGTTGAGGACCAGCGCGAAGTTAGAGTTCCCTACGTACGGTAGATAGCTTTTCCAACCCTGATTTTCAATGAATTGCAACTTGAATTGATGACGGGGTTTGCCTAACCCAGTACGTAGGGTATAGGGGTCAAAATTATTTTCGTTGTCTTGTTTTTTGTCCTCAAAAAATGTGACGGAGTGGAGATTCTTGTATGAAATGAAATTAAGTTTTTACTTTGTGACAGAGTGGTCAGAAACAAGACAACGAAAAAATGTTTGACCCAATTAGACATAATTTAGTGTGGAGATATGATGTGTAGACATAATTTTATTTCATGTTCATTTTCAAATGTAAAATAAAGATGCCGTAAAATTACAACGCCTGATGGCATGAACACTTACTTATAGTTAAGTTTTATTGACAAACGATTATTGTATAAAACGTAATGAAATATATAGGTACACGTTAAAATATTATGAAAGCTTTTTATTTACTGATAATGTTTTACCCCCTTAGGTATTCATAAAACTTTCCCGGGCCTGATTTAGGTTTATCCCTAAGTCCTCAAATACATTAGTCAAAATGGCAAATAAAGGCAAACAATTCACAGCTAATTTAGGCCAGTAACACGTTTTGCTGCTTTAAGGTGCTACTAGGTCACCAGTAGGTTCAGAAAACGGATTTTAAATATTTATTCATTTGAATAGTTTAAAAAACACTAGAAAACACGCTTTCCCTTCATCAAAGTCATTAAATTAAGGGGTGCGTTTGGGCAATATGCATTTCGCGGGCAAGCACTTTTGATCAGGATATATTTGAGATAACTGAAAAACTTCCAAGTCAATACATATTATATATTGAATTTGTTATACCCTTGAAACCTGATCGTGTTCAAAGTCCATTACCTGACCTTTCTCACAATGATACGATATTCTATCATGGAATGCCAGTGCCTATCTTCCGGCTTCATCATCAGACCTCGAAACCTAATCGTGGTCAAAGTTCATTACAAGACTTTTCTAACAAATCCAAACACAGCTATGATACGATGTTCCATCATGAAATTCCAGTTCATATCTTCCGGCTCCATCATCAGATCAGTTCGACAGTACCATATTATTGTATTGTCATCAGAACTACATACAGTAGCCAATTTTCATGACGCTATGATCCTTGGAGGATGGTTAAATTAGTTACCTTAGACTCCAATATATAGTTAGTTACATACAGGTCGACCTAATAAAAGCGCGTTAATAAAATAGGGTCCTGGTTTATATTATACATTATTAACATAATGCGGCAATTTAATATAATCCACGAAGGGAAATTTCTTAAAATTGCATCGCAATTGTCTAATATTAGTAATGAAATGAGCGGCCTTTCTAGCTATAAGTAGTTTAAGTAGGGCAAAAAATATAATGAACAAAAAAAAACAAATAATCTTCTCGTAACATTTTAATACCGAACATCGCTTTAAAACATTCGTACATAGGTAAAACATTTGTGTACAATCCATTAAGTATAATTAAATCAAATAAATAAATAAAAAACAATTTATATGATAAAATTTGATTCGCAGCGTTTTAATATCTAATTGACGTTTGTCTTCGCAAAATAAAATAAGAACTAATTTAAAAGTTATTTAAATAATGATGGCTTTAGGCTGTTTAGGAAGACAGCATAAGAGTTATAATATATTTAATTTTCATGGGCCTGTTTTATTCTTCTCCTTTTACGGTTCGGGCACTATACTTAAGAGGCTGTCAACACCCAATGTCCTTGAAATTGATGTTACTTAAACAGTTTTTTAAGAAAGACTATTTGTTTTAGTCAAGTAAGAAAAATATATGTTCATATTAATTATATTTCAAAGACCGTGGTCGTACTCGATACACGATTGAACGAAATCGGCTCGATAGAAAATAATTACAAAGATTGGTCTTAAAATCACAATTAAACGGTGTTATGTCTTTATTGTTTTGACTTATGGGTCTAATAAAAATAATAATTAAAATCACAATTTCAAAACATTTATATCTAAACCGTGGTCGAGTAAAATATTACACTAATAATCCACTTTTTTCATTTCAATATTTTTCTTATTATTCCCTTGCCCAGGCCCAGTAACATGCGACAGTGCTATCTCATTTACTCCGATACAAATAGACAGTGTGCGCGCTTTAGGTATTGACAGCCTCTTAAGTGGGTCAAAATTATTTTCGTTATCTTGTTTTTTGACCCCAAAAAAATGTGACGGAGTGGAGCTTTTTGTATGAGATGAAATTTTGTTTTTAATTTTTCTCATGTAAAATATAATTTAAATAGCTGTAGATTACATTGATGAAGACATACATTTTATATGAGAAAGACATTGCACTAGATTTTTTATTTATACAAGTGTGACAGAGTGGTCAGAAATAAGACAACAAAAAGAATGTTGACCAAAGTATCTGCTTTGGGCGCTTTTAGACGGGGTTGGCCGGTCGATGTATTTTATAGATGGCGCTAGCATAGCTTGTCCTGTTAATCCCTAGAATTGTTTATTTTATTTTTTATTTTTTATGTCCTGGATGCTATTAAGCCAAGTCTCATAGAATAAAACTAGAGACAGGGGAAAGGTATGATGGCGCCATCTATGCAACCTTTGACAGTTCTTCTTGTTGTTTTATAATATGGCCTCCATCTATGATGATTTTGCCAATGTTAAGTATCGTTATTCAGTAGTAACTTTTAAATGTGCTAGTAGAGCATGACGTTGTTCGGTAGTTGCTTTTAGTAAAGAGATAGCTGGACTTTACTAAAAGCCACGATGGATTGCCGGGTGTTGATTAAAACATGGCTAAAAGTGTTTCAAGATTAATTTTTCAGTAGCTGCAGAGACTTCCACGATAGTTCACTGCGTAATAAGCTATACGTAACAAAAATATTCTCGAGAAGTCTTCCCCATCTTCAACGACAAGCCAACCCCATTAATTCTATACGCATATGCTGTGTCACTTTGACAATACAGATATACATTTCCATGGAACGGGAGCTACGTATAGCGTCAAATGGAGACCAAGATATTCACTCTTCTAGTTATAGTGAGTTTTTAAATTTGCACTGACTTTTCAGGGATAAAATATGGCTGCGCCATGTTATAAAGATTAAACAAATTTCAATTTCATAGAATCCGCACATTTTTTCACTTGCCAAGTCGGTGAAATCTTAACGTAGTGTATACACTACACTACACGATCAGAAAAAAGATAAAACTAAGACCAGCCATAAAAGTGACATTGGTTCACAATTATATAATTTCTGAATAGTAGCACTTTTCTAAAGAACACCTTATTCCTATAGGCAGAGAGTCCTGTATCCCGCTTTGGAAGAATTTGTATACATTAGTATATTTAAAAATCTATCTACAATTCCTTATTATTATTTTACACTTAGGTAATTATAGAAGGATGCTGTGTATTTGTATTCTAATAGGTATTCTAGTAGTCGCAGGTTAGTCATATACACCGTGGGCTGGTATAACCCTACAGATTTTAACCACGCATTCCTGAGGTCATAGCAAAAACGGTCTTATGAGTTTTGCTAAATTTCGGAAAAAATTGTTTTTGCCGAAAAAAAAGTAGCAAAGTCCGTAAGTAGCAAAGATACATTAATTGAGTAAAATGCGAATAATCTAAGATAATTTCGTGCTTGGAATTTGACAGGTAAACGAGATGGCGCTGTACAGCTCCATACATTTTGCGGTAAGTCTAATTGTCAAAAGTTACCGTTTGACAATTCAGTGACAAAATATATGGCGCAGTACAGCGCCATCTGTTTTGATTGTCAGTCGAACGTTTTTTTTCTTAGACCTTACCTCTCTATGACAATCAATTCTCTGTCAGTAGGTATGTTTCAACCAAGTCACAGAGTGGCCGCGTCGCAGGCAAAAATGCGTTTTTCACTTAATTATTACAGAAACAAATTTTCACAATAGTTGCCATTTTCTCTAAAATAAGACTGAATTCAGGAAATTTTGTATGACATTTTAGTATCTTTAAAATCTGTCGGGTTTTACCAGCCCACTGTGTATTACAATTACGGAGAGTTCAACAGATAATATTTTATATAGTAACGTATATGGCCAGATTTATGGTCGCAATTATCCCTTGTATAGCGACAAAATATATAAGGTGACGTCATATTCTGACACCGCAAGTCAGTAAGCTTTGGCCTCTAGCGATGGCAGCATGGTTCCATTTTTATCGCCTGTCACTATGCCTGTCACTTTCTCACATACTTGTTAGAAGGTGACAGGTATAGTGACAAGTGATAAAAATCCGGACGTGCTACAGCCGCGGTTCGCGTACAGCGCACAGAAAGCCTACCTGCGCCTACGTCACTTTGGGCTCGAATTAGGTCTTGGCTTCAAACGCAAAAATCTATCCAATTTCCAATCATGCATGACACTAAAGGGATCCACTGATTACCAGTTCGCCGGACGATATCGGCCTGTCAATTATTCGCAAAAGCTGACAATTGCGAATAACTGACAGGCAGATATCGTCCGGCGAACTGGTAATCAGTAATCACTAATCAGTGGGCCCCTGAAGGCCGTGTTTTACACAGTGAAAATAATAAACAATTATACAATTAATATTACATTTTAAATAAGTACATTGAGCATGCGTTTATATTTAAAACATTCTAATTTATACCTACTTAAAATGCCTTTATGTACAATGTAAACAAGGATTGTGCTTTATTATGTAAACAGTTGAATAACATTTTATTTACAAATCTACATGGCGTGTATTATTATTTTTTTTCATGATTTTCATTAGTTGTCTTAAGCAATAAACAAATGGTGACTTATTAAGTAAAGCTACTAATTTGCGCAATTGGTATAATCGTCTGTAAACCAATCTTGCCTCAAAAATTTAATAATTTATCTTTAAAACATTTTTTTGTAATCGACCCAAAATAATCTAGGTACAACATTAAATGGTACATTTAAAAACAAGGCAAACGAATTTGTTACCATTCAATTGCTGCATAGGAGCATGCAATTTAGGTCAGAAACAACAATTTATGACCTTTCCTTTTGCATTTTTTTTTCTAAATAAGACAAGAGTCAAGGTTTAAACTGCCTTAGCTCTTTTATACGCCATAAACAGTATACAATTCACTTCACTTTTTTATTATTACTCCTGTTAATCCCATTGCTTTCCATTTGTTTATGATTTTTAACGCCATCTTTGACGCGCCCATTAGATTTAGCACCATTGGCTTCAGGTTTCTTATAGGCTTTGTCGTAGAAGTCCCAGAAGAGATAGTAGAAGAAGATAGAGTTGGGAAGAGTGAAGACGACGGACCAGCGAGGGTAGCCGCAGTCGTAGAAGAGCAGCTGGGAGGAGTGGAGGAATGCTATGCAGAACTGGACCTGTTGAAAAATGATAATTTTGTTCAGACAACGAATTAAAAAAAAAACGTTGTAGCGCTTTTTAGGATTCCGTACCCAAAGGGACAAACGGGACCCTATTACTGAGACTTCGCTGTCCGTCCGTCCGTCCGCCCGTCCGTCTGTCACCAGGCTGTATCTCATGAACCGTGATAGCTAGACAGTTGAAATTTTCACAGATGATGTATTTCTGTTGCCGCTATAACAACAAATACTAAAAACAGAATAAAATAAATATTTAAGTGGGGCTCCCATACAACAAACATATTTTTTTTGCCGTTTTTATAAATAATGGCCTTCGTGCGCAAGTACGACTCGCACTTGCCCGGTTTTCTGGACAATACAGTTACTATAAATTTACTTAGCAATCTTGAGGCCTTTATCGGGGGTCTTCACCGAAAGGAATCGCTCAATAGAGAAACAATCACGAACATAGGTCTAAAATGCACTTTTAAAAAATTATAATAAATTTTACAGAAAGCTAAACTTATGAGAATTATTTCTAAAAATGAGCAATAGTATGCTTAGGAAAAAAAAAAAAAAAAAAAACAAATTAAAAAGCATGATATCCGCGCTCCCGGACACGCACTTTCATTTCACGCTTGCGCTCAGTGAGAGTGAGAGAAGAACACGAGCTAACTGCACCGTCAAAAATGCATTTAAATTTAAACTTTTGTATTTTTTTTTCTTATCGTAATAAACTAACCGAAAATCGTTTGTAAAGGAAGTGTCCTCCAGCGGCATTCGGTTCCTTAGCGAAGGGCTAAAATTTTGCTGGTTTTCAAGAATATTCTCTGTTTATTATTACGATGAAGTTAGTATAAAGTGTCTAAACTAAACATGCCGCTTGATATTTTAATATAGGCTTGGTTCAGATATATGTGGCCACTTTGTGGCCTTGGTCACTCCGGATGTGAATGCCCGACTGTGAGTGAGCGAGACAAGTGACTGATGTGAGTGACTAGGAGTGAGTGACCTGTTGTAAATTTGTTGCTATAGTTTGAAAAATAATGCTTCATGTCAATACCGACTATTACCCACCATTTGTAAAGTAGTGATGTAAGACTTCCACCAGCACAGCCGCTGGTACTTGGGTCCCATGGCAGCGAGCATGTAGTAGGAGTACATGATGATGTGCACGAACGAGTTGATCACGCCGATGAGCGTGCCGTGCCCGCCGGGGTAGTATCTGGAAGTATAAAGATAATTTTATTACAACTATTACATATAAAACATCTCTAAGACGCAAATATATTTATAATAAGGGTATGAAATAAGTTCCTAGTTGACTACGGAACCCTAAAAAATTATACAAGGACTCTTTCGAGTGGACAATGTACTCGTAATGTCTAATGAATAATGTACCTAAAACAACCCGACTTCACCATATCATGAAAGGTTTAAAGTACTCGACTAAATTACTTCATGCTATTCCGTTTTAACAGGCACTTTATTATTAAAAAAAAAACAGCGTTGACGTGGTTAAAAATAATTGAACATGCCACTTCGTATCTATTTTGCTTTGTTCAGATATTTGTAGACATCTTGGCAGCTCCGCTCGAAAAAAACGTGAGTTGACCTGTAACAAAGCGGTAGGGACCTAGTGACCAACTGTGAGTAACCGAACATAAGTGAATGTGAGTGACCGGTAGCTACTAAACGTGAGTGACTGAACGTGAGTGACGTGCTCTCCTAAAGTTTTTTTTTCGAAATCGTAATCTTATTCGGTCCCTAGAATATCATGGGCATGACGGTGTGATCTGACGGTCCTTCTTGCGGAGCACAAAGAATACCATGTCCAGGGGTTCCGACACTATCTTCGCTAAGAATTACAACATGCATATCTTACTTAGTCGCTCCCCAGGATATCATGGGCATGACGGTGTGATGGTACATGTGGAGGAAGGTGATCTGGCGGTCCTTCTTGCGGAGCACGAAGAACACCGTGTCCAGGAGCTCCGACATCTTCGCTAGGAAGTACACGTAGACTCCTCGGGCCACCTGGAATTGGAAAAGGATTGATTGATAAACTAAGAAAAACATTTGTCAAGTATCCAGAATCCTCTAGCGTTCCAAGGCTCTAATACCAGTACAAATAACCTGCTCTAATACTAGTAATAAATGACCTTTACTAAAATTTGAATAATTATTAAGTGGAACAGAGTCGCTTTTGTTTTCTAATACTATTGATTAAAATTTGACTGCTATTTCTTATGTGGTTACACGACAATACGGTTGTTTCCAATTTTTTGAAACGCTTGTAGGTATTACGTTCTATATTAACTAAAAGTTGCCCTAAAATTCAACTTATATACTAAAAACGGCTTTAAATATGTTAAGTTAACAAAATATATTTTGACAGATACTTTCGCGCCCAAAACGCTCTTTGAAAATTGTGTGACGTCACAGTTTACGGTTTGACACATAACTACATACACACGTAGAACTCGTAGAAGATACGAACTGTCAACTGACATTTGTCATTTGTTGTTTATCGCCTAACTGTCAACAGTGTCAATCCGAGAGTTGTGACGTTATCAGAATCTTCAATGACGTTTCGAGTTTGGTCACGTGACGTGTGCCAAAAGATATTTTAAATTCAATATTTACAACAATATGGCCATTACAGGTCCACTAAAAGTAGTTTAACATGTTCTTATAATCCAAAATAATTTATTGGGATACAATGGGGTTGGCCGGTCGAAGTATTAAACAGATGGCGCCATCATAGCTTGCCCTGTCAATCCCTAGAATTGTGTCAAATTCTTGTTTTTTTTTTTGGAATTTGGGACCTGGATTCCAGTACTTTAAGCCAAATCTCATAGAACAAAACTAGAGACAGGGGCAAGCTATGATGGCGCCATGTATGCAAACCTTTGACAGTTGCCAACCCCATTCTGCCCTAAGATTTGTAGATGGAAACAACCCTATTTAGTGTTTTTCGCTCGTGGCTCTTACTCCTCCGTATGTCAAAGAGCGTTTCAAGTTTAGTGTCTCTCTTCTATAATTTTCTCAGACTGATATTCTTGGTCCTTCTTAATCTACTTATAATAAGAACTATTTTACCTTCCAGGCTGTTCGATTGTGGAAATGCTGTTTCAGTAGAAATAAGACTAGATAAATGTCTTCCTATCTTCAAAAATTTGTTGAAAGTACACTATCTATCTGTGTCTTTAAAATGTATTATTGTAGGTGCAATAAATATATATTTTTATTTAATTATTCGTATATGTGTGTGTGTGCGTGCGTGTGCGTGCGTGTGCGTATGCGTGTACATGTACGTGTGCGTGTTCGTGTGTGTGTGTATAAAGGAACTTACTCGCATCGCTTCCGGGCTATCTGAGAAGTCGACGGGTTGGCATTTCCAACTGTATGTTCGGAGCCAGCCCGCATCTAGACCCTGAAAAGAAAAGTAATATATTAACTTTTAATATTTTGGTATTATAATTACATAAATAAAATTTACAACACGCAGTTTTCAATGAGCGCGGCCTACTCCTAGCTGGCGCCTGTTAAAAGAGGATAAGTATTCCGAATCATCATCATCTTCTTCGCGTTGTCCCGGCATTTTTCCACGGCTCACGGGAGCCTGGGGTTCGCTTGGCAACTAATCCCAAGAATTGGCGATTTTGGCGAAGAATTTCACCACACCAACGCGAGGCATATTCTAACTTTATTATACAAATAAACGTCATTAAATATTTATCATTAAAAAGTCAATTCTATCAGCGGACATAAAGAAACAACTCGAAATTTGCATCAGATTACTTTGCCTCACATGGTACCTACCTAAAGATAAAGATAGTTTATTTTCCAAGTAGGCATATTACAATGCGCTTATGAACTTCAAATAAAGCTAGCATGTACATGTACTCGTATTAGATAAAATGCAACTTTCTCATTCATATTTACGTTAATCTCTACTTAACTAAATTATAAATCAGCTATTTAGTGATATTGCTCTGTCTTTCGTATCAGGCGCTTTACAAACGCTTAAAATGGCGAAGGTAGTGATTTGTGTTGTTATAAACGTGTGTGACAATTAACACGAGTTAGTAATTCCTGTACCGCCCGTCGCCCGTGGCACGCACAATGTTTTCCATCACACTTATGAGAAAAAAGGGGAATAAATAAAACCTCTGCTCAATTTTATACGTACATTACAGATCACGTCGAAATTTCAAATTTACGAACCGCATCGCCTAGAAAGTCTGATGAACAAATAAATTTCATCCCTACGTCGAAATTTAGGATTTAAGGACCGCAATCGCCTACGTGTATTAACACCTTTTACGAGCAAGTGTGATGAAAAATTTGTTTACTGTCAGTATGACTCACGATAGTTTAAATTCGAGCAAATTAAATTATAAATAACTTATAATCAGCGCTGCTCAATTATGTACAATGACTGTCAGCTATTTATAATTTAATAATTGTGTGAAATGGCTGACACAGTAAGCTGTGTATCAGCATAAATTAAGCGTGTGTCAGCATAAGTGCTGAGCCCGTTCGTTTTGTCCCACATTCTAATTGTTTATGTCATTTTAGGGTTCCGTACCCAAAGGGTAAAATGGGTCTTCTGAAACTCGAAGGGCAGCCTATAGGCCATTTAGCGAGGGCCCCATTTTCGCACGAACTTCAGGTACAGGTAGAGAATGGTCAGCCCGGGGATCAGGCTGGTGATGAAGAACCAGTCGTTGTTGCGAAGATCTGGAAGATACATATAAACTTATCTCATGGAACAGCCAGCAGCTAACAAGCACCTACAAGAAGTTGTACACGATGAGCGTCTTCTGAAAATGGAAGGGAGGCCTGTCGGCCATGTAGCGAGGGCCCCATGTTCTCACGAAGTTCAGGTACAGATAGATAATGGTGAGCCCTGGGATCGGGCTGGTGATAAAGAACCAGATGTTGACGCGAGGATCTGGAAGGTACATGTAAACTTACCTCATGGAACAGCCAGCAGCTAACAAGCACCTGCAAGAAGTTATACACGATGAGCGTCTTCTGAAACTGGAAGGGAGGCCTGTCGGCCATGTAGCGGGGGCCCCATGTTCTGACGAACTTCAGGTACAGGTAGAGGATGGTCAGCCCTGGGATCGGGCTGGTGATGAGAAACCAGTCGTTGGTGCGAGGATCTGGAATATTACATGAAACGGCTATATTTAGAATGCGTCTTACCTAGGCGTCGTACCCGCAAAAACACTGGACGTAGATAAGTTAGGTACTTATAAGTAACTTATCTACGTCCAGTGTTCTTGCGGGTACGGTTTTTTGCAGGATCCTGTAGTATACGTGCAGTGTCCCGCAAACAGAATGCTCGTGGAACCGTTACTATGTTAGCGCGTATGCTAAAACGGGATCCTGCAGAAAAACGTACCCGCGATAATCTGGACGTAAGTGGGAAAAAAATCTTGCTTGAATGGAGTTTGAAACTTAAATACCTAGTAACATTAAGGGCTGGAGTGGAGGCCTACAAACTAAAATGAAAGTTGCTGGTTAAAACCCCAGTTCATGTCAATAGCTAAAAACCAGGTTGAATAACACCAAATTGATTTGCCCTCGTTCCGCTCTTTTTGTATGAATAAAAGAGTAGTAAATAAAGAAAATATACGTGCACCCGATAAATAATTTAAATTTGAAACAGATGTCATGATAATGAGCAGAGCTACATCATAGTTGCGATCCGTAATATATAAAATCAAATTCAAGTCACTAACATAAAATTAATACAATAAGAATGCAAAGGTTACCTGTGTAGTTTATTAATGTGGTTACTACCGTGAAATCCCGGTTGAGGTACTGTGTGGTTTTAAAATACCTATTCTATAAAATACAGTGTGTTATTAGTTCTTACGAAAACAACTGTCAAATACAATCTTTCATCCTAGAGAAAGTATGGCAGGAATCAAGCATTTTATATAAAAGATTTCATTTTAAACGAGTTCTTTTAAGTGCAGATATGGCTGATATGCTAACCATTGCAAATTGTAACCAGTTAGCGTTCAATTGTTAAACATCCTAATAGAACATTATGATTACCCAACAAAAGGTATCGCTTCACACGTAGACAAAGAACGTTTTTTTACAACCATTGTGTTAAAAGGCATTATGTGATCACGGTCAACCGTAGTGGATCAAAAAGTATAATGTCAATAACCTTTTAATAACTTCCTGAATGCCTAGTTTGTCTAGCCTAGCTGATTATATTCAAGACTTTTGGACTTCAAATTATAGTGTTAGAACTGAGGTGAATGACATGAGTGGGTTTCGGTCTGTTTCATTTCTTAAATAAAGATGCAAATGCACGTATGTCCATGTTTGGTAAAGCGTGGGGTTTCATAATAAGAGGTCCTGGGGTTCAATTCCAGACTCATACTAATGAGTTTCTCGAAACTTATGTGTGAAATATCATACGACATTTGGGCCTATTTTCATTATGCTGTCGATTTCTTTTTCGTTAGATTTCGACTAAATTTACAGGCTTGAAGATCTTATTCTGGGTGGGATATATATGAAATCACAAGTTGTCTCGAAAAAAATGTATCAGTGACTCCGATTGCAACGCTTAAATTACCAATATAAGTACGTTTTTAGGCCTTCAAAGTTTAGGTCACACTTTTTCGTCGATACTTAAAAAAGCCATAATCTATTCTAGTTGGGTCTATAGGGACCGTGCGCGTTGGAGGGTCTGCCATCTTGTGGTCTGAATCGGAACCATAAACATGCACATTTACATGTCAAGTGTTTTCTTGTGCATAGTTGGTTCTGCCATCTTGTGGGCTACATTGGAACAATAAACCTCACATTTACGCTTCGCGCCAAAAATCTGACAGCTCCTGTGCTGCCTCCTACAGTTCATGCACGCTCCCTATAATCCAACAAAAAATTACACAAACCCAATACCGGCTAGTTCCACAAATATATGGTTACGTTACAGGCTTTAGTACCTAATCATGTTGTTTAGGTATTTGAGTTTCATCGGAATCATTTTAAAATGGGCCAAAATTTAAAGTATTCGATCCAAACGGAAATTATGAAACCTCACTCCAATCTAGTAGGCCATCTTTGGATCTTGTTCTGTTGTTGTTGTAAGTTGTTGTTTGTTGTGTATTTTGTAGATCTTCATCGTGTCTTATTATTTGTTTTTTTTTGTTGAAGAATCAGTTTAGATGGTTGTAAACCTTAGCGATAGTGTTGTTCCTGACCTATTCGAGCGACATGTGGATGCGGATTTCGGTAAAAAAATGGTTCCATGGCCCATTTACTCAATTTTAATTGTTTTAATGCATTGATATTTTGTGTAAAGAGAGTAATAAACTGTCATTACATTATTTTAAAAGATTGTTTCTGAATCACTATCGTGGATAAATTTTTGAAAAATGGCAGTTAATTTGATCTCATTTTCGGTACCTAGCCTAGTAGAAGTATAAAAGATCTTCTGAATAAACGAAAATAATAACTATGTACGCTATGAATACCTATCTAGTTAGGTCTTCTTTGCATCTTGTTCTTTGTTTGTTGTTTCGTTATTTGTTGTTGCTTGTATCTATCTAGGAGGTCCTCCTGACATAATGTACAGTACAAATAACTCGTTTGTTGTTTGTTTGTTGTTGTTGTTTGTAGTGTTTCTTTGTTGTTGTTGTTTGCAATACCTGCTAGTTCCACAAACAGATGGTTGTAGGCCTTAGCGATAGTGTTGTTTGTGAGCTGTTTGAACGACATCTTGGTGGTTCCTTTTGAACTGTCACGTTGAACAGGCCCGCATTTTTTTGTTGTACGAACTAGCTGAATTCTGGAAAGAATGAAAACAAATATTTTAATTACTGATTTAAATAGCAAAGAGCCCGAATCAGATTAAACGACTTGTCAGCGTTTTGAGCTTATTTTGATACATCATCAATTTGGTAATGAAACACGCAATATGTGATTTGAAATATACCACGCAATACAACATTTTAAGTTGCGTCCGCTTGTCGGGTTGGTTAATCGCCTATATTATTTAATTAAAAATCTTGAATACTCAATAAAACTTTATTATTTTTCATCAAAATACAACAATTATAGTAATATAATAATTAGTCAAGAAAAAGTGCCCATTTATGATACTTGCGACATTTCCGAGTTGTGAAGTGGGCAACCATTCGTTTTGTTATGCAAACTTTTAACAGCTTACTCACATGTCTGTGTCGGTTGCTTTAGTTTCAATCTTTTGAACGACGAAATCCCTTAACGGTGTCATAAGTTGTCGTACCCATAGTGCCAAGAACGCTAGTAAGTATAATGTGCGTTATGACGTTCTCCGCCGGACCTTAATTTTACCCTTGTTACTCGTACGTTATTTACTCGCAGAACCTCCTTGGTTTTGTACACGGAATAAAGATTTCTTTGAGCAAAACCAAGTAATGTAGGAAGAATATTTACATCCTCGTACAAAACTGGAAATGTTATCGGTAATGTGCAAAGAAAAAATACTTCTTAATACATTACCGGGTTTTGTGCGAAGAATATTTTTTCCTTGTACATTGCTGATAATGTAACTCGGTTATGTACGAGTAACAAGGGTAATTTTAAGTAAGATCTTAACTAGCTTGTACCAATGATGTTGGCGTGTGTCTGGAATGTATAATCAAACTTCTTACGCGTTTTATTTCATCTACCTACGTAATTAATAATTTATTTTTGTATTATGTTAGAAATTAACAGATATTTTACGCGTTTTATCGAATTACCTGATTGGTAGATAAAAAAAAACATAATCGCAGCGCTCATAAGTACTGATGTGCTACCGGAGAGTTGCCGAAATTACGATATTTTCATTTCCATGTTTCGGAAACTTGCACACTCTTGTATGAAAATCGAAATTTTTCATTTCTAAAATCAATTTTTCTTTTGTTTCCTGTGAAAATTTCCGTGGACTTCTCCAACTTCTTTGAAACTCTCTGCACTCATAAGAATTTAAAAAAAAATTGACCTTTTAATGATTGTTATTAGGTTATTACAGTACATTGACTGACTTATTAGCACTTAGCAGTGTCAAACTGACATATTCGCAAACGTCTGCGCAACTTACTTTCTCTACATCCCTCTCGCACTAATACGCGAGTACGGTAATGGTAAATACAGGGTGCACAATTTCTCACCTACAATAAGTTACGATGTGAATATTATTTACGTCATATTCATATTCACTTATTAATAAAATTACAAATTTTACAAGTCAAAAGGGTAATACAACACCATACTGAGCAACTTTTACTATGGGACCAACCCCGAAATCCTGAAATAAAAATTGTCTGTTTTATACATTTTGGCTTTTTGGTATATATTCACTCCGTTAACTATTGCAGGTGAAGATTTTCACCCTAAATGTCAGTAGGTACCCCTAGTGTAAATTTGATCGACATCATAACGTGACGAACGCGTTTGCGTTAAGTCTCATTTTGTATAGGATTTTGAGTTTCCAAAACGTCCCGCTTGGCGCGCTCTTTCTAAATCCAATACAAAATGAGACTAAACGCAAACGCGTACGTCACGTTTCAAAATCGAATTTATTTACACTAGGGGTACAGTTTGATGGTGGTAGCCACACTAATAAATATATGTATACTTTATTTAAATAAATAAATATTATAGGGACATTTTTAACCTTTTGAACGCCACGCCTATCGTACGCGGCGCGTAATCGTGAACCTTGTCGGTACGCATGAAGGCATGGGTTGGGCTGTAGCTGCGCGCGTCATATGACGTCTTTGGCGGTCAAAAGTTTAAACAAATTGACTAAGTCCCACTGTTAGCCAAGAAGGCTTATTTATGGGTACTCAGATAACGACATAGGTACATAATATACAAATACTTAAATACAAATAAAACATCCATGACTCACTCATCATGATATTTGACATTCATAATCTCATTGTACAATACAATACAATACAATACAAATCCTCTTTATTGCACAACCTCTGAAAAAATGTACATGGAAACACATAAAATACATGAAGATAGACGTAAACAACAGGCGGCCTTATCGCTACAGAGCGATCTCTTCCAGACAACCTTTTGTAGTATACGCCTATTGGAAAATAAACTATCTTTATCTATAAAATGTGTTATACTACACGACTTTTAAGTAGGTATTTACATATGTATGCTTGAACATCTCGAGCTAAAGTAGCACAAGTAGGTGGAGAGAAATATCGCTTACATACGTTTACTCATATAATATTTACATACATTATTTTAACATGATAGTTTGTTGCTAATTTTGACACAACATATATTTGCTTAGTCATTTTAAACGATGTTTAAGTCATCACATTTAAAAATAAAAAACCGGCCAAATGCATGTCAGGCCATTGAGGCCATGCTCAGAGTAGGGTTCCGTAGTTACTCTTCCGTCACAATAAGCTAAATTGGAGCTTAAAGTATAGTAGATTGAACAACCAAGGGATGAACTGTGGATGTATGTCTTTTTACTATGAAGGGGAAACTTTTTGCGATAACTCAAAAACAGCTAAACTGATCATATCCGCTATAGTTTTCGTTTAATGTATTTTTTAAGCTCTACTTCCTAGATTTTTTTCATATTTTTTGGACCTATGGTTCAAAAGTTAGAGGGGGGGAGGACACA
Source organism: Cydia pomonella (assembly GCF_033807575.1). Taxonomy (NCBI): domain Eukaryota; kingdom Metazoa; phylum Arthropoda; class Insecta; order Lepidoptera; family Tortricidae; genus Cydia; species Cydia pomonella. The sequence goes on from NW_026907846.1 coordinate 215,384, forward strand.
ATTTTTTTTCTTTCGGAGCGTTTATCACCGAATATATTCACTTTATCAAAAAATGTTTGTTGAAAACCCCTTTTTGTTTTGAGAGAACTTTCCAACGATATCACACAAAGTAGGGTTGAAGCAAAAAAAAAATTTCACCCCCACTTTACGTGTAGGGGAAGTACCCTAAAAAAAAAAATTTTTAGATTTTATTGTACGCCTTTCTCGGCTTTATTGATTTATATATTCATGCCAAATTTCAGCTTTCTAACACTAACGACCACGGAGCAAAGCCTCGGACAGACAGACAGACAGACAGACGGACATGGCGAAACTATAAGGGTTCCTAGTTGACTACGGAATCCTAAAAATGGAACTTAACAGCATGTATAGATCGTGTCATTCACAAAGACACCTACCTTGACTCGTATTAACATGTTATTAAAGGTTAGATTTGACAAATCTGCGCGTCATCGTGGATGACACGAACTATAGCGTAGGTACCCAATAACTGGCTCACATGGTTAAATGTATCGTTGGGATTCGAACTGTTGTGGAATCATAGTTGGCGTTGTAACTGATAATTTCCTTAATAAAATGAGTGACGGAATGAACCTTGAAATTGCGACAGTAATGCGGCGGCGAACGTACATTATTTTATCGAGGAAATTGATAGATTATTGCATATAGAGCAATGCAGTTGCAGTCTACATATATCGGAACGTCACCTTTACTGCTGCAGTGTTGGGCCGTAAGATTATTGCCTAATATGTCAAATTTCCAGGCATCTACATGAACTGCGAATGTCATCTCGCTTTGTGTGGTAGGGCACAGGGCACAGCACAGCGGATGTCATTTCAGATCTAGAGCAGAGCCCAACTGGGGAAGTACCTCCACCTTACAGAAAACCGTAGCCAAATAACACTAGACCCTGCTCATAGTGTTGTGTTCCTGCCGGTGAGTAAGGTTACTGGAGCTTAACGAGGATACCGGGTATTAGGGGTCGGCAATGAGCATTTAACACGCCTGGAGTTGTAGGCGTCCATAGGCTACGGAGACTGCTTACCATCAGGCGGGCCGTATGCTTGTTTGCCACCGACGTAGTATTAAAAAAAAAAAAACTAAAAAAATGTTTGCAAACAATCCCACAGACGTATTATAAAAAAATGATATTTGAGGCAGCAATGTGGTGCCGCAATACTGCAACAGTAACGCTGGTGCAGTCTGGATCAGAATGTTACCTGAAGTATATTATTACCAAATAACTTTATAGTGTACTTAAAAAAAATAATCAAATCATAAAATCAAAATGAATCAATCAATAAGCAAAATTGAAAACACTATTTTAAAACGTTATGGTCATTTGCAGTATTGCAGCGCGACATTACTGCCGACTGCGTTACTGCCAAAAATGACAAAAATCCGGGCAGCAACAGGAGCATTCCACGAGATTGTACAAACGCGAAATTTCTGAAGATTTCCAGGTACAAGAGTCTGTGACTAATGGTCAAAAATATGCACAGAAAAATAATCGCCTGCTCTAAACGATGAAAAAAGTCGCAACACAGCCCGTGGAATACTCCAACAACGATTTGGACATTTAGGTATAGCAACAACGAAAGCAGTAATTATTAATGTCGCGGTGCAATATTGCTGCAGTAATACCACGTCGATAAAAGTAGGTATTTGCCAAGTATATGTATTTGTTATAGCACGTAAAACTATGCCTCAAATCAGGAACACACGACACACGGTAAATAAATCAAAAAAATATTCGAGAGTAGGTAGATGTAGTACCAAAAGGTTAACACATTTATCTATGCCTATCAAAAGAACATTTTAAATCCGTATCCCATGAAATCAATGGCAGGCCTCAATAACCCTTGACCTTTCTAAAGTACGCATAAATAGGACAAATACATACCGTCACTATGGATATAGGAAGACAATATGAACCAAATCATAGCACAATATGGAATAATTTTTAGTACATTTTGGCACATTAACACGCGTGCGTCCGTCTCGAAGTTCAGAATGAAACTGAGCGAGCTTTGAGGGTGGGAGGAATTCTTCCTCTCCCTATAGCGGCCATATTGATAAACATAACTTTCAAATTCTCCTAACTTTCGCTTTTCCTCGCTTGGCATTTGAACTTTAACAATAAGAATTAAAGCTCAATTTTGTTTGGATTTAAATTGAATTTGTTAGTTTCGGTAAGTCAAGGTCGCCGTTTAATGAGGGAGGCAATGCGGCCTATTTGATTTTCACCCAATTCGTGCGCGGTATGACGTTTGTATACGATTTGATATAAAGTTTACAGTTTATTATTATAATTCGTATATATCTGCTTCAAACAACGTTGTTATTGTCTCCCCGACGCAAAAAGGTGTGTTATAAGTTTTACCGCTATGTGTGTGTGTCTGGGGAACCATTCCTCTTAAACGGGTAGACCGATTTGAATGCGGCTTTTCTATTTGAAAGCATTTTCTTTTAGCGGTGATTCTTAGATATGTTATATCAAAATCGATTCATTGCGTTGGTTTTATTTTATTTAACAACGTATAATAATAATTTGATTGTTTCTATATTGGTGAATAAATAATACCTAATTATTTTATTAATTGCTATTAGGTAGTATAATGACGGCTTGGTTATAAAAACGTATTTTGCCCTATATCCAATTTGTTTTCTTATACGATAACGACATAATTACGTAATGTACATATTATCGCACTAATGCACCACCTAAAGTAAAGTAGAACCATATGTACGGACACGTCTGAAAATATCGATACGAAAATAGTGCCAAAAATATGTATACACGACTTTATTGCCCATATATTAAGGTATATACATATTTTTTGCACATTTTTCGCACCGATATTTTCAGACGTGACTGTACTGTGAAATTGTTACATATGTCAAAACTCTTGCGCGGCATTACAATATTTGACGTTGACATTTGCCACCTTGTGTGCATTACAATTGTGCCGCTCTTGGCCATCTTGGCACAATTCCCGTGGAGTCATTTTTGTGCTCCAGTTAGGCTTCTATAGTTATTCTAGTTCATTGACTGGTTCAAAAATCTTTTCATTGTCGTGTTTCTGACCACTCTGTCACGCTTGCTATATCTTCTATTAAATAAATAAAAAAGTCGAGTGCTGTATGTTTTTCTAGCTGTAGATCATATTTTACATTAGCAAAATTAAAAACAAATTTCGACTAATACAAAAAGCTCTACTCCGTCTCAAATTTTGGGGACGAAAACAAGGCAACGAAAATAATGAACACGACTGAGCCTAATTATTGCCCATATTTTCAAGTCACATCAAGTTATACATAGGTTCAATATCTGAGTTTACAAAAAACGTCACCAGTCTATGTCGAAATACCTAATGAGCATAATTTACCTAACAATACATTACCTAGATATGAGTAACGCCTCTTTCGGAAGTCGGTCAAAAGTTAGCATAAGCAATTAAAATCTCACTTACTCAAGCAAAACATGAACTAAAATATTGCAATTTCAAAAAGGCTCATCTTACTTAGAACATCAATAACATACTCTCCTGTTTAACCAATACTAAACCAATACATTTTGCAACTCAGCCCATACACCTGATGTAGTAAAACTAAGTACCAATTTACGAAGACCCCTCCAAACTATACACTCCCATACATACCAGGGCTCTTGTTATTTTGCCGTATACATACAAGCCAGGTTAATTCATGCGTTTCTAATGCACTTTAACACTATCGCAATACAGGCTAGTCTTGTTTGTTTTAGTAACTGTGACGAAATGTCTAGGCTTGTTGGCCTGAATACCTCGGTCCAAAGACCACGGGAAAACGTCAGATGTTAGCTTATATTGCTTAGGACGAACCTAATTATGATCTAGGCTAATAGGCCATTGAGAGGAAAATGCAGGTGACAAATGTCACGTATTTTTTTATAAATAAATTATAAACTAATGCCATGAAAACTATTTTTTGGTAATCCATCCACACCACAAAGTGTAAGGGTTTTTGTCGACAAATTCAAGTTATTCATGTAAGAAGATTTTGGTGCCACGATAAAAAACTTTTCAAACAATGATTTAATGCTTGTTTTTAGGTTTCGTACTTAAAGGGTAAAAAGGGACCCTATTACTAATTGTAAGACTCCACTGTCCGTCCATCTGTCTGTCCCTCTGTCACCAGGCTGTATCTCAATGACCGTGATAGTGAAACAGTTGAAATTTACACAGATCATGTATTTCTGCTGCCGCTATAACAACAAATACAAAAAACAGAATAAAATAAATATTGAAGGGGGCTCCCATACAATAGACATTATTTTATTGCTGTTTTTATAGATAATGTTACGGAACCCTTCGTGCGCTATTCCGACTCGCACTTGGCCGGTTTTTTATTCTTAATTAACTCTGCACAGATCTTGCAATGAGAATGAGTGTTTACAAAAGTATTTTCTTTAGGAAATTATGACGTTTTTAAGAGCGTACTCCCATCTTCGGACGACCGGTTTGGCCTAGTGGGTAGTGACCCTGCCTACGAAGCTGATGGTCCCGGGTTCAAATCCTGGTAAGGGCATTTATTCGTGTGATGAGCATGGATATTTGTTCCTGAGTCATGGGTGTTTTCTATGTATTTAAGTATTTATAAATATTTATATATTATATATATCGTTGTCTAGGTACCCTCAACACAAGCCTTATTGAGCTTACTGTGGGACTTAGTCAATTTGTGTAATAATGTCCTATAATATTTATTTATTTATTTATTTATTTATCTTAAATGCCAGCAACGCACTTACAACCCCTCTGGTGTTGCAGGTGTCCATGGTCGGCGGTAATCGCTTACCATCAGGTGATCCGTCTGCTCCTTTGCCTCATACAATACAATACAATACAAATACACTTTATTGCACACCTCAATATGCCTCAATACAGAAACAGTACAAATAATACAACACATAAAGAAGAGGTAAACAACAGGCGGTCTTATCGCTAAAAAGCGATCTCTTCCAGACAACCTTAAAATCATATATCATTAAAAAAAATAGTCACGCCAAATTCAGTGCACACTTAGCTTGGTCTGATTTATAGATTTTAATTGGATCCATGCAAAAAATGAACACAATGTGACTTTTTTAGACGTGTTTTTTCCATAAACGGACATATCAATATTGTTCACCTTCCTTCTAATGCTCAGAAAACGAAGTATGGGTACAGATATAGTTTACTTGTACAGTCAAGGTATTAAATATCGATACGGACAGTGACAAAAATATGTACACACTACCTTAATATGAAGGCAATAAGACCTTATTGCCAAAAATATGTATACATATTTTTGGCCCTTTGTCCGTATCGATATTTAATACCTTGACTGTACTCAAATAAGAATCAATTAAGGCCTTAACTGTGTTCAAAAGTTTTGAAAGTCACCCAATTACGTTAAAAGATTTAGACGCTGATATATTCTTCATACAGTCTGCCCACAAATTGTATGGTTACAACAAGGTCAATGGACTCCATTGCTGCCTTGTCATATCCGACATGTGCTTAGATAAAAAATAATTTTGAGAAAAATATCATGGTATAGTCAGTCAGTCTGAATATCAAATTTGTTGCTTTATTAAATTTGACGTTTCCTGTAGTCTGTAACATTACTGCAGCAGATTGCAGCGTGAGATTACTGACGATTGCATTACTGCAGTAGTATTGCAGCGTGACATTACTGACGATTACAATACTGCAGGAGTATTGCAGCGCGACATTACTGCCCATTGCATTACTGCAGCAGTATTGCAGCGCAACATTACTGCCGAATAAATTACTGCAGCAGTATTGCAGCGCAATATTACTACCGATAGCAATACTGCAGGAGTATTGCAGCGCGACATTGCTGCCGATCGTATTACTGCTGCAGTATTGCAGCGCGACATTACTGCCGATAGCATTACTGCAGCAGTAATTCAGCGCGATATTACTTCCCGGGTTTTTGACATCGCAATATATTATAATGCAGCGGTACCTAATCGTCGAGTGAGAATACGTTTGTGCCATACGCCACTTACATTGATTGGTTAGCAGGAAAGCGAAAAAAAGCAAAACAATATATTTTTCCGAAAGTTTTATATTTAGGAAATATTTAACTTATTTATCATTTAGCCACATATGTATACAAATATTTTTAATACAGTGGTAATCATGAAATAAAAGCATTTTTATTTTTTGTTTTTGATGACCGGTCTGGCCTAGAGGGTAACAACCCTGTCTACGAAGCTGCTGATGGTCCAGGGTTCAAATCCTAGTAAGAGCATATATTTGTGTGATGAACACGGATATTTGTTTCTGAGTATTGGGTGTTTTCTATGTATTTAAGTATTTATAATTATATATTTATATCGTTGTCCAGGTACCTACAACACAAGCCTTATTATTGAGCTTACTGTGGAACTTAGTCAATCTATACATATAATAAAGCTGAAGGGGGTCGAAAGTCTGTACACGCAAGATATTCGAAAAAAAATAGGCTGGGGATACTAAGAATCGTTAACAGAACACGTTCCAACAGTTTTTAGAATTTTTGTCTGTTTGTCTGTTTCTCTGTTTGTCTGTTTATTTGACCTCGCATCACGTGAAAACGGCTGAACGGATTTTGATGCAAACTTTACTAATCTGTCGAGAAAATGCCCGGCCAAGTTATAGGCTATACAAATTCAACCCCTAGAAGGGGGGGGTAGCCACTACACTCGATTGAGTTAAGTTTGCACCTGAATCTTATGGCGCTACTTAGGAAGGAGGTGCAAACTTTTACAACAAATATGTGCTACGAGTATCGAGTACCCTGCTAAACTAACAGATATGGTGCTGAAATTAAGCCACCGAGGAAGGATTTTGCCAAATTAACTCTAAAGTTAGAAGAGGGGGGTACGGATATCAATTCAATTTCAAGTGTGTTGATGTAATAATACAACGAAATTAAACGACACTAAATTAATTGCCATACATTGCACAGTGCCATCTTTTGGGAAACTGAGTAAAAGTTTAGTAATCAAGTAAACTAATAATTTTTAAGAAAAAAAAACCGACTTCAATGAGGTAGACCGGTGAAAGAACGATTATTGTTGATTTTTGATTTCATACAATTAAATTAAAAAGACAGCGTCCTACGCCTAATTATGTATAAAAGGAGGTAACATGTTTTTTTTTGTCACTGCACCCACCTTGACACATTTCAGATTTGTCCTATGGTTGACTGGTAAGATACTCGCAATAGGGTATTCGACTGTATTTAAGATAAATTATTTCACACCATGCATGAAATAAAGCACCAGATAATTATTAAAAAAACTAAATAGGATAGAAATATAAAAATGTGTCTTGAAAACCTAACCACTTGACAAACATGCACAGAGAACAAATTGCCAAACGTGAACTATGCATCGTTGAAGAGTTCCATTCTGTTCATCATGAACAGCTCCACTTCATCAAATGTCACTTCTACAAATGTAAATACTTGATTTGTTGATGGAAATACAAAAATCACTATATGTATGCCTTTCACATTTGAAGAGTTCCCTCGATTCCTCATGGACCCCATCGTCAGAACTCGAACTTGACAAAAATTTGTCTTGAAAATCTAATTTACTTAACAAACACAGCGAAGAGGACAAATCGCCAAACGTGTACTGTGTATCGTTGAAGAGTTCCATTCTGATCATCATCAGCAGTTCAACTTCATCAAATGTCACTTTTTTAAATGTAAATGCTAGATTTGTTAAAGAAAATACAAAAATCATTATATGTATGACTTTCATATTTGAAGAGTTCCCTCGATTCTCCTCCTTTTGAAATCTTGAAGTCGGTTAATAATGTTTACTTACATAGTTAAGTAGTGGCAAAATCAACACACATATCAACACGCGTATAACTGCATAATTATCTAAAAAAATATTTTCTCCGTCATGAATTATACCTAATCGTAATTTTATCGTATCCATATTCATACGTATCGCCTCTTTTAAGCACTTAATAATGGCTACGAAGGTGGGTACTATGAAAAATAAAATCTCTGATGTTTGCGGTGTAAATGTCAAACGATTTGGGACTCGCATTTTATACGCGTTAAAATGCCATAAGAACTAAAAACTGAAAATGCCTTATGAAAAATGCCGAGTGTAGTTTAATTAAGTGGTACCTAATTGTAAAATATTTTATCTAGACTACAGTCCTCTAGCGTATCCATCTGTCAACTTTACTTCAAGTTCCACCTCCAGGGGAGAGGCAGAGAAATTAGCGGTGAATGAGCCGGTTACTGACACAGACCGAATACCACGCGAGCGGAGCCGCGGGCACAGCTAGTGTGTAATAATGTCCTATAATATTTATTTATTGCCATATTCCGTTTTTGATGAGTAAATGTTAAACGCACAATGTCTGAGATGACACAAAGTTTTGAGTATGTCACAATTTTCGTGATAATTTTTTGTTAACAGAGTATAAATTATCGTATAAAAAGCGGGTGTGGCACAATATTTTTGAAAAATAAGGTTTTTTAAAAACCGACTAGACAGTGTCAATTATAGCATATTTTTTGTTTAAGGAATCATTTTGCTTGAAAATGGATATGGCTCAAACGTATTCTCACCCGACGTAATGCTAGTGCAATCTGAATTCGAACGATGCCTATAGATAACTCTGACGTAGTCAATTATACCTTGATAACGACAACACCTTAATTGTTACACGTGAAGGAAAAATAGAATAGCTGCTAATTTGTCGCACGAAACAACATTGCCCTGCCGCGACATCGCGTTAGTAGGTACGTGACAAAGATGACCGATTTGCCGTCGAAAAGTTTCTCAAATTGCGAAATTTCTGGAAACTTTACATATTTTTGTATGAGGACTGAAATTTTCCGTTTCTAAATTGAATTTTTTTGAAATTCCGTCAAATGCTCGTCGGTGGTAAAGAATTAAGAGGGAAATATATCACGTACTCGTACAAAAAGAGAAAATATTTTTCCACTTTCTAATTATTTTTCATTCTCCATAATTTTTTAGTCTGTTGACAGAACCACGGGGCACGCGAGCCCGAGCACGTCCGCGCGCCAGGTGGGCGGACGAGATAGTAGCGACAGCAGGGCAAAGGTGGCTCGATACAGCCACAGACAGAAATACATGGAACACTTTGGGGGAGGCTTTTTCCCAGAAGGGGTCCACACACCTATGATTTCATTTTAGTTCTTATAAATTTTCTTTAATGCTTAATTTTTATATTGACAGAATGAAAAACTAAGTTTACAGGTTTTTCTTTTATTTTCAAAATTTGCAATATAAGAAATATATTTATTTTAAAGCGAAACCTATAAACCTAGAATATGCTGAAGCTATGCTGCTATGCTGAAGCGTATGACACCAAAATTAAAGGGATTTCTTAAGATTTAGTTAGTGGAAACCGTTTTCTACTAAAATGGAATTTCATAGAAAAAGTACCGTTATTTCGTTAGGATCGCAAAGCTATTCTTCCCTCTTAAACATACAGCAGATAAAAGTTAGTCTCGAAAATATAAATAAACTAGTTTTAGCTTTTTATTATTTTTCTGTAATTTACTATAAATAAAACAATGCTCTAGATTATATAAGAATAAAATTTTACCTCAGTCACAAACCCAATTGCAAGAAATTCTCCTTTGTTGAAACTGGTGAGAAGAAAACGCTCTAATAGGTTATTTCTTCTTGCATCTTAGCCAAAAAAACATGACAACGAATACCTAAGTAAAGTTTTTGTTTTCACAGATTAAAATTGTGAGTTGGGTATTTCCGCGTAACTCGGACATGACAACGAAAAAATAAACTATTGAATTTAGAATGTGTCTGAATGTAGAATAAACAAATGAGGGTAGCAGAACAATTTTAATACCCTTAAGTCAATAATAAGTCAACGGTTGTCATAATTTCCGACATTGTAAGTGCTGCTTGCGGAATCAACTACGAACGTAAAATAAGTGATTATAAATATTACGACTTTAATTGATTTTTACGCAAAGAAGAGGTAAGTAACCTTTATTTATCTGTTGTCTATTAAATTATTCACGCGGTACTTTGATTACAATTATCATAAGTTGAAAGAAAATGATGTAAGAGGAGAATGAAAATTGCATGTCGTTGAGTAACGTGAGTAACGCAAAAAACAATATTTTTCATTTACTGTACTGAAGTTTTGGACAAATGAACTTATATTGAACTATGTGTATATGATTTGGCTTAGATGATGTCATTCTCGCGGTTTATTTCTCCGCAAAAGTGTTATTTTAAAGAAATACTTGACTTGAGATACTTGTAACGTGAGTCACAGTGAATCTCGTTATTGCAACTGTAAAGCGAGTAACTAAATATTTTAATGTATTTTGTAGCTACAATGCCTCTATCAGCGGCAGAAAGGGCAAAAAGAAGAAGACAGAAGCTGAAAGACGAAGGAAAGTATGAAGAGTATAAGAAAAAACATAGGCTTGCCGTCAAAAAATTGTTATCGTGTCTGATAATCGGCACCATGATAAAAACACGGCGACCATCTTTATAGATCGCATACTTCAAAAGCTGCCAAATAACATTAAAGAAGTCCATCTGTGGTCAGACGGCCCTGCATCACAATTTAAAAATCGCTTCATTGTCGAAGCAATAAAACTCTTGGAAAAACGAAATGGAGTACACATCATCTGGAATTATTTTGCTACCTCCCACGGCAAGGGTCCTGTCGATGGAATTGGTGGCTCTCTTAAGAGAACTGTGAGACTTCAAGTTATGACCAGAAAGGCTGTTGTATTTAATGCAGAACAGTTTGCCAATGCGGCAAACGAGTCTTCTGTACAAGTCATCAACCTCTCTCCTCAGGAAATTGAAAAAATATTTTCTAAGGCTCCAACTGTTACTAGCATATCAAAGTATCATATATTATTTATTAAGTATCATTATTGGCAGTGTGGCGAGTTGGAAAAAGCACAAATATCTCAAGCATTCGACAAAGGTGTAAAAGAAAAACCAGGTTATTAACCCCAAATTATACATTATACCGAAATGGAAAAACAAGATGACATAAACCCACTAGCTGAAAAAAAAAATTTATAGCCTATATACAATTTATTTTATCTAATTCTAATAATAATAAGTAAAAAATATGCTATTTGTTTGCTAGAAATGATAAAAAAATATCAAAATATTCTAGGTAGTCGCAAGTAACGTGATTCACGAAATCGCTGTAACGTGAGTTCGTGAGGTTTTATAGTTTATTTTAATAAGTGTGTATCTTTGATTTCATTTGGTTAACTATTAAATAAGCTTGATTATTTATGTCATTGTGTTGTTATTTTGTTAAAACAAATTCATTCAATAATCAAAGGGAAATCAATAAACACAAAAGGCGAAAAACTCCGTGTCCATTTCTTGTAACGTGAGTCACAGAGTTATTTTCTACTTTTCTCCAATTTCCATAATTTGTTGGAGAAAAAGTACTTCGACAATTCATTCGCAGTAATGTACTCTGTGATATTATTATCAAGTTTTCGAGGTAGAAAGCTCTTGATCTCAAATATACGACAAGATTGTTAGGAATAGTGACTACAAAGTAACGTGAGTCACCGTGGATTTACCCAGTTTCCTTTTAAACTTTTATGTCTGTCAGTCGGTATGTCTAAACCAAATCACATAGTGGCAGCCGCGCAGCCAAAATGCCAAAAACGCGATTTTCTAAGTTCTCTAAAACAAGACCGATTTCAAAAAACTATGTATAACATTTTAGTCTCTAAATGTGGGCAAGAATACACCTTTAAAATCTGTCGGGCTTAACCAGCCCACGCTGTATAATAAATAATGTTCACTAGATATTTCTCCATACTTTCTTATGTACACATGCCCAGCTCAGTATTCGTAATAGTTTACGAATACAAAGTTACTAACAGAATTTACTATCATTGGCTTATGATCCACAGATGGTTCACACTGTACTGATAATTCAATTTGATGATTCAAAAAGATAGCTACATTGTTGACTTTACGCAATCAATTTGCAGTTATATGATAATCTCTTACATGGCACTTTTGGCCTCTCCGATGTGTGTGGTGGGGACTATACAATGAAGGTCACTAACTATATTGGCTCAGTGATCCAAAAAAATATTGGCCATCGAGAGACATATTGCGCAACTTGCTGCCAGTTACTGACGCGATACTGAAGCAGATCCCCCGCCACACTGTCTTCCCAGCGATACCTTTCTTTCTACCTTTTTCTCTATTTTTTTGGGTTCCATTGAAGATGTCTGATAAAAGTAATCAATGGCATTAGAAACATTTACAGTACACATGGCGCTACTTTACCGCGCTTGTGCGATAATTAGCACATTACATAACTATGTCGAAATTTTACGGCCATAAAAAAAACCAAACGCTCGGCTCGGCTGTAAAACGTTGTACGATACATGTGCGAATAGGTAATTCAGAACTAGTGTCGATTTAAAACACCTACGTAATGTGCTATAAGTAAATACTTTTCAATCGCATCGAGTACAAGTATAATAATCCAAATTTTAAAAGACCTAGCATACATTGACATATGTTTTAGGACGGGCTTTAAGGGCAATAAGAATGGGGCCAGTACAGCGGTGTCACACACAATTCGAGCCAATCATGCAGTCTTATCGCCGCAACGCGGGAGACCCGTCCTTAGATTACACGAAAATGTAATATTACACGAATGCATGGTTCCATTTTTATCACTTGTCTCTATGCTCGTCACTTTCGCGCTTACATACTTGTTAGAACGTGACAGGCATGGTGACAAATGATAAAGAGCCGACCATCTTAGCCCTACAGTGGGAGAGTAACGACGTAAGGGTGAAAAGCTAGTCCGCGTCTAGTCCCACAATGGCAGAATAGAGATGGAGTTATTAGATTATTATAATATAAAAACTACAATTTGCGTTAGTTTCCTCTTAAAGGGTATTTTAAAGAATAGTTTTTAAAACAATCAGTCCGTACTTTGTACTATTTCTGTGTATTGCAGGCGGAAGACGTAACATGTGCAGCTAATAATGCAGGTCAAAAGCCAACAGAATGCATTGTTTCACCTATTTATTAGGTATTGCTTATGAATTGTTCGATGCAACTACTTGGTTTACATGCGATGCGTTCACAAGGTCGTTCGTTTGCGATCTACGATTTATAATGAGCTCAATTGTAAAAAAAAACTTACATACTTAGTGTTTATATGTGCAGTGTTTTTGAACGCTATCCTATCTTACCTAACCTTATAATTATTAAAAAAAAAAAACTAAACTTTATATACCAACTGCCATTTTATGCTAAAAATGCAATACAGCAATTTGGAATAAAGCTGATATTCTTCAAACTGCTGATTCGAATTCTATTAGACATAGCTAAGAACCACCGCAAAGAAACTGCGCTCCGACGTGCGAGCGGGATGTCGCTATAATTGATAACGCGATACCTATGCAATTAAATCATTTTATTTTACTATTTAAAATTAATAATCGTCGTTTTTTAAAACTATTGTAATTTTTTTTTAGCTAATTTAGATCTTACTCCTTGGTCACGAATATCATGACACAATCAGGCATTAAAAAAATTGGGAATGGAATTACGTGACACCTTTCCACTGCGCAATTCGCCACACGACTGAGTGCAGGGGTGTTACTAAATGTGATTTTGACACCCATGAATTGGCCCCATTCGAAATGCGCATAAGTCCCGGGTCTTTATGTAGTAATATACATACAGAATGATTCATGAGAAGTGCGCAGGATTAATCCTGGACTAGCAGTAACTGTTATATAATAGGCCACCATTGTATTTAAGTGAAACAACCACACTTTTTCCCATTTTTGTACTTTTTGGCGAGGACATATTTAACTATTTACAATTATGGTCACCCTACACCACCTAATTAATAAATACCTCCTCTGTCTGTACCTCTTGCTGTATTTATTTATTTTATTTTTATTTATTGTGTTAAGTATATTTTTTTTGGATATTGGTAGCATCTAGTTTTTTTTTTTTTTAGTTCTAGTTCTAGGTTTAGTTCTAGTCTTATAATTAGTTTTAGTTTTACCAGGCTTCACTGAAAACCAGCGTCCCGTAGTGTGTCGTAAGACTAACTTCGGGACATCAAGCTGAGTGAAGACCTTTTAGCGCAATTTTCTGTGAGTACAATTAAATATTAATCTAAACTTTGTAACTTTTTGTGCTAATAAATATTTCTTATTCTTATTCTTATTCTTATTATTAACTGTAACCGTAAATATATGAGTTTTCAAATGTAGCCTGACTGATTACATTCAAGTTGACACCAGGATATCGGTATTTGACGGTAGTATTCCATTGCAGGGTGACCATGCACGTCGTAAAAAAAATAACTTTTTTTTCGACGCTCCTAAAAAAACGGTAATCTCACCAATACAAATACGAAACATTTGCTTATAATTTACGAAAAGCGTAATCTTGATCCTCCTCACGTCTCCTGAATAGTGTTCAGGGTTTATATTTAGTCACCTGCAATAATTTACGGGGTGAATATATAGGTCATACTGAGAAACTTTTACAATGGGACCAACCCCGAAATCGCGAAAACCAATCAAACCATATTTACTTTCCCATACAAAATGTCAAGGTCAGACAGCCAAACTGTATGAAACAGCCATTTTTTTACAATTTCGGGGTTAGTCCTACAGTAAAAGTTGCTCAGCGGCGGCATCATGGTTCTATTTTTATCACTTGTCACTATGCCCGTCACTTTCGCACTTACATACTTGTTAGAACGGGACAGGTATGGTGACAAATGATAAAGAGCCGACCATCTTAGCCCTACAGTATGTTTTATATATCCACCCCGTAAATTATTAAAGATGACTAAATGTCAATGTTTGCAAATAAGACAGGAGATCCTAATAGTCCGTACTCGGAGTTCATTCTGATGTGCGTTGCGGTCAGCCCGCTCAAGTGGGTGATTATCTCGGCACTCCTGCGCACTCTTGGCCGCACTATGTCGCAACACACTCGCTGCGCTAAATAGCATTTAGTAGTAGTGTCTTTATTGTACACAACACAGGTTCACATAATAATTACATATACAGGGTGATTCAGGAGACGTGAGCAGGATCAAGCTTGAGCATTCAGTAAGTTATAAGCAACTGTTTCGTACCAGTATTTGTGAGATTAACGTTATTTTATTTTTTACTGTTAAAAAAAATGTTTTAATTTATTTACGCCATGTCTGGTCACCCTTTTTGTTTTATCCATAACAAGGTGACAAATTGAATGTCATCGGAGTCTGGTTACTTTTGAAAAATCGTATCTCACTCAAGTGTGACATTTTGTTTTCTTCATAATCAAACTGCTGTCATAACGGTTAAAGAGGTTATATCTTTCTTAATTAAGTGTTGTAGGGTGTCCATGATTGTAGATTATCAAATTTGTCCTTCCCAAAAAGTTAAATAACAGAAATAAAGCGAGATTGTTTTACTTAAATATGATGATGAACGGTTCATTAACATTTACTGATTGTGTAGGCTTAGTCCTGCTCACGTCTCATGAATCACCCTGTAGAGTTAATAAATATTTGGCAAAAAATCATGTTTAGTACAAACTTTTATCGCTGACTGTACTTTTCTTTCCACAGGCACCTAATTAATACTCATCGAGACAATTCTGAAAACCCCAAACACAATTAGGTTACGTTGTTTTATCACAGAGTTCCTATGTCCACCTCTTGTCTCCATCATCAGATCAGCTCTATGATACCGTAATATTGTATTGTCACCCGACTTACATAATGTATGCAAATTTTCAGCTTCATCGGAAACCGGGAAGTGGGTTAAATTTATCTCGCAAGATTTGACCCGAACAAACGTTATATATAGTTTTTAGGGTTCCGTAGCCAAATGGCAAAAAACGGAACCCTTATAGATTCGTCATGTCCGTCTGTCTGTCCGATTCTGTCACAGCCACTTTTTTCCGAAACTATAAGAGCTGTACTGTTCAAACTTAGTAAGTGGATGTATTCTATGAACCGCATTAAGATTTTCACACAAAAATAGAAAAAAAACAATAAATTTAGGGGGTTCCCCATACTTAGAACTGAAACTCAAAAAATCTTTTTCATCAAACCCATACGTGTGGGGTATCTATGGATAGGTCTTCAAAAATGATATTGAGGTTTCTAATATCATTTTTTTCTAAAATGAATAGTTTGCGCGAGAGACACTTCCAAAGTGGTAAAATGTGTGTCCCCCCCCCCCGTAACTTCTAAAATAACAGAATGATAAAAACCTAAAAAAAATATATGATATACATTGCCATGTAAACTTCCACCGAAAATTGGTTTGAACGAGATCTAGTAAGTAGTTTTTTTTTAATACGTCATGAAATTAAAAAAAATTTTTTTTTTCAACATACCCATACATGTGGGGTATCTATGGATAGGTCTTCAAAAATGATATTAAGGTTTCTAATATAATTTTTTTCTAAACTGAATAGTTTGCGCGAGAGAACCTCCCAAAGTGAAAAAAAGTGTGTCCCCCCCCCCCGTAACTTCTAAAATAACAGAATGAAAAATCTAAAAAAAATATATGATATACATTGCCATGTAAACTTCCACCGAAAATTGGTTTGAACGAGATCTAGTAAGTAGTTCTTTTTTAATACGTCATGAAATTAAAAAAAATTTTTTTTTTTTTCAACATACCCATACATGTGGGGTATCTATGGATAGGTCTTCAAAAATGATATTAAGGTTTCTAATATAATTTTTTTCTAAACTGAATAGTTTGCGCGAGAGAACCTCCCAAAGTGAAAAAAAGTGTGTCCCCCCCCCTGTAACTTCTAAAATAACAGAATGAAAAATCTAAAAAAAATATATGATATACATTACGATGCAAACTTCTAACGAAAATTGGTTTGAACGAGATCTAGTGAGTAGTTTTTTTTAATACGTCATAAAATTAAAAAAAAAATTTTTTTCGTCAAACCCATACGTGTGGGGTATCTATGGATAGGTCTTCAAAAATGATATTTAGGTTCCTAATATATTTTTTTTCTTAAGTGAATAGTTTGCGCGAGAGACACTACCAAAGTGGTAAAATGTGTGTCCAAAGTGGTAAAATGTTGAACGAGATCTAGTAGTTTAAGTAGTTTTTTTTTAATACGTCATAAAGGAACCCTTCATGGGCGAGTCCGACTCGCACTTGGCCGCTTTTTTTAAATATTATTTAGGATCACCAACAGACAATACATCAGGGAAAAAATAATCTGTAGCTTACATAACATTAAGGGTAGATGTTTGTCCAATTATAGGTAACCACAGCTTATTCCAGTACCTTAGGATAAACAATATAAGTACAGTAAGACATTTAGACTTAAGCTATTATAGTTACATTGCAAGTTATATAAAAGCTTGTAAGAATAACTTATCCCTATAAGTGATCTCTTCCATTTAACCTTCAAGAAGATGAGTGAAAAACTATAGTGAAAATAGACAACTTACTGTACTATAAATTGTATAAAAGCTACCTATATTTGACCGAGCGTGAGCAAAGGTTCCCGTTTCAGCTTGTGAAAAATGCATATGTCTATCCGGCCGTAAGATTGTTTTCCTCTACATGTGGTATTTCTCAACATTCTCAACACGAAAATTTATATTATAAAGAAAATAGAGCGAGTAGTCACACGAATATAGCCGCCGCAAAAAGTTAAAAAAACCAACATAGTTTATTTGAAAAATCGATTTTCATTTGCTAGGGGCACTCAGTGTTCTAAAATTTAATTTACACATTTGCGCCCGCAAGCAGTATTCCAGCGCGGCATTACAGCTGCAGTAGTGTTGGTGTAGCCGGTAACTGAACGATACCTTTATTGGTACAAGTCGTGGTTCACATTCACACCTACGACTCACCGTTGAGACACCTATCTCTACTGGCCTACTTATGATCCAAGAGCTGTTGATATATTTTATTTTTATTTTGATCGTGCCTGGTAAGGTCAAAGACCCGACCAAATGGAAGGCTTATTTTTTGATGACTATTTGGATAAATAACTTTTACTTGAAAAAATGGGAGATTGCCTCAAGATTTTTTTTTGGGGGCAAAAAAGATCTTTAAAATATACTTTAAGGTTGAATTTGCTTCGCTACCCTGTAGTGCTGAATAAAGGTATGATAGGAGAAGCGTCAGGCACATTCTCCATCTATTTACTAGTGCTGTTTAATAATTTAATCAGTCGATTTTTTTTAATTATAGGCAAATAACAAAAATCCTATAAACACATATATTTTAAATCCGTCAGCGACTCAATAGTTAGCTTGATAAACTTTTTAAAAATGTGACATTTTAAGTAAGTAAGTAAACACTTTATTGTACGAGAAAAATAAATATTACATCAGATGGAAAATAATTTGGTAGTACAAAGGCGAACTTATCCCTAAGAGGGATCTCTTCCAGTTAACCTATACATTTTTGTGTGTACGATAACAAACTCTTTTCAATGTCAATGCCAATTGCGTCAGTATCATCTAAAACTTGTCGTTATGTCAAAAGCAAACTATTGATAATGTTATGAAAAAGATAAACACCGATCAATGTCAATGTCAAATCATGTTTACCATTTGTCATGACTTTTTTGCTTTAAATTTTAAATACACCGTGGGCCTCAATAAATGGATAGACTTTAGTTATCAAGTTATCAACCTTTTCCTTAACCGAAATTTGTTTTTTCTTACTCGGGATTTTGCCACAGATCATGGGAATCTAGGGTCCGCTTGCCAACTAATCTCAAGAATTGGCGTAGGCATTAGTTCTTACGAAAGCGACTGCCATCTGACCTTCCAACCCAGAGGGAAAACTAGCCTTACAGGGATTAGTCCGGCTTGCTC
This sequence comes from Cydia pomonella, assembly GCF_033807575.1. Taxonomy (NCBI): domain Eukaryota; kingdom Metazoa; phylum Arthropoda; class Insecta; order Lepidoptera; family Tortricidae; genus Cydia; species Cydia pomonella. The sequence continues at coordinate 234,304 of NW_026907846.1, forward strand.
ACGATGTTTTCCTTCACCGAAAAGCGACCAGTAAATATCAAATGATATTTCGTACATAAGTCCCAAAAAACTCATTGGTACAAGCCGGGGTTTGAACTCGCGACCTCCGGATTGCAAGTCGCACGCTATTACCGCTAGGCCACCAGCGCTTTATAGATTGACTGCTTCATAGATAGCTGGATAGACTTTAGTTATGTATTCTTGATCGTCAAGTATCTTCCTCCCGCTTCGAATGACGGTTTCTATGACAGTTCCGTCAAATATCTTTTGGTTGGGCTTAATTAAAAAAAAAATGGAATATGTTTGTAGTAATTTAAATGTTACAATTCTAAATAAATAAATGTGTTAAAATTACAAAAAACGTGTACAAACATTTTGAGTGACAGCTTTTCCATATAAAAATGATGATGATGATTACCTTCTCCCAGACGTATCCGTCGACGGCGACCGATCGGGTATTATGTAAATTTTGACGTGCATGGGCTCGAACGTGACTTGCGAAACCGGGTTTTGTTTTAACCTGCCGGCCGCAAGTCATGCAGTAAAGCTCGCTATTTGAGTCGTAAGTGTATGCGTAGAAGCCGTAGAAGGGCTTCGGCCGAGATTTTCGAAGATGGCGTTTAGCGTCAAGATTTTATAGGCGTGCACTTCCAAAGTAAAAATCGATATAAAAAAATGACCGTCATTCGACCGGTGAGTTATAGCAGTAAATTACGAATCTAATTGAAGATATTATCCCGAAACCCTGGAAAGACGGCGGCAGTTTAGGCTTTGACAATAGTAAAGGCAAATGAAAGTAAGTAAATAAAGAAAAATATCAGACAAAGATTTATTTATTACACAACATATGACTAAATTACAAATTACATTCATGTCAAGTCAAAAATAAAGTCTAATAATAACTAAAAATAACATCATAATCCAGATAGCTCCATGGCAATAATTATAAAATAGAAATTTTCACCTGAAGAGGATCGTCAAGCTAGAATTGATAGAAAAGCAATAATTAAACCAATAAGAAACAAAAACAATGTTAAATATGCATAAATAAATTATACAGTTATGTCAAATATAATTTAAATAATTATGCAGTCATATCTGCTTCATCTTCAACTTTCATTTGCCTTTGCACTATTATCAAACCTAAATTGCCCCCGTCTGTCCGGGGTATGATTATCCCACAAAAATATATCTGAGTCTGCCACGCGCATATTGAGGAATCCATATTACTATTTATAGATGTCTATTATTATATAGGTGTTTCTACTATTAGTGCCTATAATCACTAAATCGTGGATAAATCTAAAGATAAGCTAATCACCAAATGCGAATCAAACGAAAATTTGTTTGTTCAATAGAGTAGGTACTTGTTCAAACATAATGCTTAAATCAATATTGGAACTCCATTTTATCTCGGCATCTACGTACATAGATATTTAAACCTTCTAGAACAAGTTGTTAAGAAACAATTTGCTTAAAATATATTCGTTATTGAAATATTATTTATCCCTAATGCGATTTAGATTATAAAATATGTTATTGATTTTATATTAATATGGCGCTTGCATCAATAAATACGAGATTCATAGAAAGTTTTTTTTTTATACTACGTCGGTGACAAACAAGCATACGGCCCGCCTGATGGTAAGCAGTCTCCGTAGCCTATGTACGCCTGCAACTCCAGAGGAGTTACATGCGCGTTGCCGACCCTAAACCCGCCCCCCCCCCCACGTTGAGCTCTGGCAACCTTACTTACCGGCAGGAACACAACACTACGAGTAGGGTCTAGTGTTATTTGGCTGCGGTTTTCTGTAAGGTGGAGGTACGAGTACAGCTGCCTTTGAGAAATCGGAGAACATACATTAAAAATATTTTATTTGTCGAATTAAGCCTCCTAAGAACCCACTCCTTGGAACTTTATAAAAATGTTTAAAATATACCCAAATCTTTATACTGTCCTTTTAATTATTCAGAGTTTCTTCCATTTTCAGATTCCGACTAATAAAGAAGAATTTTTCGAATAGGTTCAGCCGTGCTTGATAAATCGGAGATCATAGGTCGAACCATACTGTTATGTTAGAGTTGACCAGGGGGCGCCACAAATCGTCAGTAAAAATTGCATATACTTGGAAAAATTCGACCTATGCCGCCGTGATCTGGATGGCTTCACGACTGAGGCACGTGCCGCGATAGTAGAAGACGCTGATTCAATTCCAGCCCTGGGTTCTATAGGCTTTGGTCACTTTTTCTAAGTATATAAATGAAATAAATGTATTCGGTTTATAATATATATAGTAGTGTTTCTACTTGAAATATCATAAATTTAAATGCTTTCTTAAAATAATTAAATTTATTCAAATAGTATCATAGGTAGGTACGTAAAAAATTAATTTCCGTACCACTTCGTACCTTGACACAGTGACAATCAATATGAAAGTTGCTAGAAACCTCATACTATTGTCACTGCGACAAGGTACTGGAATGAAATTTCTTGACCTACTAAAAAAGGTCGCGACACATTGAGGATGGAGGAGATTCTGAAGAAGTCGAACTCAAAGTCAATATATTCTTTATTCAAATAGGCCTAGCAAACTTTTAAATTGTCAAGTTTTACAAATATCATCTTAATCTAAATATCAGAGCAATTTATTGATGCAGTTATTATTGTATTATTGTTCTAAAAAAAAAATGAATTATTATTATACATATATGTCAAACTTAATAATAAGAAATTCACAAAATAAATAAAATAAATAAATATTATAGGACATTATTACACAAATTGACTAAGTCCCACAGTAAGCTCAATAAGGCTTGTGTTGAGGGTACTTAGACAACGATATATATAATATATAAATATTTATAAATACTTAAATACATAGAAAACACCCATGACTCAGGAACAAATATCCATGTTCGTCACACGAATAAATGCCCTTACCAGGATTTGAACCCGGGACCATCAGCTTCGTAGGCAGGGTCACTATGCCCACTGGGCCAAACAAAAAGGATCGTCAAACACCAAAATTTTATAAAAAAATACTAGTCTAGAAACTTTAAAATTTAAATGCCAAAAATACGGATTACCTAATATATACATTGAGTTATCAATTACATCATTATTAACATAACAATAAATAAATAAGTATTTTCAATCACACTTAATCCCACGGTGTTTCATCATTCTTTTTTTGAAGTCGTTTAAATACCCATAAAAGTTATACACTAACTGTTCTTTAGAGGTAATTTAGCTTGTATGTCAACCTTTGTGACTGTCTAACTGTTAACGGTAGGTTTTTATACTATAGGTATTGTAAAAAGACAATAGTGCTGTGTAAGACTAAAAAGGCTTGTACTTACAAAATTAGCTGTAATTACTCTGACAGATTTAAACTTTCTTTTTATAATGAATTTTAATGATACACAATTATTATAAAATAGTTTATTTTATCAATAGTCTTATTTTCTGTAATAATAATTGACAACTGACAGCGAGTAATAAATTCAATAATTGACAGCCTGCGGTAATTATTTTCCGTAACTATTTTCACTCATAAAAAAATATGGTTGAAGTTTGTCAGGTTATTCGGGCTCACGGTGTATTTTTCTATATATCCAGGTCAATGACACGTCAGTGGGATTACCAATTATTGTAACCACTAAACGCAGGTCTTTGGACCGCAAACGTTTTGCCAACCGCATTCGCCATAATGGCAACCGCGTGAACGAATATCGTTTAAGGCCAAAAAACATAAACAGTTGATATTGCATGCAGAATACAATTTTAGGGAAATAATTCAGGGTTTTAAGAGTCATTTTTTGTTTAATATAGGTTTCGTCGTTTAAACTGACCGCAGTGTGAAAAAACAAGTTTTTTTTATCGAAAGTGGTACAGTCACGTCTGAAAAAATCGACACGATCGAAGTGCCAAAAATATGTATATACGATCTTATGGCCAACATATTAGGGTAGTGTATACATATTTTTGGCACTGTGTTCGTATCGATATTTTCAGATGTGATCGTACTACTTGTCAAACTAATATGTATCGTAACCCTTTAATATGCAATATAACGGCCCGATTCGAAGCATGCAATACGATAACGATAACTTTTCATTTAGATATCGTTTATATGTCGTATAATTGACTAGCTCGATTCAGGTAACCAATGTCACTTTGACGTTAGAAATATCGTAGATAGATCTTATTGGGATCACAGCGGAATCGAAATAAACGTCAATTTTGACATGTCTTTTAGTTATTGATCTTTCCAAGATCTTAAACGTGTCTTAATCATTCTTCAAATCGGGCCGTATGGCAATAACAGGATACATGTTGATCTTCATTTTGCGTTTTTACGGGCCTTTATTTAACTTACCCTGTAGGTATGTTATTTTGTTATTGTCAAATCTTGGAAGCTAAATTTGACCCACTTCTCGATTTCCGATTGAGCTGAAAATTTGCATGCATATGTAAGTCAGGTGATAATGCAATATTATGGTACCGTCGAGCTGATCTGATGATGTAGACTGGAGGTGGCTATAGGAACTCTTTGATGAAACGACGCCCACTAATTGCGTTCCAGGATTTCAGAATTGTCTCTATGAGTATTAGTCGCCCGTGGTGAGAAAAGTACAGTCAGCGACAAAAACTTGTACCAAAATGATTTTTTTGCCAAAAACGTATGTACATACATGGTGTTTATTTAGTCACTTGCAATAATTCACGGGGTGAATATATAGGTCATACTGGGCAACTTTTACTATGGGTCCAACCCCGAAATCGCGGAAAGAAATTGCCTTTGTCTGTCTGACCTTGACATTTTGTATGGAACAGACAATTTTTTTCCCCGATTTCTAGGTTGGTCCCATAGTAAAAGTTGCTCAGTATGACCTATATATTCACCCCGTAAATTATTTCAGGTGACTATTAAACACCTTTTTTCACCAAGAAAACTTGTATGTAATAATAAGTGTACATATGTTTTAAGTACAGCAGGTAGTAAGTAGGAATCGTAACTAAAGTTCAAAATCGTACCTTTTCAACTCCGTCAGCGGTATTTTGTCACGAAACGACGCTTAACTGTTTCGTGTACAAAATGCCCGAAGAAAAGAAACGTTGGCATTAAAAACTTAAAGGCCTCACTTAGCGGCATGATATGTGTATGATATCATTATACCATCATAATAATCTAATAGCACACGTAACTTACTTTCGCTTTTCCCCATTATTACCCAGTAGTTGAAAATGTCCATGAACGTTTTCACTTTTTTTTTTTGTAATATGTTAGTTTCTTGTAACAGTCGGTATCAAGTAACAACCAATGCCATATTCAAACCATTTTTTTTGTAAATAATGGGCAAATCGAATAATGCAAATAAATCGCTCTCTCATTGAAGGTTTGAATTACGTTCCTTACGAGCTTTTATTTAACTTGCCCTGTTAGTATGTATGGGACAAATTTTGCAAGTTAAATTTGACCCACTTCCCGGTTTCCGATGAAGCTGAAAATTTGCATACATAATTATGTAAGTCAGTTGACAATCCAATATTATGGTACCATCAGGCTGATCTGATGATGGAGACAGGAGGTAGCCATATAGGAACTCTGTGATAAAACAACGCAACCTAATTGTGTTTGAGGTTTTTAGAATGGCCTCGATGAGTATTAGTTGCCTGTGGAAAAAAAGTACAGTCAGCGATAAAAGCTTGTACCAAAAATGTAATTTTTGCCAAAAACTCATTCTACTGACAAACTATCGAAGTAGTAAACGCAGTCCTGAAAATCCAGGCTCAGAACCGGTTTTGAAAATACCGGTTTATTTCGGTTTTCCTCCGAACTTTTATACGAGCGACGCAACGGCCGGTTGGCCTGGTGGTGTGCCACGTATAGGTACATAGACACCGACAAAGGAAGAAACCGGTTTTTATTGTTCTAAACCGGTTAATTTGACAATAGCGGTTCTAATAAAAACCGGTATAATAATAACGGTTTTTCGAGCGAAACCGAAATTAAAAGGTTCTGCGTCAAGGACATGATAACGGCTTGGAAATTTACGATGCCGCTAATCATCGTTTGTCCCTCTCCGTCATACCAATAAGTCGGAAAGGGACAAACGATGATTAGCGTCATCGTAACTTTAGTACACGTTTATGAATAAGAGGGTTCTTAAGTAGATACGGCTCATTGCAAAGTAACTTCTCAATATGCGGTTTTTAGCCAGATGCAATTTGAGTAACCCTTTGGTTTTACCATTTCTGATTTTTAAGAGTTCCGTAGTCAATAACTATAGTTTTGCCATGTCCGTTTGTCTGTCAGTCCGTCAATCCGTTCACGGCTTTGGAAAACGTCGAAAGATGGCAGTAAATTTCCGTGGCTACAAAGTTTTCTTTGACAATACATTTGTATTTTAATGAAATTGACATTTTCAAGATGTCTGACAATGTGTATAAGAAGAATGTGATTCAGTTGCTTCAAACAAAACATTACTAAAAGTCGCCCCGGTGGACCTTGCCGTTTTTACTCGCTCCTTAAAATGTATATATACAAAACTACTTCTGCTAACTCGATAATTAATTTGTTACTGTATCTATAAACCTATGTTGTAACCGTAGCTGTGTTAATTTTAGCTTTATATCCTCTATATTGTTGCCTAGCGCTATATATTGTAGATTTATCAGTAGGTAATCTAGTAATCTGTGGACGATGTTGTTGGTCTCACACTTCATTATTCTTTGTATTTTATTTTTGTGTCTAAACCTGTGTTACTGTTTTTTGTCCCGAATAAAAAAAAAATACACATCTATTTCAAATTCTCTTTGGTCTTACTCTATAATAGTAGGTATCTTGTTACTGTGAAAGTGCAGTACAGGGGCGCTGGCCCATAACGTGTCTCGGAATGACATTACATTACACACACATCAATTACAGAGCTTTTTACTTAAAGTAGCCGCAAACGGAATAAAACTACAACTTGATTTGATTAAGTTATTTACTATCGTTCTTTCTTATTTAGGCTCAGACCAAGCTAACTCTTCACGGCATTAGCAATGGCAAAGTGTGGCAGTGTCATCATTAATGCCAAATTTATATAAAGAGTAAAAAGTGACCTTGAAGTGCATTGGGACAGGTACCACGGTGACCGGGTGGCCTAGATGTTATGACGTTGGGGCCAACACACGTACCCACGATCCGACGTCGTATCGGATACGACGTCGTGTCGTGGGTATGCGTGTTGGCCCCGCGATACAACGCCGTAACGTTGTACGACGCCGCAACGTGAAACGAAGTCGTGTCGCGTGGGTATGTATTTTGGCCCCACGATACGACGCCGTAACGTTGCACGTCACCGCAACGTGAGACGACGTCGTATCGTGGGTCGAGGGTATGTGTGTTGGCCTTAGGGCCAACGTAAAAGATACCGGTTTTAATCTGGCCCGGGTCACTGCAGAGCTTAGCCACTTTTTAGGGTTCCGTAGCCAAATGGCAAAAAACGGAACCCTTATAGATTCGTCATGTCCGTCTGTCTGTCCGATTATGTCACCGCCACTTTTTTCCGAAACTATAAGAGCTATACTATTCAAACTTGGTAAGTAGATGTATTCTATGAACCGCATTAGGATTTTTACACAAAAATAGAAAAAAAAACAATAAATTTTGGGGGTTCCCCATACTTAGAACTGAAACTCAAAAAATCTTTTTTCATCAAACCCATACGTGTGGGGTATCTATGGATAGGTCTTCAAAAATGATATTTAGGTTTCTAATATCATCTTTTTCTAAACTGAATAGTTTGCGCGAGAGACACTTCCAAAGTGAAAAAATGTGTCCCCCCCCCCCCCCTCTGTAACTTCTAAAATAACAGAATGAAAAATCTAAAAAAAATATATGATATACATTACTATGCAAACTTCCACCGAAAATTGGTTTGAACGAGATCTAGTGAGTAGTTTTTTTTAATACGTCCTAATATTTAAAAAAATTTTTTCATCAAACCCATACGTGTGGGGTATCTATGAATAGGTCTTCAAAAATGATATTTAGGTTCCTAATATCATTTTTTTCTAAACTGAATAGTTTGCGCGAGAGACACTTCCAAAGTGGTAAAATGTGTGTCCAAAGTGGTAAAATGTTGAACAAGATCTAGCAAGTAGATTTTTTTTAAAACGTCTTAAATGGTACGGAACCCTTCATGCGCGAGTCCGACTCGCACTTGGCCGCTTTTTTATCATAGAGGAGGCAAACGAGCAGACGGGTCACCTGATGATAAGCGATTACCGCCGCCCACAGACACCTGCAACACCAGAGGGGTTGTTTGTACGTTGCTGGCCTTTAAGATGGGAGTACGCTCTTTTCTTGAAGGTTTGAAGGTCGTATCGGTCCGGAAATACCGCAGGAAACAGTTAATTCCACAGTTTAGCTGTGCGAGGCAGAAATTTCCTGTAAAAACGCAGAGTTTAGGACTGCCACCCATTTTAAGTGGTAAGGATGGAAATGTTGTCGCGTAGGGCGATGGCCAAAAGAAGCCTAACTATTTTTTACGCAAAATTATAAACATGAGAGCTGTCCGATAGGGTTGACGAAATAAATGCCGTGTACATACAGTGGAAATTTTAATTCAGCTAGAATAATCGACAGCTATTTCTGTGTACTCTAGTATTTCAATTTTTATTTTATATTATTTTATTAGACGACCAACAGCTTTAACAAACAGTATAGACTAATAACTACAATGCAATCTTATCATGAAGCCAATAACAGGTCTCACTAACAGATAAAAATGAAAATAATACGGATTTGCTTAGGTACTTGGCATATAAATAATAAAATAATAATAATAAATATGATAGGACATTATTACACAAATTGACTAAGTCCCACAGTAAGCTCAATAAGGCTTGTGTTGAGGGTACTTAAGACAACGATATATATAATATATAAATATGTATAAATACTTAAATACATAGAAAACATCCATGACTCAGGAACAAACATCCATGCTCATCACACGAATAAATGCCCTTACCAGGATTTGAACCTGGGACCATCACCTACTAGGCCAAACCGGTCGTTAAACATATGTATTACAAAATTATGTGTGTGTGTGATCACTCCTCTACTTGATTGTTATTAATGATTGTTATTAAAACTGCAATCGCACGTTTAAACGACGTTTTATTATTATGCACAAATGGATCGACATCGCTAAACTGACTGTGTATTTTAGTTTGCTATTTAGTTTTTTTGCACCTCCCAATTAGTTAATTTAAGTTTCAGTTCTCCACTACCTAAAGGTTGTCTGGAAGAGATCGCTCTGTAGCGATAAGGCCGCCTGTTGTTTACCTCTATCTTCATGTTTTTTATGTGTTTCCATGTACATTATTTTCAGAGGTTGTGCAATAAAGAGGATTTGTATTGTATTGTATTGTTGTACGTTTTTGAGATTCTATATAATACTGTACCCCTAGTGTAAATTTAATCGACATCATAACGTGACGAACGCGTTTGCGTTAAGTGTCATTTTGTATAGGATTTTGAGTTTCCAAAACGTCCCGCTTGGCGCGCTCTTTCTAAATCACATACAAAATGAGACTAAACGCAGACGCGTACGTCACGTTTCGAAATCGAATTTATTTACACTAGGGGTACTGAATTCCTGCCATAATTAGTATGATAGCTAAACTAAGAAGACGTTGACGTGGAAACTTTGTTTACGTTAAACTAGAAGTTTGATTTTTACTTAGCTTCATGAGACTACGCGTTCCCGAGATAAAGGGTCTTGACAGACAGACAGACAGACGGACAACAAACTGATCCTATGAGGGTACCGTATTTCTTCTCGAGTTACGGAACCCTAAAAATAGGTTTTCCGCGCGTAGAATTACATCGTTTTAAATATTATAATATGCGAGTATTGTGAGGCAGTTTAAGTTTAAAAATATAGCTATTTTACCCTTGCAGATTCGAACCTAGAACCTCTAGCATCATTGACTCACGACCTAGGCTCTGCCCTTAAAAAATCAATCAGTTGATAATCAGTTTGAATACGCGTGGAGTGCAGTCGCGCGGGGTCGAAGTCCGATTGGTTACGGTGATCAGAGTCTACTGTTATTAGCAGTTGACAACATTTTAAACTTTCTTGGTAGTTAAAGTTAAAGAGGCAATTTGAGTTTCGACACAAAATTTTATTGTTTCGATAGTTTTTTTTTTCGAAAGTAAAGAAGGTCAAATGGATAAGTGTCTTAATACTTTGACCGCCAAGGCCGATTAAAAAAAAAGTACGTCAGACACTACGCTATTAAATTTTTTTTTAAACCGATTATTGACAATTAGAGCATATTTTTTGTGTCCTATTTTAGGAATCATTAAAAAAACGATTTTGCTCAAAAATGTATAAGGCAGCAACGTATTCTTAGCCGACGATATTATGTGAATACGGCATGAGACAGAAGGCATTCTGTACAATTCCATTCTGCTTCTATCATGCTGTGTACGAGTACTTATTTCAGTGTCACGTACAATATCATCCGGACCAATCACAGATTTCGCGTGTCGAAGTGTCATTTAGTCACTAATTACTGATTTGATGTTCACGCTGCGCCGCGCAAGACCAGTCTTACGTCAGTAGTATATACGTAGCCTTGAGTCCAGTAACAACTATATGTAATTGGAGGTCCTCTTATAATGGTGTGAATGATTGGAATTATTGAGGGCTGTAATTATGTAAAGGTAGCATATTATGCAAGGTTAGAAGATGGTAGTGAAATCTCCGTCTTTGTTGTTCGTGTTTTTAAAACAATGGTTATAAGGTCGAAATAAAGTATGTAAATGGTCGCTTCACTTAGATTGAGAATCTGAATGTAATTTGAGAATATATTTCGTCATTTAGTGTCATTTATGCTTTCTTTTTGGGTGGGTTAAATCTTGGAAAGTTTTGGGTCACTTCTAGATTCAGTTGAAAATTTGCATACATATTACGTAAGTTGGGTGACAATGCAATAATATGGTACCATATATATCATAATTAGGTATATAGTTCATGTAAATGAACACTAAACGTTGCTCATCTATAGGTAAATTCGCCTCGAAAAATATGGTTGACAAACTGTGTAAATGAGAAAGAGGTAGAACCTTGAAAATAAAAGCAAGTTTGCATGTAAATAAACAGCTAGTTCCATCTTTGTTGAACAATAAACAACTAGTGAAACTGATAAATCTCATTCCCCTGGCCATACCTATTCGCTAATTCCTAGGAGCTTCCGCTTTACTAGCATCTCATTTTTGGTGACTTAACCCGTGCCAAGTTCCATTTACAACCATAGCTGCTTAGCGGAATCTCTCTGCGTATAGGTATCTGGTACAGCCATGGGAATGAGATTGTTGAGAAATGACCCACGAATATAAAAGCAATTATTACTAAAAACATAATAAACCTACCTAATACCTAATTGTATCATCTATACCTAGTATTTTGCACCGCCTACAACTTATCTGCTTTGCCTAAAGGTTGATTGGTAGAGAATGCCTTATGGCATTAAGTTCGCCTTTTGTACAGTGTGTTTTCTTATGTGCAATAAAGATTAAATAAATAAATAAAACCACACATCACGCTCTAAAGTTGTCGAAAGATTGAATGCGAAACCATTTATTTTAAAGTATGTGCACACAAAGACAATATTGTCTATGCTGCGATACTGCATCACTTGAACTCTGCAAGTAAGTATTTATTTGTACATATCATTGTGTGAGGTAGTTTGTAGCTTAGTAGTGTTTAGAGTCAGACAAAGATAAGTTGGCAGCGGTTTTGATAGCCCAGACGGTGCAAGTGTCAAGTAAATAAATAAATAAATAAATAAATATTATAGGACATTATTACACAAATTGACTAAGTCCCACAGTAAGCTCAATAAGGCTTGTGTTGAGGGTACTTAGACAACGATATATATAATATATACATATTTATAAATACTTAAATACATAGAAAACACCCATGACTCAGGAACAAATATCCATGCTCATCACACGAATAAATGCCCTTACCAGGATTTGAACCCGGGACCATCAGCTTCGTAGGCAGGGTCACTACCCACTTGGCCAAACCGGTCGTCAAAGTAAACGTCATAATGTCATAGAATTTTGACGTTTAAAATAACCCGTGCACCGTCTGGGCTATCAAAATCGGTGCCAACATATCCTAGTTTTACATTAGGTTATTTTCAATACATCTGCCACAATTTTTAAAGGGGCTCACTGATTAACAGTCCGCCGGACGGCATCGGCCTGTCAGTTGTTCCGAACTGTCAATTTCTTGTTCTAACTGACAGACCGATACCGTCCGGCGGACTGTTAATCAGTGGCCCCTTATGGATTAAGGATGATTCATGCTATGGTCCGGGACCAAGTAGCCTTACCACGGCTGCCTTAGCATTGTCCAACTGACATATTCGCTGACGTCTGCGTAATTTACTTTCTAGCGAATTTATCATTGTCAAACTGGTGGTAGCAGTAGAAACCGAGTAGTCCGACACTTCAATGATGGGTGATCGGTGATCACTTTATGATTCAGACGGAAGATTTATGGCGTTTTCGAGAACGTTCTCCGTTTAATATGGGGAATATTCTCGAGGAAGAAGCACAAGTATAGACAAAAGTATCGGACGGAGCCTCTGTCCGGACCTGGATCATTCTGTGACTTCGTACTTTAAATTTAATTTCTAATAGTAGCTTATAATATTTTTTCCATTATTTCTTTAAAACAATAAGGAAGTACCTACTTAAAAGCTTATCATCAGCGTAAAGAGAATAAAATGAAAAATCTTGCGCACCGACATTGCCACCACTAAGCATCCACTTTAATTTTATAATTTTATTAAATAAGAGATCTCCTACATTAAACGATAACAATATAAACTTGGTTTTTTAAAAGCACGAATTTTCTTTTCGGCCATTTTATAGGTACCTACATGAATTTTACTAATGAAATAATCTCAACTAACTAGTTAGGGGAAAAATAGAGGTTGGTTGAAACAATAACAATTTTGAGACATCTATAACTATAATCCAGCTGTTTAGCTTCATTCCATCGTCCGCTGATCCCTCAAAATACATCCTTGCCTCAAGACGATTATAAATACTGCAAAATTGACGTTGTTTCAACTAACCTTTTCTTGAATATTTTACCGCATAAAGTACCTACTTTACCAGAAAGATTTCATTCTAATCCTAAACATGCATAGCTAAAAGTATATCTCTGAGTGTGCACTGTCTTATTATCTTCCGTTACTGTGTTACGTTTTTTCCGATTATTCAATGTTAATGACCTCAAGCTATTTTAAGTGTAGTTTTTTCGCAATAAGTGCACGAATTCTCACCTGCAGGGTTTTTTGTTCTATTTGTTTGATCTACATATCATCATTATCTTCCCGACCTTCCCTTGCCCGTTGTCCCGGCGTTTTGCCACGGCTCATGGGAGAACTAGTAAATACGTCAATTCTAGAGTCTGCTTGGCAATACCAAAAATTGACGTACGCACTAACTTTTACTATAGCGACTGCCATCTGACCTTTCGACTACTACTACTAGGCCTTATTGAGATGAAAAGCGACTACATACTTAAGTTCTGAAAAACTCATTGGTACGAGCCAGAGCTTGAACGCGCGACCGGTTTGCAGTTGCAGTCGCACGCTCTTACCACTAGGCCACCAGCGCTTCAACAGCGCAATTGATGCTTCTGTAAAAATGCTACGAGAATTCACAGTCAACTTGCAGTTTTATTTATTTTTAAAAATAACTAATGTTTCTTTTAATTAAAATGAACTAGCTTAAGGTTTTAAGGCATTTTCCCTCCAGGCTCATTTTTTCCACCCTGTATCTATCTTTACCTTCATCAAACTTTATATATGTATCTGTGCCTTTATTATGGCGCTCTAAAGGTTCCCATAAACCGATTTTTATGACTTGAGCTTGAATAACTTTCGACGCGCACACGAGATTTTCTCTGACTTTTATGAGAACCTTTTACCCTATCAATGTTTCTATAGCTCTATTATTGTTTACATCTAGAGAAGAATTATAGAACATTAAATTTATGACACGTTTTCTGCTTAAATTGCAGGGGTAAATGCATGTTTATGAGAATTATGAGCCACGGAAAGTGTTGCCGACGAGTACCGAGCGCTGCTCAGGGTGAGGATGCGCGGGCCAGGGACGACCCCACCGTCCCCACCAACGAGACATCTGGGCTATAACCGTGAAAATCGAAGTTCATCAATTGCGGGCATTTTTCTCTTTCAGTCTAATTACGGCTTACTCACTAAAAGAGAAAGATCCCCGCAATTTGCGAATTTCGGTTTTCGCGGCGACTGATTGCGAGTCTAGTCATACAGAACAGACGTTATTTTGCTAATGTATTTTTTCTTTTCTCTAATATCCAAATATATAATATTGTGCTATATTTCCTGAATAAAACTATAGTGTATTATTTGACAATTTTTATTGGAGAAAGCCACTACAAATTACGATAGAAAGTTTAATGTTAGTTTTATGGTTTTTAGTACCTATTAATAATGCATAATTTGAGTCGTTGTTACCTTCACAGGTTTACCGTTACAAAACTTGAATTTGATACATCGTGGGCCAATAACGTGACACACCTATTTCTAACTGTATTTTTGGTTAATATGCATAATGCGATGCAGTTAACCGAATTTCTGTGTTAAACATTCAAAATGGCCGTCTGCAACAAAGCCAATTAAAATGGTTTTAGATAATTAATTTTAGTTAAATTGTAATTAATTGTGGACTTGTAATTTTTTTATAAATATCGTGCCTCGAACATTACTGTACGCTGTACGACTCCATACATTACCGTACATTAGTTCGTCCGTACCGTACATCCACGATGACGCGCAGATTTGTCAAATCTAACCTTTAATGACATGAGAGTACGAGTTAAGATACGCGTCTTCGTGAATGACAAGATCTGTATTTGACAACTTCATCCGTCATTCTTTCTGTAATTCGTAATTTCATCATTCCTATAATTATAATGTCAATAATAATGTCATTACCACATTGGTATGACTTTCATACTGAAGCAAGCTATTTAAACCAACTTCTTTATTTACTGTCATTCCTTTAATCCAATCATTTAACTACCACTAGTAATGTCATTTCTTTAAAGTAAGTCATTTCTAAAAGTTACTCACATAGATATAGCACAATCGGAATAGGACCAACCTTGAAATCTCTGGAACAGTCATGAAATTTGGTAAAGATATAAATTATAGGCCCCTTTTTCATGCCCACACCATTTGACATTTGGAGACCTCGAGGAATCGCAGCCATCTTGGAAATTGTGTACCACCCAGGAGAAATTCGACGATTCGAGAGTAAAACGTGAATTTCTCCTGGATGGTACACATTTTCCAAAATGGCTGCGATTCCTCGAGGTCCCTAAATGTCAAATGGTCTGGGTATGAAAAAGGGGCCTTTAATTTATATACATACCAAATTTCATGACCGTTCCAGGGATTTCGATGTTGGTCCTAATCCGATTGTACTAATAGTGTGTGGTATGCAGTAATGACAATTCAGTTACAAAAAAAAAAACATTTTGGAAGGAAGATAAGTTTCTTAAATTAAAATTAAATTAAATCATCATTTATTTCGACCAACTACGACTACAACAATCACAACAAAATAATTAATTACAACAAAAATTAAATTAAACTAGGTAATGAATTAATTAAATTAGATGCTGATGGTCCCGGGTTCAAATCCTGGTAAGGGCATGTATTTGTGTGATGAGCATGGATATTTGTTCCTGAGTCATGGGTGTTTTCTATGTATTTAAGTATTTATATATTATATATATCGTTGTCTAAGTACCCTCAACACAAGCCTTATTGAGCTTACTGTGGGACTTAGTCAATTTGTGTAATAATGTCCTATAATATTTATTATTATTATTATTATTATTAGATACTACAAATAACGAAAAAAGGATGTCAATGTTAGTACCTACTTATATCTAGTGTTAGTGCAACATTACATATTGCCCAATACATGGAGCGCGCTTCTTAGACTGAGATTTTCATCACAGATAGGTTCATTCACGACGTATTGTCTGTACTTTAGTTCGTTCTGTCATGTTTTTAAGTTTTGTTTTGCCAAATCTGCTCGTGATCGTGAATGGGGTCAAACACATTTTAGAAAAAGGTCACTTCTGTGGACAATATCTTAAGAATTGGTGGCTCTGGTACATACGTGTTCCGTTTTTCTTATGTGAGTCTCAACTACTGCAAAAATGTATCATGCCTAAGGATTTAGCGTAAAAATTTGTATAACGATTTTATAAAATGTATATGACCAAATGCCACTATTTCACCGATTACCGCTTTTAAAATGTAGTTTTGATCATAGGTATCTAAAAAAGGTTAGCAAGAAAATGGTTATAAATTGCATTTATTTCATGATGTCCACGTGAAAGTCGCATAAGGCTAAGAAAGTTTTATATTTAGAAATTAAACCGAGTACTTTATTTTCTAGATAATACGATACAATTTATATTTAATGACAATGTAAAAGGAAGACTTAAATCACATACACAATTTTTAAATACACACAAGTAAATTATTAAAAACTAAAGAAAACAAACCTTAAAATAAAATAAAAAACTTAAAACTAAAATTAATTATACGCTTAGCCTATAAAATAACCCCCTCCCCCCCCCTGCATTGCACCTGGCCCAAAGGTCCCCATAATGCCTGCAGCATTCCCCCGCTGAACTGCTATGGAGACCTGTTGGACCAAGTACGACCCAGAACGAGGATCACCAACCCTGTCCCGCAAACGCCGGCCTAATTCTCTAAATAATTGACGGGCTTCCATACCCCACGGCCCCGCGGTCTCTACAGCCACCGGCACAAAGTCGTACGCCGATGCCAGTGTGGAGTATTTGCGTGTTTCTGCTTAGCAGCAGCCTCTGCCGCTGCACCAGCACGACGCACGGTCTGCCCCAAATGGGATGCAGCGAAGGTGCTCACGCAAGTCGCATCCCACAAAAGGCAACGCCCTCTCCGCCACGGCACCAACGTCAGGCCGTCCGGCCTCTTCCCATCCGTGCGGCTGAGACCCGGTGGCTCCAAAACACAGGGCACGTTCGCACAAACCATGGCCCTCCGCACAATCTCATTGATAGAGTGGTGCCTCGGAAATCGACCAGCGCATCGCCGACAACTCAGGCCATGATGTCCGTTCTCCACCACCCATGCCCCGCAGCTACAGCGGTGAGGCTCACATACTTTTGCCTCCAATTTGAGTGCCACAGCTATCCTCCGCGAGTCATTATCTAGCATGGTACCCAGCTGAAGTGAGGGCAAAGCATGGAGCCACGCCCCTGATTCTGGCTCCGCGATGGCTTTGAGACGCGCTAAATCCGCTCCCTCTCCTCTCGAAATTAAACTAAAAAGTTTTTATAGTCATAGTCATAGTTTTATTTATTTATAGTAGTAAGCGGTAGTAGATGGTGGACATAATTTGGTAGTTCAACGTAATTCACCACTACTTATATATTGGCATGTAAAACTTTTACAACTTGGAGATTTTACTGATTTTAATGGCATTCTATTCACTAATAATTCAAGAAAAATAAACAAATAAGATAATTATATAACTAACCTATAAAAATAGAATCTAAATCTAAAAATAAATAATAAAAACTATTCCCCTGCCTGCGGCATGGTGCCGTAGATGCTGCATGGCAGCATTTCCTCGTTGTATCACAATACTTATTCTTTGTGCGAGGAAGCTGCTAGCTCTACGATCACTGGTGGCGTCTGCTAATTATTCTTTTCCTAATTCCTTAAATAGTGTAGACGTATTCAGTTCGGACTCCACGGGCCTTGGGCTCCATTAAAGGCCCACGCCATGGGTCTCGACGCCAAAAGGTACGAAATCGTATTCGGGCCCGAGACTCCGAAAGATATTTGGTCTTTCTTATTTTTACGCCCGCCTCTGCCGTGCCGATAGATTTTTACTCATAAATCAATTTATATGACAGTAAAATTTTACAATTAGAAATGCATCGGATTGTGTTTACAGTGAGACCGCGTGAATAGGTGATGATTGGCAGTTTTAAAATGCACTTATTTGTCCTTTGACTTTGCATTATTCTACAAACAACCGTCACTATTACGAATGCAAAATGCACCGTATGAAGTGCATAATTATTGTGTTAGCGGATAATTTTGTTATTGTGTGTTTTATTCCAAATTGATGAGTTGTCGGAAATTGTAAAATTGGATGGTATTTAATTTGTTGCAGTTTAATTGATATAAAGTGTGAATGATTTCAGGTGAAAATGGTTAATACTTATTATTTTTAAGGAACTTAACCCCGAAGTTAAACTAACTCTAACTAACTAACGAACTCTAAGATACGTCAAATATTACGTCTAGATACGATAATTATGTATCGGATGTGTCAGTGTCAAAAGTGACGTTTCTTCAAACAAGAATGTTTCTTTTGACACTGGCATATCCGATCTTATCGTAACTAGACCTAATATTTCACGTATCTTAAAGTTCGAATCTGGCGACTAGGAACACCATAAACTGATTTGAATATGTAGTAATTATGTAGTAATTTATATACAAGTATGTAGTAATTCGCCTAGTACCAACAACGCCTTATTGAGCTTACCAAAGGACTAAGTCATTTGTCCCATTATAATTATTTATTTATACTAATTTTTAAGAAAAAAAAACCGACATCAATGAGGGAGACCGGTGAAAGAAAGATTATTGTTGAATTTGGATTTCATACAATGAAATACGAAAAATTGTCTTGAAAATCTAATTTGCTTAACAAACACAACGAAGAGGACAAATCACCAATCGTGAACTATGCGTCGTTGAAGAGTTCCTTTCTGATCATCATCAGCAGTTCCAATTCATCAAATGTCACTTCATTAAATGTAAATGCTTGACTTGTTGATGAAAATACAATATGTATGCCTTTTACATTTGAAGAGTTCCCTCGATTCCTCATGGATCCCATCATCAGAACTGAGTTTTGAAAAAAGCGGGACCAATCTGTATATAAATGAAATCATTTTCTTTTCATATTTTTGTTTTGTTTAAGCCAGGGGACAAATATCCCGCGACATGTGTCGGCGACATCGCGCGAATAGCGACTTCAAGCGAAGTCATGCGACTTCGCGAAACTTCGCCTGACATACTGACTTATGACAAATATTGGCAACATTGGTATTTGAGTTGTTGTATTGTTGTGTAATTAGTTAATGCTCATAAAATAAATGCATGCAGATAAGCTTAAAATAATTTATATTGTAATTTAATATTATCAAAGCAATAGGTAAATCTAAATCATGTAAGTACCTAGTTTAATAAATAGTTTAGTGTAATTTGTACCTAGTTTGTTTTTTAGAACATGACTATCATCAGGATATACTAGTACTTAGTTATTTTATTCCCAGACTTTGTTTTGACATGAATTATAAAATTGTTGACATAAGACTGTTTTTTTAGGGTTCCGTAGCCAAATGGCAAAAAACGGAACCCTTATAGATTCGTCATGTCCGTCTGTCTGTCCGATTATGTCACCGCCACTTTTTTCCGAAACTATAAGAGCTATACTGTTCAAACTTGGTAAGTAGATGTATTCTATGAACCGAATTTGGATTTTTACACAAACATAGAAAAAAAACTATAAATTTTGAGGGTTCCCCATACTTAGAACTGAAACTCGAAAAATCTTTTTTCATCAAACCCATACGTGTGAGGTATCTATGGATAGGTCTTTAAAAATGATATTGAGGTTTTTAATATCATTTTTTTCTAAACTGAATAGTTTGCGCGAGAGACACTTTCAAAGTGGTAACATGTGTGTCCCCCCCCCCGTAACTTCTAAAATAACAGAATGAAAAATCTAAAAAAAATATATGATATATATTGCCATGCAAACTTCCACCGAAAATTGGTTTGAATGAGATCTAGTAAGTAGTTTTTTTAATACGTCATAAATGGTACGGAACCCTTCGTGCGCGAGTCCGACTCGCACTTGCCCGGTTTTTTTAATGTTTGAATAGTAACCATTAATTTATTAATTAATATTATGTGAATATTAATGACGACCATACTAAATTCATGTAGATTAGTTTAGCATAATTTATACTGTAATTTTATATTATGAGAATAAATATCTAAATCTAAATCATCTGTCGCGCGATGTTGCCAGACATGTCGGGCGAAGACCGGCAACGTCGCGCCACTTCACCCGACGTCGCTGGCGACACGTGTCGCAGGACATTCGTCCCCTAGTGTATCCCTGGATTATACCTTTATGCAGTTATACATTGACGAGTCATTATCCATCGTTAACTAGAGATTAGATTACGTCAAAACGTGGGTTTCCCGTAATACTACCTCGTTTTCTAAGTGTATACCTACTTCCGTTCGAAACCGCACATATGAGTAGTTGCAGAAATCATACTGACTTTTCCTTAATAGATGATACTTGTAAAGTATAAGTAAGGCATAAATTAAATATTATATTACTATGTCCAGCCTGTGACTCTGTTCATGTCCCATGTGCACAGCAGCCATCATCTCTATTAATATTACTTATAAATTAAAAAAGTTTTTTTAATTTTTTTAATATTTTTTTATACCACGTGCTCGTAACAATCATCCGGCCCGCCTGATGGTAAGCTGTCGCCGTAACCTATGAACGCCTGCAATTCCAGAGCTGTTACATGCACGTTTATCCAAAAGAGTTTTCTATTTTTAAAATTATAGGTCCCCGCTTAAAGTACGGGCGGCCTACAACTCTTCTTACTTTGTTTTATATTTATTAATGTTAGTATTTAGTATAAGTATATAAAAATCAATTATAAAAGAGTGGATAAATTGTAAAAAAAATATTTCGTGTCGTACGTGCGCACATTGAACATAAGTATTTATTCCAATATAATTAAGAAAGAAATAGACACGGGAAGAAACGAAGCAGGTAGATCAATATATCTCGGTTAATTTACTTATCGAGGAAAAAGATTATAATATAATATGCAATTACTTCCGTTATTCTGATGCATCCACATTAAGTTGAAGGCAAGAATGATATTTCCGTAAACAATGTATATGTTAATGTAGATAACCAATAAAATTGAATTTAAAATTTTGTCAATTAAGGGATTCAGCAGAGAACTATTAAATTTCCCAGATAGATAATTTGGTGCCACCGACTCGATCAATTGAATACGAGAGTCGCATTACGAATTACGAGCACATTATGCCTACCTACTCGTCTTACATTTTTTTTTTATTAGCCTATTTGTGTGTCCCACTGCTGGGCAAAGGCCTCCCCTCTAGCTTTCCAATGCTCCCTGTGCTGAGCAAGATATTCTCGTCTTACATTATAAACAAATATTTTTTATAATGTCTTTAAAGTACTCTCACTACTATACACCGTGTTTTTATTGAATTCCGTTAACTTCGGGG
Source organism: Cydia pomonella (assembly GCF_033807575.1). NCBI lineage: Eukaryota > Metazoa > Arthropoda > Insecta > Lepidoptera > Tortricidae > Cydia > Cydia pomonella. The sequence goes on from NW_026907846.1 coordinate 255,827, forward strand.
TATGGGTAAGTACGTATAAGGAAACTAAATAGCAAGGGAAATTTAAAAAAAAAATTTTATAGTTTTTTCATTTTTGATTTTTTTATAAAAAGTAATTAAATGCTGCATATAGCGTTATTGTAATTTGTAACACGGGCTTTACATTTAACACAACCAAACAAGAGAAAACTGTGACATAACAAAGACATTTCAAACATCCATCGTCCGAGATTGTACTTACGTTTAGTAGCAAATATATTAACTCGTACTGAACTAATGACTGAATTAACTCCATTTCCGAGATAATCAATAACTAAAAATTAATTATTGATTATCTCGGAAATGGAGTTAATTAGAATACCGGTGTCTTTGAGAAAATTACTTGATTTAAGCTCAGGAATGCACCCTTGAAATTAGCGGACATCAAAAATAACACGGTGTATATACATTATAAATTTCCTTCTAGTAACTTACTTTCTTTCACTTCTTTCTTTTTCTTTATTAACTTTAGTATAGTAGTTTAGTATTTTCCGAGAGTATTTTATAAGGTATGAAGGGAGGTAGCATATATTATGCTTTATATGACAAGATCGTACAAGCGCTCAATCAATATTTTTTATTTGATTTGGGAGATCCGATGTGGATCCAGTAGCAATCCCGGTCCATGCCCGGGCTTCGGCACCATGTACGAAATATAGATCGGAGAGACTTGAAATAAAACTGAAATTGTACAGTGTAATTAGGTACATCCCAAAAGAACTAGAACTTGGCATCCATATAGATCTCAATTCTTTTTCCAGCGAAGTCAACAACGACGCGTACCTATTCTTATAATACTGAACTTGGCTTTCATTTCACAGTTATGTTTTTGATGTGATACTATTTTACTACCTGATTGCTATTTATTATGGTGCAGCTAAAAACAATACATACTACGTATATTACCTATATTAGGTATTAGGTATAATTGTTATATCCATGTGTAAGGTACACGTGAGAAATCCGATTGCATCAATGCGGCGTTACTTTTTATTAGAGTTGTGCCCGCTCGGTCTTTAAAAAGACCGCTCCGATCTCGGTCAATCGGTCAAAGGAACTCGTTCACTCTTAATTCCTTTAGTTCAGTACCCCTAGTGTAAATTTATTCGACAGCGAAACGTGACGTACGCGTTTGCGTTAACTCTCATTTTGTATGGGATTTTGAGTTTCTAAAACGTCCCGCTTGGCACGCTGATTCTAAATTGCATACAAAATGAGACTTAACGCAAATGCGGACGTCACGTTTCGCTGTCTAATAAATGTACACTAGGGGTACAGGAGCAAATCTCGAGATCTGAAGACAAGGGAGGAGCTAACTAAATCAATCCGGTCGTGGCTGCCGTTATCTACATTCGCTCCCGACCGATTTGTTACTAGGTACCGACGACGTACCGACTACGGAACTAAAGGACCGAGACCGATTAAGAGCGCTTAAGATGAGCTAGTTCCTTTCGATACAAGACAATGTTTTTCCACTTCTAAATATTTTCCATTCTCCAAGATTTAGTATGTTATTGACACAATAAATAACTAGGTTTATACGTTTTCCTTTTTTTTAAAATATGCAAAACTTTTTTTTTGCGAATCCTTAAAAAACAATTCTACAAATATTCGACCCCTGGAGCATTTAGCTCTAACGAATCCTCTCTGGCCGGCCAATGAAGGCAAGCCAGAGTTGAGGGTCCCTTTGGGGTCCACTCCGATCGACGAAGACACGCCGGAGACGGAGACCCTGACCGACTCTCGGGAGTACTCGGGTCCGTGGGGTCGTTACTCCCCAACAGCTCGCCACAAGCTGCCCTGCGGATATAAACCTAGAATATATTATGTTGGAGCGATCGACATAAAAATCAAAGTGATTTGTTAAGATTTAGTTAGTGGACAACGTTTTCTCCGGAAATGGAAATTCGAAGAAAAAGTACCATTATTTCGGTAGCTATTCTTCCCTCTATAGTACGTTCCGATAAATGTACGGTTTTATTTTTTTACCTCAGGAATACGTAGATTATATCTCTCGTGTAGCGAGCACCGTATCTTTGTTACAGCCTTACCTACTAGCCCTTTGCTCCCATTAAGCAACATATCAAACAAGTAACGCGTGCTGTTGCAACGGCATCCGTGAAACATCCGAGGTCGTGCGTTGCACTTCCCTGATGAAAGAGCCCGCTCAGGCGCGACGGTGTTCAATGTTACCCCTATGACCCGATTTGAGTCAACACTGTGAATGACGCGTGTGAAGAGACGAAAAGAATGGTGATACACAGAGGCCGGGAAACAAAGGGTTGCAGGCCAAGTACTCGTAGATATAGACATAGGAAAGGGATATGCAGCCGGCAACCCTGTTTTTCGCCGAGATTTGTATAGTGCTATTTTTAAAACTTGCAATGATAAAAATGAATAAGAATAAGAATAAGAAATATTTATTAGCACAAAAAGTTACAAAATTTAGATTAATATTTAATTGTACTCACAGAAAATTGTGCTAAAAGGTCTTCACTCAGCTTGATGTCCCGAAGTTAGTCTTACGACACACTACGGGACGCTGGTTTTCAGTGAAGCCTGGTAAAACTAAAACTAATTATAAGACTAGAACTAAACCTAGAACTAGAACTAAAAAAAAAACTAGATGCTACCAATATCCAAAAAAATATACTTAACACAATAAATATACACAGCATTTGTAACAAAAACATAGAATTCGAATACTTACTAATCTTTTAATGAATATAAATGGAAGTCAATTTGTTTTATTCGCTAAAAACAAATTACGAAACAACTACTGTTTGATGGTTGAATGCCAAGACGTGCCTTTTTTGATGTTTAAAAACAAAATAAAGTTGCTTTACTTTTAATGACATTATATATTTAATGTAGGTGTCAATAGAAATAAAAGGCTCGGAAAATTGGGTTAGGTTAGGTGAACTACGACCCCGTATATATTGTATAACATACATAAAAACAAATGTTTATGATTGTATAAATTATTATGTTATATTAAAATATAATATAACAAAAGTCATTATACTATGTCTTTATACTATTTTTTTTATTATAAAATAAGCATTATATCAATTACAGGTTAGATTAAATCACAATTTAACAAAATCAACGTATAATAATAATTACATTATCAACCAGTTATTACTGTTCTAAGTAATAATATACGAAAGGGCATTATGGCAAGTGTGTGTAGCTTTTTTGTAATTATATTTAAAAAAAAAAATTGCATGACATTCAGAAACATTTTTACTGTTTTCGTAAATCGGAATTTCGCGTTTATAGAAAACACGCTGTCATATGTATTTATATGAACGCCTTTTTTAATTCAGTGATTATAGCAATAAATAAGTTTTTGACAATAAAATCATTTAAGGTACAAGCTGTTATCGCTGACTGTACTTTTTTACCACAGACAACTAATGCTCATCGAGACCATTCTAAAAACCCCAAACACAATTAGGTTGCATTGTTTTATCACAGAGTTCCTATGGCTATCAGATCAGCTTGATGGTACCATAATATGGCGTTGTCACCCGACTTACATATGTATGCAAATTTACAGCTTCATCGGAAACCGCGAAGTGGGTCAAATTTAACTTGCAAGATTTGTCCCATACATACTAACAGGGCAAGTTAAATAAAAGCTTGTAAAAATAACGGCATCTTTTTTATAGAACAATTTATTAACCACATTCGAGTCCAACCACAAATTTCACTCTCAACTCATATAAAAACCTGTCGGAGTACCTTCAACGATACTGTGCCACTTTGTGGGTATCATAGGTACCAAATCATGCGAGCCCTTGCGTCTATTACAATAATATAATAATATTAAGGGTTTAGGTAAACAGTGCGAGAACTAGCATGCGAATTTCATAAATTTCATTACATTGCGGTATTTGATCGGTCGGCTGAATTGGATGTAACCTCAATAGTCCGCAAAGTAACTAAAATCGTATGCAAGTTCGCGCGCCGTCTAAATGAGCACTAAGTATTAGAGATAAAATATAATCAAAAAAAGCGGCCAAGTGCGAGTCGGACTCGCCCATGAAGGGTTCCTTTATGACGTATTAAAAAAAACTACTTAAACTACTAGATCTCGTTCAACATTTTACCACTTTGGACACACATTTTACCACTTTGGTAGTGTCTCTCGCGCAAACTATTCACTTTAGAAAAAAATTATATTAGGAACCTAAATATCATTTTTGAAGACCTATCCATAGATACCCCACACGTATGGGTTTGACAAAAATTTTTTTTTTTTTAATTTTATGACGTATTAAAAAAACTACTCACTAGATCTCGTTCAAAACAATTTTCGTTAGAAGTTTGCATCGTAATGTATATCATATATTTTTTTTAGATTTTTCATTCTGTTATTTTAGAAGTTACAGGGGGGGGGGGACACACTTTTTTTTACTTTGGGAGGTTCTCTCGCGCAAACTATTCAGTTTAGAAAAAAATGATATTAGAAACCTTAATATCATTTTTGAAGACCTATCCATAGATACCCCACATGTATGGGTATGTTGAAAAAAAAAATTTTTTTTTAATTTCATGACGTATTTAAAAAAAACTACTTACTAGATCTCGTTCAAAACAATTTTCGTTAGAAGTTTGCATCGTAATGTATATCATATATTTTTTTTAGATTTTTCATTCTGTTATTTTAGAAGTTACAGGGGGGGGGGACACACTTTTTTTTACTTTGGGAGGTTCTCTCGCGCAAACTATTCAGTTTAGAAAAAAATGATATTAGAAACCTTAATATCATTTTTGAAGACCTATCCATAGATACCCCACACGTATGGGTTTGATGAAAAAAGATTTTTTGAGTTTCAGTTCTAAGTATGGGGAACCCCCAAAATTTATTGTTTTTTTTTCTATTTTTGTGTGAAAATCTTAATGCGGTTCATAGAATACATCCACTTACTAAGTTTGAACAGTACAGCTCTTATAGTTTCGGAAAAAAGTGGCTGTGACAGAATCGGACAGACAGACGGACATGACGAATCTATAAGGGTTCCGTTTTTTGCCATTTGGCTACGGAACCCTAAAAACGATCATCAAAATTATCTTTACAGACGTAAGAGTCTCCAAGACTTGAATTCTTATATAAATTATTAAAAGACAAAAAAAAAACTGACGAACAGAAAATAACCGAATTAAGTATCTCACGTTAATGCCACTCAAAAGTAAAGTTACATAATAATACTACTTTAAAAAATATCTCAAATTACTTTAAAATATACCTTAATTGTTTATACATTCCATAAACTGCATATAAATACAAATCAAAATATTGTTTCTGCATCAGTAAATAATCTCATTTTTATTTCGCTTCTGCTGGGTACCATTGCGTCACTATTTTGGAAGGGATTTATAGAAAAACTAGAGAAATAAACAAGTACCTAGTTATAGTTCGTTTTTTTTTAATTAGAAAAAACTTCTGTTTTCATGATACTACTATTTTACAAACGTTTTTCAATAATCTTCAATAAAAAGACACGTCAACATTGTTTACCTTTTTTCTAATGCAAAAAAAAAACTAACTATAGTAGCCAATAGCCCATGCTAGGAAAGTACCCACATAAATATCATGATCGCCTTAGTATGTTTGGATTTTCGCAGGCCTACCATTAAGACGGCAGATTTGAGTTTTTATTTAAAATTATGGTAAACAACAATTTTATAGAAGTAAAATTGGCAAAAATCTACAAGGTACTAAAAAATGCGAAAGTAACTGTTTTTCTATCTGTTACCTCTCCATGCTTACACCGCTTGACCGATTTTGATGAAATTTGGTATGAAGATTGATTGAGACCTAGGGAAGAACATAGGGTAGTTTTTGTCAATCATCATCATCATTCCACGTAGACAAAGGCGCAGGTAGAAGCTTGTATGTTATTTACCCTATTTGCCTTTATCTTATATTTGTACTTTATAATTAATTTTAAATTTTTACCTTATATTATGGTAAAAACCACGTTATACCAATAGGTATAGAATTCCTAATAAAATTCTTAGTGAAAAATAATTATAAAAGAAAATTCCTAAATAATAAAAAATACCTTCACCCTTTCAAAACCAACCTTTGCCTCCTTCTCGAAAACAAACACTTCGAAGCACTGAAAACAAAACACTCGCGACTCGAACTCCCAGTTTCGAATTTCGAATACAAAGTTCGGTTTCGAATGACACCCGGCCCTCGCGGCCGATGGACAGCGACTGTTTTCTTACGTGCGAAGATCGAAAGCCTGTGCTTGTAAGGCTGGCGCATGCTGGGCGTTTTGAACGCATATTTGGCCATTCGTTATTTATCAGAAAAACTGTACTAGTAGCTCTGTGACCTGAAACCTCGTGAGAATAGCTTAAAAACTGAATAAAAGTATGAATCTAAATAAATATACTATAACTAGTGGCTCTCTAAAATGTAGACCTCGCCAGTATAACATAACTGAAGGAATTGGACTTACCGCAATTTAAATCAAAACTATTTAGGTGTTTTTTAGAAAAATGTATTACAATAACTCGGAACACTTTGCCATTTCGTAACGAATTTAATTTGTTTGTCTGGAATGGGCTGAAAATGAACAAACTGTCTATAGAATAAGATCCTTTATGTATACCCATTTTTTTTACAAATAAATACAATATAATGCACTGAAGCTAGTTTTTTGGCAGATAGTAGCCGATACCTAGAGCCAATAACGATGCGAAGCTCAATCAATGTATGTGACTGTAAGTGTTAATTTAAGGAATAAAATAAACTAAATTAAAAAATAGAATAAAACTGAATAGTTGTATGGCACCGCCATTTTGAAAAAATCCAAATACTGAATGGACAAAAAAACGGATACTTTTGCTAACGCTCGGTCAGTAATAATGATCTTTGATGACATTCATATTTCTTCTGGCTGGGCTTTGTTTAAAAAACGTTTGAAGACATGTTTTTAACGTATTTTTATTACTTAAAGGTTACTTTCCTAAATAAATTGTGCATTTTCATAAGGACCTTCTCTGATGGAAAGCCACAATTAATATGCTTAACTTCCAAAACATGTTCACAAACATTTTACAAATAAACTGCCATATGGACCATCATATCTATCGCGGTAATAGAAGACAATATAATAATTTCATGAGATATAGTTCGCAGTAAATGACATTATGTGGTTTATTAAAAGCATGCAGCAAGGTAAAATGGGCATTTCTCCCGAGGGCAATTTTTACGTGTCCGGGGCAAAAAAATTGGATTTACTGATCGAAAAATCGGAATAAAATCAGGCGTTATCTTTAGCCTTTAATCTCTCTGGGACACTATTAAACATTTATTTATTATTTTAATAATATAAAAAAATGATATTAATAAATTGTAAATAAATTTAGATAAACAAATTAAACGTGATAATGTAAAAGCATTTTTTAATTCAGTGCCGGCACATGATCTCGGTGTTTTTTAAATTTCAAATATCTTAAATCTATATGGTTCTAATAGAGGCCTCCACTACCATTTTTTTTTTTATATTAAGGCTAGATTTTAGGAAATAAATTCATATCAAAAAAGTAAAAGAAAAAATCAGCACCGAAGTTACGTACCCAACGTCATCTCGGAGAATCGCCCAAATATATATCAAAGCTAGTAAGCTTGTTACTAAACGAATATATTACTATTTTCTTATCATACTTTTTTTTTTATAAATAAAATCATCACAAAATACTTGAAGGTTTTTCGTCTCTAGTCAGCCTTACGCCTTAAACTGCCGGCCCAATTACAAACTGCAAATTGCCATCGTCATATAATTTTCTAGTAGCTGGGTACCGTACGAACTTACGATGCATTATATTATATATTTTGACGTTTTGCTGATCACTTCAACTACAAGAGGTACTTACATTGTGACATCAAAATTATGTCTAAATAATGTCAGTCGCGCCGGTCGCGCGTGCATTTCTCTCTTACTTGTCTGTATATGTATAGACGCGAGCGAGAAACCGAATGATATCATTTTGATGTCACAATGTAAGTTAGTACTTAGTATTGATATTCATGCCCACTAGGGCATACTAAGACTAAAACTCTTGGTCACATCACAACATCACAGAGCTGCTGCTCCAGTACTAGAGACAGACCAAGACAAGTCTGCAACGATTTTGGTAGCAAGTCAAACTTCTATGAAACTATGACGTATAAATAACACTTGCACTAACCTTTGGTCTAACTCCAATTCAGTTCTTGACGCATTTGGCATTTATTTACGACCTGAAGCCCGATTTAAATTTATTATTTTGGTTTTGAACTAACTAACTGGTGTCACTTTACTAGACCGCATCCATGGTAGTTTTGAAGTTAAACATTTACCCGAAAAAATAACCGAAGGGCGACTTCGATGGTTTGGGCAAGTCATGCGCCGAGAGCCCAAACACATGATGACATGACACGCAAGGTGCTGGATATGTTCCCCAGACAATTGCGACGAAGAAGACCCCGACTAACATGGCTGACAACAGTGAAGAGGGATATGGAAGAAACCCAAATCCTACCTGACATGATCCAGGACCGAGAAGCCTGGCGAAATATAACTTAGAGAGCCGACCCCAAATAATGGGAAAAGGACAAGGAGAAGAGATTATGGTTTTGAACTGGTTTTGATTGAAATCAGGATATAATTTTGTGTAAATGAAAATATCTACATACTTACTTACTTACTGCTGTGCCCTGTGACGCAGCGACCCGAAGTGTCACACGATAGGTGTCTGAATAAAAAAAAAGATGACATCACAACTCCGCTCCATTTTTTTAGTTCTACGGTTCAAATTGATTCAAATAGCCTAAAGATCAATCATACCCATTTTGATGTTTTTAACACAATTTGTAGCGTTTTTTGGCGCACCGCTAGCATTACAATCACAATAACACAATAAGCTATAAGATGTACCGTACTCGTACTTACTTATTAATTAACTAGGCAATAAGCTAACCCATCTGTATTTAAGGGAGTTCCCTCTGCCAATAAACTGTCTTGAAGTTTGGCAGAAGAAAAGCTCAGCCCAGCTCGATTCAGCTCGCGCTCTAATGCTTTGTTCTCTAGTACGGTCGCCAAATCTCAAAAGCCCTCTAGAAACACGATTTAATTGACTCGGCTCGGCCTTACCCACAACCGGTATCCATGTGTTCGGACAGATCTCCTGATCACCGTACATGCGGTAGTAAAGCGGAAAAATGGTGGAGGGGATAGTAATGACGTCACAAAGATGGCGGCCGGACCTATTCTTTTTGGCGGTGTATCTCGAAAACCACTTAACCGATTTTAATCATCGAGGTGTCAAATAATAGCTTATATTATGGAGATTATTTCCTTTTCTACAAACATTTACGTGAAACCTATAGGAAAAAAAAATAATCACAAAAAACAGTTTTTTTATAAAATTATTATTTTTTATTTTGTAAAAATCTCCGTAAATATTAGCATTTCGCAAATTTTGTTTGATATAAAACATATTGCTTCATTATCAAGGAATATAATGAGCCTTAAAACATACAGATCGAGTGATAAACAATGAAGCTACACTCATTTATTTGCGCATGGGTAACGATAACTGGCTTTTACCGGTCGAAACTGTGGTGACTGTTACGATACGTATTGAATGGAATTTATAGAGTATCGGTTTTAATTACTGAAATTATAATGACAATTATAAAAACCAGACACAATAATGCTACCTTACTTCGACGTTTAGTCTCTTTTTTCGTCTTAATCATAGGTAGGTACATATTTCTTTTTACTTAAAAAAATTATACAGGGTGAACTTTTAACCACCAGTCATACTCTGCGCAGCGACTTTATAGGTCATACTGAACAACTTTTACTATTAGTAGTCCCCAAGCCGCTCCGAAGCCAGATTTAATTGACTCAGCTCGGCCTTACCCACAACCGGTATCAATGTGTTCGGGCGTTTTCTCCTGATCACCGTACATGCGGTAGTAAAGCGGAAAAATGGTGGGAGGGGATAGTAATGACGTCACAAAGATGGCGTCCGCACCTATTCTTTTTGGCGGTGTATCTCGAAAACCACTTAACCGATTGTATTCATCGAGGTGTCAACTAATAGCTTATATTATGGAGATTATTTCCTTTTTACAAACATTTACGTGAAACCTATAGGAAAATAATAATCACAAAAAAACTTTTTTTTTTATACATTTGGTTGGTAGGTTTGTCTTATGTTTTAAAGCAGTAAAATCTTTCAAGTCGAAACACAGTATAAATATACATTTTGTTGTCTAATCTAAAAGTATGATGTTCATTGTTTAAGACTGATTAGTGATTACTGAATTAAATAACATGCTATTTGTTATTTTTGTTTTATTTTTTAAATCAGGTATTAATTTATTCACTATGTATCACTATACAGGCAAAATGTGTATCATAGTTGGTCTGTAAGTACTTACTACTTGTGTCGAATATAGGTATAAGATGAAATTTTAACCACCAGCCATACTCTGCGCAGTGACTTTACAGGTCATACTGAACAACTTTTATTATGGGACCAATGCCGAATCACGCAAGAAAATTTGGATCTGGAATGACACCCACTGGCTGTGCCCTACCACACAAAGCGAGATGACATTCACAATGCCCATGCCTCTCTTTTGGACGTAGTTTAAGGACGTACCCGGGTCCATGACGCATGCTCGCCACACCGCTGCTTAAAATAAGCTGACGCACCGTAAATTGAACTGCGTAAAAATCGCAAAAAATATTACACGGAGATCTTAATATGGCAGACACCGTACCGGTGACGTAAAAGACGCAACTGTTTTGCGAACAAAAAAGATTCGCGTGAAGCACGTCACTGCGATTCCGTACCGTCACTGTTTTTTAAACAGCGGTGTGGGGAGCATGCGTCAAAAACGGTACGCATACGACGCGTCACTGCGATTCCGTATCGTGACCGTTTTTTAAGCTGCGGTCTGGTCGCACCTTGTATTGTATTGTATTCGGGCGATTTTTCCGCAACTCGACGACTTGCGCCTATTTTGCGTGATATGTTGGGGGTGGGCTAGTCCTGCCAGCCCAGCTCCTCGAGGAATCCTATCAAACCTTTGATGTTGAGTAGGACCTCGGGGAGGTCTCTCGGAGATCCGAGATGTTTAGCCCTGTATGGAGTCACTCCGCTGCATTCCAGCACCACGTGAGAGGCTATTTCTTCTGTCTCCATGCAACCTCGGCACAGGGGACTGTCTGTGACACCTGCTGTGAAAAGATGTTTGTTAAATAGTCCATGACCTGTTATGACACTGGTTACTATACTCAGTCGGACCTTCCCTAGTTGCAGGAGCGCCCTTGTGAGTTTTCCGTTGATGCCAGGCATGGCTTCTTTTGCCTGTCTGCATCCAGTCTGGTTCAGCCAGTGTTCTGTGTGTAGTTTCCCTGTACGTGCCAGCAGCATTGAGCGTACCTTGCTAAATGGTATCGGAAGAATCGGTTCCGGACCAATCGCCCCCGCATTCGATCCTTGCCTGGCAAGCTCGTCCGCAGCATCGTTACCTCGGGATCCACTGTGTCCCTTGATCCATTGTAGGGTGATCTTGTTATTATGACATACCTCCATTAGTCGTTCGTGGCATTCGTGTATAAGTTTGGATGTAACTATATGGCTATTTAGAGCCATTAAGACTGCTCTACTGTCGGAGAGTATGCGGATGGAGGATCCTACTACCTTCCTTGCAGTGATGGCAGCCGCCGCGTTTATGATGCCCATGCACTCAGCTTGGAATACCGAGTTATGGGCTCCTAGCGGAGTGGTGATCGACATGTTCAGGTCTTCTGAGAAGGTTCCAGAGCCCGATCCGCTGTCTGTTTTGGACCCATCAGTGAAGATTCTCAGCTCCCGGGGATTGAGTCCTTCATGATTGTCGTCCTCATATAACTGTATTTTGTACCTTTTATCGAAGATAGCTTGTTTGTGAATCCGGTCCGTGCCTGACCTAAGCACTGGAAATTCGTCATACACCTTTTCCAGGCATTTTGTGTGAAGAGCTCCTGTGATGTTAGACCATATCTTGAGGGTTCGCAACCTTACCGCTGAGAGACTCTTGGTCTCTAGGCCTCTTGCTGTATGTGTAGGTGCAGCGGTGGAAGGTTTAGCATGACCTCCATGGCTGCAGTCGGGGTAGACCTCGTGCAGCCAGTGGTGGCCGCGCATGCGAGCCTTTGAAGTCTCTGTAGTTTGTCTCGTACGTTGCCTAGGTTTGTTCTTGGCCACCAAACCAGAGCACCGTAACAGAGTAAGGGGCGGATTATCGTCTTATAGAGCCAGAGGGTAATTTTCGGGTTGAGTCCCCACCTCTTACCAATCATCCTTCTGCACTGCCAGAAGACAACTCCCGCCTTGTCTATCCGTTTGTTGATGTGGTTGTTCCAATTGAGTTTATTGTCGAGAGTTAGTCCTAAGTACTTAACTTCATCGGACAGCTGTAGCTCAGTTTGGAAAAGTGTTGGTCTGGTAAAGTTGGTCGCACCTTTATATGGGACAGTCAAAATTTTTTTCGCGATTTCGGAATTGGTCCCATAGTAAAAGTTGTTAAGTATGACCTATAAAGTCGCTGCGCAGAGTATGACTGGTGGTTAAAAGTTCAACCTGTATAAAATTTTTAAGTAAAAAGAAATATGTACCTACCTATGATTAAGACGAAAAACGTAACATTATTCGTTTAACGTCGAAGTAAGGTAACATTATTGTGTCTGGTTTTTATAATTTTAATTATAATTTCAGTAATTAAAACCGATGCTCTATAAATTCCATTCAATATGTATCGTAACAGTCACCACAGTTTCGACCGGTAAAAGCCAGTTATCGTTACCCATGCGCAAATAAATGAGTGTAGCTTCATTGTTTATTACTCGATCTGTATGTTTTAAGGCTCATTATATTCCTTGATAATGAAGCAATATGTTTTATATGAAACAAAATTTGCGAAATGCTAATATTTACGGAGATTTTTACAAAATAAAAAATAATAATTTTATAAAAAAACTGTTTTTTGTGATTATTTTTTTTCCTATAGGTTTCACGTAAATGTTTGTAGAAAAGGAAATAATCTTCATAATATAAGCTATTATTTGACACCTCGATGATTAAAATCGGTTAAGTGGTTTTCGAGATACACCGCCAAAAAGAATAGGTCCGGCCGCCATCTTTGTGACGTCATTACTATCCCCTCCACCATTTTTCCGCTTTACTACCGCATGTACGGTGATCAGGAGAACTGTCCAAACACATTGATACCGGTTGTGGGTAAGGCCGAGCTGAGTCAATTAAATCTGGCCTCGGAGCGGCTTGGCGACCGTACTACTCAGTTCCCACCACCTCTAGTAACGCCGGTTTGCGAGCCCCCTTACGTCGTATTTGTAACACTTACAATAAAGAATTTACTTCCATAGATATACCTATTCAATGTCACTAGGCCCAAATTCCGTTATCAAATACTCAATATTCTCAACGGCCAACATAATGTTCATCAGTAGTATGTCGTCATCATTGCTAGTATCGGTACTGTCAATGTACTTAATAATGTATTGCGCAAATTGGTTATCAGTAGCTAATTTCGACTTTTTGCTGATTTTATTTTCTTCTCCATTTGAATTTAGTACCTAAATTATAATATACATAAGCTTGGTCTACAACACTTGGTAAACTTGTATGTTAACATACCGTTTAGTTAAGTCCGTTTATTTTATGTATGTTTTAGTGAGAGCGTTTAAGGAAGTAAGTGTTCATCTCTATATTGTTTGTACCTAACAATGTAACCTATTATCCTGTCGCATACTTCTGTTGTTTCTCCAATAAAAAGAAAAAAAAAAAACAAAATTGTAAAAGCAGGGTTTTTTTACCAGAATAAATGATTATTTATTTTTATTTTATTTACAAGTTTTTACAGAAAACACAGAACACGTAGGTATACATTATTGTCTATGTACATACTAATGTTTGTGAAGAATATCTCAGTCTGTATTTCTATACAGCGGGGGTATTTTTAGGAGCTAAATAAAAAAAAATACAATTTTTTTATTTTTTTTTAAAGATAAGTAGGTAAAAATCAATCAAAGACATCACACGTTTCCCTTTTGTATTTTTTTATATTAATCTCTTCATTCTCTCCTTCTCTTGTTTGTATAACTATTGAAGTAGAATTTAAGAAATAGAAAGAAGAAAGAACCTATGCTAAAGACACAGAAGTAGTGGAAGAAAGCAGGCAGCGGGCAGGGGGTTAACTTTTGTTGGTAGTACAGATGAGAAATTACGAGAATGAATTGTACCTGGAAATAAAATACATATTATGAAGTATGTTTGTGACATAAAACAGTTACCTATTTATTCGGTTTGCTATTATCTTGTAAGGCCCATGGTCCTACCCGATTGAAACCTTTTTTAAATGGAACCACTTGCATACTTATTACGTTCGATTTAACACAAAAAAATAACCATATTTACTATTATTATTTATTATTTATTTATATTACTGGTGCGCCGGGTGCGGGGCAGTCCCAACATCATCTTAAGAATGATAGGGGATAAGTCTGATTGTCCGCTAATCCTACACTGTGCGGGACTACATTCCTCTATGGGCTCCATACAGTGGTAGCTGGTAGGTTAAGTACACACTTAACCTACCAGCTAGGTATGTACTAACCCTTTTGAAACTGTTTTTTACTAACAGAATGTATATGTCACAGTTACATGAAATAAATGTTTTCAATTCAATTCAATTTCTTTCACTTTTAATCTCAAATTCCTTTTTTTTTGTATGTGGTCTACGCCTTAGGAGGATAGATAAGTATTTATTTATCTGTTAATAACTACTACCAAAGTGTTGTTATGGAAAAATGTGTAAAGGTGAAGTATACGAGTAAGACATATTCGTGCTTCGATATTGTACAGTGTTTTACCTACATATCGGGTAACTCAAACTCAAAAGTTTTTGGAAAAAATTTCATTTTTGTTACAAGCTTTTATCGCTGACTG
The DNA here is from genome assembly GCF_033807575.1 of Cydia pomonella. Classification (NCBI taxonomy): domain Eukaryota; kingdom Metazoa; phylum Arthropoda; class Insecta; order Lepidoptera; family Tortricidae; genus Cydia; species Cydia pomonella. The sequence continues at coordinate 270,878 of NW_026907846.1, forward strand.
TACTTTTTTTAAACAGGCGACTAATACTCATCGAGCTAATTCTAAAATCCCCAAACGCAATTAGGTTGCGTTGTTTTATCACAGGGTTCTTATGGCTACCACCTGTCTTCATCATCAGATCAGCTCGATGGGACCATAATATTGCATTGTCACCCGATTTATATATGCATGCAAAATTTCAGCTCAATCGGAAACCGGGAAGTGGATCAAATTTAACTTGCATGATTTGATTACAGACCGGCAGACAGACAACGGGACAGGTGAAACTAAATAAAAGCTTGTAAAAAGTTGATGAGATGATTGACAATTCAATTACCAAAGTACAGATGTACGAGTAGTGCATAATTATTTTCCATCGTATTTTCACGTAAACGTACGAACATGTCTTGCTATTTCATTTCAGTCAGTCTTGATACAAAAAGTACTGAGGTTGACCGAAGTAGCATGACAAATACGAACGTTTCCGAGAAAATACGATGGAAAATAATTATGCACTAGAACTGTTAAGTATGTGGCCATGTCTAGCGCCATTTTCAGCTGTCAAACTCGGGGGCCCGATTATTTCTTACCCTCTTATTCTTAAAACTTAGCATCCTCTTACAAACCTCTTCTAATTTTGTTTCTTTCTAACAAACAGAAATGTTAAAATTAAGGACTGACAAACGATCAACGGCATTCTAGTTTTGACAGACGTTTATGATAATCGCCATTAGACTTTGCTCATCTTCTGATGATCTTACATACCTAATTAATTTTTGCTACTACTAAAATACCATCGTCTACAGGTACCTACATCTATGTATTTGACATACGTTTATTGAAACGCCTATAGTTTTTGTTGGAGCAATTTCGACGAGACGGATATTTGTCGATCAATTCAGAGTTTGTTTACCAGCTATGTATGTTGCTTGAAATAAAATAATACCGTAACGAGCTAACAGTACAGTGTTTTCACGAAATATTTTTCCGCGACCGCTCCTGCTGTGAAATGAGTTAATATATGAGTTTTTATTTAAAAACAATTGTTATGTGATATTATTAGAGCTGTAGGCGCCCAAATGTTACGGTGGTCGCGTGCATGTTTCCGCCACGGCAGATGTGGTGGAATATGTCCGCAAGAAGGTTCGTTACGAGCTGAAAGTATTCCAGCTGCGATTGCGGCATTACGTGCACTTCAGCTCGTTTGTGGTGCGCGTCCCGCGGCCGCTACTGGAAACCATCGCGAGCGCGGACTTCTGGCCGAAAGGTGTGATATTCGGCGGTTTCGTGGGAATCTGCCGAATCCCGCACCAGAACAACAGGTGGCGCAACCGAAAACTGCGTCGTCAAAATGATATTTATATTTTAAGATTTTTATTATTTTAGGTATGTATGTTAGTCTGTAAGGTATGTACCTATATATGGACCATAGTTGCCTGAAAATAAATGATATTTAATTTAATTTCTTTAATTTTTTTATACACTTACCAATTGAATCTTAGTAAGATGTTTCTTCCACCAAACATATTTTTGATATTCTGGGCCCATGGAACTAATCCCATAATACGCATACATGATCACGTGGACGAGACTGTTGGACAAAGAAATAATTACATAATATGATAAGTATTATATAATTATAGATAGGTTATACTCATAAGAAGCATTACAAATATGTACTTATTTCCAAATTTATTTTATTATCTACGAGTGAATCTGTTTTTAGGGTTCCGTAGCCAAATGGCAAAAAACGGAACCCTTATAGATTCGTCATGTCCGTCTGTCTGTCCGATTCTGTCACAGCCACTTTTTTCCGAAACTATAAAAGCTATACTGTTCAAACTTGGTAAGTAGATGTATTCTATGAACCGCATTATGATGTTCACACAAAAATAGAAAAAAAACAATAAATTTTGGGGGTTCCCCATACTTAGAACTGAAACTCAAAAAATCTTTTTTCATCAAACTCATACGTGTGGGGTATCTATGGATAGGTCTTTAAAAATGATATTGAGGTTTCTAATATCATTTTTTTCTAAACTGAATAGTTTGCGCGAGAGACACTTCCAAAGTGAAAAAATGTGTGTCCCCCCCCCTGTAACTTCTAAAATAACAGAATGAAAAATCTAAAAAAAATATATGATATACATTACCATGCAAACTTCCACCGAAAATTGGTTTGAACGAGATCTAGTGAATAGTTTTTTTTGAATACGTCAATAAATTAAAAAATTAATTTTTCATCAAACCCATACGTGTGGGGTATCTATGGATAGGTCTTCAAAAATGATATTTAGGTTCCTAACATCATTTTTTTTTAAACTGAATAGTTTGCGCGAGAGACAGTTCCAAAGTGGTAAAATGTGTGTCCAAAGTGGTAAAATGTTGAACAAGATCTAGCAAGTAGATTTTTTTTTAATACGTCTTAAATGGTACGGAACCCTTCATGCGCGAGTCCGACTCGCACTTGGCCGCTTTTTATTTATTAATTTTCACATACCATTTATCTTTGTTATACCCGTTAAATATATGCGTATTGTCTCGCTTGCCTAGGCGCGACAGACAACTTGTGCAAGGCAAGCGCTGCAATTCTGGAATGCCTATAACCTATCTGGAGTTATAATATCATTGATTACATATGATACTTATAACGAATGTTTGATGTTGTCGAATACCACCAGATACCAGACTGCTGTCCTATTTGAACGTACGTTAAAACGGGGCGGAAAAGAAAGCGTAATGACACTTCAATAAATGTAAGAAAAATGACACCTATGTGGTAATGTTTGTACACATATTTATCAGTTTTCAGTTGCTTACATATTATTCTGTGACTTGCTCAGATTAATATGACAGGTGATATGTGTCAATATTTTTGATTGGTTAATCTGTACAGCTACATATGTACTTTTCTATGCTCATTTATTTTTGAAGCCTTAGATTTGCTCATATAATTATGAACTCGACTGTACATTTCCGTGAAAACACGGTGGAAAATAAATATGCACTACATTTGTAACGTTGCAAAAGTAATTCTGCTGGAGTCATGAGTCTGACGCAGGTTCCATTCCTGGCTTATCTTCTTCATTTTTTTTTCTATTTCAAATCATTTAATACTGTAACGTTCCGTAGGTCTTTGTCACTATTTCTTTCAAATATAACATCTATTTTAGATAATAAGTGAAACCTAAAATTACCTATTAAGCAGCCCCACCACCACAAAGTGGTCAGTCGGGTGATACATCAGATGCAGCCACGTCCAGGACACCATGGCCGTATGATGGTACAGGTGGAGGAACGTCACCTGGTTGTCCTTCTTCCGAAGCACGAAAAACACCGTATCGAGGAGGTCCAGATGCTTCGCGATGAAGTAAGGATATATCTCTTTGATGACCTGGAGGTTTAATATTTGTAAGTATTTACAGCATCCTACAGGACTATTGCCCTTGTACATATATAATTAGTTAAATAACTTGTATACAAACTAACTCCTTGCAGGTCCACTCCTTGGGGACATCTTGTAGTGATGATGCCGTGTTTAACTATGTATCTGGCGTACTGTGGAATAAAATAATGATAATAATTAGTATATAAATACAAGTAAGGAAAAATAACACGTAACAACTTTAACAAAACGTTTTTAATAAGAGCAATTTATAAGGTCACCAAAATGGATCCCTGGGTCAACATGGAACAATATATAAAAAAAAATTTGTATAAACATTAAAATAACTTAATATCTGAAAAACATAAGATACCCTATTATGCTTCCATATTGAAACTGTAAAATTTTGCTATACCTCTATCATCAACTGGCTTTCTTCTGCCATAGTTTTCAATATTTTATCCGGTGTCACATTATATCGACTTAATTTATATGTATAAATCAGGGTTGGAATTACCATACGTTTGTGTATACTTACTAGAAATACAATGTAGGCCGAAGACAGGACTTGAAAAGCATTATATTTGGTTAAAATACTTTTTAAGCTGTATGGTTCTCTGTTCTTCATATAGTTTGGCAATATCTTTAGAACTACCAATAGATACAGGGCTAGTACTAATCCTAAACCTATCGAGGTTTCTGTGAGAGTCCATCTGTTAACGATATCTGTAAAACAAAATATATTTATGGACTATATAAAATGGATTGGTGACAGAAAAATTTAACGCCTTTTTCGCAATAAGACGTGACGTCTAATTTACTTTGTTAACAATAATTTGTTTTTAATTTTGCCCGCACGGTTAACGTGTTAAATATGAATATCAATGTATCAAGGTTTTTATTGTTATTAGTTCCCTAAATTTACCAACACTATAAGTAATTCAAATTTCATGGCTGTCAGCATACTATCCTATTTATTATAAAAAGGTAGCACATATATCGACAGGCATTATTACTTTGAATTTTGTTTCTATACAAAAATCTTATTGTCCAGGTATAGTAACAATAACATTATTTGTGTCGTCTAGAGAATAAAGAAAGTGCGGGGATTCCACATAATATATTGCCCCATTCTCCGTCTTACTTCACCTTACCATAATCTTAAAATTTAAATAAGTTTACTCACCGTTATCATCGAGGAGATTAATATGTTCTATATTCTCTTCATATGCAGTTTTTAATTTTACATAATCCATTCTTAAAATAAAGTATAATCTGCTTTTATTTACCTAATTTATTTATCATAAAATCAACAGAGAAATTTCGAAATGCCTATTAACATAGTCGCGGTTGCTTTTATACTGAAATTAAACTTAAATTACTTTCTAGCTCATTAGCTGACTTTTAAGTAGATTGATTAGTGATTTCAGTGGTCATTCGCCTTTGTATGTTAATATTATTAACTAACACCCAACAAATCGCTGGAAAAGGATAAAAGTCGATATAGATTGCAGTTAAATTTCAAACTTAGTAATAAGACTTAAGGTTGAAAATTAACTAAAAGTCTTTGGAATTGGCTACTGTATTGAAATGCGTTAGATTATGCGTAAGGTCAGAAAGTAAATAATTAATTATCTATTGTTATTGTCGCATATGTATGGTAATACCAGGATAAATGGCTATAGTTTCTCTAAAACGCCTTAGAAACTCCGTTCAGTATTTTTATATTTAGGTTTGGGATTTTTAATTAGTTTTCGCACGTAACAAATAGGTAAAATTGTATTATTATTACAACACGTAAAAATGCATTTTTCCTTCCGGGAACAGATGATGACTTCTAAATTATTTTGTAAATTTTAAATTATTTACTAAACTACTAAATGAACTAATATCAAAGTAACATTCAGAAAATAATCTAGCGATTCTTTCGATTCGATTCGATCTTTATTATGAACGAAACCTCGATCATCTATTGCAAACAATACAAAAAATGTTTTTATTTTAAGAATCTTACATCACAGTTTCACACTAATGTATGTTTTTTTTTTTTATGTTATGGATGTAGTTTAGCTCCTCCGTGCAAAAAGGAACCAATTAAATAGGAGGTAAGTTATTAGGGATAACTATTAAACGTTTCGGTACTCTATTTCTCCCTTGTGGCCACCTTCCCCGGAATTACCCTATTATACAAACATAAATAAATATAAATTATCTGACTGTGAAACGAATTCCTTTCAGCATTGCTAGTTGATAATACTAGTCAGAAAAGTAGAGGTTAGAGGAATATAATGTCTACGGTTTGTTTTTTCATTTATTCTATGCCACAATTATTATAAAAAATGGAATCTAATTTACAAAAAAACAGGCCAAGAGCATGTCGAGCCATGTTCAGGGTAGGAATCCGTGGTTACCCGTCTGTCACAGTAGGCTGCCTTGAATCTTATTATTAGTAAGTATGATGTCCATAACAAACAAAAGGTACCTTCCCAGCGCTATGTATGTCTTTTTACCAAAAAGGGAGGACTTTTTGCGATTACTACTCAAGTGCTTAGGTATTTTATTTTATTATTTCCAAAAATATTCACTGTATCAAAAATGGTCGTTGAAAATCTCTATTTGTTTTGAAAGACCTATCTAACGACACCTCACCACAGGATTTAAAAAAAACATACCCACTTTACATGTAGGGGGAGGTTTTTATTATAAGTTCCCAATTTTTTTTATTCTAATTTTTAATTTACCAATTTGTCGGCGTGATTGATATACGGGGCCCGTACATTTCATGCCCTTAACGCAAAACAGATATAATTAAACATACAGGGAGTTTTTTTACAAAACTAAAAAAATTCGTAACTAACTATATGACGCGTAGAAAAATAAATACTTATTACGTAAAATACACTGTTAATAATCAAAAATATAAAATAAAATAAATATATATTATAGGATATTATTATCACCTGTTACTATGCCTGTCACTTTCGCACTTGTACGTTATAATTATAAACTATATCAAATTTGTTAGTTTAGCTTAATCGTTAAATGTTTTAATTATAGGTGGTTATTATGTATGCAACAAACGTAAGCTATATCTGAGCGAACGTAATAATAGTTATGCTGTTGTTCTAAGCTTTAGTGTAAGTATGATTTTACCCATGGCAATGTTATAAACACTAAGTTGTTAAAAAGTTTATAATGAGCGCCTATAGCTCACTAAACGGTATTAATTTATTATTATTACTGTCTAGGATGGAAATGTACACTAGATTAAGTAATTACATTGTACTAAATTATGTTAAATAAAGAATACAAAAAAAAAAAAAACTTTCGCACTTACGCAGTTGTTAGAACGTGACAGGCAATAAAAATGCGACCGTGCTTAGCCCGCAGTTAACAGAAGAGGTTGACAAATGATTAATTATTACGAATATATTAATTGGAATCATATTCCATGTAACGTGACGCCATTTTCCGTCAACGGCATGACATGTACGGGCCCTGTTCATATAGAGCCCGACCAGAAATATATGATCATTGTCAAGAGGCCAAGAGGAATGACGACCGGTCTGGCCTCGTGGGTATAGTGAGATAGTGACCCTGCCTATGAAGCCGATGGTCCCGGGTTCAAATCCTGGTAAGGGCATTTATTTGTGTGATGAGCATGGATATTTAATTTTATTCCTGAGTCATGGGTGTTTTCTATGTATTTCAGTATTTATAAATATTTATATATTATATATATCGTTGTCTAAGTACCCTCAACACAAGCCTTATTGAGCTTACTGTGGGACTGAGTCAATTTGTGTAATAATGTCCTATAATATTTATTTATTTAAGAGGGCGCTGTTAGTCGCATGTATAGGGTGACAGTTCAGTTTAGTATGAAAAATTTAGTTCCAATGAAATTCCGCAATATGGCGCGTGATCATATATTACTGGTCAGGCTTTACTCAGGAAACAATATCTCTTTCATGTATGTACAGTCAGTTGAATGCATAGAAATTTGTTTGCAGGGGGGTCACCTCTCTGCAGCTGGCTTTACTTAGGTATCATTTTAGTAAAAAGTGCCTACACAAATGTTAACTATCTTAGTGAAGTTCGTTGCTATCTACTATCGTGAAGGCACTTTAAGTGCAGTGCTGGTGGCTTTCAAACCAGAGCTCGAAGGTTGTGAATTCGAATCAAACCCCGGCTCGTCTTTCTCTGAGTTTATTGACAGAAGCGTTAGAGGAGGTCTCCGTTTTAACTCGGGCAATTTGCTTTTGTATGTCCGGATATTCTCGTATACAGGTCGCAATTCTTAACTGATTCTCGTGAAATTTTTGACCCAGATTCGATGATTATTTTTTTTGTCGATCCAGTTTTTGGTAAATTTTTTAATGCGGAAATTGGCATCAAGGACTTAAGCGCCAATAGCGTCTATGGCGCTTAAGTCCATTGTAAGTTCACTGTGATAACAACTTAACGAACTAAGAATTTTTAGTTATACATTTTCTAAGCTTAACGCGAGGTTCAGAGATTTTAATTTTAAACTAATTAACACAAAAGTTATGGCGATTAAACCAGTTCTTTGGCCTAAAATTGTTCAACTTTAATGCCAAATATCTCGAAGGCAGTTAACTTTGAAGTAAATATAGTATACTATGTTGCTTACAGCCGTTGCTGTTAATATGATAAGCTACAAAAAACATTAGAAAACTAAGGGGTTCAGATCGAAGGTCATTGGCGTAGGGACCCCCTTAACGTCCTTGTATAACAAATTATTTTGATAGCTATATTTGTTTCTACTTCATTGAAATTTGACTTGTCAGGTACCATTGCTCCCTGTAAGACTACGATGGTCGGCTCTTTATCATATTTGTCGCCATGGCTGTCACGTTCTAACCTTCTAACAAGTATGTAAGCGCGAAAGTGACGGGCATAGTGACAAGACAATGCTTCCACTGCTGGTCTCGAAAAAGCTGAGATTGAATTTTTACACCAACATTACTAACAACCAACCCCTGTTGATAATACAATTAGGATTTTTTTAAATATATGTAATAATATTAAATAATTGATAAATTATGTGTCCTGTCCTCCTTCTTATCGGATTAATGATATGTAATAAAATTATGCACTTTATAAACAAACGCTCTATTCGGACACCAGATAGGTCTCCTACCAATTTGACAGCAACTAAACTTTAACTATATATGACCACAAATATAATACGTACGTATCATCAAATATAATACATACACCATAAATCCTTTACAAATACGCCAGCTCCGTTGTTTAACAATTTGATTCGGACATGTAACATCTTATGAAACTCATAGATAAACTGCGGAGATTTCATTTCATACTGTCTTCTCAGAAGTCAATGAATAAAGGGCAAGTATTGTGTCGTTTTACTTTGACCGCGGTGTTTCATCATTATTTTATGTATGATATTCATTCTCATCACACCTACGGCCAGATTCAAACTTTAAGATACGTCAAATATTAGGTCTAGATACGATAAGGATCGGATATGCCAGTGTCAAATGTGACGTGTTTGTTTGAAGAAACGTCACTTTTGACACTGACATAGCCAATCCATATCGTATCTAGATCTAATTCGACATATATTCAAGTTCGAATTGGGCCACTAGACAGAGATGTTTCATACAGGAGTATAGTTGAAATGACTCGCAAGTATTTAGAGTCAGACCAAGCTAAGTTGGCAGCGATTTTGATAGCCCAGCCTGTGCAGTGTGCAAGTGTTAAGTGAACGTCAGAAATTAATAGAAGTTTGTTGTTTAAAATAACACTTGCACTGCCTGGGCTGTCAAGATCACTGCCAATTTATTTTGGTCGGACTCTATTTCTTTTTATGAAAGCTAATATAAGAAAAACTTTTTTAAATGTTCAGTTTCCTAATTTATTATAGTACATTACGATACAAGTGCGAAAAATAGGAAATTCGAAACGAGTGGCGATAAATTAAAACACGACCGAAGGGAGTGTTTTAAATCGACACGAGTTGCGAATTACCTATTCGCACATGTATCGTACAACGTTTTACAGTACATATGGCCCTTTAAATGTTCGACACAGTAACGTAATATGCTACTTCTCGCACTAGTGCTATAAAGTAGCCCCATATGTACTGTAAAATAATTTATTATCCAAACAAATATTCGCAAGCATCTAGCATATCATGAAAATATCACAGACAGATGTTTGTTATTAAACAATACAGGCTCATTTAGACGGTGCGCGAACTCACATGCGATGTTAATTACATTGCGAACTATTGAGGTTACATCCAATTCGCCGACCGATCAAATACCGCAATGTAATAAAACTCGCATGCGAGTTCTGGCGCCGTCGAAATGGGCCTTAAGTGTATTGCAAATAATGTATTCTGTAATGGAGACAGGAATATAGAATAAATAAAACCACTATGACATATGTAATAGGTACAAAACTAACGTTATGTCATGTTTATTTAGCAAAGTTCAATGCCAAATATATTATCACTGGAAGCTTGAATGCTAAAAAACGTGCTTTTTTACTTTCGAAAAGAGTTAAACGACCTTAAATCCACATGTATTATTTGCCTATTTCACAAATCTCATACCTCAACGAGTCACACCTCTCTCAAACCAGGTCAAGTTCACTCCACACGGATTGTCATGTAATCTTAATGACTCGGCAGTTTTTTTCGCGATGCCTCCGCTGGTTTAAGCTATCATAAACGTCAGAATCTTCAAATCAAAAGGCCGTAAGTTTCATACATAAAACATATACATTTGACATTTTACTTCTCAGTGATTGGTGAAAATAATTATGGATGTTTAAGTCCTTATTTACGATAGTGCAATTGAGATCGTAATTATTTTCAATTTGTCCAGAATTTATTATGAGTATTTCGGTGATTTTTCCTGATCGTAAAGAGGCGATGAAATAATGTTGCCTGAGAAATTAATGAAGATCTTTAAATGTCAAGTTTTTACAGTTCGCGACCATTCCCTTATCGGTCAGTATAGAGGTCGATCGTGTGTTTTGATCAGTAAATAACAGAATATTTATTGTGAGGGAAGAACTGTTTATTTATGTGCTTCAACTCAAATTCAAGTTAATTGTAGAAAGTAAGGAAATACATTGGTACTTACAGTAAATAAGAGCTAGATTTTTTAATTCACAACTTACTAAACATTTATATTCTCGCCAGACTGCTACGTTTGATGGTGAGATGCGCTCAGTTTTTATGCAACTTAACCTTTAAAACTAATTTTTCGTACCTGGCTGTTGTAAATCCGCACTTAAATACTGCACCTTAAGGTTCACTTTACTGTTACTAAACACTGTATCACTGTCACTTCATTTTTGGTTACTGACTTGACCATGGAAACTGTTTGACTCCATTGTTTTAGGAAAACACATCGTTAATTAGTTTGAATTTTAAAAAGCGACATCTAGCGATCAATTCAGTAACTAATTTACAGTATATACTCTTATGCGGCAATTTTAAATCTCAACACTAATTTTATATAATACATATAAAAAGCTAACGATTGTGTATATATTTTTTTACAAATCTCTAATGGATTTTACGACTTTTGCGTCATAGGAGTGGGCAGAATTATACATTCAAATATTTCTAACCTAGAATCCTCTAATCTAAACATAAACACAAACTCAAACTTGAAACAAAGACCATAACATTTGAAGCATACATCTTCTAATGTTTTAGAGATTCACAAAAATGATTTTAGAAGTTTTGTTTTGACATGAAAATGGGGCAGAAAAGTTTTGAGGCACACATCGTGCTTTTCATATTTCGACGTAAGTAGAAGTACGACTACCAAATGTAAACTTCCGTGTCCAGATCCATTGTAAATATTTACCTGTGCTTTATCTGTTGCCCTTCGGCCCTTCCTGATGTCTTGACAGCCGTCATCCGAGCCCTGACATATACGCATGATAAAATCACTTCCAAAATGTCAGCGAGCTGAATTGCGACTCAATTTCAATGAAATGCGACTGAATTGAGTTATGGCGTAAGCATCTCGAGATAAAACGTTATTTGTTTTACAAGGGAGCAAAGTTGATGTTTTACTTCTAGTGATATCTGAGCCAGCGAAAGTTTCCAAAATTGAAACACGAGTGTAGCTAATGGTTCGAATATTGGAATCTTGAGCGTTATTTTACGCCGCAACATAGTACATAAAAAAGAAGGCATGCAGACATAAATAAAATCATTTGGACGCTAAAATAGGATCCCCACTCAGCACAATGCCGTGGCAATCCGAAACCTAATATCCGGACCTAAGGACCTAATTTAGGGCCTTTGCACAAATCAGTGCATCAAAAAGTAGCCGAAAAAACCTCGCGTGATTTGTCCACAAGCCCTTAATCTAGAGTGAATGGCGACACGTACTCCAACGACACACAAAGAAATTAACATTCAAACATAAAACATTGATATAAAAACTAAATATACAAAATTAAAAATCAGAAAAAAAGAACATACACATGAACATTACAATATCAACTGAGAACCGCTACAAAATTAATTAAATTAATTATACGGTACGTACAAACCTATGTCAGATAAATGTCAGTCCATACAATAAATAGCGTGCGTGCGTGCGTGCGTGCATGCGTGCGTGCGTGCGTGCGTGCGTGCGTGCGTGCGTGCGTGCGTGCGTGCGTGCGTGCGTGCGTGCGTGCGTGCGTGCGTGCGTGCGTGCGTGCGTGCGTGCGTGCGTGCGTGCGTGTGTGTGTGTGTGTATTATGATCATCAAGGCGACTTCGAGTTCGACTTTCAGTTTCAATTAACAATTAGGGAATTTTGCAACACCCAGGATGTAAAAGTATTGCTAAAATATCTATTAGTCTCAATTGAATAAGACTGTAACGTTATAAGAACTTCCTTGTATTTATTACTAAGCACTAGGTCATATTCGATTTCAGGTCTAGAATCTAGATGTATTTAGTCTGTCTGGTCTGTTGTGTAATAAAAATCTAGCCTAAAAGCAAGTTCGACTGGCATTCTTATAACAGGGTTCCGTATAAAGGGACCCACTGACCAGTTCGCCGGACGATATCGGCCTGTCAGTGCAGTTATTCACAATTGTCAGCTTTACAAATAACTGACAGGCCGATATCGTCCGGCGAACTGGTAATCAGTGTGCCCTTTATTACAAGTTATTATTATTTGATCGCAAGAAAAATATTAAGTAATATGATAAAAATCTGTAAATATAAGTTTAGTAATAATTTTCAGTGATAAATTTAATATATATGTTATAAAACTACTGACGTAAATACACGATAATACCATTATGGTTAGATATATATATATACAGTGTATAAATTGAATACGGGTGTATATTTTAACGGTGTTTAGCATAGGACCTAAGAAGTATATTAAAACACATTTTGCCTAGAAATACAATGAAAATAATTATTAACCATACAAAATAAAATAGGCCGCAATGTAAAGCAACACACAAGTTCAAGATACGAGCTTTTTAAAGTGACTGCCAACGCTTGTTGGCAGTTACTATAAAAAGCACGTATCTCCTAATGTCATGTTATGGTCTGTCTTGTAATGTTTGTAATTACCGAGCAGCAATATACTTACCTAATTAGGTACCTAAGTATATTGCTGCTCGGTAAATTTTCAAATAAATAATTACAGCGTCATAATTAAGTGTAACTCACAAAAACGTCTTAATTAATAATAACACGAATAAATTCTAAACCTGCTTTAATTTATCGCCCGTGTTGGACACACTGTATGAAAACCCCTCTGGTGTTGCAGGTGTCCATGGGCGGCGGTAATCGCTTACCATCAGGGGATCCGTCTGCTCGTTTACCTCCTGTATCATAATAAAAAAAATCTAGTTACACCAGAAAAGTACGCACACTACTTATTCGTAATTTTGACTTTATATGTCAAATTATGACGTGGAATGAATTCTCACGGGGTTTAGTAGCGTAATTTAATACCCAAAATACATAATTAATTATACATCCAGTTACCACTCAACGAATTTCAAAGTGGGTTGTGTCATTTTCATTGTGGATAAAATATCGCATATTTCAAAACATAAGTCTATATATAAATATAGGAGTTACCTAGGCATCTTGCGTACAGTTGCTGCAGTGGAAAGTGCTTTTTCAATAGGTACATTTGCTCAAAACGGCGTTTTTATTCCACCGATATTTGGCTCATAATCCTAAATATTAATCACGCGTGCTTTTTAAGTATATTATAACACTCGTGCTTTTTCATTATATTATCCGACTGAGTTAAGAAAGTAACTGATTGCTAATAATATGTATGGAAACGGAGCCTTCTTAAATTGGTCGAGTAGATTTTACAACGTGGACTGGCGGGGCGAGGGGAGGGGCGGCAGGCAGTATGACAGATGCAACACTGCATACTGACCGATTTAATAATTAAAATTTGATTAATACGAAACTTTCTTTTTTCCTCGCAAGTGTGTTGAAGAACGTCGTATGAAACACGTGTGCTATGGTCATTACACACATCGGCTTTCTTATTGCGCGCTCGCTTGCAGCTTGCGCGCACAATATCGCCTCGAGTATAATAACATTAATAACCAACTTAGCACACTTGTATAACAATGTACTATTAATAAATTTTTTTTTTTTTTTATATAGCCTATATTGTGTCCCACTGCTGGGCAAAGGCCTCCCCTGTTTTCCGCCACTCGTCACGGCTTTGTGCATGCTCCCGCCAGTCGCTACGAAATGAGTCCAGGTCGTCTCGCCATCTCGTTTTTGGCCTTCCTCTGCCTCGGGTGATCTGTGGTGCCCATTCGGTCGCTATTTTGGCCCATCTGTCCGGGTGCATCCTACAGATGTGCCCCGCCCAATCCCATTTGAGCCACCATTAATAAATAATTAAGTAAAAATAACTTAATACATATAATATGACCCTGTCACACGCAGACAAAACCGATGTTTTGTGTTCCTAAACTTCAAATCACAGAACCCTAAAAATATTTCAGTAATACTATCCACCGTTGCATGTCTTTAAGAGGCTGTCAATACCTAAAGCGCGCACACGTTCTATTTGTATCGGAGTAAATGAGATAGCACTGTCGCATGTTACTGGGCCTGGGCAAGGGAATAATAAGAAAAATATTTAAATAAAAAAAAGTGGATTATTAGTGTAATATTTTACTCAACCACGGTTTAGATATAAATGTTTTAAAATTGTGATTTTAATTGCAGACCCATAAGTCAAAACAATAAAGACATAAAACCGTTTAATTGTGATTTTAAGACCAATCTTTGCAATTATTTTCTATCGAGCCGATTTCGTTCAATCGTGTATCGAGTACAACCACGGTCTTTGAAATATAATTAATATGAACATAAATTTTTCTTACTTGACTAAAACAAATAGTCTTTCTTAAAAAACTGTTTAAGTAACATCAATTTCAAGGACATTGGGTGTTGACAGCCTCTTACAGTTAACATCAATTATGTAACGATTTGGCTATTATATACGATTATTATACATCAGTTATTAGGTTATTCTTTGATGTAACTAATCTGTAATGCCTAGATAGATTCTAGACCACATTGGCTATTTGTATTCAAATAGGAATTAGGTAATTGGGGTTAGTATGTTAGAGAATGGTCAGTGAATGTTTTAAACAACCCATTGTTGGAGAGTCAAACCAAGATAAGTTGGCAGCGATTTTGTTAGCCCAGACGGTACACAGGTTGGTAGGGTTCCGTACCCAAAGAGTAAAACGGGACCCTATTACTAAGACTCCGCTGTCCGTCCGTCCGTCCGTCCGTCTGTCACCAGGCTGTATCTCATGAACCGTGATAGCTAGACAGTTGAAATTTTCACAGATGATGTATTTCTGTTGCCGCTATAACGAGGGAGGAGGGGGTTAGGCTCAACGAGGGGTGGGAGGGGGTTAGGGTCGGCAACGCGCATGTAACTCCTCTGGAGTTGCAGGCGTACATTGGCTACGGATACTGCTTACCATCAGGCGGGCCGTATGCTTGTTTGCCAGCGACGTAGTATAAAAAAAAATACTAAAAAGTACGGAACCCTCGGTGGGCGAGTCCGACTCGCACTTGTCCGGTTTTTTTTTTGATTGCTTGTAGGTTTGCACGATGTACTGAGAAGGTGAAGGCTACGCTTTTTAAAGCATATTGCCAGTCCTTCTACACGTGCAGCCTATGGCGGCCCGATTGGAAGAATGAGATACGATAACTATTAGTTCTGGTTTAGATAAGTTCTTATTTAGATATCGTTTGTATGTCGTATAATTAACAGAAGCAGCTCGATTCGGGCAATCAATGTCACTTTGACGTTAGAATTATCGTAGATAGATCTTATTGGGATTACAGGGATCGAAATAAACGTCAATTTTGACATGTCTTTTAGTTATCGATCTTTCGAGGATCTTAAACGTGTCTTTATCATTCTTCGAATCGGGCCGTGGATCAGCTATACGCATCGGGCAAACAGCGCTCTATAGGTACGTACAGGGTAGTGTTCGGGCTGCCGCGACACCATAGCGCTTCGGATATGTTCGCGGAGGGACGGATCGACGGCCACGCGATCATCAGGAAGCGGTGTAGTGTAGCTCGCTGTTGAGGCGGCCGCCAGCTCGAATACCGACCCACGGCCACTGACATAAATGTACTACGTACTAGACAGGCTATCGAGAACAAATTGTGTCTGCCATTTTCGGCGTTTGACGTCTGTCACTAAGCTAAAGAATAAGCATAGGTGGCCAGAAGCGAAACTGTTATGACAATTGTTCATTTTCTGCCTACATACGCCGCGCCGAGTTTGTTTTTGACGACCGGTTTGGCCTAGTGGGTATATAGTGACCCTGTCTACGAAGCTAATGGTCCCGGGCTCAAATCCTAGCAAGGGCATTTATTCGTGTGATGAGCATGGATATTTGTTCCCGAGTCATGGGTGTATTCTATGTATTTAAGTATTTATAAATATTTATATATTATATATATCGTTTTCTAAGTACCCTCAACTTCTCTCTTCTGGGACTTAGTCAATTTGTATAATAATGTCCTATAATATTTATTTATTTATTTTTATTTATTTATTTATACGCATTGCAAAGAATCTAGATAAAATGTATTTGTTTCCTTACAAGTGTATTCAAATTGTTTTACATATGTGACACAGACAACATTAAAATTTATAAAAATAGTCAATAACTCTTTCAATTTGATTTGAATATAAGAAAAACGCTACAAAAAATTACGAGATAAAGAGGAATACATCATTATTGAATATATATTCTGCAAACAACAAGGTAGGTAATCATTAGTACCTACGTGTTACATCTGCGAAATGTAATATCATTCGGTTATCATATATTTCGCTCATATTTGTTTACATGAATAGGCGCGGGCATAAGACAACTACACAAAATTCAAATATAATTCTGATATTAGTGTACGTTCAAATTTGGCCTGTAGGTCATTGCTCTATTAAAGGATTGGCAAATTACTTATAGCCAATAGAAATGCAACATTTCCACATTGCCGATTAACATCTAGGTCTTTTTGCGAATTATACATCTACGCACGGTTCGACTTTTCGGAATAAATAATACAGCTTATAATTATCATGTGGAAAATCAGACATAAAGTGACACAATCTTCGATTCGATACGCCTCTTATGTAAGCACAAAAACTATTTATTATATTATATACAGTTACAAATCCAATACGGCAATAAATCAAACTAGACATATAAATAGCCATGTAATCATGAACTAAAGAAGTTTTTTTTTAAGTAACACTTAATTAATTTTAGAAAATTTACCGAACAGCAACGTACTGCAAACATTACGTGACATAACTTGACATGATATTACGAGATACGAGCTTGTAACTTGTGTGTTGCTTTACATTGCGGGCCATTGTATGGTTAATATTTTCATTGTATTGCTAAGCAAAAATGACTGCGGGTGACCCTAGGGCTGGCTCATTCCTAGTCCAAAGAATAGGCATCGCCATTCAACGAGGGAACGAAGCCAGCCTTATGGGCACCCTTTCGCAAGGGACAGACCTGGGGGACTGTTATTTATGTTTATGTTAGTTAATTTTAATTATTTTATTGTCTTTAAAATGTTGTCTTTTAAAATGCAGCAAAAGTTATCTCAATATACTTCTTAAGACTACTGCTAGATGCACTCAAAATCAACGAAGCGACAGACGCCACCCTACTCGGATTGACAATCAATTCACACCTCGACTGGAAAAAACGTGCAGCCAAAGTCAAAGCAAAACTATCTCTTTCCTCTATGCATTAAGTATACTAAGGGCTAACACTCATACAGAATGTGCACTCTCCGCTTATCATGCATACGCTCAAGCTTGCTCACGCTACGGTGTCATGCTATGGGGAAATAGCACCGACGCACACAACATATTTTTAACGCAGAAAAAATGTATCCGCATACTTGCAAATATTCCTCAACTCGTAAGGTGCAAGCCTCACTTTATTAACTTCAAAATTCTTACTTTACCTTCATTTATTTAAAGGCTGTAGCAGAATAGCCTAGGAAAAATTGCCCCCAGCGATTTTGGGCCGAAACTGTAATCAAACGATGCCTTTTGGGGAGGTTATACTCTGCACAAAGTTTCATCCCTCTGTTACCCCCTGGGGGTGAAAAACACCCGATTAACCCCAAAACTGTTTTAATTATTTTTTCCTAAACTATGAAAGTGACAAATTTCAAATTTTGTACAAATATTAATAAGACTAAAATCTATGTGCTAAAAAAATATTAACCCCCTAACCATTTAAATTCTTGTAAAAAAAACAAAAATAAAAAAAGAATCACCCTGTATATCAAGTTTGGCTCATGGTACACACACCATTTTTTTGTCAAAAATGAACCAGTTTATATTCTACATTATACAAAAGTTTCATGGACCTACTCCAGAAGAAACATTGCGAAATTAATATGTATTGGCTCTTTGGTGCGTACTATTCATTGAACTCCCACTAAGAGCCTTGCATTATTAATAAACAATGGCTTGCGATCGGACCGCTGCTCGGGCCCGATTTGAAAAAGGTGGGGATAAAGAAGTATGAATCAAACTCATTTGTATTTATAAAAACATTTTTAGGGTTCCGTAGTCAACTAGGAACCCTTATAGTTTTGGCCATGTCCGTCTGTCTGTCTGTCTGTCCGAGGCTTTGCTCCGTGGTCGTTAGTGCTAGAAAGCTGAAATTTGGCATGGATATATAAATCAATAAAGCCGATAAAGTCGTACAATAAAATCTAAAAATTTAATTTTTTTGAGGGTACCTCCCCTACACGTAAAGTGGGGGTGAATTTTTTTTTTTGCTTCAATCATACAGTGTGGGGTATCGTTGGAAAGGTATTTCAAAACTAATAGGGGTCTTCAACAAACATTTTTTGATAAAGTGAATATATTCGGAGATAATCGCTCCGAAAGAAAAAAAAATGTGTCCCACCCCCCTCTATGTTTTGAACCATAATCCAAAAAAAATGAAAGAAATCGTGGAAGTAGAGCTTAAGAAAGACATTAAATGAAAACTATAGCGGACATGATCAGTTTAGCTGTTTTTGAGTTATCGCAAAAAGTTTCCCCTTCATAGTAAAAAGACTTACTTTAATTAGGTACTGATTATGCAAATTTGCCTATTTGTTTAACTCGCGTGAAAGGTACCGTTTCATTCCTTGGTTAACAATTTACTATACTTTAAGCTCCAGTTTAGCTTATTGTGACGGAAGAGTAACTACGGAACCCTACACTGAGCGTGGCCCGACATGCTCTTGGCCGGTTTTTGAAAATTATTTTGGTTTCGGGTCCGAGACGTTGCGTATTAAGCATGATACGAGTATAATGATTAGTAGCTACGAAATAGTACGTTTATTTTAATTTCGCAATGTTCCTTCTGGAGTAGGTCCATGAAACTTTTATATAATATAGAATATAAATTGGTACATTTTTGAAAAAAAAATGGTGTGTGTACCATGAGCCAAACTTGAGATACAGGTGATTATTTTTTTATTTTTGTTTTTTTTACAAGAATTTAAATGGTTAGGGGGTTAATATTTTTTTAGCACATAGCTTTTAGTCTTATTAATATTTGTACAAAATTTTAAATTCGTCACATTCATAGTTTAGGAAAAAATAATTAAAACAGTTTTGGGGTTAATCGGGTGTTTTTCACCCCCAGGGGGTAACAGAGGGATGAAACTTTGTGCAGAGTATAACCTCCCCAAAAGGCATCGTTTGATTACAGTTTCGGCCCAAAATCGCTGGGGGCAATTTTTCCTAGGCTATCCTGCTACACCCTTTTATAATAGCGTACGTCGGAATGATAAACTTATCCCTCCAGAACCGATACTAAATATCTACAAAAAAGGCCCATATTACAGCTCAATATTAATATATAACCAAATACCAATAAATATACGAAATATCACAACTAATAACTTATTTACTACAAAATTAAAAACGCTATTAATTCGGAAAGCCTACTATTCTATTGCAGAGTTCCTGTAGGATAAGTATCTATAATGGAAGAATTATTATCACCCCATTATATTTGTTTTAAGAACTAGCTTTAAGAATTATTTTTAAGAATATACTTGCTATACCCTGTCAGGGTCCATGTGATACATTTAATCTTTTGTAACAACATATGTACCATGGTTTGCAATAAAGGAAATAAGAAATAAGGTCCTATGCTAACCAGCGTTTTAAGGTTTGCCCGTATTGAATTTACATACTGTATATATATCATAACTTCATTTGAAATCTTGTTTGATTATGATTATAAACCTTATTCTCATTCTATAATTCATTATATTGAACTAGTTTTAATATGCGCTTATGTTATTCTAAGTTAGGGTGTAATAATCTTGTAATAGTTAGATCATGTATTAAATTGTAAGTAATGATTGTTACATGTCGAATTATTTAAGCGCATCTGGTTAATAAAAATAGTGTGCCGGTTTATTATTTACTTTTTACAAGCTTTTATTTGGTTTCACCTGTCCCGTTGTCTGTGGGTCTGTAATCAAATCTTGCAAGTTAAATTTGACCCACTTCCCGGTTTCCAATGAAGGTGAAAATTTGCATGCATATGTAATTCCGGTGACTCTGTAATATTATGGTACCATCGAGCTGATCTGATGATGGAGACAGGAGGTAGCCATAGGAACTCTGTGATAAAAAAACGCAACCTAATTGTGTTTGGGGATTTTAGAATTGTCTCGATGATGAGATTGCCTGTGGAAAGAAAGGTACAGTCAGCGATAAAATTGATTTTTACCAAAAACAGCTTGTACCAAAAATGATTTTTTTGCCAAAAACTTATTTTCATGACATCTTGAATATCTATACAAATAGCATTGTAATTACCTACTTCGGACAAAAGTTTGAATATAAAAATTCCTACAAATTTGGCTACGTTTTTATTTCACCAACTCCCACCCTAGAGGACTTTTAATATGTTCATTTGGACACCACAAGGTATAATTGTATCAATTTACAAAAATACTTACATGAATTATTTCCCCTGATTGCCCATATTCAGGTTAATTTTCTTGAGCTAATTTGACGCTTGGGTTAGGGGTCTCCATTATTTCCCATAAAGTTTTAAGTCATAATGTATTGTTTGTCCGCATTTTCGTTAACCATAATTTGTTTTTTCTCAGAAACGCGTAACTTTTCAGGATTGCCATAAAACAAACCTAACCTAACCTATCTATAGGATAACCTAAGGATATTCCTGAAAAGTTAACGGTTTCAGAGTTATGACTAATGATAATATGACTATCATTACATTATGACTTGCGATAATTATGCGAAAGAAAGGGATCCGTTGGGTTAGCGATCACATCCATCTCGCTCACAATGCTGTATTGGTGCGATAGAGAGAGAATGCGATCTAATTCACGCAGTTACTAATGTATAACTCGTAAATTGTTTCAGAGAGATGATGTCTCGCGACCGTCAGCTGCTTTTCCTTCTTCGTGCGTGGGAAGCTGCAGCTCCTCGATCTCCCTTAACATTAGCCGCACATATTTTACCTACTTTAAATTTAACTAACCAAAACTTGCAGTATTCCTAATTATTGATCAATAGTTCTATCATAAAATGAAGGTTCATAAATAATGAACTTTACTGAAAATAGCTGTAACTGCAACATATACTTTAGAACGCGAACTATGGCCTATCGGTCCGATTCAAACGTTGAGATACGTCAAACTTTTGCTAAAGATACGATATAGATTAGATATCTCAGTGTGAAAAGTGATGTTTCTTCAAACAAAAACGTCACTTTTAACACTGACATATCCAATCCAAATCGTATCTTTAGGAATTTTTTTGCGTATTTTAAAGTTCGAATCGGGCCGTTCGAATATACCTTTGTCTGTACTTATCCTAGAATACACTTACAAATACTTCAATTAATTCATTATCTTTTAAATAATTTGGTCCTGTGTTTTGAAAATGTGTATTTTATAGGATCGTTAACGATATATTTACCTTACTTACTTACTGCTGTGGCGCAGCGACCCGAAGTGGATCTTGGCCTCCGACACCAAAGACCGCCATGTTTCTCTGTCCAAAACCGTTTCCGTCCAGTCGACGGTGCCGAGTTCGCTAAGGTCTTTTTGCACTTCGTCTCTCCAGCGGCCAGACGCAGCGAAAGCCGCCAGACTCCGATGGGTGAGGATCGTGCAGTCTGGAGGGCGTACTCTGGAGTTCCAAATGACCGAAGACCGTCTGGACGCCCTAGGCATATATCACCTACATAATGCTTTAATATTCGTAGGCCGTAAGATTGTAAGCTGCCGACAACGAACTACTTACTTATAAGTCTTATAACTATATAAAAGTCTGACAGGAACTCAAAAATGGCACGACGTGTATTGTGCCTCCAGCGAGTCAACTGTCAAAAATAATAATATGTAATAATAGTTATTCGTACCACTGTACAGCGCGCAGCTTGACAATGTCAAATATTGTAATGCCGTGCAAGAAGTTTGACATATAGAATTTTTTTTAGCCAATTAGAGATTTTATAGACCAGTCAACTTATAAGCGTCTGTGCGGAAAAAGAAGAGTCGTGGTATGTAAGGGAGTCCGGACATACGACTCTTCTCTTTCCGCACAGAGCCGGAGCTGCGGGCCGGATATATTTAAGAAGAAAGGATAATACCTAAGTGTGTGTCATATGCCGCCTGATGGTAAGCAGTCCCCGTAGCCTATGTACGCCTGCAACTCCAGTGCGTACGCATGTAACTATGCGCGTTGCCGACCCCAAACCCCCCCCCCCTTCATTGAGCTCTGGCAACCTCTGGCTCTGCTCTAGACCTGGAATGACATCCACTGGCTGTCATTGAATATGCGCTTAAAAGGATTCCCATTATTTTAGTTACACCGCATTACGTAGAATTTTCCGAGTCTACATAACAGAATCGTAGCCTTATCTTTGCCTTCCAGCAAAAAAGTTTTCCAAACATTTTACTAAGAAAAATATATCATTTACTTACTTCCACCCTCCACTCCAATGAATCAACCTTGCATTTGAAACCCTCGCTCCAATCACCAGTTAAGACAGACTTGCGAAACCCTTGCGCGGGCGCCGCGAGCTCTCAGTCCGTAGCGAGCTGCGCACACGGCCCGCTGCTCCCGCGCCGGCCTTGGGGTGAGTTGCACAACTTACACTTGACCTTGAGATTGAAAGCCGGCTTTTACACGGGCAGTTTTAACAATAGATATACAAGGCACTGGATTTGTTGTGTATATGATCTGTCATTGTCAATAGTGATGGTTCTGGCTGAAGAAATGTCTGTTTTGATACTGACAGATCAAATTCACAACTTGTTGGTACAATCAGGAGAGCTAATTTTGTTCTTGAAAGTGATAATAGAGCTTAATTTGGATGTGATTGTCACCTTAAATTGATTTAAAAAGTTTCTTAAGTTTTAGGCAGCAATGAAAAATTAGAACCTCTGTGTTTAACCATGACCTACATAGTTAAAACTGTTCGTGTGTTTTATTTTTTTTATTATGTATATGAGTGTATATGATATATACACAGGTGAAATATACCTTGTGCTAAATTAGTACTAATCGCAGATTTTGTGTAAAGGTTGTTTAGCGCTCAGCGTAGATGCGACATTTTGGGCGGAAATCTTTCAGTTCTCTCCGACCTGGGGGCCTAGCCAGGATGCCATTCGTTTACGCCGTAGCGAACGAAACGCGAATGTCTCTAGAGACATTACTAGTAACTTGGCTAAGGGCGTCTGATAATATTATTTATATCAGTTTTTCTAAATCTATATAATTAATAGATTCTGACCTGATTTGTCTGAAAGATTAAGTCCATCCAAAAGTTCCGATGCATCTCCAGAGAGCCTTTCGCGACTGAAGGTTTCTTGCCGGACCCGAAATTCAGAGACTTAATATATTTTTTGATTTTTTGCTGTCTTAGGTTTAGGTTATAGATCTTGAATAAAAGAGGATAATGCACTTAAAAAGAGGTTTTTCACGTGTGTGACCGACTTCAATGATGTTTACCTTATGACATGAGGCCAATTTTAGGGGGACAGCTGTGTGCTGACATTTATTGGTAGTGAAGATAGGTGCGGAGGGGTGGGGAAGTCAGATGATAATATATGTATATATATATAATTTGTCACTTCGAAATAATTTTGTTATTAATGGCCTTTTTTTAATTCGTTTGAATACCATATATTCGTTGAGTCTTAATATTGGACTTCGTGAGAGATTCGTGTAACATTTACACCTATTTACTACACTTACACTTATTATTATTTACTTATTATTATTTCTTTATTTTTTATTTATTTATTTATTTACTCTTACACATTTACACCTATTGCAATATATATTTTTTACTTTCCTAAAATATTTGTTATTTATTATTTTTAAATTACAAGGTATTCTATTTACGGAATTTGAGAATATTGTTTTTGTAAAATAGGTAATTTATTGGTGAAATATTCGTTTTACGTATAACAAAACCCGTGTAATTTTGTTATTTTAAGGAACATTAATAGACACCTGTCATTTTCTTAACAATATTTTAAAATCTATATAACTTTTAGTCATAAGTTGTGTGTAGTTTTATGTAGAAAAAAAATTCTTCCTTTGTTACATTTGCAGTCTTTGTTTGTTACTGAATTTAAAAAGGAGGAGGTCCTAATTTACTCGTAGGTTTAATAAAAAAAATGCATTCAATAGGACGCATTGATGCATCATTGATAATTGTTCTGAGTAGGTCGTTTTTTTTTATTACGTATATTGAGCGTGTTTTGTTTAAGCTATAAATATGTGTAGTGTACCTTCATGGTTTTCAATATCTTACAAAAATATGTAGAAAAAAATTATCGACTGTAATATAATTTAGGAAGATAGGTCTTTATAAATTTACTAGCGACCGCCCCGGCTTTGCACGGGTTACACAAAACCTTAACAAATTATACACCAAAACCTTCCTCAAGAATCACACTATTGATAAGTGAAAACTGCATGAAAATCCGTTCAGTAGTTTTTGAGTTTATCACGAACGTACGGACATACAGATAGACAGACACGACGTGGGACTTTGTTTTATAAGGTGATTTATTTATACAAAGATCTTAAACGGTTAATTAATTACTTAGTTGTGGATTAAATGTTAATGTTTTTTTCCAATTGCCTAGAAAGATTTTCTGAACCTGGCCAAAGAGTTTTTTTTTTTATTCATGTTCTCTTTAAGTACATGTACATTAAATGTTATATTTTAAATGTTATTTAGAATTTTGAGAGCTATACACTTTTAGACCTCATTTTCACTCCGTAGAAATTTAGTTTCCAAAAATTTCTCATTTAAAAAATAAAATGTCAAATTTTCAGGTTCCTTCCCTTAACGGTCCAACCTAGGCATTCTCAGTCAAGTTCTTAGCTCTGCTCAGGATTTCACAGAAGAAAGTGTAACAGTGTCATTATAAACGCCATATTAAATTGACGTTTGTAACGGCAAGCCACACTTTGACATTGCAAAGTCCCTGCAAGTGCCCTAAACTAACGTTAAGTCTGACTTCTACCTATGTATCTTACGGAACCATTTTATTATTTATTAATTTGTATCGAAGGTATTCAGCTTACCCAAGTACGGCGGGAAATGCGTGCGTATTAGTGTATGACCTTACATTAACGTTTGTGACGTCACATTAATGATATCTTGAATGATTATTTCAAGGTCGACGTCTAAACGGACGACCTTGACCCTTTTCTTTACCTTTATATTTATATATACTTTTGTTTACTAACATTAGATGATTATAATATATTTATTAAAATTCTTATGTGTCAAATTTATTTATATATTATTATGCATTTGCGTTTCACTGGATCTTAATGACTTATATTTTTGACAGAAACTATAATAGTTTTTTACGATACAAGTGCAGAAAATAGAAAATTCGCAACGAGCGGTGATAAATTAAAACACGACCGAAGGGTGTGTTTATAATCGACACGAGTTGCGAATTACCTATTCGCACGTGTATCGTACAACGTCTTACAGTACATATACACATATGTACATATGGTGATATGTACTGTACATTTTATTTACAGTTTGTGGGTTGGATCCTTTTCCCTAATTTGTCTCTAATTCAATTTAAATATTTGTTGTTATTTTTACAACTATTGTGTATGTATTTATATATCATTTTAAAATACTATTTTATAATAAAAATTATGATGTTATTATAATAAATATATTATAAAGTTCCGCTTTTATTATTTTTCCATCTTCAATTTTACCAAATCCTTTATTATTTCTTATTATTATATATGTGTCTATATATGTATATACTACATGTATACTTATTTAATATTATTGTCAATAAATTTGATAACCTGTCTGGCCTAGTGGGTAGTGAGTTACTGTGCCTATGAAGCCGAATGTCCCGGGTTCAATTCCTGGTAAAGGCTTTTATTCGTGTGATGAGCACGGATATTTTTGTTCCTGGGTGTTTTCTATGAATATAAGTATTTATAAATATTATATACTTCGCTGTCTAAGTACCCACAACACAAGCCTGTTGGAGTTTACTGCGGGACTCGTGTAATAATATCCTATTATATTTATTTTTAATTATTTGTTTAATTACTCAATACAATTTTTATACCCATGTTTTTCTCAACTAAACTAATAACATCAATAGTATAATGTCTAGGTATGTTCTTAATTATGATTTAAATATGATGATATTTATTAAAATTAAATCTGTTTGCTCTTCTAATAAATAAATAAAATAATAAAACATTCTTACTGCTGTGGCGCAGCGACCCGAAGTGGATCTTGGCCTCCGACACCAAAGACCGCCATGCTTCTCTGTCCAAAGCCGTTTCTGCCCAGTCGACAAGAATCGAAAATAATAAAATATGGTCCTATTTTTAAAGAAATTTACGTACTAATACATTGTTACACATAACAATCTAGTACCTACACGAAGAATTAAATTGTAACGTGACTTACAAAATATAGTAAGCAGTACAGGTTTTAAAACGTTTCGGCAATAAACGTTATATGTTATTAGACCAACTACTTTCATAGAGACCCCACGTTTTAATCTTTACATCACATTTCATACTTACATAATACGTGTAAC
Organism: Cydia pomonella; assembly: GCF_033807575.1. Classification (NCBI taxonomy): domain Eukaryota; kingdom Metazoa; phylum Arthropoda; class Insecta; order Lepidoptera; family Tortricidae; genus Cydia; species Cydia pomonella. The sequence continues at coordinate 297,939 of NW_026907846.1, forward strand.
TATTTATATATGTTTACAACATTGTCATTAGGTATGCATATTGAGATCGTTTAGAATCATCTGCAATGAATGTGGTCACATTAAGGTCAAAAAACTCAATAAATTTTCGTCATTGCGACAAATCGTTTTGTGCGTGCCAATGGAGATGGCGCCACTTTGACCGGTTTGGGACATTTTAAGTAAGTAAGTAAACACTTTATTGTACGAGAAAAATAAATATTACATAAGATGGAAAATAATTGGGTAGTACAAAGGCGAACTTACCCTAAATTTGTGTCAGACATTTTAAGCTGTCGTCCCATAAAAATTTAAAATTCTCCTGATACATATTTCCTTTATTACACACTTCACACATATCTAATAAGTATAATAGGGTATTTGACTACTAGTCAAATTAGTTTAATTTATACGATCTATCAAAACGATTTGCCACTATGAAATTTATATGAAACTCCAGCAAATGACGTCACGGTCAACTCACCTACCCTTAATAGTTCTATACGAATTATAAAATAGAAATAGAGTTTATAAATAACTGCTGTCTATGTTTTTCTATTAATGTTATGGTGCTTTATTTCGTGCATGGTGTGAAATATATTTTTTTAATACAGTCAAATACCCTATAATATATATAACACACAGAATAAGGAAATTACAACTAGTATTTAAAACCTACCACCTATTTCCTCTACACCGTGGGCCCATATAACCCAACAGATTTTAAAGGTGTATTAATGAGCGCATTTAGACACTAAAATGCCATACAAAGCTTTCTAAAATCAGTCTTGTTTTAGGAATAATGACAATTCTTGAGATATTTTGTTTCCGAAAAAACGCCTTTTTGGTTGCGATACTGCAAGTCTGTGACATGTTTTAGACATACTGACCAGAGTAACTCGCAAAATGTATCTGTAAATAAACAAAAAAATACTAATTCATTGCAATGTTTTGTTTTGCGCCAAGATGTAAAAATAAATTACGTGTTGTATGCAGAAAACACAGACACATTTTTTTTTTCACCATACCAACTGGTAAAGGCCCGCTTGATTGTTCAAAAACTAATGAGAAAGTTGCATTTTATCCAAATGTGGGGCAAAGTAATCACATGCAAAATAATGATTTTTTGTCAGAAGAAAAGTCATATAACATGTTTTGCTCCCTATGACCTCAGGAATGTGTGATTAAAATCTGTCGGGTTATATGGGCCCACGGTAGTTGTTCACATTTTAGAGCGAAGATGACCGTTTTTCAATTTCCCCCAATCTTCCATCCTGGATATCTAACCTAAACTACAGATTGTGTTTTATCGTGACTACTAAAATCAGATATTAACTCACAAATAATATTGGAGCATAGGAAGTGGCGACATTTCATACCGGTTCACAAAGTAATAGATACTTTATATGGCTTACTTCGCAGGTGATCTTACGTATCTGACCCACGAATAACAGTCCTTTAAATAGTCTAATAGACTGTCACCGTTTAATACCACTGTAGAATACGTATATGAATGGTCACAATCATCTTTGTTTAACCACATTGTTTCTATAACTATGTGAGTTTAAGCTGTGAGAGTATATATTCCCCCCCCCCCACCCATTTATCAGTCAGCAGCAGAAGTTGTAAGGAGCTGGGTGCTTAGTCAACGTGTTAATCATCTCTCTCTATTACTCTTCAATATAAGTGCGACAGAGACAGTTGCTACGGAGCATTAACGATTGGCATGTTGGCTACGCACTCTTGAGATGCTCATGCACGCGCTGTTCTCTTAAAAACTAAGCTGTACTCATTTTGAACAACGCACACTTCGCTGTTTTTGCTGCTAACTTCTAGAGGGAAGTATTACTTTTCTTAACCCGCGTGGTGCGGTTTAAGAGGAATTACCCTCCGGCTGTGGAACTCCCCGCCGAGGTTTTCTTAAGTGGCTACAGTACCCATACTGTACCCATACAGCATAGTATAACAGAACAAATACTGTCAAAATGTCCGTTCTTCAAAAAAGTGAACAGGTTAAAGAGTCATCCCTGGCGTCCATAGGCTACGGTGGCCGCTTACCATTAGAGTCATATGCTTGTACGCCACCGACATGTTATTGAAAAAAAATGGGTAAAAATTATAAGATTATTGTCCGCGCCCACAGAGTAACCTTCGCCGGGCGGTAGGAGGTACAAGCAGTGTCCACTCCTTGCGTCATTCGCGAATTTCGACACGCTCGCCACGCGCTTGCGTCTCAATTTATCTGCTTAAAAACACGCTGTAAATAGGTCGTAGGAATGTGATTTAGAAATTGAATGTTCGAGACTTTCGTAGTATTGGTAAAGGTTTGATTCATTCACTACATTGCCTACGAAAGACCAAAGAACAGCGCTGGTTTTATAGCTAGCATTATGCTGAGTTTGGGTCCATTTCGTGATGCACATTTTATGATTTCTTCTTTTCTAGCTTTTCCGTACATGTTTTGTGTTTGTGACGAATGAATATCTTTTATTTTATATCTTAATTACGTTTACTTAAAACATCGCAAGTACTTTTCAGAAACAGAGAATTTCCTTAATTATTTTTTATAAAGTTTGTGGTTGTTGTTCAAGTAGCAACAGTTTTTAAGTACTACTTTAATTCGATACTAATATATGATTACAAACATGCTCCATGTCATAGGAATGGTCATTTAGAAGTTGAATGTTCCAGACTTTTGTGGTGTTGGTAAAGATTTAAGTCTGTAAAGTCCACTAAACGCTCGACTTAAGACTCCGACATCGAGTTCTTCTACTTTTCAAAATTTATTAATAAATAATGTATATACAAATTAAATTTAAGTTACAAGAATTATAACTACTTATAAAATAAACTAATATAACTAAACCTAACTCAAAAAAGTAAAATAACTAAAATGTACACTCCAACCCTCGGCCTCTTAGCATAGTGCCCAACACACACGCAGCATTCCCGCGCTGTATCGCAGTAGCGAGTCTTTGCGCGAGAAAGCTGCCTGCGCGAAGGTCTCCCGTTGCCTCCCTTAATCGCTTCCCGAGCTCCTTGTGAAGCCCACGCGCACCTTTGCTCCACGGCCCGAGTGTCCCAACGCCAAAGACGAACTCGTAGTTGGCGCCGAGACAGCTATATATTGTTGACCTTGTGTCACTCTCGGGCGTCTGCCGCTGACCAGGCATGTCTGCTGGTCGAGCTCTTCTGATTTTTTTAGATAGTACTTGAGTCCAAATGGCGAGAAAGAGGGGAGGCCTTTGCCCAGCAGTGGGACTCTCTAACAGGCTGGAAAAAACAACTTGAGTCCTCTGCAAAAAAAACGAATATAAATAGCCCTTTTGTTAGCGTCATTGGGGCCATCATTCACCGCGAACAGTGTAGAAACCTGACATTTTCAATAAATATGTATAGCAACTATTAGCCCATATTTGAAGGCGTTGAAAGGCGTTAGCTGTAGTTAATATTTTGTTTATAGGTAGCTTTGAGATATAGACGGTATTTACAGGGAAAGAAATCGGTGCGGTTTCAGAGGAAGGAAATGATCTCCTTGCCGATATGTTTCAGCAACGTACAGTCGCCATCAAATATATCGGAGCAGCCTAGGTGCTCACAAATATCTGAGCACGCCTCTATTGTCAAGGCGTTAGAGTACGTGTTCAGATACTTTTGGGCACCTCGGCCGCTCCGATATATGTGATAGCGACTGTACATACAACCTCCTTGGAGTTGTAAGCGTTTATGCTATACTGGGTGCGTAGCCAACGTGTCAATCGTTAACGCTCCCTAGCTTACGAAATCTGTGACTGCCGCACTAATAAGGAAGAGTGAGAAAGAGAGAGATGACTACGCTAGGCTACGAAGCATAGATGTTCAAATATGTAGATAGTAATAGTTTGCCATTTTCTGAATTAAACTATTCGTAGAAAATTATATGTTTACATTGAATTAAATTGAGCAACCGACTGGTTTGGTCACGACCAGTCATGCTGTAAACTTTAACTGCAGGTTAGAATGTGTCATTCGAACTTCGAAATTATGAAGCCAATTCGAACATGTACTGACGGCCCGGTTCGAACTTTGTCAAACATTTGTTAAAGTTACGATATGGATTGGACTTCCGGTTCGAGCACCATCTTGGTAGAAACGTCAATATTTAAGAGGACAGTAAATCACCTTAATGTAAAACATACTTACGTAAAAAATAGTACATATACATATACAAATACAATTATATATCACTATGCTTAAACAAACAAATATTATGGGACATTATTACACAAATTGACTAAGCCCCATAGTAAACTCAAGAGGGCTTACTGACTTAAATAATAGTTAAATAATACATCATCATCTTTCTCGCTTTTTGCCATGGCTCATGGGAACCTGGGGTCCGATTGGCAACTAATCCCAAGAATTGGCGTAGGCACTAGGCTTTACGAAAGCGACTGCTATCAGACCTTCCAAGTTCCAACCCAGAGGATAAACTGGGCCTTATTGGGATTAGTCCGGTTTCCTCGCAATGTTATCCGTCACCGAAAATCGACTGGTAAATATCAAATTATACTTCGTACATACGTTCCTAAAAACGCATTAGTACGAGCCGAAGTTTGAACCCGCGACCTCCGGATTGTAAGTCGCACGCTCTTACCGCTAGGCCACCAGCGCTTCTTAAAATACATAAAGACGTATATTAAATAATATTACCACAAAATCTTAAAATATGTTGATTGAAGCCAATGGTCCCGGGTTTAAGTAAGCCCTAGGAAGGGCATTCATTTGTGTGATGAGCATAGATTTGTTCCTGAGTCCTGAGTTATGGGTGTTTTCTATATATTTATATTATATATATCATTGTCTAAGTACCCACAAGACAAGCCTTATTGAGTTTCCTGTGGGACTTAGTCAATTTGTGTGAGAATGTCCTAAAATATTTATTTATAATTATGAGGTTATTCTCCTAGCCCTTCGTGTGTCAGACGCCATTTTTTATTACAAGTCTGTACGTATGCCGTTCTTCCGCTGCTGCCAGGAAAAAATATTGGCTTGTCTGCCGATGTCCCGCTGCGGGACAATTTTAGGTACTCTATCTTGACAGAAAGTTGAGTGCCAAAAATTAGTTCTGTACTGTTCTGAAATATACCAATGCTAGATCATTAGACAAGGATAGGCTACAGTTGGTCAGTATCGTCAACTAACTTTTAGGCTTATAGGAACTTCACAATTCCGTGTTTAATTGGACGTTGGCGTGTCGGCTCGCCCAGCCCCTGACAAACGCGGCAAAATTAAAAAAATGGAGGCCGGCAGACGTGGCCATTTTATTTTCCTCCCGCTGCGGGAGTTCAGCACACGAAGAGGTGTAGTGAAAACCAGGGATATGTTTTTGAATTGATTTGAATGTATTTTTAGCCAAAAAAGTTTAGTCAGTTAATATACTAATGTTTATTTCTTTTGTGTAAGCTAATTTTGCAGACTCAATCCTTCGTTCAACGACTCGGTTGTACAATGCCGAAAATATAATAAATATAAAAACTGATGACGTAAACTACATGTAAATGAGTAATGAAGATGCCAAACACACACGCACTGAAAACATGTAGTTTACGATAACTATACAGTGTGCAGCACAGTGTGTATATTCAATACGGGCAAATATTTAAACGGTGGTTAACACAAGACCTATGAAATATATTGAGATAAATTTTGCTTAAGGGGCCCAGTTCACCGGACATCGGTCTGTCAGCTTTTGCGACTGACAGGCCGATATCGTCCGGCGAACTGGTAATCAGTGGGCCCCTTAAGCAAAATGTATCTCAATATATTTCATAGGTCCTGTGTTAACCATCGTTTAAATATTTGCCCGTATTGAAAATACACACACTGTGCCCCTTTAGAAATAAAATGAAAATATTAACCTTGCAAAATAATTCGGCCCGCAATGTAAAGCAACACACAAGTTACGAAATACGAGCATTTTAAAGTAACTGTCAACGCTTGTTGGCAGTTACTAAAAAGCTCATATCTCGCGTAATGTCATGTCATGTTACGTCTCGTATGTTTGCAGTACATTGCTGCTCGGTAAATTTTCAAAAATTAGTAATAGTTCAAAAAACTCTTTAATTAGTAATTACACGGATAAATTCTAAATCTGGTTTAATTTATCGCCTGTGTTGGATTTACACGCTGTATTTTAATTTTCGGTATTCCCAACAACAATACTTCGAGACGGAAGTCTTTTTTCTTAACTAGTCTGGTACAAAAATACGTTGACAATTTTTTTTACGGCGCCGTATTGTTGTTAGTTTTTGTGTTTCGAAGTTAAGGAGAATATTTAGTTAAATGATTGAAGTTTAAATTTTTAATGACATGTTATGTTAATAAGAAAAATATTCCTTAATATTCATTGCCAACGTATTTCTGTGCCATCCTGTAGGTGTATAAATATGTATATCTTCTGCCAATATCGGTAAAACACAGGAAGTTCAGTTACTTATGTAAATATTTAAAATGAGACAATGCTTGTAAACTCTTTGGACGTCTTTATCCATCTTACCGTCTTATCGTTTCTCTAAGAATCAATTCTAAAAACAGTTTAAGTTTCAGAAATGGACATGTTGGAGATATTGAATACTTTTTCAACCGTCATATCTTTACGGCCCGATTTGAAGAATGATTAAGACACGTTTAAGATCTTGGAAAGATCGGTAATTAAACAACATGTCAAAATTGACGTTTATTTCGATTCTGCTGTGATCCCAATACGATCTATCTACGATATATCTAACTTCAAAGTGACATTGGTTGCCCGAATCGAGCTGCTTCTGTCAATTATACGACTTACAAGCGATCTCTAAATGAGAACTTATCTAAACCAGAACTTATCGTTATCGTATCTCATTCTTTGAATCGGGCCGTTAGTATACAGTTTAACTGATGTGCTTAGTAATAAGTTACTTTGGTAAGCTTTGAATATGGCGGCACGAAGCTGATTTATGATGTAATATTTGAAGTATGAAAAATTCAATACAATTTGGTCCTTGACACATGTTGAATATTATAAAAAATTTAGCTTAATGAATAGAAAATGAGTTATCTATCATAAAAAAAGTTAACTTTAAAAATACATGTTAAGATCATAAGGATATACAAGGCTTAAAGTCTCAAAATAAGTTTTTGGCAAAAATTTAATTTTTGCAACAAGCTTTTGTCGCTGACTGTACTTTTTTTAGACAGGCGACTAATACTCATCGAGCTAATTCTAAAAACCCCAAACACAATTAGGTTGCGTTTGTTTGGCGTTGATAGAATTGAGTTGCCTGTAAAAAAAAAAAGAACAGTTTGCGATAAACCATAAATTAAATTATTGCCATAAACGTATTTCTTAAATGGTAGACCACTAGAGGTTAAGGATCCTTAGCTCCTGCCTTAAGGTCACGATGAACGCCGCATATATAACCTAGTTTTAGTTTCAGAAATCAGCTACCTTCTCCTAAAAGTATATTTAAAACTTCTTTCCTAAGATATATTTAAATAATTAGCTTCATAAATTGACAAAAAAGTGTCACGTTGTGGAAAGATCTGCATGGTAACGTTACGGCCACGTAGTGGACAGATCTCCATGGTAACTCCTTTGTATTATACAAAATAATGATAATTCAGTGATAATTCAAGTAATAAATAAAAGTATACAATTTTTCATCAATGTTTTCTTATGACGTCATCACGCAGAATTATCTTCTGTTAACCGACTTTATATCGTATGGACAGTCGACAATAAGTTATGTTTGAGATATAACCATTTTGAATTGCAAAATCGCAACGAAAATACTTTTTTTTTCAGATTTCTTTCAGAATCGTTGCGACGCAGAACAAAACGACAAATCTGTTTAACGAATGACGTCACATGGCGTTGCGTTCCGCTCATTAGCTTTTCGCGTGCAATTTTGTACCATTTTATTTGTTATTTCAAGCAATTAAATTATATTTAATGGAAATGCATTTGTAACATAATATAACGGTAACAGTCATTCGAATAAAAATATTTGGTTCAAATTTAAACTTCATGCATGAGGCTAATTAGCAGGACTTTCTTAAGGTCAAAATATTCGGATTGTGTCCTAATTTAAGTTATAAATAAATGCTACGTAACGTTGCACATGTCAAGTTCACCTCAATCAAACCTAACCGAATGTCTTATTTCGCAAGGGCCATAAGTTAGAGCTACGTGCAAAAATATGTACACTTATACAAATATTAGCATTATAGCCTTGACACACTAAATCGCGTTTGACATATCGCGACTGAATTTTGGCATTTTAAGTTGATGGAAAACAAATAGTATTCACGATATTTAGTTGGGGAAATCCTCGAGGCTTGCACAGGGTATAGAGAAATAAATAAACTTAGAGTGCTTACTCCAAACATTAGTTTCCTTTCGTAAACAATAGCAAAATTTTATAGGTCCGGCCCAGCATTTAGCCCAAAAGAAAGACATTTACAAGTAATACGTTTTATGGGAAGTATGGAAAAACATATTATTTTTAAGTTTTAAACTCGCTTAAAACGTAACACATATGAAGCTTGAATTTTAGGGTCGGCAACGCGCATGTACCTCCTCTGGAGTTGCAAGCGTACATAGGCTATGGAGACTGCTTAACATTAGTATAAAAAAAAAACCTGACACGGCAGCATGTCATGCCATGTCGGAATAGGTATAGTTAGGTGATATTCGAGTGCTGATTTCATACTTTGATTTTGCCACTTCAAAAAAAATGGTTCAAGTCCCACCTGGGCAAGACTCCTAGACTCCTATTAAAAATATAAGTCTATCCAATTTAAATAAAATATAAAATGAGTTTTAGTCATCTCTACTTCTCTACAGCATCTTCATCTAAATACACTGTATTAATACGCGATATAAGCAGGGGGAGGAAACTAAAGCATTTTCGGCTCCGTTCGGCTCAGCATTGCTCCGAGCCAGGGATCGGAACCGGTTTTTTGCAAAAACATCGAAATAACCATATATTTCGGTTTTTTTTATACTCTAAATGTAGGAGTCAGTTGTGTTTTTAGATAACGACTTCGTATTATTAGATTGCCTAATTAGAAATGAAGTAATTAACAAAGAACGAAAAAATACCGTTTTCGTTCCCATACAAAAAATACCGGTTTCCGATCCCTGCTCCGAGCAATTATTATGGTTGGCAAAACTTGACGTTCCTTTCCGTGCACAATCACCAACGTGATAATTACGAGTACATGAATTTTGACACCCCTAAATAGCCCAAAAGGGATAGTTGCATACATGATTCGGCCCTGAATCGCTGTCAAACTTCGGCTTTGTAGGAAGTTTCCTTTCTGTACGGTAGACGGTAGTACTATTATTTATTCTGTAATATAAGCAATTAGGTTTTTATCTCAGAGAATTGTTGCATAGCAACCGTTATAAGCAATATTTTATTTTCATTCATGCATGTATTTTAAAATGTAGTTACAAATACAAACAAAAAATAAGGAAAACGATTTATTTTTTATTTTTCGCGCTTCTGCAAAAACTTGTTTTAGAAAACAATGCTTAATATTTTTATTATTTATGACTGAGGGTTTTGAACTTAACTATTAGGTATTTATCTTATTTAAATGTGCGTCAGAAACAGAGATTTTGAGCATTAGGTTTTTATAATTTACGTCACTTGGTACTTTTACATTACATGTGTTAATTATTATTCATGTTTTTAATAATATTGTATGCGTAAGTACTTAAAAATACGTTAAGTAGTATTTTAATAACAATTACTTGGCAGTTCTGTTATTAAACATAAACACAACTTTTATAATAATCAAAATGTGTAACTTACTTTGCTATAGAAGTTTTCTATGTAAATAGGTATTGCGGGAAAATGTATCCAAGTACGGTCTTTTTTTAACCGACTTCAAAAAAGGAGGAGGTTCTCAATTCGATTGTTTTTTTTTTGTATGTATGTTACTCGATATCTCCGAGAATCGTGAACCGATTTTCAATTTTTTTTTAAACTATTTAAGTATGTTTGTCTAATATTGTATAATATTGTTTTCTTTTACTTAATTCCTATAGTAAAAATTTTGTTTATTCCGGAATTATCTCGATCTGTGCAAGATTGGAGAAATAATGGACTTTAGTAGGTATCTCCTTGGATTTCGCAGACCTATATTTATACCAGGATTTCCTAGTCTTTTGATAGGCTTGCGTGGGGATATAGATCGAACACGTAGAGGCCCCTTGGAGAGCTTTAATGTCATGTAGAACGCCTGCTGGAACCCTTTCACAGGCGCAACAATAGACACCCATGAACCGGTCGCAGCACGCATTACCTAATATTTGGCGTATCTTAAAGTTCAATTGGGCCGTCTGTCTGTATATATTTTTGTTAAGCTGTTAGAGAATGGTAGATAATTTTGATGCGTAGTTTAATCCGCTATCTGTGATGGTGACTATACTAATTATACGGGAGAGAAGTCGCGGGCAAATGCTAGTCTATTACACATCCGTAAGCTAATTTAATGCCTTATTTTTCTTACTTTGATACCTAGATTACCTAGTGCAATTATGTTGACGTCTCGAATGACGCATCAATAGTTTGTCTAGTCATTGCGATTTGGCTACACGTCAAAAGGAATATTTTATAGAAGAATAAGGGAAACTACCGTAATAATGAGATGATTGAGTACTCGAAAGCAATGAAAACAAGGAAATTTCCATATTAATTGACCAATTTTTGTGTTCTTAAGGCTAACCTCGGACGCAAAAGGTATATTAACGGCCGGATTCGATCTTTAAGATACCTACATATAATTTTCCTATAGATAAATGAATTGAAATTGATATTGTCAGTGTCAAAACTGTAGTTTAGTAGTAGAAACGTCACTTTTAACACTGACATATCTAATCCATGTCGTATATTTAGCAAATGTTTGTCGTATCTTAAAGTTCGAATTATGCCGTATGTGCATAGAAATAACTTCTTGAAAATAAATAAAAACACTTAAGAAGCCAGAGGACCTAGGAATTTTATAATATTAAAATAAATAGGTAGGAATTTAAGTAGAATGTTGCAATCCCAACACGCAAGAATGAACAATAATGATTGATCTGTTAGAAAACGTTTTTTTATTCAATCAGAATTTGTCAGTTGAATTAATTCTTATCTAAAAAAAATCTTCAAAAATTTTAGGCGGTTCGTCTTGCTCTTGTATTATATAATAATTTGCGAAAAACTTATTAAATTATAAACATCGATATTGTATATATTACAAAATTTGAACTCCTCTAATCCTCATAATGATTACCTAATCAGAAAAATATATATTTTGGATTTGAAAGTATTTACCTACTTACTCTTATTCTAATTATATTGACACTTATTGGAGCGATAATTTTATTTCATTAGTATTATTTTTCATTTTTATTTTACGTGTATTTTGACGATTATGACACAAATTCTTATATTTTTGACATAAATGCAAACTTATTTTGCAATTGTTTTTCATGAAATAAATCATCTAATCGAATCTAATCTAATAATCCTAAAATAAATAATCACTTCTTCAACAGAGATGTATAAATAATAATAAATAAATAAATATTATACGACATTATTACACAAATGGACTAAGTCCCACAGTAAGCTCAATAAGGCTTGTGTTGAGGGTGCTTAGACAACGATATATATAATATATAAATATTTATAAATACTTAAATACATAGAAAACACCCATGACTCAGGAACAAATATCCATGCTCGTCACACGAATAAATGCCCTTACCAGGATTTGAACCCGGGACCATCAGCTTCGTAGGCAGGGTCACTACCCACTAGGCCAAACCGGTCGTCAAAATCTATAGTCGTCAAAATGTATAGTCTTCATAACCATTACTAACCAATAAAGCACAAAAAAAAACTTTAATTGTGGTCGTTGTATGTTTTGACAAATGAGGTCCACTATGCTCTTATATTATTTATCTTTGGTGTTTGAAATTGCATGCAGGTATTATATATATTATATATTAAAGCTATTGTTGTATGATCTTTTACAGATTAATCTTGTCAACATCGTATCGAATAAGAAGGCAGTTTCAAGCGGGTATGTTTTTATTGTATTATCTTCTTCTCCCGTCTCATTGTAAATTTTTTTTCTATATTTTAAGTCCGCGGCACGTAAGTAAAACCCACATTATCGGCTACTGCGCAGGCACACTTGAGTAAGAAAGTGTAAATTATTTTGGCTTATAAAATTTGAATAGCAATAGTGTTTATTTAAGTTGTAATGAATTTTTTGTGCGGGTATTACTTACGTGTCACGTAATTAACTATTTTATGGAATATATTTTAATTTGTGTTATTTCAAATAGACACACTTCACACACTTTTGATTTGTATTTCTTTAAATTTCAACTATTTTTTTATACTTGGTATATTTATAGTTTCCGTTTTTTAGAGAGGCTACTTAGTAAAGTATTAGTTTAGGTTAAGATAAATAATACCTAATTGCACTAGAAGTAATATACTATATATTGTTATAGCTATTACGCGATGTTGCTAAGTATCCTAATATACTTGGTGTACTACGCGGTGTACACGCTCCTCCTCGCCATCGGCGGTCTCTGGTGCTTTGAGGAGTGCGTTCTGACTGAGGAGGAGGAGTACGTGTTCTACTCACAGCAGAGGGCGCTGCCGTACTGAACTGTAAGTATACATACATAATATATATAGACACGCTCCTCCTTGCCATCGGTGGTCTCTGGTGCTTTGAGGAGTGCGTTCTGACTGAGGAGGAAGAATACGTGTTCTACTCACAGCAGAGGGCGCTGCCGTACTGAACTGTAGTTATACATACATAATATATATGAACATGCTCCTCCTTGCCATCGGCTGTCTCTGGTGCTTTGAGGAGTGCGTTCTGACTGAGGAGGGGGAGTACGTATTCTACTCACGGAGTACGAGTTTTGCATACAGCAGAGGGCGCTGCCGTACTAAACTGTAAGTACATAACTATGTATATACACGCTGGTCAAAAAATATGTGCATTCCCGTTGCTAGGGAGGTTTTGGGCATATACTGAGCAACTTTTACATTGGGACAAAGCCCCGAAATCGCGAAAAAAAAATCTTGCTGTTTTATACATTTTAGCTGGTTCATTTTCTATGGGAGGGTAAAATTTTTTTTCGCTGTTTTGGGGTTGGTTTCATAGTAAAAGTTGCTCAGTATAATCCCAAAACCTTCCTGGCAACGGGAATGCACATATTTTTTGGCCACCTTGTATATACTTAAATACGCCCCTCCTTCGGCGGTCTCTGGTGCTTTAAGGATTGTGTTCTCACGGAGGCGGAGGAGAACGACACGCTACGCTTGTGGTTCGATTTCAGAGTCATTCGCTTGCTCATGTATTTTATCAATATTAGCGCATCGAGTTAAAGAACAGTCCCCTTGTAAAACAAATAACTATTTTCTTTTCGAAAAAAGAAAGTATTAAGTCGAAGTAAATTTCCGGGTTAAAGATTCTTTATTCTCATAAGAATTTGTACAATTCACTTAAAATGAGAACTTAAAATATATTCATTTTATTTACATATTTCATGTCACAAAAGAAATTTCAAAGAATTATCTGCAAAAAGAAGCATAAAAAATGTAAGTACATCTTTTGTTATAAATCTAAAAAAACTAGTGGAGTGTGACCATTCGATACAGTTGCTAAAACTATTAACAAATGAACTTATTTCCTAGCCAAGTAGTTGACAATGCTTGGTCAATGAAAAAGACTAGTCATTTCACAACTTGAACAAGTTGAAGGTTATACTCTCGCGAAATCGAAAGTAAATAAAACAGTAAATAATCACTGATCGAGAACAAAACGTACCGTCGGAGTTCTGTAAAATCTTACAGATTGATAATGGTTATGACATACAATAGGTTTGAATTGACTCTGATATATAATATGAAACTAACCGTCTGATAGCCAGACATTGGGTTTTTGGGGGCCAAAGGGCCAAATTAAATGACAGGGAATTCCTATATCGATAAACTCGAATATCAATATTTTTTCGGATTTTAGTGACCGCTCCCAGCTTTGTTTGGAGGTAATTTTTAGTTAATAAGTATTATTTTGAAGACGGTGATAAAGTAGGTTACGGCATACTTCAAATGATCGTCGGGTTTGAGAACCATTGCATTATGAAATAATGATTATTATCCCTTTATATAATTCAAATAGTATTAACAGTTAAAGAAGGATGCAATGATATGTAAAGTTTCCCTTCAAACAATTGAGAAGAAAATTGGTATTATTTTGTTTCATTATCATTTTTAAAATAATTATGTCTTTACAAGCAAAACTTGCAGCAATCACTAGACAGGAGAAGCTTTGATAATTGAGTTTATCGATATAAGACCTCCCTACGTGTCGTCACATTTTGCCCCCAAAAATCCAATGTAGCACACATTGGATAGCAGTGTTGGCCGAACGCTAATTAGAATTGACATATAACCATTGCAAATTGAACCGTAAACGGTAACGCACGGTTACAGTTTACGGTTCAATTTGTTATGGGTAATTGTATTAACCTTCGGCCAACACTGTTGAATAGCCCACTCTTCATATTATTATGTTTTTTTTTTTTTGATAGCCTACATTGTGTCCGACTGCTGGGCTTATTATGTTATATAAGACAATAATTCATAACTATCAAAAATGTATTATTACGTTTCTCCGAATACATTTTCTGATATGAGTCTACGAGTTGTCGAATATTGTTTTGTGTTAATATTTTTAGGTATCTTTATTTAATTATGAAACTTACGCACGTATTTTAATTTGCGTACGAAAGGTACCTCGTTCCAGAATGCCAACAAAAAATAATATAAGTAATAATGTTTGTTATCGATGAGAAAAATGACAGTTGTTATTGACATTGAATAAATAAAGTGTTTCCATACAGACGTTGCTAGGGGATGCGCAAGATTAATTGCGCACGAAATATATTATAACGTAACGTTTGATTTTACTCCCCATAAATTCAATAACCCGAGCTTATATATACAATGTGTTTGTTCACGTATAGTGGAGCCGTTAACCACGTCTAGTACGATGAATTTTATCAACAAATCACCCCCCCATACCTATGTTTTTTCTCAACCATTTTAAAAATGCACCCGTTTTAAAATTTTATGATGCCAAACACTACTGCACTTGGTTAAAGTACCATTATCTGTCCATTTACCTATCGTACATTTAAAAAATAATAATCATTCGATAGCTGAGGGCATAAATGCAAAGCATAAATGTCACAGAGAATTTTCCACAATTACTCGAGAATAACAAAGTTAAAAATTGTCTTCAAAAATTTACTTTTTTTTGACATTTTATCTTTTTTTTCGAAAACGAGGTCCTTGATTTGTACTTTTTTTATTGTTAAATGATAGTACAGGATATCAGCTACAAGATGACATCAAAACAATAGCTCTATTTAAAACATTTCACAAGTTACACGAGTCCAAACAAGACCTTCTCTAATGAGCATCTACTTAGTTCTAAAGAATAATTGCCCGCCGCCCGAATTATCATTTAGAACTAAAGCAACTTTGTTCGACGCACATTACAGAAGGTCTTGTTTGGTCTCGTGTAACTTGTGAAATGTTTGAACTAGGGCTATCGTTTTGATGTCAACTTTTAGCTGATATCCTGTACTATCATTAAACTACAGATCAACGACCTTGTTATCGAAAAAAAAGATAAAATGTAAAAAAAAAGTAAATTTTTGAAGACAATTTTTATCTTGGTTATTTATTCTCGACTAATTGTGGATAATTCTCTGTAACATTTATGCTTGAAATTTATGACCTAATTCATAAGCTATAGAATGATTATTATTTTTTAAATATGCGATAGGTAAATTGACAGATAATGATACATTAACCAAGTGCAGTCGTGTTTGGCGCCATAAAACTGTAAAGGGGTGCATTTTTAAAATGGTTGAGAAAAAACATAGGTATGGGGGGTGATTCATTGTACTAAACGTGATTAACGGCTCCACTATGCGTGCAAAAACACATGAAATTCGATTCTTAAGAAGTAAACTTCAAAACCTAACGAACCCTAACCTTAAGGAGTAATTTAAATGAAATCACGTTTATATTTTACACATTAACAGTAATATTTTTATTAACATGAATCTATGCCCTGGCTGGTCTGTCACAACAACCTTGGCGCCAATTTTAAAAAGCCAGCAAATTTAAAAAAATAGGCGCGAAGAACACTTACACAATGTATGAATTTAGTCACGTGACTTTTCGTAGTATACAGTGTGTCCTTAGCCATTGGACAAACCCTGAAATCCCACGTGAGGTTACTTCTCAGGAATGCTCTAACGTTAATCTTTTTAACTAGAACAAAAGATAAAAAAAAAAAACAATTTTCGAACAAAAGTTATTTGAAATAATCGACAACAAAAAGAAACATGCTGTATTAATCATTGGCAGTGTTTTTGACAATTTGTTCGACATATTTGACAATGATGACATTTTTCAAAAGTCAGAATCTTATTAGTGTCATAAATAAAAAAGATAATTAAAAAGGTCGAAGAAGGTTCCATCCTATTCTTTGAGGCTAACACATACATACAGGCTGCTCCAAAGTACAAAATCGTAATTTGTAAATATCTTTATAACCGCTACACCGGTTGTTATGATACTTTGTACACTGGTTATAAATAACTGGCTTTGTCCAATGGCTAGGGACACACTGTATGTCATTCCGATGCATTTTTTTTTGCTTGACGTTTGCCGATGTGCGATTGTCATCTTAGGGCTCCTCTACACGATGGCCCATCGTACGCCAGTCTAAGGGACGCAGCTATGCAGTGGAATGGGATAGCAATATCACTTGCTTCCTCGTCCTCATAAATGCGTCTCTTGGACTGGCCTACGCTGGGCCATCGTGTAAGGAGCCATTAGCGAGGCCCGCCCCGCCATCTTGGCATACGAGAGAGTATGGAAGCGCCATCATAAATTCCTATGAAAAAACGGCGTTTATTGTGACGCTGCAAATCTTAATCGCTGCCAATTCGAAGGTTTTTATTATACTAGTTCGGTGGCAAACAAGCATATGGTCCGCCTGATAGTAAGCAGTCTCCGTAGCCTATGGACGCCTGCAACTCCAGAAGTGTTACATGCGTGTTGCCGATAATGCTCCGCACCCTCGTTGAGCTCTGACACACCGGTAGGAACACAAAGTAGGGACTAGTGTTATTTGGCTGCGCTTTTCTGTAAAGCTCTGCTCTAGATCTGGAATGACATCCGCTGTACTGTGCCCTACCACATAAAGCGAGATGACATTCACAGTGCCCAATACCTCTCTTAATAGTTTAAATGGACTCTCGTAATAATGAACATTCATCTAATCCCCAATTATTTATTAGCTTAAATATTGCAAAACTATAGTTATGCAAAATTAGTAATGAAATTCCGATAACACGGACGAAGCAAGGCCAGTAGCGTAGTCTCGATCCCCTCTCCGAGTAATTAGGAGTGACGCCTCTGCTTTCGTTCAGTACTCTTTGGCAAGCGAACCGTATAACTTCGTCAAGGGTTGCTTGCTTTGACTCAACATATATGAAGTTCTTAATTTCTAAAGTATGCTAGTAGCATTCTAGTAGCGGATATACACACATAAATATACTTGGTTTTTTTCGTGTGTTTATAGAAATGGAAAATCGATAGTTTGGTTTGGAAAGTGCGATGTATATTGACTCTGCTAGTTTGTGAGAAATAAATTAGTTTGAGAAGGTGATTTTTGTCTTGATTCGTATTGTGTAAGTATATTTAAATTTATAATTGTTTAATAGTAAGTGGTTGTAATTATTGTTTTGAAATAATTTCCTCTGAAACGGTAATTTCTCTTTATCATAATTCCGATTATAATAGCATATAATTTCATGCAGAGACGTTATATAGTTACCGGAATCAATTAACAATAATTTTCTGCATTTAATTTTCACGTACGATTTTTTTTTATATTAAATTTTAAAAAAACATCGGGAATGTTGATTGAACGTTGAACTATATTTGATTTTAAATAAAATGACTTAGGTAATGCGTATATTAGCTTGAGTAACTATATTCATTTCAACGGTCATTTTGGATTTAGCAGTAAGTAGGTACTTTAGAGTGGTTCAAGGTGTGGTTCCCGGCAAGGGCCTAAATTTAAATAAGGACGAATCTCTCCTTAGTTGAATGTTTCCATAACACGTTATCTATTATTCTAAACTTTATTTCACAATATATAAAATAAACTTCAAATAGCGAGCTTAATGCCTAAAGGCATTTTCAACCAGTCAACCATGAGACAAAACAGAAGCAGTAATTGATGCACATATTAAACAAACCACGAGCATACTAAGTAACTTAAATAATTTATTTTTATTTTTTATTATTCATTAAATATGTACAGCAAAATTTTCACTATATCTAATTATACATTTGAATTGAAACCAGCGTTTAAAGACATAGTGTGCAGTAACAGCCCAAAAAGACCGAGGCCTGTGCTAGGGCTAGTTACAAGCATATTTATACTTATAGGTTATATATAATAGAGTAAATGTCGATAATATTCACATATACATTCAATAATTCCGCGCCCAAAACATTATTTATTAATTCTTATTAATTTAAATATATATTTAAGCAATATCCTTTAGTTAATTTAGTAACTTCGACCTCTGAAGAAATTCGAGATTTAACTTACAAACAACGCACTGACCTTCGTTGATCAACGAATTAAACGAATATTGAAAAGATAGATTAAGCGCGCCATTCTACTAATACGTTAATGCAAAAAAATATTTAAACAACAAAAAAAACTTTGTAATTTAGAATGTTGAAGAAGTGTAGCAAAAAGGAACTACATATCATCAAAAATATGTGACTTAAATACTCGTATGTTTTAGGCAGGAGGTTAAAATTGTATTCTTAATTTTTTTTGATCCTTTTCCCTTAATTGCGTCTAATAATAATACCTGTTAATAATTTAAAAGAACTAGTTACATAGTATATTTGCTTCATTATGAAATACGAAATGAATAGAGATTTCTCCTGCGGTGGTTTAGCGGCAATCACTCAAATTCGTATCACTATTATTGAAAATGTATGAGCTCTCTTCCGAGGTTTTCCCGAGGGTCTACAGTATGGGGTTCTTCAAAAAAGGAGTGTACAGGTTTTTAAAGGGTCGGCAACGCGCATGTAACACCTCTGGAGTTGCAGGCGTCCATAGGCTGCGGTGACTGCTTACCATCAGGCGGGCCGTATGCTTGTTTGCCACCGTCGTGGTATAAAAAAAAAGTTCTTTTAAAACAAGCTTCTTTCAACTGTTTTTTATAACATATTACTAATAAACCTCATTAAAAACTATTTAATTTTTTTTTGTTATTTTTAATGGTAGCAGACATTCGTTTTTTTATTGTACCCAGTGTATTTATCACACTTATTGTAAAAATAAAAGTAGATTAAGACTATAAACTAGATCCTTAAATTAAAACTAATAAAATCAAATAAACTAAGACTTATATCCATCCACCTAATATGTTAAGTCTCCCAAGTCTGTCCCTTGTGGAAAGGTGCCCATAAGGCTGGCTACATTCCCACGCTGAATTGTTTGAATTTAAGAAACTAAGTTTTAGTGTACTGGAAATCTAAATTCTACGTGTAAATTACTTTTCAGGTGAGAAATTTGCATCTTATCCACATGTGTGGCAAAGTAATTTTATGAAAATGTTGAGTTATTTCCTGACCTTATGTTGTTTGGTAGAATTTACTTTTGAATGACGAATTTGAATGATAAATAGGTATTTAATAACGTTCATTTCGATTTGATTTGTTTTGGGTTGATGTTTTACAGTTAGCGTTTTCCTCGTGTTGGTGTGGTGAAAATGTTTGTGCTTCACTCGGTGATAAATAACAACTGTATATATTATACCCTGTTCTGTTCTGTACCTTCTTAGACAAAATAAATGACTAATTTCTTATTCTTTCCAATTCCAAACTTTATTCTAATTTATATCATGCTTAATGCTTATTCTAGAAATATTAGAAGAAAACAAATAAACTTTTTAAATAATTTTAGTGGCGTACAATGCGAAATAAAAATCCTTACTTCGGTTGCGAACCAGCTGTTTTGAACTTGAGTTCACAGTTATACTTGTTTTAGCCTATTATATGCAAAATATGTAAAATATATCCGCTACCTACCGTTTGAACGCGACGTTTAATATTTTCGTAAATACTACAATTACAATACTATAATTCAATAGTACATTACGATACAAGTGCGATAAATAGGAAATTCGAAACGAGTGGCGATAAATTAAAACATGACCGAATGGAGTGTTTTAAATCGACACGAGTTGCGAATTACCTATTCGCACATGTATCGTACAACGTTTTACAGTACATATGGCCCTTTAAATGTTCGACACAGTAACGTAATATGCTAATTTTCGCACTAGTGCGGTAAAGTAGCACCATATGTACTGTAAAAGGAGTTTATAAACTAGTTTGCAATAATTTTAGTTCCGTTTTTTTGTTGTTCTATTATAAAAATACTTCATCCGACCTAAAACTGGTACTTGTTCTTAAATAAAAAGTTCCATTAGGAAACTTTTAAATTAAATTTCTGACAGCCGACGCTAAAATAGGCAATCCAAAAAGTATGTATTATTATCAAGATCTTAAATTTAACAAATCATTGTTAACAAGCTGAAAGCCTGATTTATGAAAAAAAAAAAAAAATGAAAACCACTCAAATAAGACTGTTCATCACGGTACTAAACTCATTAAAAATGCGCTTTAGTATCAGTATCTATGAGTACCTATAACCCCTTTAAAGTACTTATAATTGGAGACATCATAGTTAGTATAAATACATTAATATACTTGAAACGTTATACAATAGTGTTTTACGATAATGATACAAATAAGATCCACATTGAAACTGATTTAACAATAGAAAACAAACACAAATTTATAATTCCCTTTAAAAATTGTTACAACGCAATACACACCTGAAATAATGTCTAGGTCTCAGATTTTCTTCAATTCAAGGGTCTTACACAACTCTTGTAACAGTTGTGTAACATCCGCTTATCTAATTTAACAGTTCCTGAATCGGAAGGAATTGGAAGTAGCAAAAGTCAGTCTAGTGGTTTCGAAGTCCTTGGAACGCAATATCCTGCCGCTTGCGTGAGCGAGGCATGTTGCACAATGGGCATATACCGGCCGATTACTGAGATTCTTGGCCTGTATTGGACACGCGCAAGTCATATGGCGATGGCCAGTTAATTAATTAAACGACCGGTCTGGCCTAATGTAGACTGCCTATGAAGCCGATGGTCCCGGGTTCGCATCCCGGTAAGAGCACTTGTGTGGTGAACACGGACATTTGTTCTTGTCATGGATGTTTTCTATGTATAAGTACGTACAGTCAGCATCAAAAGTAGCGGATGAAACAGCGCGCCAAAAGTATCTGACATTCCGGATAACTTTTCGAAATATAGATAAATTTCTAAAATTCGCGCTCAAAAGTATATCTTTTCTTACTTGTTCCATATTAAAGACATCACTTTTTGTTAAGCTGTTACAGAATGGTAGTAGGATAAGGATACTTATGAAACGTTATTTGATCCGCTACTTTTGATGCTGACTGTACATCGTCGCCTAGTACCCATAGGTCGATCTGTGTAAGGTCCCCAAATACATATTTATTTACATAGGAGTGCATTGTTAATATAACAATTTTGCTGGTAGATGGCGTTGTTTATTATTATACTTCTCGCGCCGACTGATGGTTCCTATGACAGCTCCTTCACGTCTCTCTTGGCAGGTGTATATTAAAAAAATACATTGAAGTAATATGATTAAACCATGCTTTTCCCGGTAAATATTTGTTTTTCTTCCGTTATTTCTAAATCCCGGAATTCCGGTATTCATTCCGTAGCAAAAACCCATCATTTTCATTGCAAGCTAATAAAATAGGTGACCATTTTCAATGAGTAATACAGGGGGGCAGTGATCTCAAGGTTATGCTAGTAATCAGGTCTATGAGTCCACTTTAATGATTAGTACCAGGCAATATTGTACTATTGCCCAACAGAGAAATGACTGGCCGATATTATTAAATATATACTGGTGACGTCTGCCGCATGCCGAATGACTTGTGGGCCAAGATAACCACAGAGTACGTCCTCCACGAGTCAAACCGGGGATCCTCCTCGTCGGCAATGGCGGGATCACTTAGACGCCTTTTCGAGAGACTGGCCAGATGTAGCTCAAAACTGGGATGGGAAGAGGGAGGTACTTGCCCAGCAGTGGGACACAATAGGTTCGCAATAATAATACTGGCCGATTTAATTTGTTCTAATAATACTGGCCGGGGTAATACCAGGATGTCCCCTGGTAAAATAAATAACAATTGAATATTTCTCCGTAACGAGGATCATCAGTATCCTTACTGCGAGTTTGACACTGACGTATTCGAATGCGTTAACTTAAACGCGGTTCATCTCGCTTGCATCAATAATGCAATGTTAGTTTATGCATTCGCTATCGAATACATTAGTGTCAAACTCACGGTAAGGGTACAGGATGTTAGAGAAATTTTAGACTTTAAAAACTTAAGACTCGTTTGAATATGGCATTGTTCATACTTGTTTATATTTATTACAATAATTTATTCTTTTGCAAGGGAAGTTACTCATGTTTGTTTTAGCATAACAAGTTCTAGCTTTTGTTTCGGAGTTAGATCATGTACCATAGCCGTGTATCTACTTCCTGATATTTTTTTAGCATAATTCTAAGGTGTTAATTAAATATTTGGGGACAATCTTACAGATCGACCAAACCCTGAACTAAGCAAAGTTTATGGTATCGGTACTTTATTTAGGCGTCTATTTTACTTATATATAAATATACAGTATGTAAATATTTTTTTATACTACGTCGGTGGCAAACAAGCATAGGCCTGCCTGATGGTAAGCAGTCTCCGTAGCCTATGTACGCCTGCAACTCCAGAGGAGTTACATGCGCGTTGCCGACCCTAACCCCACCCCCCTAGTTGAAATGAACGAAAACCCGCTCAGTATGACCTAAACAACTTATTTATTCAACTTTAGCATTTATTTTTATTGTAATATAAAGTATAAAGATATGGAAAAAAATGCACCAAAGCCACACAAAAGTCATAAAGACAAAAACATTCTTAGTTGA
The DNA here is from genome assembly GCF_033807575.1 of Cydia pomonella. Lineage (NCBI taxonomy): Eukaryota > Metazoa > Arthropoda > Insecta > Lepidoptera > Tortricidae > Cydia > Cydia pomonella. The sequence goes on from NW_026907846.1 coordinate 321,206, forward strand.
CGCATAAAAACAAAAGATCGTTCGATTATAACGGTTCTTTAATTTTTTTTGGTCACGCCATCTGTCTGTCAAGGACACAGACTATGATTATATATTTGTAACGAGATGGCAGTGACCGCTATAGCTAGGGTTTGGTCAAATTCGGCCGCGAGGCCGTCCGGTCCACTGACCAACCTCAGAAGGCCGAATTACAAAATCACTTTTGTAATATGTATATTATGATTTTTGAGATTCACATTCTTAATGGATTCTTGGCTGAACCCGTGGTTTATTAACTTCTTGAATATTTAATTCTTTTAATTCAATGATTTGTGTATGCGAAGACATATATAAATAGAAGCATTAAGTTAACTTTTTTAAAGGCTTTAAGATGCAGCAGGCTCAGAGACCGGATTTTTTAAAAAGTCGTAGCGCTTTTTTAGATTACAATATGCCAACTATTGCTGCCAACAATTTAATTGGCAATCTTCAGGCCTTTCTCTAGGGACTTAAGTCATTCAAATCCTGAGTTTTTAACTTTCACTCGGTAGAAAAAAATCCCGAACATAGGTCTAAAACACACTTTCAGCCAGATTCGAAGAATGAGATATGATAACGATAAGTTCTGGTTAAATAAGCTCTCATTTAGATATCGTTTGTATGTCGTATAATTGACAGAAGTAGCTCGATTCGGGCAACCAATGTCACTTTGACGTTAGAAATATTGTAGATAGATCTTATTAGGATCACAGCGGAATCGAAATAAACTATAATTTTCACATGTCGTTTAGTTATCGATCTTTTAAAGATCTTAAACGTGTCTTAATCATTCTTCAAATCGGGTCGTTTAAATGTTTCAACAAACTTTCCACAAAAACTAAAAATATAAAAAAAATATATAAAAAAAATCAAGCAAAATTTGCTATGCTTGAGGGAACTCAGTGATTACTTTTTTTATTATTATAACACACAATAAATTAAAATTTAAAAACATGATATCCACAATGAAAAAAGATGAGGATAATATAAATATAATTAGCACTAAAAATATAAATGTAACCAACTATGAAGACCATTGTCGCTCTTAAAAAGTGCTTAGAAAAGGCAATTAATTACAGTACATGTGCAGTTTCACATAAAATCGTTCTAGAACCGTTACATGACTCAAACTCATTAACAATAATTAAATATTTAGATTCTACTCGTATACACATTATTTATGTAGTATAAACATACATCATGATATTATCTGCATCATGTTTTGTATGCAGTTGCAGAACCTTGCAGATAACAGTGCTTAAGTGAATTATTTAATATAATGACTCGTGACATTTTGAGGATTTCATTTTGTGCTTTGTTCACTAAGCAGGGTAAGATCGGACGCCAATTCGAAGACATCAAAATAGAAATAAAAATATTTGTATATGTAAACACAAACGACACATGTGATGGATGGGATGTCAAAGTCTACGTTCGGATTGGCCTTGGGATGCCTTCCGGCTGCGACGGCTGTTGCGGCTACCCCACCCCACCGATGTGGTGGTCAGTCATCGTCATTTTGGGGACGACTTTGCAGCTGTAGATGGCCAGCTCTTCGCTACCGATCGTTACACAACTCCACGACCCCTAGCCTGGTGATTGTTTGAGCGGGGCCAGGTTTCGGGGCCGCGATGAAGACGACCGGCAGCTTAGCTGCGGCGTGCCTTTCGGCTCTATCTGAGTATGCTGTGCTTGCTGATGCTCTGCTACTGGTGTAGGCGGGCTCGGGGCCACTGCCTTGCCCTGCCCCGAGTCCAGCTCTCCGGAGGTCTGGTGTGGTGATGCGGCGCGATGTCCTGAAGATGCTCGTGACCGGCGTTGTTCAAACATGGACCCCACGAGACACTCGATGAACTCCTCCAGGCTGCGCCCCTTCAGTGTCTCGGTGAGGGCTGGGCTGCTGACGTACCGTGACACTTGACGATGGTTCGTAGCGAGAGGGTCTCCTGACGCCTCGTGACACAATGAAAAACGTAGAAAGGAGGGCTGTACACACTCATCGAGAGCCTCTCACCAAGAGTCTCGATACCGCTCCGATCCAATCGGGGAGGCGCGAGACGATACGAGTAAGAGCGAGACGAGAAGGGAAGAGTACGTACACACTCGTTCTCGGCCTGTCTCGGGGTTTCTTGACAAGTGTGCACAGCTGGCATTTTGCCACAAAGAATAAAGTGCCACAAAATGGCCTTATCCCTGCATGTTGTTGTATGGCAACTTCCAGCGCTGATCAAAATGATATCGTTTAGTTATCATTTGCGTCTGTCCTCCGTACTGTCCGTACATGTATTGGCGCAAGCGAAACGCACGGGCGAATGAGAACAAAATGACATCATCTTTATGTCTAAATGTAAGTTTGAATTGCTCTCCAGGATACATGCATGCCTATAAGGAAGTGATATCAATCTGTATATAACCACTATGAACGTTTTTCTCGTGTTTATTTTTATCTTCTAAAATAATTTACATTTATGCACAAAGTGAAGTCTTTTATAAATTTGCATTAGCTTAACCTACATGTTGTTTTCCATCGCGAACGCGGACTTCTGGCTGAAGAATGTGGTATTTCAGCGGTTCCGTGGGAATCTGCCGAATCATACACTGGAACAGGAGATTGCAATAATTCAAAAACGGCTGGACCGATAGTTTTTATTTAAAGTAATTGTTAAGCTTTTGTTTCAAGATTGATTTCATTATTTTTGGACCCATGGTTCAAAAGTTAGAGGCGGGGTCACATTTTTTTTTCGGAGCGATTATGACCGAAAATATTCACTTAATCAAAAAATGGTGGTTGAAGACCCTTATTTATTTACCCGCACCACTAGGTTAAAGCGAACATTTTTTACAAACAATTATATCGTATGGCAGGTTCTTTTCTGCTTTTTATTTTACCGTTCTGTCACCAAGCATAATTTATGTATCTATGCCAAATTGCAGCTTTCTAGCACTAACGATCACGGAGCAAAGCCGCGGACTTGACTACGGTACCCTAAAAATTAGCAAACCTTTGTTTAATTCTGTTTTTTTTTCAAATTTCAAAATGACAGACAGGGATAAACTATTATCTACGGCTTTTCAGGCTTGACAGACCTTTATGAATAACGTTTTTGTTGCTTACGAAATTCAAAATGAAATGGTAGAACATTCTACGTAGCAAAAGGTTTCAACAGGAAAAAAACAATTATAATAGGTAGTTAGTAAAAAAATAAGTCAAAAACAAAAATCTATTTTCATCCGCAACTCATTAGTAGGTCAGAGTTGATCTTTTACGCACGGGATCAAATTTTGACGTTACCTATTGTGGCAAAGAACGTCACGTGAATTATGGAAAAATGTATTTATTTATATGACTTTTCCAAAGTGACAAACAGTGTATATTTCCGTGTAGTAGTGATTGATAAGGTCGTGATCCCATTTGTTTTATAAATACCTGATTTACGCACGGATTCGCGTAATTCCAAAATATTTTTTTGAATTCCAATTTCTGCTCACTTTATGATTATTTTTATGCTAGAATACTTGGTTTAAATTATACTGTTTATTTTATCTTTAAATTATAAGTATTGTGCTCTGAGACACAAAAATTATAATGTTAATGTAAAAACAGACAAATATTTTACAGAATTCTAGAGTTTTCATGCTGAAATGTTTACTTAAATAAGTACTAAATCAATTTAGTATATAGGAATATTCTCCATACAATTTTCCATGTTATAAATGTAATAATTATAAGTATAGGTCTAATATGCTGTCAAAACCTTCAAAACACTCAAATCTCTAGGTATAACTAAGTTTGAATAGGTAGTCAAATACCGTTTTGAATTCTATTCAGGGTTTTACTTTAGATTCAAAGGTAGTCTTTAGTTTCCTCCTGTTCCTCGGATCAAAAAACCCAGTAATTGTAATATTTTTCAATGTTTTTTTAACGAGGGGCATGCCACTAATACTAGAAAGGTTATCAAATTAAAATGCTTCAAAAATTCTAAATAATATTGATTCTGCAAAGCGCTTGGATGAAATTTCCAGTTCTGATCAAGTCGATTCTTACAAGCTTTGATTTAACTTGCAATGTTTGTATGAATGTATATGCCGGTAAAATCTAATAAACTAAATTCACATAATTCATGTGTAAGTTTGATGATAATGCAATATTTTGGTAGCATCGAGCTGATTTGATGATAGACACAGGAGGCCATAGGAACTCTGTGATAAAACAACGCAACCAAATTTGTGTTTGGGCTTGAAAGATTTGTCTCGATGATTATTGTTGAGAAAAGTACAGTCAGCTCAAGCTTGTATCAAAAATGTTTTCTTTTTTTGTCAAATATCTTATTATAAAATGCTTCTGATACTCAGCTCCTATTATTCAGCAGCTGTGATGGATGTTGTCTATGTATGTAAAGTATTTGTATATGAATATATCGTTGTCTGAGTACCCACAACACAAGCCTTCTTGACTTACCGTGGGACTTAGTTAATTTGTGTAAGAATGTCCCTATAATATTATTTATTTATTTAAAAAAATATTCTTACGCCTGATAGCAAACTATTTAAAACTAGTTTAGTTACAGTTCGTGTCATTCACGATGACACTTTACTAACATGAAAATACGATCAAGGCACGCGTCTCCGTGAATGACACGATAACACGTAACGCTTCACAAACGCGATGGTGCCATGAACTATGTCCCAGTTAAGTATTTCTAAACCGTCGGTGTCACTGGTCATAATTAGATAACGAGTGCTAAATAAACGTGGTTGCAGCCTCCTAAATATGTTAGCTGCGTTGCTGAATATCTATAGATACCGTTCTGGCCTAGTGGGTACCCTGCCTGCCTGAAGGCCCTTGCCTATGAAGCCGATGGTCCCGGGTTCAAATCCTGGTAAGGGCATTTATTTGTGTGATGAGCACGGATATTTGTTCAATTCAATTCAATTCAAATATACTTTATTCATGTAGGCCTAGCAACAAGCACTTATGAATAGTAAGACAGTATTACATATAATAATCTTAATCTAATTATCAGAGCAATTTATTGATGTTGTAAATATTATTCCATATATAATACTAATGAATATAATTCATAGATCAAATTTAATACTAAAAATTTCACAAAATATAGTCATACATAAAAAATGTATAAAAAATACTAGTCTAGATTGTTTCTAGAATAAATTCTAAATGTCAAACAAATATAATAAAAACAACAAAGGAAATGCATACATTGGAATATCCATTTCATCATCATTATTCAAATATAATAAATAATTAATCATTTCGAATCACAATTAATCCCACAGTTCCTGAGTCTTGGGTGTTTTCTTTCTGAGTACCCACAACACAAGTCTTCTAGAGCTAACTTTAGGGCTTAGTCAATTTGTGTAATAATATCGTATAATAATTATTTATTTTATATTTATTGGACCAGATAAGAGCCGGCCTGGGGGTCGCAGCCCCCCAGTCGCAGGTTATATTTAAATATAAATATAACTGTCTTTTTAACCAAGTTACGCACAATCAAATAACTAATCTCTTTATTTATGAGGTTGTTACAACTGTTACAAATTGAGAAAGCTTTTAAGTTAGTTTAATATCAAATTATTTCTATGATTATGGCAGAAATGGCTGACAGAAATGGAAAGGAATATTATAGAACTACTTAAGTTGGCTTCGAATCCCGTTGATGTCTTTAACACCAGAAACATGCTGAAAGAAAAGAATAAAGAGCTATAAAATCATGACATATTCATAAAATTCTGTCGAAACAAGACAATCGTTTGTGCTTATTCGACATTTTGACATTTATTGACCGAAGATCTCCATTTTGCTTTCGTATGTCCCGATCTTTTCCTCTGCAGGTCGGAATTCTTAACCGATTCTCGTGAAATTTTGTGACTTCTCATTTAATTATATGATTAAATAGATTCTTTTGTCGATTCAGTTTTTGGATTTTGGACAATATCTTCTATGACGCTTAAGACCACTTGTGAGTTCATTGTGACAATGACTCAACGAAATAAGTATTTTTTCACTTGTATATTTTTTAAGCTTAACGCGTACAGCTCACACATAGCCACTAGTGTATGTGGCTTAGAAAGATGCAAAATTAAGCAGAATTTTAGGAATAAGGGGTAGGGGTAAATCAACGCATAATATAATCATGTACAAAGCTAAATATTTTAAATGGGCGAAGTACTTAACTCAACTATTGTTTTCGCATTGACGTCACACTACGCAAAAAACAACTAATTTATTTAACCTCTAGCCTGCTTTATCCTAAATTATGCCTAAACAATTACATTTGAAAAAAAAAACAGGTAATATGCAAAACAATAAAAATATTCCTTAATAAGATAAATATTATTCGGAAGTCACTCGTTGTCACGGGTGCAAAGATTTATAACACTCTACTGAAAGAACTTAATGAGTTCTTTCAGTAGAGTGTTAACTCAGCTAGTGAGGTAATATTTGAAACTAAAGTTAAGAAAATGTTAATTAGGTAAGCATGCTAGACAATAAGTGAATTTAAGTTAAGGACCAGTGATATCTCCAACTAAATGATGTAATCTCAAATTATGTACCTAATTATACTACTAAAATTAAGACATGAAAAAGTACCATTATAACTTACCAAATAAAAAATAAATAAAAAAATCTGCTAAATTGTAATTAAAGATAATAGCTAGTAATAATATTTTGTGATACTTATATATATACCTGTGTCACATGTAAAATTAATTAATAAATATCTCAATCCCAATTAAATATAGGACATACTTAATTACACAAATTGACTAAGCCCCACAGTAAGACAGTAAAAGTAACATCACACAAATAAATGCCTTTACCATTATTTGAACCCGGGACCATCGGCTTCATAGGCAAGGTCACTAACCACGAAGCCAGACCGGTCGTCAAAATTTTCTTCTTTCTCTATACATCTCAATAAAAACAACACAAAACAAAGAAGAAGAGAAGACACCAATAACAGGCTGTCTTACCGCTTAAGAGCAATCTCTTCGGGATAACATTTCGGTACCGATGTAACTTGTCAATGAACTCACTAATTTATTTATAACCATAAACATTTCTTGCACAATTTACACATTCAACAAACGGCTCGATTCAAACTTTAAGATACGTATAACATCTGCTAAAGATAGAATATGGCTTATATATGCCAGTGTCAAAAGTTACTTCAGACAAAAACGTCACTTTTGACACTGACATATCCAATCCATATCGTATCTTTAAGAAATTTTCGGTTCGAATCGGGCCTTTAGTCTTCATACATCTCAATTAAAGAAAACAGCACAAAAAACACAGATAAAGCAACGATAATAACACGCTATCGTATTACTTAAGAGCAATCTCTTCGGGATAACATTTCGGCACCGGAAAACTTGTCATTGTCATAACATTTTTGCACATTTTACACATACAACAAAGCTGCCAATTATTTCTTCTTCATTCTTTGTTTATTCAGCTACATATGCGTCTCCCACTTGTCCCAGGCAGTTCATAAAAAATTAGCCCGGTGATTATCTAATAGAACGTAAAGCTGAGTTTTGTACAAAGGCAAACTTATCCCTAAGAGGGATCACTTCCAGCTAACCTTTGAGAAAATGCGAAAAGATCAAACACTAAACGCTGAAAGACAATTTACGTGCACAAACAAACATCTTTTAAAGTTTTTTTAGTAAAAGTAGTTTTATAAAAATCAATTTGACTTAATATAATACAAATCAGCTGCCTTCAGCCAGTCTGTAGTTAACCATAATAACTTCTTAGTAACCGCCTCAGTTACACGGTAACCTATGAAATATTTTCTTAGCCATCTTAGCCAGAGTCTCAAATTCCTTTCCTGTGTATCCGGCTCGAAGGACCTGTTTAATGTTCATGCCCGCTAGAGTCGGACCAAGGTAATCGTTAGGTACAGAGACTTCGCAATGACAAAAGGTGGAGGTGTCACCTTAAATGTCAAATTGATATGAAAATAATACGTTTATAATCACATTTCCACTCTGTTCTGTCAAAGTTATGCAAAGCAAGCTCAAACGACTCTATAATTATTATTTTATTTTATTTATATTTTTATTTTAGTTATTATATAAAATAAAAAATATAAAACATTTATTTCAGACCGAGCCCATACTATATCTTTAAAACGAATTATTAAAAATCAATTTAATTTTTATATGGAATTATATTCTGAAATAAATTATTGACTTGAATTGAGTATACTGCTTACAATGCTTGCTTATATGTTATACAGTGTCGATAGTCATTAGCTAGTTTTTACTACAGTATAAATTTTAAGCAATGACTTTTTAAGAAATGACTTTTGTCGGTTAAACAAAAAGGTATTGTTTCCTTTATGCAGCGAGTACTTCTAAGTAAACTAGAGAAACCGTGTAAGAACTAAGAAACAATTTTAACATCCTATTTATAGGGTTCAAATTCATAAAACAACCCATTCGGAGATAATAAGTTGTGTTATCTCCACAAATAATACTCTGTTGTTTTTGTCACCGCGCTGATTGGGTTTCGAATAAATTGTTAAATAAATTTGAACCTTAATACTATTACGATAGATGCTTTTTAAAGATATCGTTCAAGGAAAGAGCGTACTCTCATCTTAAAGGCCGGCAACGCACTTACAACCCCTCTGGTGTTGCAGGTGTCCATGGGCGGCGGTAATCGCTTACCATCAGGTGATCCGTCTGCTCGTCTGACTCCTGGATCATAAAATAAAACAAAGGCTTTTGTATTTGGCCCGAGCCAAAGAAAACATTTCAAAAAATTCGTACCGCGACACAGCGCAGTACAGCGACATCTAGGGACTGAAACACACATTATATGTCGAACGTCTTTATTTATTGCAATTCTATTAAAAAGCTCAACACTCAAACTCGGCCACCTTAACCCAGATAGGCTTTATAGCTAAATTGACATTGACAGCTAGCATAATATTGACATGAGTTTCACAACACTTATGAAAGTTGACCCTCAGTTCTTTAGCAAAACGTGGAATCATGTTCGGTGATAATGTGTGTGAAGGTAAATTGTTAGTTTGTATAAATATTTGGATAGCAAGGTTGCATGCCGAAATTGTCCGGATGTGCGGATGTTTGGTATTTGGTGCAGTTTCGTCGAAAATTTCTTGTTTCTGTTCGCTTCGCTACGTTTTTCTATGTCTTCTACCTAATAAATAAATAAAAGACGACGGCCATTGTATTTTTTTTTAAAGAAAGCATTTTACCACAATTTCACTCGATGGTAAGTCAACTGATTTAGTCTACGATGGATCATGCTTACCTAAAAGATGTCTACTCTCGATTTAAAAAGATCCAAGTTATAGTGGACTGGGAATAGATTTGCAGGAAGTGAGCTTCCCTCCTTAGCCGATAGCATGACAAAGTTTGATGTACATAGCTAATATTTTCCACCAAGTAGTAAAGGCTCTTTTTTATTCTTCAAAAACTGATGACAAAGTTGCATTTTATCCGCAAGAGTGGCAAAGTAATTGTTTCCCCGTGTTCGCTGTAGAATTGATTTTTAAGTGATGATTTAGAATAATAAATATTTAATAACGTACATTTGGATTCCATTTGTAATATTGTACACTTAATATTTCTGTAGCGTTGTTGTGGTGTTTCACTCGAGAGCATAGATCAAGATTTAACTATTCGGACCCCTTTGCCTTCGTGGTTCAATTTTGTAATCTTTCGCTTGCTCGGGTATCAATATGCGAGAAGTTAAACAACAACTTTGCTCCCTTGTCAAACAATTTTATTTTATTAGGTACACTAAACAGATGTCGTACAATATCATGAAAAACATACAATTGCATATTAAGACTTAGAAACTAGCACGAGATCCAAAACAAGTGTACACAGCATGCTCTACAAGTAAGCGAAAATGTTACAAATCAATTTAACAACATATCACAGCTACAGTGAAAAATATCAGAGAACAAATAACCATCTCAACATTATAATATAAATAAAAGAGGAATAAACTTTACATTACAAAGATTAAACCTTCCAAATGAGACAATATATGATAACATAAAAAGAATTACTCAATTCGGACCACGGGTCTCGGAATAATCGGTGAAATACATAAAAAAAATAGCCACAACCGAATACAGAACCTCCTCCTTCTTGGATTTGAAATCGATCAAAAACAATAGCAGCTAACTCACCTAGAAACAGATCAAGTTATTGTTTAAAGGAACTAGTTTTTTAATTGATTATATCTAAGTTTCTTCCTCAGTGTGCACTTGACACCGCCATCCAAAGGTCACGTATCACACCGTGTCTTTGCATTTACTGCCACCATTAGCCATATATATAGCCATTATTTTATACTACGAACGTGATTAAATACCTTATTGTACTTCTTAGTATAATAATATGCATTTAATAAAGCACTTTACAACATCATTAACTTTCAATCGGTTAAAAATAATTCCATGATGTTGTGAATTGTTTTGCTTGTTGTTCATTCGATTAAAAGCAGCTGTTTCATTATAGTCGTTTATGTGACTGCTACATAATGAAAGGTATAAAAAACGAGTGTAGGTTTCATGAAAAAACATCGAGTGTTTTAGAGCATTGCGGAATTTCCTTGGAACTAAATTTTTCATACTAAACTGAACTGTCATCTTATACATGAACATAACAGCGCCTTCTTGACAATGATCATATATTTCTGATCGGGGCTGTAATGACTAATTATGTACAATGTGTGTTCACGAACCGCATGTTACGACCGCCGTCGCATTTGATCATACACTCAATAAAACTTCATCTCGGTATACGGCCCGACAACTTAGATACGTCAAACAATTGTTTCAATTGATAAAGATACGATATGGATTAGATATGTCAATGTCAAAAGTAACGTTTCTAACAAAAACGTCACTTTTAACACTGATATATCCAATCCATATTTTATATTTAGGAAATTTGTGACGTATCTTAAAGTTCTAATCCGGTCGTCTAATGCTTAAATATGTTCTACGTACGAGTATAACTCAGAACTGAAGACGTATAGGCAGATCTTGGCAATAATAGTTAACGATAATGATCATGTAACGGAGATCAAAAATTACTTGTAATGCGTAATTGTTGTAAAAAACGTACGGTATTCCCCTGCATGTACACGTGCAGTTTTATTATAATTATCTTTTTTGCTTGTTGACACTTAGCTTGGGTTCAATCAGGTTAAAACATACATATACTTTTGTACTATAAGGTTTTCTTTTGTGCAATAAAGATTAAATAAATAAATATACCAATATATTATAGTCATGGAAATAAAAAGTACTATAAAACAAAATGAAGAAATTTTTAAATTTGCTTTGTATGATTTATTTTATATCTAATTATAAATTCGCATTTACAAAACGCCCAAACATTTGTAGAATTCCGCAAATACACACTCGCGTTTTTTGTCAGGTTAATAATCCTCAACTGGTACATTATTCGCTATGTGCACGACTGTCACGCAACCTAGCATCCGCAAATCTAGGGGAACGTCAATTCACTACATCTTAAAGCTAACTACTCCAAAATTAAAAAGTACTGAACGGATTTTTATATTTTCATCTATCAATAGTATTCTTGAGGAAGGTTTAGGTATATACCTAGGTACTTGTTAAGGTTTTGTGTAAATTGGTTGAAATATAACAATGTTGTCGGAAAAAATCACGCTAGCTAGGAGCTTTAATAGAAAATGCTGCCTAATCCGTTTGAGCTATAACAGGGCACTGAATCGCCATATGATGTTGATGTATGTTGGTGCCGGATCTCCACACTGACACATACAACATTTAAGCAGTATCACTGTTATTCTAATGAGATTGGCCGGATTTTTTGGCATGGATGCCCTTTAAGCCATATCTCATAGAACAAAATTAGAGACAGGTAAAACTTATGCTGGCGCCATCTATAAAGCCTTACGCAATGGCTTACGTGAGGGAATAACTCGCGATGCGACGCGGCACAACGAGATCGCCCACGTGTAGGACACTTCCATAGGTATCAAAGGATTGAATTCACTCGCGCTGCGCCGCTTTGCCTTCGCGAGTTTTTTCACGCTCTCCGCTTTGCATTCGCTCACGTAAGCCGACACCTTAGACAGTGGCTAACACCATTGATTATAATTTTCGTGAAGTGATCTCTGAATAGGTATATTCCTTTTCATTTACATTATACATTATAATAAAGTTAATATGACAGATACAAACCAGTTAATTTGTCAGAGTGCACTTTTATCTGTGCATCTTATCCGATATTTTTTTTAATTCATAATTTTAGGAGCTTAGTCGTTGAGTGATTACGTCACTCCATACGTTCTCGAAAATATAATATATATAGGGTAAACCGTCTATTACTGGCCACCTTATACTAAACGGCTAAAACGGGCTAAAATTATAATTTTATTTATTTACACAATTCAAGTAAACTAAATAACTATCGTTCTGATGATTAACTTATATTGTGTGTAATAATTGGCTCGCTTCCATAACGTTGAAGTGAACGTACGGAACTACGGATGATGTTACAGTAAATGCTTAAAATGCGTGTAGAAAATTGCGACAACATACAAGTTCATCTCAAAATACTTACGTCATAATAAGTAGTTACTCATAAATAACTGGATATAAATTATAAATTTAAAAATGGAATCTCTCTTAGAATGATCCAATACCATTTGGATGTAGAATATAAGCCAGGCTCATGATCATTTTAAAAAGTGAAAGCCGAGTATAGCGCCACCTGTGTGTCTATTTTAGCATTTTAAATGATGCGCAAGTAATGAATATCTAAGGATATGTCTCAAGGTATATATGATTCGCTAGATGCTAGTTTGTAAAATTAATTTGACTTCACATCTGATCTCTAAAACGTTCGGGAAAACCTGCATATTTATTTATTTATTTTAAGGAGTACCAAGTGTACCAACAGCTACAAAAATATTATACAGATTTAAGTAACGATACAAAGCCAATTACAGTTACTCACAGATAGAAATGGAATAAACAATATAACAAACTTTGCGCGCAAGTTCACAGAATGCTATCACGACTTATACATTTTAGAAAATACAAAAATAAAAACAACTTTATACCACTCACTCAGTTATAGAACTGCTAACAATACTAACAGTAAAAATAAATGTTACGGAAATCCTCAAGCACTCGTACAGTATTTTCTATGGATATAATATTGTTAAAGATTTGGATACATTTTTCTTAGAATTTTATCGTACAACTTATAAGAAGTAGAAGGATTTAACATACAGGCAAAGATAAGTTAAGAAAATTAAATCGTTTATTGTATTATGTCCACAGGAAAAACAAATAACCTTACGACATACTAAACATTTTATGACCCATCTATAATTTGGCTGTCTTTAATCCCTGTCATTAACCATGATCAATGGTACTCAATAATGATTGAGTAAGATTAGACACAGGTCGACAAGTGTGATATATGCGAGTAGTGTATAATATTATAGCATTGACGACCGATCTGGCCTAGTGGGTAGTGACTCTGCCTATGAAGCCGATGGTTCCGGGTTCAAATCCTGGTACGGGCATTTATTCGTGTGATGAGCATGGATATTTGTTCCTGAGTCATGGGTGTTTTCTATGTATTTAAGTACTTATAAATATTTATATTATATATATATATATATATATATATATATATATATATATATATATCGTTGTCTAAGTACCCTCAACACAAGCCTTATTGAGCTTACTGTGGGACTTAGTCAATGTGTGTAATAATGTCCTATAATATTTATTTATTAATATTTATTTATTATTATCGAACCTTATAAAATATGTAATCTCACATCGTCAGAAATAACATATTGCATGTTTGTGAGATCTCTAACTTTTACTTTAAAATAAGATATTATAAAAACTTAATTTTAAAACAATATCTTCTACTTTATTTTCTAAATAAAAACCCCAAAAACACGCATCTGTTAAGACAAAGACATTAATGTTTTTCTCAAATCCTGTGACTAATTTTAAAGAATCACATTAAATATAAATAACATAATAACTCATATCTCTGCAATACGAGTTCATAGTAATTTGTTGTCCTTAATTAATTTTCGAAACCACAATTACAATCGCGTTGTCCGAGGCTACGCGAAGGTCTGAAGACGGGTCCGTAGTTCGGACACAATCTCTTGTGCAGCCGCAACCTTCCCATGTACAGTCACGACTTTACTGTGTATGACACAGAGGAACACATTTACTAAATCTTATATTAACTGATTTATAAAACTTGTGAGATCTAGAAGTTTATTAATATATACTAGTAGTTTTGTAAATTAGTCGAACATTTTTTATTTTATTAAGAAACCATGAAAAATCGCAGAAAAAGTATTAAAACTCGGGCAGTTAGAAAACAAATGCAACCGCCAAACCAGTCAAGCGACCCACGCAGCCGCTCGTAGAAATATCATTTGTTTACAACGGTAATAAAATTCAATTCCGCTTGACGCAACGAATGATATTCGTCCTTGTGGTGGCATGGCGTGACGTATCTCGTGATTGGTCGAGCAGTGGCGGGCTATTCAATTGTGGTCGAGTTCGCGGCGCGCGCGCACTTTCGCGGGAAGCTCAAGTTTTCGCTTTCATTTGGAGAAATGAGACGTGCGCGTGAAATGGGCTTCGTAAAATTCGTGTAAAAATGCTGAATTACGCCGTCGCGAAATATAGGTGTGAAAATTAAATTTTGAACGACACGTTGATCTTTATAAGTAACTTCAGTTTCTTTATTAGTACACCCACTGTTTATTATGATTTAATTAAACTATATTAGTTTTTAAACAACAAGCCGATATTAAAACTATACTTTATGAAGGGCAATATTAATTAAATTCTTAATTCTTATTGTTTTCAAATACAATGGTGTTTTTTCAAATCCGAAAAACCCTATCATAGAAAAAAAAACTATTGTATTAAAAACAAAAAAAAACTTGGTATCAAGCATATCAATGATAGATGCGATAAAAAAGTTAACCTAACTTTTTCTTTTACAGGTGACGACTTCAGAACGGCAAATTATTGCCGGCACCAGCAAGATATAGACAATAATTGAATTCGTTCGTAGTGCAGTGAAGTGACTAGGACAAGTGCAGTGAGTTATCGAAAATGTCGGGTTTTGTGAAAATCGCTATCGACGATTACTATTCGGACAGCAATTGGACCACTATTATTGAAAAATACTGGCTGGCAGCCGAAAAAGTGTCAGGTATGTTTTATTTAGCATTTTATTGGTCTTATTTAGTCATATATGTCAAGTTAACCAATAAAAATATGACGTTTGATGACCGATAATTTATTTGCCATTTTATTTTAAAGTCGCTTTTTTTCATGATTTCTAATAATTTATAGGAGCTATGAAATAGGTACCTAAATTTATTTTTCTGTAACATTGTCTCTTAAGGACTACAGAATTATTCTCATAATTGATTGATTCGATATTAAGGCATTACATAAATAAAACATGTCGTTAAATGCAAGGTGAGCATATTTATTTCCAACTATATAACTCGATTGCCTTTATGTATGCCACATATAAGTTTAAAAAAAATTGCGGTCGCAGCAGATGCCTCATCTCAGAACGTATTTAAAAAATGTGTAAAACACAATGCAATAACACTCTATTTTCATTCTAAGAGGCATTTAAATTTTAAAAATCTGTTATCGAATTAATTTTTTTGTACACACTTCACTATCATGTCAAAGTCAAATCACAGATCATTTCCGGCAGCGTGCGGCGTAAACCGGGTTACATTTTTGATGCTTGACTATGATGTTTAATTAATTTAACTAACTACTAAATATTCGATGGTTTGTGATTGAAATGTCATTTGATGTCCGATCTGAGAGCTTTTAAATAGATTTGAAATGGTTCCTATAAAATATGGAATTGAAACTATAAAATGAAAATAGTGATATATCGGAAATATATTTTGTAATTTAGCACCGAAATAAAGTTTATGTTTCTTTGACCATTTCATAATTATCAGCTTTGTTTAAAAATGATTAACAGCTAATTAAAATATCGAAAATCCAACAGGATATTATTTTTTTATTTATTTACTTTAGGTATATATTTATTAGGTAGTATAATTGAAATTGTAAAATATTTTACCTAAGAATTCATTCTAAAAGCCAACAAATTCTTCATATTTAGATAAGTAATTTCTTTCACAATATTACAAACGAAGGCTAATTAAAGAATAAAATGTTATTTCAAACAAATGCAAAATGAAAGTGTTTTTAATAAGCGCCATTAAAAAAGTGTGTGAACGCAAGTCAACTAGACCGTGACTTTCGTGAACTCGAAAAGGCTTAACGCACGGACAGATGGAAGTGAGAGGAACAGCCGTTAAGCCTTAAATGATCATATTTGAGGATGTAATGCTCGAAATACAAACGAATAAAAAATAGAAAAAGGCACTAGAAATGGCAGTTTCTTAGGGGTACACTGCTCTACTATGGACCGGATTCTAAGAATGAGATACGATAACGATAAGTTCTGGTTTCGATAAATTCTCAGTTAGATATCGTTTGTATGCCGTTATGATTGACAGAAGCAGCTCGATTCGGGCAACCAATGTCACTTTGACTTTAAAAATATCGTAGATAGATCTTATTGGGATCACAGCGGAATCGAAATAAACGTCAATTTTGACATGTCGTTTAGTTATCGATCTTTTATAATATAAGCCATATAGCGTTATTTCAATTGCAAATGATTTTTGAAATATAATTATCAGAATATAAAGTATACATTAGCAATTAATTTTCATTTGAGATAGCGCTTTTTGGCTTAGTAGGGCAGTATAGCCAGCATCAAAACTTGTGGATCAGACTCCGCGTCAAAAATATCTATCATTCTTTGATATTTTAACAAAACGAGATCAGAAAAGTCTAAACAAATGCAATAATTTACGGGGTGAATATATACATCATACTGAGCAACTTTTACTATGGGACCAACTTCAAAATCGCGAAAAAAAATTACTCTCCCATAGGCAATGCCAAGGTCAGACAGCCAAAATGTATGTAACAGCATATGTAGAACAATTACACTATGACATATACCTACTTTTAAACGCGAAATGTGAAGATGTATGGAAAATAATTCCAGGACGACAGATTTGGCGACTTGTTTTATCCGCTGCTGGTTGTATTGGATTTATTTTTTAATTTTCGTAGAATATCAACGAACGATGCGTGGTACGGAGCACTTAACACCAGAGTCTTGACTCGGGCTTTGTTTTCAATGATATGCTATTTCAAGGGAAAACTAAATTGATAGCTAACGCACTGAAATACTGAAGTAGTTTACAATAGTTTATTTATCTTTGAGTTTTTTACAATTAAAACAATACAAATCCTTCTTTCAATCGCTTGAGTTTTTCCTCTCAGTCGTAATCTAACTGTCAATGTCACATTTTTCCAAAACCGCGGCAAAACTATCTGTCACTTGTCAAACACTTGACAAAACAAAACTAAAAGATCGTTTGAGATATCCTTAATATCTAATAAAATGATGTATAAATGTACAGCCAATAAAACTATTAGTTTAGCACCCCTAAACTAACTAACTGCTTTGGCTCAGCGATCCAAAAAGAATCTTGGCCTCCGAAACGAAAGAATGTACAAAGAGGCACAGATTGTATAATAGTTCTGCAGGGTGCTAAGCTAGAAGTTTTGTTGGCTATACATAGTCAAGGTCTTTAAATTATCGTCTTGAACAGCAGGTGTCCTGCGTAAAAGTAAGATTGAAACTGGTATTTTTTTCTGCTTTGAATTAACCAATAAAATGGCGGCTCTGACAGTATACTTTTACATGTGTCACTCATATAACACCAGACCTGCCTGCCTGTTGGCCTGTTGTTGCTTAGTTTTTTTTTATGTTAATTACTGTATTTAATCATGTTTTCGTTGTGCACAATAAAGAATATTATCTTACCATATCTCGGGACCATGGGTTCCCGGACCTTTGGGAGGCATACGTGGGGCCGAAGCCAACAGCGCAGAGGCCCTTTAAGACAAATTAATCTACAAGCAAGGGATACACGTCGCGGATACCATCTCCGAGCGCACAATATGATACATCCGGAGATGGTCCCCGCCAGGTGCAAAGACTATTGCAGTGCAGCACTTTTGTGCTGCGATGGGATCTAAGGTCATAAGGCTATTGATTTGAAAGTTGGATGGACTGGATAATAGGCTATGGGAGGAGACTAGCGGACACCTGCCGTGACAATCAGTCTCGGAATTGTGTAAGACAGGCGGTGACTCGCCAACTCATTGAGTGGGCCCCACAACGGCCGCACGCACAGTGCGACAATAGGGCAACACTTTGGAGCGGCTGTGAGGTTGTCGAGAGGTGAGTCTGCGGAAGCCAGATCCCGGTAATCCGTTCAGCAGGCCGCCGGCGTTATGACATTTTACACTTCCAACCTGGAGCATAGGTCCCGCTCTTGCGACTCCACTCTGGCCGGCCGGTGAAGGCAAGCGCAGAGGCGAGGGCCTAATAAAAGGGCCCTCTGGAATAGGGGTCCGCGGTGTCGCCACTCACCGTCAGCTCGCCACAAGCTGCCCCTATTATTATTATTATTATTATATAATGAAAGTTTCGTAAATTCCATTCGTGCCAGCTTTCATGAAACAACTGTACTTACAATCTTAGAAATACTATTTCATTTTATTTTATTAGTATCCTTTAACTATATTATATTTCCGTGAAATATAGTGTCAACGTGTGGACGGCACTGCGAGCGCCTTTGTGTTCGCGCTATAAACCGACAGCCGATGGATCGGGCACGAGCGTTCCATGTAATGGTAGTAGTGCCGTCCACACGCAGAATTTCTGTTACATTGACTACATTACACGTTACACCCGTCTGGACCCGTCTTTCAGCTATAATATTAAAGTATACCCTATACTCATTAGTTCTCAGACACAATAACTTCAGGTCACTTACAAATTACTCCATGACCTTACCTCAGCTGAATGAATTAAAAGAATGAATGATTACCGCGTGCTAAATTATGACGCCAATGTCAGCAATGTCGACGAACGGCCTTCGGCATATTAAAAAATATAGCATGCTATGTACTAGAGTTCGTGTAATCATAGTTCGACCACGCTAAGTTTGCACCGATTTGACACCAAAGTCCCTACCAAAACTTGGAAGGGAACTTAAGGTACCGTTCAGATTCAACCTACACCACCATTACTGCTACAGTATTTCAGCGCGATATTAATGCGACTGCATTGCCGCCGCAAATGTCAAAATCCGGGCAGCAACATCGATATTGTTATTTTCGGCAGGAATGCAATCAGCAGTAATGTCGCGCTGCAATACTGCTGCTGTAATCCTACATTACCGCCGCTAATTTTAATTTTTTTTTCGAAAAAAAAAAAGACCTTTTTGATGTTTCCTGCAGAAAAAAGTGATCCAAACACACAGGTAGTGTACAGGTGTGGTTTATAGGTACACTCGCCAATAGATATATAGTTAGGTATAACGCTCACGGCCAATGAGATCCTAAATATCTGAACAAAGTTATTATCAAGACGTTAAAGTGCATGTTCAGATATTTTGAACACCTTTGCCGCTGTGAGATACATGATGGCGAGTGTAGATACCAAGGTTGCAGAGATGATGAAATCAGAACACCATTAAACATAATTGGTGGGAGGTTCATAAAGTCCGCTCTTGTTAGAGATTAACTTAGCACTGCCAATGATAGATTGGGTGGCTAAGTTAAAATCATAACTGTTTACAAATCGCTGTTAGGAAACGAACTCACGCTAAACCAGCCCGGACCCGGGCACAACCGTCCAACACGTCATTTTCTATGACGGCTGATCGGTGATCACGTGGTTCTTTCCATAGAAAACGAAGCGACGCCGCCGGAAACTCCGGCCCGGCCCCGGCCCGGTCTAGCGTGAGTCAGAGCAGATAATTTAGCTCACTCTGAGAATAATTTTAAGGTAAGGTAAGGTGCATACCTAGATGAATATAAAATATGAGCACATATGAGTAATCGAGTTTATGAGTATGGAAAATAGAAAAGGAGACAGCAAGCAGCCTTGCGGTATGCCGCGCCGACCATTTGGTAGCACTAGGACCTATCCAGAGTATCCAGTCTAACCACCTGTCAATTTGCTGTCATTCGTACCTACCTGGCAATACATATATCATAATTTACTTACGAGTGAATAGGAACTTTTTAAGAGATATACTTTTTACTTTCGATGCCTACCTCCTCTTTGTACCTACAAGAGGACCGACTGTATTGACAGCTTATCAGGCAACACATGGTTTCTCACCATAGACACTTCGTTAAAGTTGTGTGTTTTTCGACCACTTGGCGATAAACCATACTACTACTAATACTTGTTTGGCGGAATCACCCAAAATAAGCCTTGGCCTCTAACACAAGAGCACGCCATTTTACCCGGTCCTGCGCGAATTCACGCCAGTTTTCACTGACGCCGAGCTAACGGAGATCTACCTCCACTCTATCCGCCCACCGATACTTAAGATGGCCTAAGGACAGCGCGGCGTCCAGTTGGTCGACCCAAATACCTCCCTTCCGCCCTCTTTACAGCACGATCTTCACCCATTCTTACCATAAACCTTATTTTACCCTACTATGACAATACCACAACGAACGATCGGTAGCGAAGAGCTGGCCCACACCAGCCACACACAACGTCCCCCAAAAGACGGCCATTTGACCTCCCCACCGGTCGGTGGGGAGCGACCCGCGACAGCCGCCGCAGCCGGAAGGCAGAAGCGGCCCCTCATACCCCCCTGACGGGGGGTATCGACAGACATCCAGTCCAGTGACAATACCACAGTACTGTATAAGACTAGAAAGGTGATTCCAAATTAGTGCCGTTATATCAAACCGCCATAATAATAACCATGTAAACCTCACAATTTCACTGCTTCTTTTTACGCGGTATTACGTAAACGTAAGGCAGATACGTTGCGTCCGTGACTTTCACGTAGAGCCATGGTTGGTTTGCGAGATAGCTTTATATTGCTTTATCGATAGATAATTGATGTAACTAACTAACGATATTGCATATCGGTGATATTGCATGTAAAAAACTTTTTGAAGGGAAAACTTTTTTAGCGGAGCTATGCACATTTTATGCTTTTATTCTATATATAACAGATTCGTAAGATTGAAAATTCGTAAGACGGATACGTGACCGGATCGAAAAACTCCATGATGGTTCAATATTGGTAGAACCATCATTATTACTAAATGATGATGGTGTAAGAGTCGTTGAAATTATGGGTGGAAGTTGATTTTTTATGAGAGATAAACTTTTTAATGTTAAAGAATTGTCATAGTTCTGAAGTGTTAATTTTAAATGTAATATAAAATGTCATGTTTGTATACGATAGCGTAATACATTAATATTGTATATTACCACATAAATGATAGTACTTTTATACTGATAATTAAAGCAATTCGTGCAAAATTGTTCCCTAACCATCCCAAAATATCAAAAATGCACAACGTTTCGAGTTTTCACTTCTGCCGGCACTCCCGGAGTGCAACCCGTTGTTTTTTTATTATTATCACTCATTCCATGATAGGTATTCCAAGGTTCAGCGACGGAATACAGACGAGGTACATATGCATTGCCGACTAGTGCCCACAACTCAAGCCTTATTAAGATTAAATCAACTGATTAAAATTATTTTATTAGCGCTTCATTATAGCCGGATGAGAAAAAGAAACCCTGATTGCTTTTTATCAAGTGTAAAAATAAATAATAACTTTAATGGCTCATAGACTTAATGCAAAACATTTTTTTTATACCACGACGGTGGCAAGCAAGCATACGGCCCGCCTGATGGTAAGCAGTCACCGTAGCCTATGGACGCCTGCAACTCCAGAGGTGTTACATGCGCGTTGCCGACCCTTTAAAAATCTGTACACTCCTTTTTTGAAGAACCTCATACTGTAGACCCTCGGGAAAACCTCGGCAGGTAGCTCATTCCACAACCGGAGCGTGCGCGGGAGGAAGTTCCTCTTAAACCTCACAGGGCGTGACCATTTAGGTTCTATGGAGTGAGGATGAACACCCTGCCGACGGCGGGCAGTGCGGTGATAGAAAGTAGCCGTGGGCATCATGTCAAACAATTCTTGTACAAGCAGCCCATTGTACAAGCGGTAGAACACACATAAGGAGGCAAAGTCTCTCCTTAGACTTAAACATGCTTAAACGTTGCGTTTTTCAAATTTGGTTCTTTCCTTACTAGTACAGAATCTGAAATCTTTCATTAAGGAATTTTAATTGAAAAGTTTCGCGTAGGTAGGATTCTGGACATGTATGGCTTTGCTTTATACTTTGTTTTTAGCATTAGTTACTAGCGTCTTAAAAAACCGAAAAATATCAAAAAAAGCAAAACATTCCGACACAGATATTACTGATAGTAATTTGTGTTGAAAAAAACATTGCTCTAGCTTCAAAAACCACGGAGGAGACAGTCGAGTACGTTTGCATGGAGAAATGACCACTCCTGTTGCCTCTTAAGTCGAAAGGAGACGGCCGCCCTGAAACCGCCTTTCCATACAAACGTAGTCCCCATTTCCCTCTCTGGATCTATCTAATTAAAGTACTTAAATCCAATTCTACTATTTTCGATATTCATAGTGGTCTCAATGCCGGATTGTAATATCGGAAAATTTGTCCGAGATTCAAGCATTGCAAGCCCTAATCTCGAGCACTGAGACGTTAAAGATGCCTTTGGGAAACGACTTTGACAAGTGATTTGATTGGGTTTGGAAAGCTCTGAAGAAAGCTCTGGATTTCCGGTTTTCGATGATCTAATAATTACGAGTACTTTCCATATATAGAAATGTATCAACACTTCAAAATATATTTTCAGAATCGTTCCGCAGCTAACTATTTTTATCTTGCAATATCTATAGTTAGCTAAGAAAGTCGTTTCTGAAAGCTTTTTCTGAAAGCCCATGACAGCTGCCTACATTGGTGTAATTTTGAATGCGTGTCAATGTCTAGAAGTTCGTCAAAACTTTAAAAGTAGTGATTTGTGTCAGGATGATTTCGGACGCTGCTTTGGAGGAGGTCAAGAAAATGGAACTTGTTGTGACAAGGGGGAGGGGGAGACACATACTTTGTGACATCACTTTAACATCACCCATCAGTAACCGATTTTTTTTTATTGATTGCAAAGATAAATAACAAGTTTTTGCAACGATAATCGTTTATATTCGTATAATTTTCTTTCATAATTCATTTTGTGGTATAAAATTACTATCATTTCCTTTATAGAAAATATTTTCATAAAATGTAATATCAAAAATGTGTCGTCAGGCCAGGAGGGCAGGGGTTTTTCAATTGTGACCAAGTGTGACCAGGGGGGGGAGGGGGGGAGTGGTAAAAAAAACCTATAAATTCTTGTGACGTGATTAATGGATGTGAGTTGAAATCAAATCTCTTTTCCGCTCCGCTGCATGGTTGATTCCTACATGTATCCTCTCGTACCAGTTACACGATTAATCCTTCTAGTACTGTTCAACTTATAGGGCTGACAGTTTTATTTTTGAATACCTTTAATTAACATCACTATTAAAATCAAACTCGTTAATTGGTGCCTACCTATGTATTATTATCAAACTATGTTTTACTCTATTAGTAAAACTAAATAGAGTAACAGAGAATAAATTGTCCAATAACATCGCCTTGGCAGCGAACTATTCGTCTGGTTTAGTTAGTAAGTTAGTTAGGTTAGTTAGTTATTTAATAACTTAGTTAAGAATTAGCTTTCAGTTTTTTAGTTGGGCTCTGAAAATCAGCGGTCTCGCTGAGTCTCATCCATTTTACTGCACACATAATTTATAAATTATACCTGATTTATTTATTGTACAGTCAGCATCAAAAGTAGCGGATGAAACAACGCGCCAAAAGTATCTGATATTCCGTATACTTTCATTCATTCCGTATAACTTTTCAAAATGTAGATAATTTTCTAAAATTCGTGTTCAAAAATATATCTTTTACAGTCTTAGATGTTATAATATTAAAGACATTACTTTTTGTTAAGCTGTTACAGAATGGTAGATACTTATGAAGCGCTATTTGATCCGCTACTTTTGATGCTGACTGTACTTGCAATTCATTGTTTTTGTGTTGGTAAAGAAATATCATTTATTTAAGTGGAAAAGTTACATTTGTTCATCATTACCCTTTTTGTTTTTTTTTATAAAGTCTTCCTCTTCCAGATCCTCGGGTCCAAGGATGGTTTCTCTTCGACACGCCCCTCCCCACCCTGGCCATGGTCATAGCGTACCTGGCCATAGTCATGGTCATAGGTCCGCTATGGATGGAAAACAAGAAACCCTTTAAGCTGAAGAATGCCTTGGTGGCGTATAATGCTTTCCAAGTTTTGCTGTCATCTTACATGTTTTATGAGGTAAGTTTTATGTTAATTTTTAAAGACTTTTTCGTATAAATGTCGTAATTATATACGACATTTTCTTTGAGCTTATGGAATGAAAATCGAGAGTGAATAGACATCTTTTAGGTCAGCATGTTCCATCCTAGAATGCATCGGCACTTACCATCAGGTGAGATTGTGGTCAAATGCATACCTACATACATATAATCACGCCTATTTCCCGAAGGGGTAGGCAGAGACCACGGATTTGCACTTGCTACGATCCTGACATACCTCTTTCGCTTCCTTCACTTTCATGACATTCCTCATACACGCTCGTCGGTTTAGGGTACTCTTGACCTGGCCTTTCTTCAGGATTTCCCCGATTTGATCAGAGAAAGTCCGCCGAGGTCTACCCCTTCCAGCTCCCTCTTCTACTTCTCCCTTATACACTCTCTTTGTTAACCTTCTTTCACTCATTCTTTCAAATGCTTACCTTTGCCTAATAAAAAAAAATTTAAAGCCAAATTAGCACAGGCATGCTAAATATTATTTTTGAGTTTCTGCCATTGCTGTATAGATATGGTGGTTGCACTTTTATCGACACCTTTACTTATTAGAAAGTAATAACAGACGAAAAACGCGCTACCATCTTAAGCCCGCTGCAATATATTCATAGTGCCCAAAGTTATTAACTAATTAAGATAATTCTTAACACTTAACAACGAATTTTGCTGTTTGTGAAGACCGGTCTGTTTAAGCTTACACGGGGTACAGGTTATGTTAAAGTATGTAACTTTACTTTTGAGTGACATTAACGTGAGACACTTCATTCGGTTCTTGTCTGTTTTAATTTTTTTGTCTTTTAATTATTTATATAAGAATTCAAGCCTTGGCGACCCTCTACATCTCTAAGGATAATTTAATATATATTTTTATATTTTATCTCTGACACTTAGAGACTTATACATCTCTAAAGAATTTTAGTATTTTATGGTTTTATTTTTTTATCATAGTTTTTTTTTTGTGTAATTTGACATTTAGAGACAGTATACATCTCTAATAAAGTATTTATTATTTCATAGATTCGATATTTGAAATTGTTTTTTTTTTTTTAATTTATTGTTTGTAAAAATGGACATGTAAAAGTGCCCCTGTGGCCTATTTGCTGAATAAATGTTTGATATTTGAATTTTACGGACTTGCGCATTTTATGACGTTACTAGCATCTGCCCAGTGAGAGCTAACTCGTTTAATTTCACTGCTAGGGGCGCTAATGTAGACAGAGGTCTTTCAAAATGTCAAATGCACAGTATGTTTTGGGGTTACAAGTATTTTTGTCGCGAATTTTCTCTCCTTATTACTAAATTGTTGTAAATATTTTCCCATGTTTGATAATCATAATATATCAGGTTTATAAAACGGCAAATCTCGACGTTTTGTTTTGATGGATTTTTACAAATTAATCATTACTTTTTATAAGCTTTTATTTACTTTCGCCTGACCGTTGTCTGTTTGTAATCAAATCTTGCAAGTTAAATTTGACCCACTTCCCGGTTTCCGATGAAGCTGAAAATTTGCACACATACGAGTATGTAAGTCGGGTGACAACGCAATATTATGGTACCATCGAGATGATCTGATGATGGAGACAGGAGGTGGCCATAGGAACTCTGTGATAAAACAACGTAACCTAATTGTGTTTGGGGTTTTTAGAATTGTCTCGATGAGTATTAGTTGCCTGTGGAAAGAAAAGTACAGTCAGCGATAAAAGCTTGAACCAAAAATTAAATTTTTGCCAAATTCCTTACTCAAGTTTAATTATATGACAAAATATTTAAACAAAATACCATTTGCGTAGCTAAGATTTATCATTTATTTAAATCTTTAATGCTTATCTCATTACCTACACAATACCTAAGCATCTACTTTTTATTTATTTATACAATAGCTATATTTGCATTCAATCAAACATTACCTACCATCAAGAAAGTTAGCAATTACTAAAAGAAAACCCCCACAAATTCATTAATATACAGGCAAACAAGCAAACGGCCCGCCTGATGGTAAACAGTCTCCGTAGCCTATGTACTCCAGAGGAGTTACATGCGCGTTGCCGACCCTACCCCCCCCCCTCCCCCCCCTCGTTCTCTGCAACTGCAGCTCTGGCAACTTTACTCACCGGCAGGAACACAATACTATGAGTAGGGTCTAGTGTTATTTGGCTGCTGTTTTCTGTAAGGTGGAGGTAATTCCCCAGTTGGGCCCTGCTCTAGATCTGGAATGACATCCACTGGCTGTGCCCTACCACACAAAGCGAGATGACATTCACAATGCCCATACCACTCTTTTGGACGTAGTTTAAGGACAGTTTGTTGTTTTTATTATATTTGTTTGACATTTAGAATTTATTCTAGAAACAATCTAGACTAGTATTTTTTATACATTTTTTTTTGCATGACTATATTTTGTGAAAGTTTTAGTATTAAATTTGATCTATGAATTATATTCATTAGTATTATATATGGAATAATATTTACAACATCAATAAATTGCTCTGATAATTAGATTAAGATAATTATATGTAATACTGTCTTACTATTCATAAGTGCTTGTTGCTAGGCCTACATGAATAAAGTATATTTGAATTGAATTGAATTGAATTGACATGCCCGGGTCCAACCAACCAGTGTTAGCCGAACGTTCATTAGAATTAAAAATATTGAAAACTAAGCATTACAAATTAAACCGTAAACCGTAACGGACGGTTACAGATTACGGGTCAATTTGTAATGGTTAATTTTCAATTTTAATTAACCTTCGGCCAACACTGCTTGCTACCCTGTGGAGTCTACCTTAACCACTTTTAACTATATATGCTGAGCCGTTGGTTGGTGGGGGCTTGTCGAGTGGTTCAAAAAATCGTTGAGCAATTTGTGGATTTGATCATTTTAGTCTAAATTATCAGATTAAGTTATAGAAAAATTATAAAATTGACTTGGACCAAAACGACCAAATTCACAATCTACTTAACGATTTTTAACCCTCAATCAAGCCCCCCGAAGCTTAAAAAATTCTGTAGACGCTTTCCTGCTCGGCATAAAAGAAAACTTTATATAAACTTATTTCCTTCCTATCATCTAATCTTTCGATGCCAATAGATCTCTATGACGCTCAAATAACTACACATTTAGCATCGCCGGCTCCCCAGCTACAGATATAGATCACCATTTAGAGAAGTATTCGAGGATGGCTGGTACTTTGCGCATTGTTTCATTCGCTGCGTATGCTGAATACCGAAAATTATAGCTATTCAGCCAACATTTGAGTTATTTCTAGAGATAGATAAAAGAGCAACATATGAAGATTCTTTGAACTTCAATGTTCGCTGTAGCGTACCAGAGCCATGAGAACTCGTCCAAAGAAAACGTCAGTAAAAACACCAATAACAGAAGCTATTAGTACTATTTTGACCTAGAAAAACGATCCATATTAAAGACACTAACCTGACACATATATCACTGAAAGTTATCTCTTCTCGACAAATATACCCCGCCCGCAGCTTTGAATATTACTTAATACGCAATTACCCGCTATAAAAAAAATAGTTCTGATTGGTCAATAAAACTTTTGATTGGCTAGAATAAAATTGGCAATGGGCATGTGATGCGGAAGGATGAAAGTCATGTGACGAGAAAGGTATTACGAATGAATGTGGAGGGATGGAACGGGAGAGGAAAACCTAGGGAAAGGTGGATGGATTGTGTGAGAGATGACATGAAACGAACGCGAGTGAATGATGAGATGACGGGTGACAGAAAGATATAGAAGAAAAAGACATGCTGCGCCGACCCCAAATGAACGAGATAAGGGCAAGCGAATGATGATGATGATGATGGCTAGAATAAAATTCTGTATGTCAAATCAAACATCTTGCACGCTTGCTTACACCGCATCACAATGTTGTACGTTGTCAAGCTGCGC
This sequence comes from Cydia pomonella, assembly GCF_033807575.1. Lineage (NCBI taxonomy): Eukaryota > Metazoa > Arthropoda > Insecta > Lepidoptera > Tortricidae > Cydia > Cydia pomonella. Next base: position 349,704 of record NW_026907846.1, read on the forward strand.
GCAGTACATTTCTGTTGAGTCGCTCGCGACACGATACATTATGGGGTCACTTTTGAGTTCTAATCAAACTTTTATACCTACTTGAATTATGAGTCTATTTATTGACAATAACAATATACATAATGGATATATACAGATGATTACTATAACTAGCTTATATCTAAAATAGGCCCTTGAGGCATTGTACTAAGGATGCTGGCGGCATTTCCTCGTTGTATCGCAATACTGATACGTTGTGCGAGGAAGCCGCCAGCTCTTCGGTCACCAGAAGTACATACCTACTTTAATTTGTTGTATGGAAATTTGATCACGTAAATTTTCTTTCGCAACTGTCACCTGATACATTTTTACTCTTCAGTATTCCATAAACCTTGTCTTATGGCTACGTCTTCATGCAAGTAATTGCTAAACAAACTTCAGTTCAACGCGGACAATATTTATGGCCACTAAACCACTTAGTTAGGTTTAGAGGTTAGCAGTGCCATGTCATGAACAAACGTCTAACCACAGCGATGTCAAGGATGCCAATCTTCTGAGGCGCGCACCCATGAGATGCAACTTGAACTAGAAATCACTAAAGGTAGAAATGCGAAATAATAAATAAATAATAAATAATAAATAAATATTATAGGACATTATTACACAAATTGACTAAGTCCCACAGTAAGCTCAATAAGGCTTGTGTTGAGGGTACTTAGACAACGATATATATAATATATAAATATTTATAAATACTTAAATACATAGAAAACACCCATGACTCAGGAACAAATATCCATGCTCATCACACGAATAAATGCCCTTACCAGGATTTGAACCCGGGACCATCAGCTTCGTAGGCAGGGTCACTACCCACTAACTACTAACTAAATGCTGAATTATATCATCTCTATGGGACAAAATAAATTAAAAAGTTAAAAGGAAGAATGAAACTTGAAAAGAAATAACTTGTGGTAGAAGTTCCAAGCAAAATAATATACACATATCAATTCAGATGTTACTTGTCAGAAGTAAAGTAGAAGCATTCAAAACTAAACTATACCGTATTTGCACTTGAGCGCAGTATGTTAGACACGGGTATTAGGAATCGCGTGATAATGACAGTTAAAGTATCTTTATCGATAAGGATGAGGAGTGATGTATGATATAGGTATGACCATTTAGCTTAGAACGTAGTTAGTTTTTAAATAGATAGTATTTTTTCGGCTTCTATTCAGTATAATGATAGCCTAGAATTGCCAATACGAAGAGGTCAAGTGCTGACTCGGGCTCGGGCGAAAGTGGTCGCGAACTGGTTTTCATCGAAACGCTCCATTGTATCGAAGATGCTGCTAGACAAGTACCATTCACTGACCAATTTTAAACCTTATTGTAAAGAGATAGGGTCGAGCAATGGACAGGGGATTGTGTTGATAGTTCCGTTTGATTATACCGGAATTTCTGTGCACAAAACATAGTGTACTCTATGTGTGGGTAATGCGCTAAACCCTCGGGTTATTTGATCTTTGAAGATTTATAGTATAAACAAGAAGTATGTAGCAGGCGGGGCCCATTTCACTTTCACTGTCACATTTTATTAGTTACTCATACTCTAGCCTGCCATCTGTGTCATTAGCAATGAAGCAAACAAATGATTTTTTATATTGGCAGCTTTTTATAACAAACTTTTATTGAACATGTCCTGTTAGTTAGCGTGGGTAAAATCCAATTGAACTGTAATTTTGCATATATACAGGGTGACATTAGCCATTGGACAAACCCTGAAATCCCACGTAGGGTTACTTCTCAGGAATGATCTGACGTTAATATTTATTTAATTAGAACAAAAGATAAAATATATTTTTTTCGAACAAAAGTTATTTGCAGTAATCGACAACAAAAAGAAACACACTGTGTTAATATTTGGCAGTGTTTTTGACAATTTGTTCGAAGTATTTGATAATGATGACATTTTTCAAAAGTCAAAAGCTTATTAGTGTCATAAATAAAAAAAAGATTATCAAAAAGGTCGAAGAAGGTTCCATACTATTCTTTGAGGATATTACCTTAGGAGCTACTAACACATACAGGCTGCTCCAAAGTAAAAAATGGTAATTTGTTAATTTCTTCGAAACCGCTACACCGGTTGTTATGATACTTTGTACACTGGTTCTAAATACCCTAATGCATATGTACATTTCGGCTTTGTCCGATGGCTAGGGACACACTGTATGTACATCTGATGACAAATTATGATCACATGGAGCTGATCTGATGATGGAGACAGGAGTTGGTCATGGGAACTCTGTGATAAAAAAATATCAACCTAATTGTGTTTGGGGTTTTTAGAATTGTCTCGATGAGTATTATTTTCCTGTGGTAATAAAAGTACAGTCAGCGATAAAAACTTGTACCAATAATTATGTTTTTAAGCTAAAAACTTATTTCAATCATATAAATTATTAGACAGGCTTCAGACCACAGTTCTCTAGTGTTTACGATAGGACAGGCAGTGCGTGCACTATCCATCGCCTTGACCGGCTGCCCGCGTCCGGCGTTGCATTCGGCCAACCGAAACTGCATTTGCAACTGCAGCTATGCGACTCATACTGTCTACATTTGTAAGGTAAATACGTATTTCGTATAAAATAGATGATACTAAAATGAATACATGTATTGATTTCAATCTTATATAGATGATCTAACCTCAACTATGTTACAAGTGTATTATTACATACTTCGTTATATAGAAAACTTTCATAACTTACGGAAGAAATAAGTGATAGGTAACAAACCCCCATAGTAAGGTCAATAAAGCATGTGATGAGGGTACTTTGACTACGATATATATAATATATGAATATTTATAAATACTTAAATACATAAAAAAACCCCATGACTCAGGAACAAATATCCATGCTTATCACAAGAATAAATTCCCTTACCAGGATTTGAACACAAAATATAATCCAAAGAGTCTATTATTAACTAAAGAGTATCTATATAGGTGACGCTGCTATCTATTATTAGGATATCAAAACACAACAATTTCTGCAGGATATGTTAAAATAAAACTCGATGCTGCAGCAATGCTGCACAACAACGCTGATGTAGTCTGAAGGCACATCCGTCCAGTCCCAGTCACTTTAATAACATTTTAAGTTATCGCTTTTTTAAAGTTGTAAAAGCAGGTTTTTTAAAGTAAAAAGTAGTGTTCTTTCCGTGTATCCTTCAGATCACCTCAACTACATGATTAAGCATTTAAGACAAGTCGCCTTCAATGTTATTTTGCACAGAGAAGCCGGCAAAAATACATTCATAGAAATAAAATAGCAATATTGTTATTCTTAAACACAAACGAGACAATTTACTTACCTATAAGAAAAACGTAGAAAAAATAAAGTGCTATGAAATGGTCTCGTCTCAGCGTATTGCTGGTGACTTCCAGCTGATCTGCCGATGAGACCATTACCTATACACGACGCGCCGTAAGACCTCTACAGATATAATTGTGCTAGATACTTTTACTTCGTTGTAATATCATTGTACTAATTATCCCTATTTCCAGTAAATTAAAGCACCACTTAATCAATATCTGTCATTTGTTCCAGCACTTAATGTCGGGATGGTGGGGCGACTACAGTTTGGCGTGTCAGCCCGTTGACTACAGCGAGAGCGAACAGGCGAGACGGGTAAGTTCCCTCTCCTTTACTATTTAGTAGACCCATTATGGGACCTTCTCCAAGAGATAGTTCAGATTCGGAAATCGATACCAACTTTTAGTATGCTGTTAGGCACTGGGAGCCCAAAACAATCTGCCGGGAGAGCAAATCCTCATGCAATTTTCCACTTAGAAATGATTCGATGCACCGTTTTTGGTTTAAGGCCAAAACACTATCATCGCTACGCTGTATGCGGTTAAGGTATAACGACAACCAGTACCCCTAGTGTAACTTTGATCGACATCATAACGTGACGAACGCGTTTGCGTTAAGTCTCATTTTGTATAGGATTTTGAGTTTCCAAAACGTCCCGCTTGGCGCGCTCTTTCGAAATCCAATACAAAATGAGACTAAACGCAAACGCGTACGTCACGTTTGGAAATCGAATTTATTTACACTAGGGGTACAGTATCTACAAAATAATAATAAGTATAAAGATCTTAAGCACGTTTTAACAAACTCCGTTACCCAGTCCAATTCCTCTCTCATTAGTATGAAAACTCACTGAATCTATTTCGTAACCCAACGGCATATTATAATCAGCGTTTTGCGTAACGGAAAATCATTTTGGTCTAATGTCCGTTCGTCCGTTTGTGGGTAAGCTGTTCGCATTCGTAGTTATGTGTATTACGAGTATATGTAGTTATTATCAGTTTTTTTTTTTAATTTTTAGTAGCTATTAGTTTGTGTTTTCGAGTCTTTCCTATGAGTAGTCCTTTAGACATTATAAAATGTGGGTACTAGAATCAGACCAAGCAAAATCTGCATGGGATTTGCAATGACAAAATGTGACACTGTCATAACTAGTGGCTCTGTGAGCTTTAAAAAACCGGACAAGTGTGAGTCAGACTCGCCCACCGAGGGTTCCGTACTTTTTAGTAATTGTTATTAGAGCGGCAACAGAAATACTTCATCTGTGAAAATTTCAACTGTCTAGACATCACGGTTCATGAGATACAGCCTGGTGACAGACGGACGGACAGCGGAGTCTTAGTAATAGGGTCCCTTTTTACCCTTTGGGCATGGAACCTTAAAGTCTAAGTTAAAGTTATTTTCGGAAATAATCGCTCAGAAGGAAACAAAAATGTGTGTGTGTGTGTGTCTCTGTGACCCCCCCCCCCCCCCCTCCCTCCCTCTAACTTTTGAACCATGGGTCCAAAAAATCATGAAAATAAAGCTTAATAAAGTCTTTCAATAAAAACTATAGCGAACATGATCAGTTTAGTCGTTTTTGATTTATTGCAAATCTTCAAGTATTTATGGTTATACTCGTATTTTCGTCGATAGTGCCCCAATTGTGGTATAATCAGTGGTCCAAATTTGGGCTATGTTAGAAAAAGTTTTTGCAACAGTCTGAAACTGGTTATTTAGTGTCTAGTCTAGACATTGCAATACACTCTCACTTCTACCTAGATATATTTGACAACGACAATCGATTTTAGGCTTTATTTCGATATCTCTAACTACAAAATTCTATTGGCAAATTCTAATGCATTATAAATAGCGAAATCTCACAGACTGTTCTGTTACCTAACCTAAAACAATTGAGATTCTTAATAATAAAAAGTGTGTATGTGTGTCAGCTCCGACGCATGACTGGAGGTTATTCCTTACGAACGATTATAAAATACATTTTTCTACTCGACTGTAATGTTTGAATTAAGAGGCTGTCAATACCTAAAGCGCGCACACTGTCTATTTGTATCGGAGTAAATGAGATAGCACTGTCGCATGTTACTGGGCCTGGGCAAGGGAATAATAAGAAAAATATTTAAATAAAAAAAGTGTATTATTAGTGTAATATTTAACTCGAACAAGATTTAGATATAAATGTTTTGAAATTGTGATTTTAATTGCAGACCCATAAGTCAAAACAATAAAGACATAAAACCGTTTAATTGTGATTTTAAGACCAATCTTTGCAATTATTTTCTATCGAGCCGATTTCGTTCAATCGTGTATCGAGTACGACCACGGTCTTTAAGTTATAATGAATATGAACATATATTTATCTTACTTGACTAAAACAAATAGTCTTTCTTAAAAAACTGTTCGTATAATTCGTAATAAGCAGGGGTCGGACAAAAAGTGCGAATGACGTCAAACCACTTATAGGATGATTTCAAATAGTATTTTTGATTTTCATAAACAATTATCACGTATCATTTATCAATCTCTTTATTGACCTCTTTAATAAACGATATCGCCACTTGAAATGAGTAAGTACGTTTTTGACTGACACATTGTCAATCAGATGAACAGTCAGCGTCAAATACTTCGTAGCAGTCAAAGTGGCCAAATAGTTCGTTACACCATACTAAATATATGGTGTACCGAACTATTTGGCTACTTTGACTGCTACGAAGTATTTGACGCTGACTGAACAATAAATTGACTTCGTTATTGTTTAGCTATTGTATCCTCACGATTATATTTAGCTAAAATTTATATTTACTAATATATAAGAAAACGCTCTAAAATGTCATCTTTACTCGAATATTGTGGCAATTTTCCGTTTTTGGAGGTACGTGACAAACACGTATACTGCTAATCTTACCTACTGTTCCCACTTTTGACTATTAAACCTATTTATCTGAGGATCCCACAGACTTGTTCTAACTAATTTCAAATAATTATACCTTATGGTAACAAGTTTCGTGAAATTTATTTTATTCACTACATCACCCTACCACCTGTATTATTAATTCCATGGATTTATTTACGATTATTTTGTTACTTCATTAATACTACTTTGTTACTACATGTCACACGGAAGTTTAAATACAAACTCAAACATCATCCTGTGTGCAAGATTAAGTACGTCATTTTTACGTCATCCGCACTTTTTGTCCGACCCCTGGTAATAAGTAACATCAATTTCAAGGACATTGGGTGTTGACAGCCTCTTAAGATTTCGCGTACCAAACTATAATTGGGTACTTTTCATGTATGGGCTCTCACTCTACTATAAGATTCATTTCGATACGCTGTAGTCAACTGTAAAAAAATTGACCAATCACGTGCCGGGCTCCCATAGAAAAGACTAAACGGCCGCTACTGTGATATATACCAAATTTCATTAATTATTTAGGTTTTATAGTCTTCTTCTTCAACCTAGCGTTTTCCCAGCCAGGCCAGGCCAGGCGGCCAGGGTCCGCTTTCCTACTTAGTCTTCTCCACTTTGCCCGGTCTTCGGCATCCTCAGGTGTGAGATTGTTCTCTTCTATGTCCGCTGTCACGACGTCCAGCCAGCGCTTCTTAGGCCTACCGCGGCCGCGTGATCTAGGGCCTTTGACAGTGAGGTTGAGGCATTTATTTTTATAGTATCAAATAATATTATTTTAGATGACTCGTAGAGAAAGTATTGTATACAAAAGTGATGTAATCAAGCTTTTCAATCTCGTACCTTACTTAAGCAACTCAGCAAGCTTCGTTACCTAAGCACGGTACTCGACTGAAAAGCTCTCTATTATATCACGATTGTTTAGAATTCTATATAAATTTTAAGATGAAAACTCTGCAAATTGACAGTTGTTATTTGTTGACATCGAATAAAATATAGTTTCCATGCAACCTAGGGGAGGCGCAAGATAAGTTGCGAACGAAACATAACGTAACGTAACGTTTATTTTACTCCCCATACATTTTCATATCCCGGGCTTATAGGGACCGTGCGCGTTGGAGGGTCTGCCATCTTGTGGTCTGAATCGGAACCATAAACAGACACATTTACACGACAAGTGTTTTCTTGTGCATAGTAGGTTCTGCCATCTTGTGGGCTACATCGGAACAAAAAACATCACATTTACGCCTCGCGCCAAAAATCTGACGGCTCCTGTGCTGCCTCCTATAGTTCATGCACGCTCCCTATATTAAAAGTTGCGAACGAAACATAACGTAACGTAACGTTTATTTTACTCCCCATACATTTTCATATCCCGGGCTTATATGAAAATCAATTCTTAAGGGGTAAACTCCAAAAACATTAAAAGTAATTTTGAGCGCATGAAATATGAAATTTAACACCATTTGTTAAGGTAGGTATAAATAACTATTGTTTTGCAAATCATAAGCGTAGAAAGTTCGATGGTCGCCTGGTTATAAGGATAATCTTAGGCATATTAATATTTGTAAATAATACACATTTAATTGCCGAATTATATCTAATATGCACCTTAATAGCTCGTAATATAGGTTAAAGTCGAATAACGAAAGTAGATATTTTTTTTCCTTCCGGCTGTTAATAATATTGCTAACAATGTTATGTTTAATGTAAGTAATGTTTGCGTAAAAAATACAATAAAATGATCTTCGTCATATTCGGTATTTCGAGAATCCATTTTGGATATTTTACCAGCGTACCAAATAAAGTATTTTTGTAACACGTCATACGTAATTGTGTAAAATTTATCTTTTTAATATTGTTTGTAGTGAACGAGTAAGTTAACATTTTAAATGTTTTTGTATCAATATCGTGAAATCCTCCAATTTGAAGGAAATAAACAGTAATCTAACCAAAAGAATCATTAGGTATAGGGGCCTTGCGCGTTGGAGGGTCTGCCATCTTGCGGCCTGAATCGGAAACATAAACATGTAAATTGACACTTCACGCCAAATCAAGTGCTGCCATCTACCGTTCTCGTACGTTTTCGTGTGCATAGTAGGTTCTGCTATCTCGCGGGCTACATTGGAAGCATAAACTTCACATTTACGCCTCGCGTCAAAAATCTGACGTACGAGTATCCTGTGCATGCACGCTCCCTATATTTTCTCATGATCTCTATATGGGCAATTTACCCTCATTTTTACACCACGTCAGTAGCAAACCGGTCTGATGGTATTCAAAACATTATTGTCTCCTTCATCTTAATGAATGAAAGTACTTACACACCACTTCTGACCTAATGCAAACACAAACATTTAAACATTTGTTACTAAATACTTGAACACACTTCAACACTCAAGTTTGTCAATATTGTAATGTGTGTGTGAATTTCAAATGTGTACGAGTATATGGAAACAGATATCTTGTTTTAGCCATTTATAAAGTAGACATGTCACCATGTTTTTTTTTGTGTAATAAAAAAATGTTTTTTAAATGAATAAATAAAATAAAACAGAATTATTTAAATTGAAAACAACCCAAAAATTAAAAAGAAAAGAGTAACAATTCTATTTTCTTATAACACGGAACTTAGCAGATTGAAAATAAATCATAATAATAACGATTTACTTATTCCTTAACTTATTTCATCGCTTTCCCCCAATAACCTAGTTCATTTTAGATTCCATCAACTCTCTATAGTCCTTTTACCCGGGGGTGCTGTCTCTGCGGGCGTCCCATGACACGGACATGGGCAGCACGTTAAGGTAACATCGATAACAGACATGTCGATATTTATTTTGCTACAAAAACTTCTATGTCTGTTCAATAACTGTTCCCAAATCGATAGCGTAAGTAGTTCTTGAGATATTTAGTGATGTGACAGACGGATAGACGCACCATAAGGGTTCCTTTTTCCTTGGGTTTTTTAGGCCTTGACTATGATTGTTTATAATTAGTTTTATAAAACAATTTAAGATATTATTTGCATGCCAGATGCATGTGAAATATGTGTTATTTATAATATTATCTGACCATATTTCAAGCGAAATAAAGTTATTTATATTTGTACCTTTTTGCTTCGGAACTCTTAAAAGGAATATACAAGTGGCTCCATAAGCTGTAGACCTCGCGAGCATAGCTTAAAAATTCGAGAAACTGAATCAACAAATAATAATCTTTAATTATTGACCCTACTCGCAAAATTTCACGAAAATCAGTTGAGAATTGCGACGTATACAGGAAAACACGAAAGCATTTTGCCAAAGCTGAAACTACGCTGACGCTCGGTCAATGAATGACAGAGTACTTAAGTGACGCATCTACCTGCGCACGGGCATCAATGGGTCAAGTTTGCCAACGGCACAGGCTCTACACTTTCCAACGCGCGTGCGCAGACTTGCGATTCGAAAGTGTTGCGTGTGGTCGGACATTGGTAATGAGTTCTACATAGATCTAGTGATCAGTTAAGAGGGGGTTATTATTATTGGGGGTGTTGCGGGCTTTTGAGTGCCATTTCGACCAATCAGTGATCTATTGTGACGGCCCCAGGCCAAGAGGGTGTTAATTCATAATTGTAGTTTTATATTGAACTTATGCACGTTTAATCAACGGTCAATGCCAAGAAAAAATCACACGGAAACTATGAGTAGACTAAATTTGCAAGGGGAAACTCCAGCCCAGCAGTCATCTTTCAAACTGTATAACTTTCTTCTTCTTTTTAAAAATGGCCACCATCAATGATGATTTCGGCAATGTCAAAAGTGTGTTCGTAGAGTGTGACGTTGTTCGATAGTTGCTTTTAGTAAAGTGATATCTGTACCCCTAGTGTAAATATTTTTGACAGCGAAACGTGACGTACGCGTTTGCGTTAAGTGTCATTTTATATGAGATTTTTGACTTTCCAAAACGTCCCGCTTGGCGCGCTGTTCAAAAACCCATACAAAATGAGAGTTAACGCAAACGCGTACGTCACGTTTCGCTATCGACTAAATTTACACTAGGGGTACTGGACGTTGCAAAGAGCCACGATGGATTGCCGGGTGTTGATTAAATAATGGTTAAACGCGATTCAAGACTAATTCTTTATTAGCTGCACACTATAACATTATAACACGTTAGTCCACTGCATAACAAACTATCAATATTACACTTTAAACAACATTATGGTCTAGAGTATTGTATAATAAATTACCCAATTCAATAAGAGAATCTGAAAAGCCTGTTTTTAGGAAACATTTATTGGACTTTTCAGTACAAAATGCTTTTTACTCTTTAAATGAATATTTTGACCATATTCCGCATAGTTATTAAATTTAGTATAATGTAGTATACATTAGATTAATTTTATTTATGAATATAAGATTTGTATGCCCGTTAGCTGGCTGAATACACTGTTCTTTGAAATGTATTTGATAACTTCCACTTGACTGTATTCTAACAAATAAATGATTTGATTGATTGATTGATTGATTGATTGATTGATTGATTGATTGATTGATAAAGAGTTTTTTTTTGTGTTATGCTCCACAAAAAAAACTCTAGACCACTTTACCATTTGGAGTCTACCGGAAATTCTGTCAAACTTTTAATTTAAGCAAAATTTAACTATCAGGCCAATTCTAACGTGCACTGGCGTCAAACCAATATAATAATGATATTAAAATCATAATGGGGTACTTGGTCAACGTGCCAATCGTTAACGCTCCGTAGCGTAGCGTAGTCATGTCTCTCTATTACTCTTTCACATTAGTGTGACAGTAATAGTAGTTGCGTTTCATTCGCTACGGAGCGTTAACGATTCACATGTTGGCTAAACACCCAGTTAGCTGTCATTCGCGCGTTCATTTCACTCAGATTTGTCCGCAAAGTACCTATTAGTGCGGGCGAGACCGTGCGGACGACACCTAACTGATATGATTCTAATACAGGTACAGATCTATTTGTCATGCTACTTCAGTCGATCTCAGTGCATTTTGTCCTGAGACTGACTGAAATAGTATAACACGTTCTTACGTTTCCGTGGAAAAATTATGGGAAGGGATTATTCACTACATCTGTAGGTACGTTTGATGTCAGAACACGTTCAAATTGGCCGGTATGACATGGACAGACGGTTTGACCGGCCCTCAGCGACAACGGCACAAGCTTTACTTTCTTTCGAACCTCGCTGCTTGAAAGTGTTGTGTCATCGTGCTTTGTTGGATGCTTTCCTTTTGCCTCTTCGTAGATAAAACGGCGAGTCTATGTTTGGACATACACACACAAGCAAATATATTTGAATGTCATCAAAGGGGTTATAAACATCTTCCGCGTCGTTGTTAAAAAAAAATCAGAATAAAAAAAATGTTATATTTTTGACGCCAATTTCTGTCTGTCTGTGGCATCGTAGTTCTCCAATTTTGATGAGGTTTTTACTTGAAAGCGAGTTTTCTTGAAGAACCACCTCTTACATAGCTATACTTAATAAAAATCGATCCAGCAGTTTGGAGAATATCAGCTCCTTTCCAAAATGATGTAAGGTACTTTTGGCATAAAATGGATTTTTGGCAAATAGCGTTTGGGTTTTTTAAATTTTCAATTTTAAGCTATTACGTAATTATTATTGGAGTTGAAGATTGTTTTCTTTATTAGTTTTCTTATTAGATATTTTCCATAATATAATGGCTTTCTTGTTTATGCGAAATACGATTTATAGGTCTTTTTAAAAAAGTAGATCAATGCTTGAAAAAATCGCAAAAGTTGCCTTGATTTTGTGTTTTTAAGTGTGTTAGTTTAAAACTTGTGCCATTTTTACAAACTAAAAAAACAGTAATTATATAAGGATTATAAGATTTATTTTTGGATGTGTAAATCGGCCCATATTCGTTAATAAATATGAATATCACCACTCCATAATTTGTACCAAAACACTCACAGTGTATTTTGCTATAACCACAAAATTCATTAAAATCAAATACATTCCTCAAAATATAGATGCTAGATAACCGGCAATCACAGAAACGGCTAAAAACTACAAAACAGGCCCCTGTCCACACTGGCCCGGTAGCCTTAAACGAGATAGAAAGTGCCGCATTCCATCATAAGAGCAAGTCTGTAAGTCAAGTGCCACCTGTCTCAATGACCAGTGGACGATGAGCCTTTGGTACGAACTATGAATATGGGAAGGTAGGTCTTTACTCTAGTATATGTAAGTACTTGCCGCTTGTCATCTCTTTGATCAGTGTAAGATAAAACTTTGGTTTGGTATGAACTGTGAATACGGAAAAGTACTAAGGTAGGTCTTGTTATGTAATTTTTTTATTCAAAATGTTATTTAATGAGTAAATTGATTTTATCTAGTTTTAGATAAAATTTTATGGGTGACAATTTTGAAGCTGAGTATTGAAATGATAACAGTTATTTATTTTACAAATTTCAAAAGATGTTGTCTAACCACTCGTGCTAAAATTGATAAGCGTAAGCGAAGGATTCTAAAATGAACCCGAGTGTAGCGAGTGGTGAGAGCGTTGCTTCCTTCGGCTCAGGTAACAATTTTACACGCGGCACGCAATTTCCTACTTTTCCTCCCTTGGGACACAAATAACAATTTCTACCGTGTAAAACACAAACTTTGCAACATACCAATGCGAGAAAATACTCTAAAACTACACTTAATACTAATCAACTAACTATACTTAATACTAATCAACTAACTGTACTTAATACTAATCAACTATAAAACATTATTCTACTCCCTCGCATTGTCCCGGCATTTTGGGGTCCGCTTGGCAACTAATCCCGAGAATTAGCGTAGTGCCTACGTAGTTTTTCGAAAGCAACTGCCATCTGACCTTTCAACCCAGTGGGTAAACTAGGCTTTATTGGGATTAATCCGGTTTCCTCACGATGTTTTCCTTCACCGAAAAGCGACTGGTGAATATCAAATGATATTTTGTACATAAGTTCCGAAAAACTCATTGGTATGAGCCGGGATTTGAACCCGCGACCTCCGTATTGCAAGTCGCACGCTCTTACCGCCAGGCCATCAGCACTTCTAACTAACTATAAAACATTACAGCAAAATAATTTCAAAATATATATTATATACTTAGATTATTATTATAAAAAATATTTCGTAAGATGCAGTTGGCATGATGATAGCAATGCCGGTTCCTACGGCATTTAACATAACGCGGCATAATTAAATTAAATGAATAACACCAGTTACATTCCTAGCATTGCTAGAGGCCTGTGCTTGGCATACCTATTATTATGATAATTATAAATAATTAATAAATATTATAGGACAATTTTATACATCAGATCGAACTTATCTCACAGACCTCACAGTAAGCTAAATAAGACTTGCATCCTTCGTATAGTACCCATACTATAGAACGATATATATATAATAATGTATTATATAAGTACTTATGGACATAAAAAAACTTATAAGTCATAAAAATAATATATATATTATAACGAGCCTATTGTGTCCCACTGCTGGGCAAAGGCCTCCCCCCTCTTCTTCCACTCATCCCGGTTTTGAGCTACGACTATAAAAATAAATTTAACTTTATTCATAAATAGTCGGTGGCAAGCAATCATACGGTCCGCCTGATGGTAAGCAGTCTCCGTAGCCTATGTACGGCTGCAACTCCAGAAGTGTTACATGCTCTTTGCCGACCCTAACACTCCGCACCCTCGTTGAGCTCTGGTAACCTTACTCATCGGCAGGAACACAACACTATGAGTAGGGTCTAGTGTTATTTGACTGCGGTTTTCTATAAGGGTACTTCACTTCCCCAGTTGGGCTCTACTCTAGATCTGGAATGACATCTGTTGTTCTGTGCGCTACCACCCAAAGCGAAATAACATTCACAGTGCCCATACCTCTCTTTTGGACGTATTTTGAGGACACACCCGGGTCCTTTTTTTATACAATATAATTTAACAGGAAAAAGTAATAATATTTTATTTCAAAGTTATAAAAAAACAGGAGAACCCAATACTCAACCTATCTGCTAAATCGTATCTAGAAATTTTGGCGTAAATTATTAACAAACATCTAAAAATCCAAATAAATCCTACAAACACAAACTTTCACATAAATTAACATAAATTAGTAGGTTTATGTGGAGGGACCACGTGTTTTCCTGTCGATTGTGATGAAAATCTGTCAAGTTCACCCACAGAGAAAGCTTTCTCAGAATCGCGATTGTAGGCTTGCCTTTGGGAGGCGGCTACCATACAAACCGCGGTATTTCCGCGGTGATAAGACCTACAAATCTTCAAGAACAGGGCGTACTCTCATCTTAAAGGCCGGCAAAACACTTGCAACCCTTCTGGTGTTGCAGGTGTCCATAGGCGACGGTAGTTTCTGATGGTAATCAAGTCGATTCTTCTGCTCGTTTGCCTCCTATAAATATATCATTAAAAAAACAAGACACACGGTACTGATGATTGTCTTGTCTTCAAAATGTTCAACTCCATTTTCCCTATTATTGATAAGTTGAATTTCAAAAAACCTATTATCGTATCGCTCTACAACCCTTCAATATTTTTTTAGTTTTAACTTGAAGTCTACCTTCAACGATTTAGGCCGTGCGTTGTTTCGTTGGCTAAAATCGCAAACCTCGCGAATTTCAAGGACATTATGATGCTATTATAGCTTAGGTACAATACCTAATGATGCAAAAAGTGTTAAAAATTCACGTAGCTTTATGTATACAAAATTACGGCGATGTTTAGAATAATTTCGTGAGTTTCATACTCAACCTTTACTTTTGATATCTCGGCGTCATAAATAAAAATAATTTGTATGAACCAGCGGAATTCCGCACAAATCATTATATTATGAAATTTATGGATGCTACAAAACCTGTTTCAGCCACAATGTCACTTGACTTCGGATGAAAAGTGAAATTTAACTCATTGATTATTCGCAATAATTTGCGTAACAGAAACGTGTTTTCGTCATTATTTAAAAGACATTTTCGAAAAGCCTTTCTATTTTAAATCCTGTTTCCTTGATTAAAAAAAGTGATAGTTAATGCATTTGGTTTTTTGTTTTCAATTTCTCTATACTATTTTTAACATGTCACAACGACTAAATATGTATCACATGAAATGAGGGCGCGAAACATTGACAAAAAAAGAAGCCGTGCTCCTTTTACACCAAATCGTTAAATATCACTAGGTATTACATGTCTTTGTTGGTGAGCAACGAGAACGAGATGAAACAAAATAAAATAGAGGAGAACCATGAAAAAAAAAGCACAAATAGTAATTATTGATGCAAAAAAAGTCCAAAAAGGACCCTTTGCTCTAAGTACGGTTTTTTTTAGAAAAGCCTTTTTTGTACTTACACTTTTTTTATCCTCACAGATGCTGCATCTATGCTGGGTGTACTACTTCTCCAAACTGTCCGAGTTCGCGGACACGATATTTTTCGTGCTTCGGAAGAAGAAGGGTCAAGTCTCCTGGCTTCACCTATATCACCACTCCCTCACTCCATTCGAGGCGTGGGTGCTCGTCAAATTCATTGCTGGTAAGTGAAAAGTTAATCAGTCATTTTATAAAAAAAAACTCATTTATTCTTCGAGCTTTGAAAGAAGAACCAAGTCTCCTGGCTTCACTTATACCATCAATCCCTCACTCTGTTTTAGGCCTGGGTGCTCGCTCAAATTCATTCCTAGTAAACAAAAGATAAAACGTTTTTGTAATGTGATTAGTTACCTATTACTCAAAAACTTGAAAAGCCTCTATCAGCGAATGTCTGTTTTATTCCTTTCTTATAATTTTTTACATAAGTCCTAATGACGGATAAGGATAAACGATTAATAGCTAATTGAGGCTTGTAGCACGTTTATTAATAAAGCCATTATAGTTTTTTAATGTCTTATCATCTCATCATGACAAATCGGCAATGACAGCAACGGATTTATTAAGGAAATTGACAGTGACATCTTGTTTTCCGCTGTTGCAACGCTGCAGCAGTTGTAATCTAACTGTAACTATTGTGTGGAGTCCTCCTCACGGATATACTCACATCCCATTGAGGGGTATTTTACAACAAGGTCTACTTCGTTGAAGACTATACAGTTACCTTAATAACCTGCAAAAATCTGTATTATATACGGTACCTATCCATTGAATTAAAAAGCTAAGTTTTCAAATTTTATCATGCCTAATATCGGCCTCTTAGCTTTATCAGAAGTGTTAAAAAATATCATCATGATCCCAACACTGTTCTGGAAAGCCCCTTGAATCCTTTGATCCTTCACTGACCTTTACCCGCTCGTGTTTCTAGGTGGCCACGGCACGTTCTCCAACATCGTCAACAACATGGTCCACATCATCATGTACACGTACTACATGTGCTCCGCGATGGGACCACACATGCAGAAATATCTGTGGTGGAAGAAGCATCTTACCACCGTTCAGCTGGTAAGTGACTTTCAAATTCCTTCTCTCGTAAACAATTAAAAATGAAAAATTCACTGTATGAAAGTATAGAAATTGAACCTACGACCACTGGAAATATTTACTGTATTGGATCGGATACGATGTTGATAGCTCAGATGGCAGAGCATTGGACTAGGGATCCAGTGTTCGTAGGTTCAAGTCCCATCCAAGACAGTGATTTTTTCGACTTTTAATTTGTTTCTAAGCTTAAAGCATCGTTCGCAGACATGTCTGCTTGGTACAAAATAAACTCCTTTTCCTGTGGTCTTAAGTTATGTTACCTTATTATTTCGGGAGCCTTGTATTTTGGATATATTTATATTATCTTATATTTCTTACAATTCGACCCATCAGGATCATTTGTGCAATCGCCCCCTCAGGAACAAATAACTGTCATAATCATAACGGATGTGATCTCACTGGTTTCAAAGTTATGCGTTGTTTCCTTAAAAACCTGATTACCTGGTGATGAAAAAGACCTGATGAAATGGAGTCCGATTTTCCGTATACTGTGATAAGACCACGCGATGTCGTTTTGTCTGGTAGAGATTCCTCAAACTTACGAGTGTTCAACGGAAGCAACCGATTAATCGGAGCTAGTGTTGGAAGGAACTCGAGTGTTTACGAGACTTTGAAAACCCATGTTTGGGGCCTAGCCTCTGAATAGAATTCGTCACCAATTTTATAGGTATTATCTATAACGGGGAATGCTGTTGCAGCCCGAAAATTTTTGGAGATTTTACGCTGGCTGAAGTATATTGAACTACGTTGATACAAACTGTATATTTCATTACGTTAATGACAATAAGCAATTAAGAAAAATGACAACAAAGAAATTTATCGCTACAAAAATCAGAGTAACCATTAAAAACATTAAGGAAACTCAAAACATGGCCTATAAAGATGCCGGAACCAATTATTTGCCCATAACAGTAACTTTGCACTGACAGGAAAGAAAATTGATATTTCGTGTTATTTAACTTAATAATTATAGGGCGAAGTAGTCAACAACTTGAGGCCCATTCGAATTAAAAAATACACAGTATATTTTTATTTGACTTAATATTTCTCGTAGTGGGGTGTGGGTTGTACTTTTATATAGGTTTTTTTTTACTTTACCTAGTCGACCTGATCAGTCGAAATTGATTAATTTGTTTAACACCCTGAGTAAAGTTGTTCAGAATGTCTTATCTTATCACTTTTTGCTTAATATGGCTAAAGGTAAAGAAAAATATCCTGTATACAGTGTATCTTCAAATAAGTGTACAGTTCTTTTTCACTAAAATGAGCTATACTTTTGTTATGGTACCAAACATGAAATCACGATTTTTTTTTTCATATTACCTTTTGGCTGATCAGGGGCCCATTTCTCGAACCGTATTAGGCTAATATTATTGCGCCATAAACTGTCTGTGTGGGTTTCCATGACAACACACTAATAATATTAACCTAACATGGTTCAAGAAATGGCCCCCAATTTTTTTTCGCGGTGTCGGGGTTGGTCCCATAGAAAAAGTAGGTCGCGGTTTAGCAAATAGAATCGAGCCATGCATTTAATGCCCCATAGACCCCATAGTGCCCAGCGGTTGTAGCATGTTCGCATTTTATCACCTGTTACCATGCCTGTCACGTTCTAACAAGTATGTGAGTGCGAAAGTGACAGGCGTAGTGACAGGTGATGAAAATCCTACCATGCTACCGCCGCAGCATGCCATATTTGTGCACGCGAGATACGAGAGATTTTTATGTCAAATGTGTTGAGAGATTTTTTAATTTCGAACGCGGCTTCTTTTAATCTGTTCCGAAGGTTACAATCTCACCTTTTATTGTTTCGGACGGTGTAATGAACCTGTCAACGGCTCTGTAAGGAGTTATTTGGGCCGAATTTCAATGGTGGTCTGTCGGTGAACTGGAAATAACCGGAAATGTGGCCTTTTCCCCTTATGGTAATGAATTTACTGATTTATACTTGACTGAGATTTTACTCGGTATATTATTACTACTATAAAGGGCAAGAAATAGGGCCAGTTGAGTATGATATTTAACGGGTGAGTGAAGCGAGGATGCTTAGTAACTTACTAGTTATTATTACAGGTAGTTAATACCATAATGAATGGTACAAGGCAATGGGAAAGTGTACAATTATTGAAATTTTCGTACAATCGAACAAATTGATATGATCCACCATAGAAATTTTCCTTTCCTTTACGTGACGAGCTGAAAGCACGCTCGCCTGCTGCGATCCACTACCACTACATGGCTGATGTCCTGACGTGCACTCAATGTACGCGGGGATTCACCTCGAAGATAGGCTACGTCAGCCATCTTCGGACGCACGAGCGTCGAAATATCTGGGGGTGAAGTGGTCGCTATGGCCGAAATCGGCCGGAAGGATCATCATCGTCAAATTTTCCTTTATGTATCAATGTAATGGCAGTGACGTAGTATATGTGGTAAGGTTTCACAATTATCAGGGATCAAGCCGTTCGATAGTATGTACTTAAACAATAACAATGTACTTGACTTGCGTTTTTTGAAATTGCTGATATTATCTAAGATGTTCTCCGTTACTGACGCGTAAAGAACGTAAATACTTACGTCAATGAATGAGATTCACAATACGGATAATAACTTAAAGATGACTTAATGATTAAAGGACACGTTAAAGGTCACATTCAGATGACGACTGTAGCATTACTGTTGCGGCATTGCGTCTGCGGCGTTGGCAAGAACGATTCGAACTCTATAATTGTTTGTTTGACATGATGGCAGGCACACCCTAGAACCTAAACGGTCACGCACTGTGTGCGCACGGTTTAAGAGGAATTTTCTCCCACGTACCTACGCTCCGGCTGTGGAATGAGCTCCCTTCCGAGGTTTTCCCGAGAGTATGGGGTCTTCAAAAAAGGAGTGTACAGGTTTTTAAAGGGTTGGCAACGCGCATGTAACACCTCTGGAGTTTCAGACGTTCATAGGCCGTATGCTTGTTTGCCACCGTCGTGGTTTAAAAAATATTTTTATGAGACGGTAATGTCTGTCAGCTGTCAACAATCGAATTTCAACTGCAGCTGCTGCGGCATCATTGTTGCGGCCCCGATATCTGTCAATTTCCTTGATAAAATGAGTGACGGAATGAAAATCATAATCGCGGCAGTAATGCGGCGGCGAAAGTCACTCATTTTATAAAGGATATTGACAGATATACAAACGGATAAGGACCCGGGTATGACCTCAAACTACGTCCAAAACCTACCTACCTACACCTTGACTTACCTGTACCTTGGGAGCTGAACGCGGAGGTGTTAGCGGAGAGGCACGGGCTGAGGGCGGAGGCCAGGAGACGTGGTGAGCCCCCAGACGCGGAAGAGGACCCGGGGTCTGCTGTCATTTTATTTCATAAAATTAGTGACGTTCATTGCTACATTACTGCCGCGATTCAACCGTTTCGTCACTCATTTTATCAATTAAATTGACAGTGGCAATACCCGCGTCGCAACAGTAATGCAGCTGCAGCTAATATCATGCAACGGGCTGTGCTCTGAAGAATTGTTTGACATGATGCCAACGGCCACTTTCTATCACCGCACTGCTCGCCGTCGGCAGGGTGTTCATCCTCATACCCTAGAGCCTAAATGGTCGCGCACTGTGCGGTTTAAGAGGAATTTCCTCCCGCGGTCGCTCCGGCTGTGGAATGAGCTCCCTGCCGAGGTTTTCCCGAGGGTATACAGTATGGGGTTCTTCAAAAAAGGAGTGTACAGGTTTTTAAAGGGTCGGCAACGCGCATGTAACACCTCTGGAGTTGCAGGCGTCCATAGGCTACGGTGACTGCTTACCATCAGGCGGGCCGTATGCTTGTTTGCCACCGACGTGACATAAAAAAGTCACTCTAAAGCATCATATAGCAACATAGGAAGGCAGCCTATCGCAATACTAATAGGACTAGGTACTTAATTTCCTTTACGGTCTTATAAACCATACGTTAGACATTTACTTTTTAAATTTCGCAAGCGATGATTTGCTAACGTAGCCTTGCTTTAGTTACTTACGCAGGAAAATTGATAACGAGTTAGATCTAGAAGGAAAATATAGTTTAAATAGTGCGTACTTTGTGATCTTACCACACAATAATCCAGAGTACGTCTCTAAAGATGTAGAGACGCGGGGAGGCATTGACATATAATATATCTAAGGACGGGCCTTAAGAGCACTAAGAATGATGCTATTTCAGTGGTGTCACTCACTAATTCGAGTCAATCGTGCAATATAACGCAATTAGTTGCGACCTATCGCGCGCGTCATGTGAACTCATCAACCAATCGCGTTGTGGCGTTAGACTGCACGATTGGCTCGAATTCGTGTACTGGCGCCATTCTTATTGCCCGTAAGGTCCGTCCTTGCCAATGATACTACTTATGACAGTTCCTCCAATTCCCTTTTTGATAGACTTAATTTTAAAAATAATTGATGAAATAGGTTGTACAGTATTTTTATCACTTAATTGACATTTCTGAATAAAATAAACCGGCTAAGTGCGAGTCGGACTCGCACAGGAAGGTTTCCGTACCATTATCTATAAAAACGGTCACCCATCCAATTACCTGACCCCGTTGCTTAACTTCGGTGATTGGATGAGACCTCGAGATTGGAAATAAATATTTATTTTATTGTTTTTAGTATTTGTTGTTATAGCGGCAACAGAAATACATAATCTGTAGAAATTTACACTGGCTAACTATCACGGTTCATGAGATACAGCCTGGTGACAGACGGACGGACGGACGGAGTCTCAGTAATAGGGTCCCGTTTGACCCTTTGGGTACGGAACCCTAAAAATGTGTTATAGTACCAAAAAATTAAAAAAAAAACTGACATTGACAGTTACTCCATACAAAAATGAACTGTCATCATAATGATCATCATTGGCCGTGTCAAGTATAGTGATAATGGATCACTAGCCATCAGAACATCGTGTATAATTTATACTTAAAAAAAGAACGTCACGTACCCGAAACTTCTGGAACGCCCTAACAGATGAAATAAATAGATTTGAACTGGAAGTATCTACCTGATAAGTTTCTCAACGCTCCGCCAATAAGGATAGACCGCGCCTAACATTCCGACCGACGGGATCTGCTCTTGCGCAAGTAGGATATGCGCGGAGAACAAACGCTTCAGTCATACTGCGATAGTAGTCATTTATATTAAATTTGCAATATTTTTTTACATTAAAAGTGCCAGTTATGTATTTATATTCAAGAAACAATTTATAAGGTAAAAAAATTGGTTCAACGGTTCAAGCGTGCGTTTGCGTATCGTTTTTTTTTTTCAAATAAACACGTCACTTTTGACACTGACATACCCAATCCATATCGTATCTTTAGCAGATGTTTGATGTATCTTAAAGTTCGAATCGGGCTGTGAATTACTTTTGCACTCTTCAGTTACGATTCCTTCATATAACAAAAGGACATTCTAAATTATTATTACAATCAGGATAAGCCTCCTCTCTACAACTTGTTGTCTCACATTTTTTGCGGTTGCGTGGTCCCTACAGAATTT
This sequence comes from Cydia pomonella, assembly GCF_033807575.1. Lineage (NCBI taxonomy): Eukaryota > Metazoa > Arthropoda > Insecta > Lepidoptera > Tortricidae > Cydia > Cydia pomonella. Next base: position 372,015 of record NW_026907846.1, read on the forward strand.
TCTTAAGCGGATCTTACTGTATGTGTGTAGGCCTAAATAGGCACACAAACTGGAAATCGCTGATCAGGTTACGTATACAAGATGCCAATCGTTCACGCCTCGTAACGTACCGTAGTTATCCCTTCTATCACTCTTTCCATATTAGTGCGACAGAGACAATTGCGTTTCGTTCGCTACGGACCGTTAACGATTGGCAATTTGGCACGTTAGCTACGCAGCTTGGGCTATAACCGCGAAAATCGAAGTTCGTCAATTGCGGGCATTTTTCTCTGTCACTCTAAATGCGTTTTAGTGGGAGTAAAAGAGAAAGACCCCCGCCATTTGCGAATTTCAGTTTTCGCGGTTGGCCCCATGAGTACAAATGCACAGCACCGCAGTATAACTCTGTCGTTCAGGTTTCGACACTCAGCGGAACGCCGTCCTTTCCCCAGCTCCCCCACCCCCTGCTGTAGCATTCAAGAATCCTTTCAAGTTGCTATTAAGTCTATTAATCAATCAAATTCTCGTAATACGCATCGGCATTTCTCTAAGTCCGCAAACGTTCAAGTATGCTTGATAATTACATGTACCTACTTGACGACTACGTAGGAGACATGCATGATTTAAGGTATTGACTATGGAGGGTAAAGGTAACGAGAACAATCTATATGTATGAAAAGTGTCCATCAAAAAATCTTAAATAGGTAGCGCCACAATACATCGCGAACAAATTTTTGACTTTCACAAAAAATCAAATCACTTCAGCGCACTTCACTCCGTCAATAAGTTCATGTCATGTCCCTGTGCTACCCTAGTGCCATCGGAGAGATTTCGAATTTTTATGTACAGCTGCCAGCTGGATATTTTAGCAACAGTTCTCCCATAAGAGATTGTTCTCCTTACCTCTACCCTCCATACCGCCAAAGTTATAGATTTTTTCGTAGATGGGCCATACGCGTGAGGGACAGAACATGCGCATTTATTATGCGCAACAACAAAAAGAAAAATGCTGCTTTGCTTCTAAAAGTAAAACAATAAAAGTATGGAAGGCACCTAATGTCTCTATTATTCTTTTTGCTTCTATTGATGCGGACTGTACAGGATGGGTCTATACAGGCCCATGAGCAGGGCTCGGAACCGCTATTGAAATAACTGTTAATATCGTTCTGAACCCGTTATATTATTTATTTAATTAAAAACTGGTTAAATGGTGGGACGTGAACTAAAAAAAACGTTCCATCTCCTAACCGGTAAAAAGAGGGAACGGAATTTTATTGATAGCGGGAAACGAAATAATATAATACCGGTTACTGTCATCTCTCGGAGACTCGGTTAAACTCGTTGTCATACGTGAAAGAGTTACTCGTTCTATCTTGCTTCGATATTTTCGATATTTAATCGGTTATTTTCGTTCCTGCAGAACGAAATGATAACGTATTTGGCATAATCTGTTATGTGAAACGAACAATTCTTTAAGCAGTAATCGCAAATGGAAACGAAATCCCCATGAAATTCCTTTCGTTCCTGGATGAATGGACGAAACCGGTTTGAAAAATAAGACGGTTTTCGAGCCCTGCTATATCATTTAAAAAAAAACTTATATTTAATACGCTTGCAATTGTACGTGTCAGCGAAAGTGAATAGGCTGGACCACGATTAAGAACACCTAGTCTCAAATCTGTCATGCTCAATCTTCATGACCTAAACCTAGAAAACTAGGCTTCGTATAAATTGCCCGTGGCCATCTTAGAAAGCTCATTATACATATGCACGTAACTATTTATAAACATTATTCATCATTTTTGATGGAATAATTACATCAGTGGTATATCACTCAATTGTTCGTTTGCGTAGCTTATGACTGTCTGTGAGCAGTAATTGAGGCGCAGTCTAGCGAGCGAAAAAGAAAACGCGCCATGTTTTATGGCTCCTCTACATGATGGCCCAGCGCTGGACCAGCAAGATGGCCATGCGATGGTTATGGCTCCTCCAACCAATGGCCCAGCGCTGGACCAGCGAGATGGCCATGCGATGGTTGAGAGCACCCACTATGGAATGGGCAACGTGTAGATGCGTACGTATGGTACGTACGCTGGCCTACCTTTGATGTGCGGACGATAAACCGACACCGTGGCCATCTCATCGGCATCTCGCCGCGCCATAAGCCATCCGAAAGTATCCAATTCCATTAGACAGGAACGACTACTACTAGAGAGGAACTAGGTCTGCCACTATACAACATGGATTTGTACAGTGGTACTTCTGTACTATTATCTATTCTATGACAAGATTATACAATGATACTTAGTCGAGTCTGTATATGTAAGGCGCGATGCAAATCATGAGGTTCGAATTGGAATCCCGGCTTAACTGAACAGCGATTGAATAGACCAAAAATGTTCTGAAAAACCGGTGTATTTTTGGTAAAGATCGTGTCATTCACGAAGACGTGTGCCTTGACTCGTAATGTCATGTCATTAAAGGTTAGATTTGTTCGTGTCATCGTGATTGACACGAACTATAACTAGCTGGGTAAATAAATTTGTCCAAAGCATAAAGATATACAGATACTTGTATAAACGGCCTGATTCGAAGTTTAAGATACCTACGTCAAAAGTGACGTTTCTCTTACATAGATCCGATCCATATCGTATCTAGACCTAAAAGGCCGAAAGAAGTAGACATTTTTAAATGCAAAGTATTCGGCAAGAAAATTATGGCGTTATTATTAAACGTGTGTCAAGTTTAACAAGCTGTTTGAAATCGTTTGTTCTTATCTGTCATTTTGAGATTTGTGTTTGTTAGAAAGAGACAAAACTTAAAAAGGTTTGCGATTTTTTATGAATAAGGGGTTACCTAAAGGCTTAGGGCCCTTTAAGGCTTTAAAGAAGCCTATTTATGATGTCCACAGGCATTACTCATAAGATTAACTCATACTCAAGATATTTCTGAACTCCGAATAATCTCACTTGATTAAAAGTAATGACACAGTCTAAGATAAAACTCACTATTTCAGTAACAGCCTATTTACTGATGGCCGTGTCAACGTGATATGTATGTAATTAAACGGGCTTTTAATGTCTCTTCTTTTTATCGAATGAACCCACTTGACTCCATAACCATGTGTTTTAATGTGGATCCGGTTTTCTAACTTATCACGTTAATGTGAAAGTTCCTGTTTAGATACCTACTTGTTGATAGGTATCATTAACGCAGAAATGTCGGGTCGGATTTGTATAAAATTTTATACACAACGCAACGATAGTTGACCCCCTCGTCCCTGAATAGACTGTGTGTAATGTGTGTGCTGCTAGGGTCAACTATCTCTGCAGCTGACTACATAACATACATGTTATTTTCATATATATCTAAGGACGGCCCTTACAGACACTAGAATGGTGCTAGTTCATCGGTGTCACTACGAATTTGAGCCAATCGTGCAGTCTAACGCAACTAGTTGCGACCAGTCGCGCGCGTGGTGCGAACTCATCGACCAATCGCGTTGTGGGGTTAGACTGCACGATTGCCTCCAATTCGTGTGCTTGACACCGCTGTACTGGCCCTATTCTTATTGCCCGTAAGGCCCATCCTTATATATATGTCAATGGTCATTTTTATTTCGACGCAGATAAAGCCGATATCAAGTGTTAGAGTAAATATATCTTCAAGCTTGCATCGCAAATGTAATTCTTGACAATAAGTTATTTTGGCATCGAGGTGGCGAGTTAGACCAAGCTAAGTTAGCAGTGATTTTGATAGCACATACTGCGCAAGTGTTATTTATATGTCATAATTTTATAGAAGTCGTTTTTAGTGAGTTTTGCGGAACTTATGTACGGTGAAGAAAAACATCGTAAGGAAACCGGACTAATCCCAATAAGGCCTAGTTTACCCTCTGGTTTGGAAGGTCAGATGGCAGTCGCTTTCGTAAAAACTAGTGCCTACGCCAATTCTTGGGATTAGTTGCCAAACGGACCCCAGGCTCCCATGAGCCATAGCAAAATGCAGGGACAAAACGAGGAAAATGATGATGAATTTTATTGCAAATCCTGGGATATCAAAATGACAAAATCGCTGCCAACTTAGCTTGGTCTGACTCTATCTGTATTTGCAGATGCTGTGCTTACTCAGTTTTCGGTAGGGTTTCCTTGCAAGTAAGTAGCAATATAAGCAGTATTTTTTCAAACGTTTTTTATTTGCCTTTTCCAGATCCAATTCTACATGGTGCTCTTCCACTCAATCAGCGCTCTGTTCTTCGACTGCGGATATCCTAGGTAAGGATTTAAAAAAAGCGTACACAAATTAATAATAAATACTGCTGTAGTTTTTTTGTGACGTGACGTAACAATATTCATATTCGTTTATTTCGTATATACGTGAAAACATTTTAAAGATAAGATTAACAATACATTTTCGATCATTATTAATAAAATAAATCATAATAAATACAATGTCAGATTATTAACAAGAATAAAAACAATAGATGATAAAGTAAATGAAATTCAAATTAAATGTCACAGAATTCTCGGATGTCATAAAATGCGTTATTAATTAGCCATTTCTATAATTACCCATAAAAAGATTTATTATTTTCTACGTTTTGTATGTCATTTGCATGCTATCCATTGTAGATTTTCGAACCGATTACATAGCTGGTTCTGGTAGGCTTGGTTAGTCTGCATTTGGTTGTATCTAGTTTCTCCCTTTGTCTTTCTCTCAAATATTTAACCTAGAACTTTTGGGACAATGTAAAGATTCTAAATATACATTTTACAACTAGATCGGTTATACTAGATTGTTAACCAAGGGGTGAAATGATGCCTTTCACCCGAGTCATACACTCTGCTTTTTATTTCGATTGCGAGGAAATTGAAATACATGTGTTATTTTAAAAACATGACTAAGTATAATTTTTTATAGCATTTCATGAGGGTATTTTCGACCAACCTTTTAGGTAAAAGCATCGTTATTTATGAAATGAGGAGTTCAATATCAGAATGAAAATTGCTTTACTAATACATTTTACAATTGCTTATCGTAAAAAAATTAAAAAGATCGTACTTGGAAAGTAAAATTCTCTAGTGCAGAAACGTATTATTTTCTGAACACATTTTAGAAGAAAACAACAATGACCCTCCTTCAGAGCATAAGCAATGAAAAGGCATTTACAAGTTATGGTGGAATAAAGAAACTCACATAATTACGAAAACGAACGTAAAAACAATTACACTCATTATTTTATGCACTCGTGTACAAAATACAAATAATTTCAAGCAATCGTCTTACGCTCAATTAATAACAAAAAACAGTACTTTACCAAATCTCTAATAAATGCCCTTGCCTCTCGAGGTGTACAAATCAGGATGTCGAAAAGAGTTGCATTGGAGAATTCACTTGCAATGCGCACTCGAGCAAGGAGAGTGGTCAGTGTTAGTGGAGTGCACGTGTACCTTTTTGCACTTTATTTAATTGTGATAAGGCGGAAATTACGTTAAATTACTAATCGGATTATATCGAGATGAGACTAAGCTAACTCCGTACGCACTTTGATAGAACAAAGTGTGGAGGTGTCTGTAAAAGTAAAAACGTCATATTTTCATAGAAATTTCTTATTTCTACACATTGTCACTGCATTGATATGGCTTGGTTGGACCAAGTCCTATAGTCTTCCATCTAGTTTTTTTCTATGTATGTCATACCACAGATATCAAATCAGCATGGACATGATGGCCGCCATTGTCATAACTGCGATAATTACAGTGTCATTCTCTTTAAATTTCGCAATGTAAAAAATGGTATTTACTTTATCACGGGGATAACAGCGACCATCATTCGTCCACTGATTACCAAATAGGACTAAACCATGGGTGTAGGCAGGTACAGGCAGGGGTTGTGCAGCCTGACTGCCTGGCTACGCCCTTGGACTAAACTGAAATCCTTTTTATGCCATAAAAAAACCGTAGGGAAAATGGACTCCTCATATCAGTTACTTTTTTTTTTTATAACGATAGGCAAGCGTTTGACCACGATCTCACCTGATAGTAAGTGATGATGCGGTCTACGGTGGAAGCGCTGGTGGCCTAGCGGTAAGAGCGTGCGACTTGCAATCCGGAGGTCGCGGGTTCAAACCCCGGCTCGTACCAATGAGTTTTTCGGAACTTATGTACGAAATATCATTTGATATTTACCAGCCGCTTTTCGGTGAAGGAAAACATCGTGAGGAAACCGGACTAATCCCAACAAGGCCTAGTTTACCCTCTGGGTTGGAAGGGCAGATGGCAGTCGCTTTCGTAAAAATTAGTGCCTACGCCAAATCTTGGGATTAGTTGTCAAGCGGACCCCAGGCTCCCATGAGCCGTGGCAAAATGCCGGGACAACGCGAGGAAGAAGGAAGGATGCGGTCTACGGTGGAGCACGCTTACCTAGAGATACCTATTTACCCTAGCCTTGAAGAGACCCAGATTGTACTCATGCGGAAACACAGACTCGGGCAGGGCATTCCACTCCTTGGCAGTTCGCATAAGAAATGTTGAAGCAAAACGCTTCGTGCGTATTTGTGGAATACCTACCATGAAGCGATGCCGGAGTGCCGATTGTCTGGTAGTCCGATGGTGAAATGGGGACGGAGGAATAAGGTTGTGCAGTTCCTCGGCACACTCTCCGAAATGTATCCTGTAAAAGATCGTTAGGCTGGCAACCTTGCGATGATGCTCCACTCCTATAAATATCTTAATACACAACATTAAGACTGTCGTGATTTTCGCTCTGAATCTTCATAATATATTATTTATATGAATAGGTGCCCATTTAGTTTGTTTTGCTCAACTAACCCTACATGTCTAACTTCCCCAGGATCATTGCCTTCGGCCTCGTGCTTCACTCCACTATCTTCATCGTCCTCTTCACCAACTTCTACATCCAGGCCTACAAGAAGAAACCCAAACCACCCACCAACAACAATACCATCACTAACGGATACGCCAAAAACGGCCATATTCCTAATGGCCAGGAATCTACTAGCCAAGAGATGAATGGCAAAATTCCCAATGGCCAGGAGATGAACGGGAAAATTCCAAATGGATTGGAGATGAACGGCAAAATTCCAAATGGCAATGGACACATCAAAAATGGATGCCTAAATGATGATGTCAGAGAAAAAGAGAAGGTGCAATAAGACTTTTATAGGCGTAATGGTTGCGTTTTTATCGCAAAATACGAGTAAGTATGTGTCGCTTACCTGTCAGAATGTGTAGTTTTATCCACAGCGATAAATGATAAAAACGCAATCATTCACAGCCACCCTGTTGCTTTAGTTCCGTAAGGAGAATTTCGTGCCCTTGTCTTCAAAATGTCAACAGTCACGACATTTTGAATTAATTTATCTTAATTTAACTGTATCAGGGCACTTATTAAGCTCATGGTCGTAGGAATTCCAAAAGAAAGGTTCAATGCCAAGACCATTATGCGCATGACGAAATTTTGCATCGACATAGTCGCTTACCATTTTTTTATTATGATAAGAGCTGTGGGATGTGGAAATTGGTTTATCTGTATGACCATTTGAATGCCGTATTTACTTATGTGAATACTAGCGTCTTTCAAATTTTTCTATTTTCTATTAACAGTCGAATTGTAATTTAAAAATTGCGAATAAAATTCGCCATCTTGAAAATTATTACTAGTGTTGGGGTATATACGGAAATATCTCCTTAAATAACTTATATAGTTATGTACCATATTTTTTTATGGTTCCACTGTGAGCTATGGTTGATATGATTTAGGGTGTAGTATTGTAAATAAGTACCTGTAAATAAAATACATAGTTTTTATTCTTCTCCGTCGCTGCATGTAATGTAGCGTTCTGCCTGAGAGGGGAATTTGTTTCTTTTATAAATTATACTAGTTTCACTATTAAACTTTTTGCAGTTTGGAAAGTATATAAACAAACTTAAAACCTATATTTATACGATAACCGATCAAAAATACAAATGTCTCTATGCGCACGAAAAAACACAATCAAACACATAATACAAATACGACGCTTTTACTGATTCTTATATTACCTATAGGTAATAAGAATTTAAACAGATGTCGAAATTCGTAGTTCTTTCGTATCTATACTGTTTTGAGAATCTAGTTGTTCACATTTTTGGCGTCTTTGGCGTCTCGTATAATTATGACGCTACCTCGAGATCCGTGCCAGTTATGCGTAATCGAGGACCGCTGGTATTACTGGTATACCTAAGCATGAACTGGCCTGGACGAACGCGATCATCGAATATCGAAATTTCGTTATCTGCCTGTTTGTCAGTCGGATATGTAAGAGAGTTTGGCCCTCATCAACCAGTATAAATGAGTATAAATGACATATCTTGTTAGAAAATACACTATTAGTCTCCGCACCAGTGTTGGTCGGGTGTTAATTGCAATTGACAATTAACCATTGTAAATTATATACCGTTACCGTAAACCGTTACCGGTTACAGTTTATGGTTCAATTTGTAATGGTTACTGGTCAATTGCATTTAAGTTTCGGCCAACACTGCTCCACACGATCATCTAACTCATGCAAGCGCAAATAAAAGTAAAAAATGTTACCGTTACTTGTATTAATATCAGATACGTCTCAGGGACATTTTTTTTCGGTTTTTTGTAATACTACAGACATTAAAATGGGTGGAATCGGGATATATCCATAGTGTAAGCGAATGGATATAGTTTTTGTTTTACCGAACTACCTCAATATTCCGTCCAGTACTGATAGGTACCTATTATTAAAAATAAGTTCCGTCCGTGGTTATGCTCAATTAATTAGTTAGTTGTAAATATAATTATTTTGTATATTTTATGGTTAATATTATTCATGAAAATCTGATTAATTTAGGGTTGATCGATGACAGTAAGATGAATCTGAAATCATTTCACATCATGTAATGAAAGTTTTTTTTATTTATTATTGACCTATTATTGTATATGAATTACATGCAAGGAATTATTGAATAATGAATAAAAAAGATGAAAAGAGACAAAAAGTACATGTATAAGTTTATAACAAGCATAGTTTGGTTTGTTGTAGGACTTGTAGGATATAACTTTACTATGTGATACCTGTTTTGTTTGGTTATAAGTACAATGTCTTGTACTTTCAAACACAATTCTACTTTTATATAAAAGTGCAACAAAAAACTTAAAATACTGTTCGTTAGTAATATATACACATAACTACGAACTTGAAAACATATACATTTGTTTCCTTACTGTTCATTATTGAGTTTTTGTCCATGTAAATATACATCGGTTACCGACTGAAAATATTTTTTGATTTTTCCTTTATACAGAATGATTTTGTTGTGTCTAAGGGATAAATATCTGAACAACGTTTACTATGAAGTCAACCACGAAATGGCGAAAAAAAATCTGCCGTTCCATAGAAAACGTGGGCTATTCGCCGAAATGTTTGAGACAGCCCAAATTTTTGTTTGCATTTTCGGGGTTGGGCCCATAAAAGTTGTTCAGTATGACCTCCATATTAGAGTATGGTCAGGCATAAGATAATCACTGTGTATAAGCACATTTTTACGCTCTTTTCCGTGTATATTACAGCATATTTTATAGCTCCCAGTGGAAGTGGGCCTATGCCCGTTTTGGTACATCTATTGGATACCAATGTTTTATACCAGTCAGTTTAGAGAAATTATATTTTATAATATAGGTGTTGTAACTATGTGATAATTTAAGTAGTATTAAGGATACTGTAAAAAGCAAGTGTATATCTTTTTTACCGTATTTTGGAAATAAAATAATCAAACTATACTTGTGTGTTAATTGCTTCACGCATCCTACTGCAAATCGAGTTTAATCTCATAGAAAGAAACTTATTGCTGTTTATTGGTCACTTTTTCGCCATTGCGCCATTGGTACTGCATTCAGCTATAAATATTAATTAATAAATAATAAAAGTTAAAAAAAGCTACTTCATCATCATTTTCTTATTACAAAATCAATAAGCTGTCATGTCATCAACTAGCATCCATTACGTTACGTCCATCCGTCCATGCCAGTCATTTAAACGAGGGCAACATCCTCAAAATGTTGATAAGAGCTTCATCAAGTCAAAAGCTATATTAGCCCGAGCGTTAGCGAAGGACTCCTTTTCAGCTTGGGCAGAAATGCTTTCGTATGTCTGGGTGGTCGCATTTCATAACCGAATCTGGGGAAATTTAGTTAGTAGGTTCGGTTTAGAATTAATTTTTCTGGCATTTAATTGTATGCAAATATTTCAAAACGGCGAAAATTTACCTGTAAGACTTAGGGTCAGTTGCAGTAAACTGTCTGTCATCGTTAAAGCGTTCGCTAAATTTGATTGTATGGGAATTAAGGGCCTACTAAAGCCGCGAATACCGGTTCGTAAGCCACGCCCGCTAGCTTCCTCACTCCCCGCTAGCACGCACACATGGAAGCGCTCCGCGGAGTCCGCGGCGCACGTGTAGGTGAAAGCTCCATCTAGCGTTACAAAAGTTAACTACGATTATACGTGGTCGGCCAGAAACTTAATTCTTAGAAAATAAAAAAGATGGCGTTATTACTTGCTACTAGAAAATAAAAAAATATATTGTTGTAAATTGTAATAAATCTGAGACTACAATATAGCCAATTTTTATTATTGATTTTTGGAAGATGTTAATAGTATAGTTAATTGTAAGTATAACACTACCTATCTTTTTAAATTCGGTATCTTACATTGTTAGTTATCATCTTATCATATTTTATTTAGTAATATATTGTTGAGGCAGGAAATACAGGGTGCCGTTTTCCGACGACCAATTTTTCGGATGATAGTGAATCACAGTTGTCAGTGGGAACTACCTACATATAAAAAAAGAAAAAAGTAAGTAATATGGTAACAACGAAAACTACCAAAAAAAAGTGAAGTAAGTATTTTTATTACGCTGAAATATGTAATATTCAACTAATAACTTTTAAACAATTACTCAAACAATCAGGGTGATTCTTAAATTGTGTCCAGAAAAATATTTTTTCATTAAAGCTTTTTATTTTTCACATATTGTTACGTATAAAAAGCATTTTTTGATGCATATGGTCAAGCTTAATACCCTCAGGAAAGGTAAATAAAATGAGTACATAATCACGGTTGTCACAAAGTGTCCCTCAGTCGTGACGTTTCAGCATTTTGGCGGCCAACTCCACTATTTTGAATTATACAATATTTTTAATATAGCCTAAGTATAACTACGACACATCGAATGACAGCTCATACGTTGAAATTCGTCAAACTAGCGCTGTAGAGCGTGACAAAGAACCGGATACACATCATACATCCACATACACGCGGAAACCATTTTTCTGCTTTGGCAGTTGGGCAATAATAACAAATGAACGTATCTAATAAAATCCATTTCTAAAGAGTGACTATGCCTCTAAATTAATCAAATATGTCTATATGTCACGAACATGGATTCAAAAGTCCGTGGTGGGGACAGAATTTTGAGGCCACTGTCGTGACAATTTGAAACATGTTCGGTATTACCTAAAAATTACCTTTGACTTTGCAAATATTAAATAATTAGCTCAATCTCGAATGTAGTAGGTATATCTTATGTTACAAACAATAACGTGAAATGAGTACTGACTTTTAAAACTCAAACACGGCGGTGACGCGTTAAGGTTGACCTTTGTTTTTTCTTTAATTTACACAAATAAATAATTTTCGACAACACTTCTCCCTTCAGCCATTTGCAAATATGACACCAACACAGTATTGCTGTTCTAAAAAAATAGCGTTAAAAAGGCTGCCAGAAAGGTAACTTTCTACCGAGTACTGCATGTTTATGTTACCACGCGCGGCGGTGACACGAAAACTGATCTCGTATGTTATTAAATTTTTTATAAAGTCGTTATATATCCATACAATTTTTAAACCGTATTGTGGAATAGGTGTAAGTGTTAACATTTGATATAAAATTCTTCCAAAATCACTTTCAAAGAAAAATAAGATATCATAAAATCCGAGGAAGTCACACTACACGTTCCGTGACATTTCGAACTTCTTAATATGTTTCTAATAAATGCTCTTAGGATATTAGGTTGACATAAAACTAGAGGTAAATTACTAAGTATATTGATATTCAGTTAACTTATTTTCTTAAAAATATATGCTATTCTTACTGTTTTTTTTTATTTTGTTTGTTATTTTGACTGTTTTTAATTTAAGTTAATTTGTATTGTATTTTCGTTTGTTTGTGATGTAATTATGGGTCTTTCACCTGAAATAAACGATTTCATAATATCGTTCCCCTGGCTTTGGTTCACTGTGATTTTCATTCCCGTGTGTTTTGATATAAAATGTATTCTTCATGGGCATGTACAATGTTAAATCATGTGTCAAGTAAATGATTATTTACTTTCATGGATTAAGTAAAATTATCGTAATCATAACAGTTGATCAAAGACATACTTATTTCTTTTCCCCTGGTTCTCATTCCATCCCTTTGGACTGGGGTTTCAACTAAAATCAACGCTTGGCACTTCGTTCTATAGATCTTAAAAATAACATTAAGTTGCTAAGAGCGTTCTATGATTCAGTGTATTATTTTGGAACTAATTGTTCCGAAATTCATTGTCATTATGTCATTCCTTGTCATTCCCTTATCGGTTTTTTTTCATTCCCTCGTCGCTTTTAGATTGATGGGCTTATATTGAAATTATATTTAATAATCTGATTTCAAAGAACGACCCTTCAATGCCCGCCATAAGCTAATTGGTTGGCTAATGGTTTCAAGAGCATGGACAAATAAAGTATAGACTAACATTATCAACACAGAATCGCGTTCCTCTGAAATGAAAAGTTTGATCGGGATATCCATAATTGCACAAAGCCGTCTATTAGGAACTACTTTAATTATCAGACAGTTAGACAAGAGGTTGAAGCAACTGTTAAATGGTGGTATCTACTATAGCAGTTGCCTAAACTTACAGGAGAGCGATTTTGTAAAGACATTGTTAGTAAGCGATTTTGCTAAGTATAAAACTTTAATCGTCTTTGTCAAGACTAAGATATATTAATAAGGTATAAAAGTAGAGCGGTATAATTTTAAAATCTGAAAAAAAAAGAAATTAAAAACAGTTTAAGTTCTAAGATGTACATTATCAAAAACCATCCTGTATATGTTAACATTTATAGTATTTTTCAAACTCGATGGGTAGGGCGACAGGTGTTATCTCTATATAATTTTAACCTAAAAACGCCAAATCTCGCAAAATCGTATTGAAACAACAGCTGTCAGCATACCCATATAAAAAAAACTATAGATAGCACCACACACGAGCTGAATTTTCTTTGAATGGCAATTTTAAGAAAAGGACGATTCGGTACGTTTTTCTTATTGCTCCTTGTCAAGTAAAATCAAACTGAAAAGCATACTTACTTTACTCTTTGCTGAAAAGTCATATTAGTCATTGACGTTTTGACAGTATCCTGTTAAATAAATTATGTGAATTATGTTCTTAAGGCATGCGGATTACAAATCAGAGGTCGCTGGTTCAAACCCCGGCCCGTGCAAACGAGTTTTTTTTTCTAATAAATGTGTTGATTTTTTCGTTTTTTTATATAATAAGTAGGTATATTTGTTTTACAAAAAGATTACCTAGGCTATACAAAAATTGGTATGAATAAAATAAAATTATTCGTGTCATTAAAATATGTTTTTTATACACATATTTAAAAGAATAACTTTATTTCTGTATAAGACAGACAAGATTTACTTTTACAATAAAATAGAAAATAAGGAATAAAGATATTATATAGGAACAAAAAAAGAAAACAAAAAGTTGCGATTAGATTGGTCTATAGATGTCTCGCATTTTTTTCTTTGGTGTCTACACGACCACACAGCTACCGATACATTACAGAAGCTGTCGAAATTTCCTTACCCGTTGTAATTGTTCAAAGAGTATTAGACTTTGACGTAGCTAAGCAAACACGCACACATGCGTAACGTATAGGCCTGTAAAGATAGCTCCATTCGTAGTAGACCTCCGATTCCGTTACTAGTTAATAGAGCTACGACTCAACGTTTATTGGATATGTCGATTTTACGTAATTTGGAGCGCTGCGCGATTTGACATAGGTCTTACCTCTTTGAGGCACCACGGCCATCTAACATTACTGGCATAAAGGACGCATTTATGACTTTGACGCATGACAGAAAGAGAAACCGAACTGCGTAAAATGGGCGTTTTCTGTTGAATTCATAAAATCAAAAACGAGAATAAATCCGTTTGTATAAGATAATAAGTTAATATTTAGTTGAATGATGTTTAAGACGAGATGAAAACCTTTACTTTAAAGTGGATTATGCTGGATGAAGATGTGTTTTCTAGTTGCACTGAGGTAAACACTAAACATGTAGATGTAACTTTGGATTTATATTCTATCGAGAAAATTTTAAGCCTTTTTGTTTCGACTAGTATCATACCTCTTATCATATAGTCAAGATACATATATCCGAAAATCACGCCAGTTTGTTTCCGGGGCTAGCCCCTGCCACGCTTCAAAGATCCCGTTATTTTTCGATGCAGGGCCTTAAGTTTTATAGATATCTGTTACCTTGATCAGTCTTTTAACAGTGGCTGGTGCAACTGGCCCTTAAGCGCTAGTAGTCTATGGTATTTAAGACTATTGTGAGTTCGATGTGATAATGATTCAAAGAAGTCGGCAAGTATTTTTTTATTTTTACGTTTTTTTAAGCTTATCGCGAGGTCTAAAGATCACAGAGCCACTATTTTACACTTTTTTTACATACAAACCTGTATTTACCATGATTATGTACATTTTTAAGGGTAATTTAGGAAACTTTGTATTAAAAAACGAAAGTACCTATCAAAAAAATTGCTATTTTTGAAACTTGTTTTGATTTCAATCTGGGTACATATATTTTGGTACACTCTGAGCATACCTAATCGTGGGTGAGACCCTATTCTTAAAATAGGCAAGTCCCGCCATCTAGCGGATAACGCATGGACTACGATGCTTACTTCAGAGTCTTCCACAAAGAGACCCACATTGATTTCGCTTGAAGGCAAGAGATGGCGTAAACGGCGCCTAGAGAGGTATTACTGGATACTAACTGGATAGTCAAACAGTTTTCTAATAGTTATTAATTTTACAAGGGAGCAAAGTTGTTGTTTAACTCCTCGTCCTAATATTGATACCCAAGCAAGCGAAAGTCTCCAGAATTGAACCATGTGCGTAGCGAGTGGTTTTTAAAGTGGAATCTAAAGCGTTGCTATGGTTCCAAGGGTTAGACAAACTTTGCAACAGACTGAAGAATAACCTAAAAAAATAAAGAGCCTTTACGAGTTGGTGTCGTAAAAATATATTTCTCGGATGAAAATAATTAAATAATTTTGCTGTTGATCCTGCTTATTGTGCCTTTGGTCGCCTAGCGGTAAATCGGAGATCGCGGGTTCGAATCTCGACTCGTAGTTACAGTCAAAGAATTTAATTTGTGACCCATTTCGTACCTTGTCACAGTGACAATAGTATGAGGTCTCTAGCGAGTTTCATGTTGTTTGTCACTGAGACAAGGTACGAAATGGTACTGAAATTAAATTCCTTGACCGTACCAATAAGTTTCTTGATTCATATTTACTATACCTATGTTTAATATCATTTGATTTTCCGTTTGCGTGTCGATGAAACAATAGTATTTTATACAATCGTGATATAATAGGGAGCTTTTCAGTCGAGTACCGTGTTTTGGCAACGAAGCTTGCTGAGTTACCTAAGTATGGTTCGAGATTGAAAAGCTTGATTATATCACTATTATATTGTATACAATACTTTTTCTACGTGTCGTCAAAAATAAAAATAAAATGTTACTTTATTACTATAATAAATTAATAAGTAATGAAAATTGGTAAGTATCTAAGTAGACAAAAAGACCCGCCCGCCCGTGGGAGTGCGGTGGCATGTGATTGGTCAATTTTTATTATAGTTGACTACATCATATCGAAAGAAATTTTATAGTTGAGTTGGGAGCCCATACAAGGAAAGTAAGCAATTATGGTTTGGTACACGAAATCTTAATTCAACCATTGCAGTCGACGAGTAGAAAAAAGCATTATGAATCGCAAGCGATCATCTCAATAAAGGTGCCGTCCGAATTCAGACTTCAACATTGCCGCTGCAGTCGGTAATGAGGCGCAACATTGCTGCCGACTGCATTGCTGCTGCAAATATCAAAAATACGGGCAACAACATCCATTTTCACATTTGCAACATTACTTCTTCGCTGCCATAGTTCATACGTCATTTTTATTTTTTATTTTTTCAGAAAACAAACAGCCTTTTACAAATATATCTAAAGTAAAAGAACTAAAAATAGGCCTAAAGTTTCCTACATTACTAAGAAAACTATTACATAGAAATGTAAATTACGCAATTATAAATTACCGGTTTAGTTGTGTACTACATGCAAGTAAGGTAAGAAAACATACAAAACTATGAAAAATATGACTGGAACCAAATTGATCAATTTCTAGAAAACAAAATTTGCCGAACTTTGTTCTTGAACACGGACAAACTATGAACAAAAATATCTATATCGTTAAGAGATTCATTATACAAATAACAAGTGCGCCTAAAGAAAGAGTTTTTAGCATACTGTGTGCCACAGGAGGAAATAGAAAATGTGGGTTTATAACGTGAGTGGAACCGAGAGATTTTGAAGGAAACGGTTAGAATCTATGTGATTTCTAATAATTTTAAATAAAAATAAAACATCTAGATATGCTCTTCTTTTCTCCAACGGAGGGAGACTATGTCTAGCTGCTGACGAAAAATTATCACAGTTATAGCTTCCGGTTCTGTAATCGAGGAACTTACAAAAAAAAATCTGAATCCTTTCAAGTCGTGACTGATGAATGCCAAAATGTGGGCTCCAAACAACACTGCCAAACTCCAAAATATTACGGACAAAAGAGTAATACAAAACTTTTAACGTGAATGTACTTTTGAATGGTTTACTTAAACGCAAAATCATTCCTAATTTTTTATATGCTCTCGCCACAATATTATCTATGTGTTCGACAAAGGAGAGTTTAGCATCCAGAGTAATCCCTAAATCTCGGATCGACGACACCCGTGAGACACTGCTACCAGCTAACTTATAATCGAAAGTTATAGGATTATGTTTACGGGAAAATGTGATAGTGTAGCATTTCTCAGCGTTTAGAATTAAGTGATTTCGCTGACAATAGTCCTCAAATTGTGACAAATCGGATTATAACGCAACACAATAATCATAATTCCTAATAGTCTTATATATTTTTGTGTCGTTGCATAAAGTATGTGGGATGAAGACTGAAAGATAGTATCAATATCATTTACATATAAGACAAATAGAAAAGGCCCCAGGTGAGAGCCCTGGGGAACCCCTGAGGGAACGGGTAGAAACTTCGACCTATAGCCCTTGAGTGCAACCGCCTGACTTCTATTACTAATGTAAGACTTTAACCACCTAAAGAGGTCAACGTATATACCGATCCTGAAAAGCTTCTGAAGTAAAATTGAATGATCTATTTTATCGAAGCATTTAGAGAAATCGCTATACACGAAACATTTTATCGAAACTTATTTGCCGCAGCAACGCAGTCAGCAGCAATGCCTCGCCGCAATACTGCAACAGTAATGTTTGTGCAGTCGGAATCCGAACGTCAACTTAAGGCAAATAAAGTAGATCCCTCTGGTAAAAGGTGATATGGCAGGCTTTCGCTTGCCAATTTTTAGGGTTCCGTAGTCAACTAGGAACCCTTATAGTTTCACCATGTCCGTCTGTCTCTCCGTCCGCGGCTTTTCTCCGTGATCGTTAGTGCTAGAAAGCTGCAGTTTGGCATGGTTACATAAATCATGCTTGGCGACAGAGCGGTAATATAAAAAGTACAAAAATATTTTTTTTGGGAGGTATCTCCCATAAAAATGTTTATTTAAAAAAATAGCTTTATCCCAATGGTAACGTTGGATAGGTCTCCAACAACCATTTATTGAAAATGTGAAAGAAGAAAAGATGTGCCCTCTAACTTTTAAGCCATGGGCCCAAAAATATGAAAAATCTCGTAAAACAAAACTTTAATAAATACTTCCAATGTAAACTAGAGAATATGACCAGCCGTTTTAAAGTTATTACAAAAAATCTTCTTAAGGGATCCACTGATTACCAGTTCGCGGTACGATATCGGCCGGTCAGTTATTCGCAATTTTTAATTTTCGTTACATGCACCTCGCCAGTAGTCGGAGACGAACTAAACGCAATTAAGTGCCGGCACTTCATTGAGGTGCGAAAACATTTTGATAGAGATGCCGATTCTAGTACTATAATACCTCAATGGTTTACCCGTTTAAGAGCTACGGCGCCATAGCGGTCAAACTATGGAAGGTGAAGATAAGGAAAGAAATCTCCATGTACCAAAAAGTGTCATCAAAAAACCCTAAATAAGTGGCGCTACAATCCCTAGAATACTTGAACAAAAAAATCAAATCATAGACAGCGCACTTCACTCCGTCAATAACGCCTAGGTTCTTAGATACTCTAGCGCTACTCTGGAGAGATTTGGAACTATTATTTATAGCTGACAGCTGGACACTTTTGCAACAGTTCTACCATAAGAGATGTCACTCCTCTTAATTCCACACTCCATAGGTCAAACTTGTAACACCCCTCTTTTTGTGTCGGCAGTAAAAAAATCGGGGGTGCTGTTTCGCAGTTGGGCAGAACTATTTAAATGTAACATCTCTGATGAAAATAAGTGATAGAATGTGATATTATTTGTTCAAGCACGGTGCAGTCAAAACTTCAGGTCTCCTAAATAGAAAAAGAGCAATTATTTTGTGTTACATAGACGCTCGACCGCTAGCGCTAATTAAAATAACTAATGAATATTTATGAAATACGTCCGAAGAAAAATACATCACCTGCCTACAAAAAGGTACGTTGGTCAAAACCTTTACGACCCTTACTTAAGATTCTAATTTAACTTTAATTCGCACCCATTAACAAAAAAGTTTGTTACATTTTTACAGCTCGTCGATAACTGCGAGGGGCTATCCTTAATGATCGCTAACAAAATGTCAATAAACCTGATGTTTGGGCATTTTTTCCCCTTCCTAATTTGTGAACCCTAAAGTAGCAGCCCTAGTTACAAACCATTTTAACCAGACCCTTGTTGTACTGTAGTGTAAACGAGCTTTTGAACGGAGTGAGAGGTCTATGTATATTGGGTGTTGAATAACCCTGCATTGAGCAGGGTACAGGGTTGGGACACGCATTTCTCTGTCACTTTCTGTCTGTGATTGAGAGAAAGAGAGCGATGTAGAGCCGTTCATCCTTTTTAGCGTTTCGTTTTGCGCAATTATCGGTTTGGATTTTGTTTTCGTTTTAGTTTTAATTAAGAAAGATGTTAATAATAATAGTTTTTAGCACTAAATAAGTAAAAACTTTAGATAAGCACAGATGAAAAACAATTGGAATTAAGCTCTTTCACTTTTAAGAAAAGAATACAATTGATTTATTTAATAATCGAATTAATATATTACAGTATAAAATTAAAACAGACTACAATTTCGATACGACATTGCTTTTTACACACATCATTGTATTTATATTTTTTCTTACTAAACAACTAAACAGACAACTATTGGTTATTAGTTACCTACTACACTGACTGAGTGGTGAGTCATTATTGTTGTTATATATTTGTATGGACAAAGAAGCATTAAAAAAAACTAAGACTATTTCAAAGTAACGAAATAATTCAATCAATAGCTTCTTCCGTGGAACGGAACGCGCCATACAAGTCTGCCGGCCGGGCTAAAACCCTCGCCGGGGTTCGCCAGTTCACTGCGCGCCGCCGTCGTGCCCTCACGCCGCACCGCGACCCTTACACAAAACCACAAAAATACAACCAACAACAAAATACCAGTGTTAACAGTGCTACAAATGTGGACACTCTAGTGTAAGTGAGATTTGGATACAAAGCGTGGCGCTCGAACCCCCACGCGTGGATAATGGCATGAAACAATATTTCATACACCGATAAATCTGTAACATCGTCCTTTAATCGGTAATGTGTAAGATAGTGTAATATTTAATGTTTTCATGGGTTTTACCGCACTGAGCACCACCATGGAATATGCTAATAAGAGGTTTCTTTTAACCCGTACACAAAAACTCTGCACTAGACACTGCAGTGCGATTTGTGTTGCAAATTTGGTCGTTGGTTGGTTTCCGGGGGTTGTTATGATCGTTTTGTTCCGAACGGTTGCTAATGCTGCAGTTACTTTGATAGAACCCATAATCACAATACCTATAGACATCCATAAATCTAAAGTTAAGCTTTTGAAGCTTTTAAAAAAACAACACCTTAAATACTGCTTTCATTTGTCTCACATTAAATGTCATTTCTATTTCGATTTTCGAATTTGTACTCGAGTAATTGTATTAGCGCTGTTCATAACAGACCGAAGGGGCTAGGCACCAATTTCCTTTGTGAAGATGAGTCTGTTTGCTCTAATTTCCTGCTCTATTCCTGATATTAACCTGCCTTTGCATTGCTGGTTTATCATCGGCAATTTGTCTATTCTTGTTTGATTTGTGTTCTGTTGAAGAAAAAATGTTGAACGACTTCCCTTATTCAGTTTATTGTAAGATTTCATTTCACTTTCATTTAATCTATCATCAATTTCATTGCAACATAAAATTAATGAATAGTGCAGTATTTTTTAATTCCTTACGCACATTTCTTATGATTGTTTATTTTATTAATGTTCTTTCTTCTAATTTGTCTTACTTGAAAAAAAAACATGAAATCGAACATTTGCAAAACTATAGATATCTCCCTAAATATTTTATTTACGATTTGCTTGAGAATACATTGTCCCCAGTTCCGAAATAATGGAGGATATGCCAAAAACTTGGACAATAAAAGGCTTAATAAAACAATCTTGTAAGAAAAACCAATACGCCGAGAATAAAGGCATGTGAACTCAACAAAATAGAACAAGAGTCGAACAAAACTATCTCGTCCACGACTTATTTCTTGCGCGGAAGCTATCCACATTTCGACCGGTTTTGTTTCTCACTAGTTTAAAAAGATGTATCTATCATTATATTCTCATGAACATAGGACCTTTTAGAATGCTTTGACCGGTTCTGTGCTTAGTGTAGCGTTCGTTGGCTCTGGAGGAATTAAAACTATTTGAATCTCTTTTGAATATTACATTGGGTTGATTGATAAGATCTTGACTGCACCTTGGTCTAAGTACAATATTATCTGGATGCTTTAGGACCAGTTTGAACATTTGTATTCATCTTGATTAATTGTTGTATTTTACCTTCTATCTTGGGGATTACTACAGCGCAAAATGCTATGTCTGTCGATTCATGTTTAAGGCCATTGTTCTATGTCGCAGTCACAGTCTCATTATTTTAGCATAAAAGCTTAGAAACCTTAATGATGTTGGGTTAAGTCTAGGATTTTACTATAAGTAGTCTTACCCGATCTTGGAATTTACCTGAAGACAATACAACTACGAAGTGCTTTGTTCAACTATCGAATGAACAACCGACTAAAATATCCGTTTGCTTTCCAATTTATCTCTTGTTTGTTACTTATGTATAATTTTAATTGGTTTTTAAACTAAAAACATAAGAATCAGCGTCAGATAAACTAACAAAGTAATGAAATCAGTAACATAAGCAAAACGTTACGTGACTACTTTTCTATTACGTGCATATTCTTCATTAATTTAAACCTTATCATAACTGCATCACAGATTTCCCCTCCTAATGTAGGTAAAAGCTGTATGACTATTTCATTATTACAAGTCTCCAATTACTCTAATTTATCCTTCCATCTCAGTTATTATACTTCATCCTTATGCGTTCAAATCTCACCGCAATTTAGGGTAATGAGCTCGAAGAATTTCTCTTTCGTAAAATTATGTACATCTTTGTATTCTTTTTAGTTTTTTGCCAGCACCTGCTCATTTTATCCGTTGCCTGTTTCATAATGGGATTAGTTGAAATGTACGCCATGATTGTTCATTTAATATTTTGTTATGTTATAAATAATACCTAATTGTTGATACTTCCTTCATTTTTCATTCTGTCTGATCCACAGCGGAATTTCGGAAAAGTTTGTCGCAATTCGATCTTAATCAAACTTAAGGGAATAATATAATTTCAATCGCCTTTATTTGGTATACACACTATATTTATCAGTAGGCATAACATAAGTTATGGCAAGGGCAAGGGTAAACAAGCCCATTATCATCTTCAGAATAATGAATTTTACATTTGATCTATCACCCCATCAGATCGTCATTTAAGCTCACAAAATTCAATTCCAAAGCCAATGAATCCATTTTAAAAGATCATTCCCCAGGCACCCTAAACAGGTGTGTAGTCAAGCGCAAAAGTGCCCACGCGTAGTTTGTGACAGACAACTGACAGCTAATAGTTTCACAAACAAATCGTATGTGTTACTCAATAACCACCCTTCACCCTTTATAATAAGGGTTGTTAGAGCGGCAAAGATATTGCCGGTGCCATTTAATGGGGGCACGTGTCAAGCAAAGACGTAAAAGTAAAGCTGGAACAAACGGAGCGTGTAAACTTGTCACATTCGTTGATTTGTGACGTTTGCGTGTGACGTATTGGGAGTCCCCTTGATAATAAGTCGGAATATTGAAACAATTATCTTTATTCGTAACATTTTTGAGAGACAGTGTCATGAAAACAATCTTTTTATTTGGAAAATTAAAACATTCCAATGTACAGAATTTATTTTGTTTACAATATTAAAGCAATATTGAAAAATTGTGATAGATTTTTTTGAAAACAATATATATTCAAAACTGATAAACAAATAAGTACCTTATACATTTCACAAAAAAAATAGTTGGCATGGTGTTATTATGTGCTGCAAAACAAATTGAAAGTAAGAAAAAACTCTAATTAGGTATACTAGAACTCCTAAAACGTACAAGCAATTAAAATACCAGCCGAGCCGGGGAAATACTTAGGTCATTCTTTATATCCATTATTACTTTATTCACGCGGAAGTTGTAATGCATACATGTCTTGTTTTAATTTGATTAATATTCTTTGATCTGCTGATCAATACGAAACGTCGAAGACTCGTAAATTTTTAAATAGATAAGTTAGTAACTTTGGAACCAAGCTATAAAAGAGCAGAGGTCAAACGGAGCATAAAATTTACTCAACTAAACGAAATATAGATAACAAATACGTTCTTCAAACAACAAATCCCAATATAATTGCATGTGAAGCACAACCCGACCGCAGGAGAAAATATTAAAAACGGTTTACTATCAATAACAATAAACCAGCCGATGTCCATTTTGAAAAGGCCCCGGCTAAGCAAATACAAACAGAACTAAACAACCATATATAGCGGTCGCATTTACAATGGGTGTGCTAACAATAGCTTCTGGGGAAAGGGTTAGTATTGATATTATATTTACTTTTGCAAATACAAGTTTAATCCTAGTTTACGGTATTGGCAACTAATATGTGGAATATCTGGTTTTCAGTCAAACGATTCAAGATTGCAATATGGAGATGAAATTCCTTTGGATGGACTATATACTACCAGAAATGGTAAATTTCGGATTCAGACAGCACTAGCGTTTACTGCTGCAGTATTCTGGCTCAAGTTTGCTGCAGCCAATGTCAAAATGTCAACCCCTCTGGTGTTGCAGGTGTCCATGGACGGCGGTAATCGCTTACCATCAGGTGATCCGTCTGCTCGTTTGCCTCCTCTACCATAAAAAAAAAAAAAAAAAAAAAATAAAAAAAAAAAAAAAAAAGACGGGAGGAGCCCAAGCGATATCTTACCGTTCAAATCGTTCTGCCATTTTTTGCTGGGGGAAACATGCACACAGTCGTACTTCTCACTCACTAGAAAATCCAATTTGTAATGACGACACAAATACATAGAAAATGACACACGTCAAAGACAAATCTTCTACACCTCGATCTCTCTTTTTGTGTACGGACGAGTCACAAACACGCACCGCGCTATGACCAGTTAGGCATGTGCTTTAGCAAAGAGGAATAATGCGAATGCTGACTCCCTTCCCGCTGTTGCTCGAAAGCCTTAGAACTAAGTAATTCAAATAATACTTAGTCAAACCCAAGATATTCGAGTCATTTTGGACCATATTTGGGTGGGTTTATGGTACAAGTAAATTATATTAAAATGAGAATACTATCTACAAAAATTACAAACGCTGGTCGCGCGCTGCGTCCACTGATCAACATCCATATGACGTCATCAGCACGCATCAGAAAACGTGTCACATGGAGCGATGGAGTCTGCATCGCTTCTAGTCCGATGCGTCCAATATCACAGAGTATAAAATAGTATTACCACAGAATAAGTAATATTATTATCAAACTGAACTATCCACTCCACCCCGCGTTGAATGGAATTACCGTACTCCGCGGCAGGCAGTAGATTGACAGTCTATAGACAGAATCCCAGTTGAGTTAGCAACGCTATATAGGGAAAGTTAAAAATGCAGATGTATTGTGCCATGTATGGGTGCTTGTAAATTTAAACAAAATTAACTGCTTGTACCTCCTTGTCACGATTACGCTAAGGTATTTTGTACTGAATGACTTAAAGCTAACACACTTGATATGTAGACATACAGAGGTAACGTGCGCACATAGATACGACTCAAACGATTTCCATTGGTACCCAGTGTTTTCACTGTGACGTCACGATACATATCTCCCAAAGTCATGACATGTTCCTTTTTCCACTTATACTCTGGTCGCTGCCGCCGCGACTCGATTTCGTGACGTACTGTACTAATTCCACTGCCGAATAAGGTAGGTAATCGATGCGTACGGTACGGATCAGTACCCCTAGTGTAACTTTGATCGACATCATAACGTGACGAACGCGTTTGCGTTAAATGTCATTTTGTATGAGATTTTTGACTTTCCAAAACGTCCCGCTTGGCGCGCTGTTCAAAAACCCATACAAAATGAGACTAAACGCAAACGCGTACGTCACGTTTCAAAATCGAATTTAGTTACACTAGGGGTACAGTGCTCGCAGTTATATGAGTTTCTCTTCGGTACACGGAATCTGTCTGATGTCGAACTGAGAACGTTTGCATTTAACGCCGATGCACACATCACAGCTCCGGCTCCCTTCGCATTACATTGCGTTGCTTAGTTACTTGTAACTAATGTAACATACATACGATGTACAATCGGCATCAAAAGTAGCGTATCAGACTAAATGTCAAAAGTATCTACTTATCGTTCTCTGATAGCTTAATAAAAAGAGATATGTATGTATACAACAGTTAGACTGTGACAGTAGACAGTGTAGAAGTATATCGAGGCCTACCGCGAAACCCGAATATCAAAATTTCGTTATCTGGCCTCTTTATCACTCGAATATGTAAGAGTGATAGAGAGGCAGATACCAAAATTTCCTGAAAGTTAGAAAAGTGTTCCAGAGTTGCAGATCTGCATATGCTTTTGACGCATAGTTCTAATACGCTACTGTTGATGCTAACTGTACAGATTCCAATCCAATCCAATCACATTAAACTAATTCTACGGATTCCACTCACGTGTTCCGTAGAATTAGTTTAATGTTAGTATGTCTCACGACAGTTTAAATTCCAATCCAATCACGTCACCTTTTGCATACATTTTTAACCTTTTAACCGCCGTAGTCTGATATATAAGACATACAATATCAAGCTCATTTCTCCGCAGTCTGATAAATAAGACAAAACTTCGTGTAACTTCGTACCGGCGGCGACACGAGCACGCTCGATAATAAATTCTATGTGTTTAAAAGGTTAAATTTCGATTTGCGCTTCCTATAATTATTGTCTCTTCGTTAGGTCAGAAGACGTGCACGCATCCGATGTGCTCTAGCCTTTAATCCCACACTGACCTAGTATCACATAAGTCCTGGAAGGTATTTCGGAGAATCATAAAATGCAGGCTGGTGGACAAACAGCTCTAAGGCTTGTACCGCTAGAATATTCACCGAGACACGGAGGTTTACTTGCACACAGTCTCAGTTTTCTCTAAGGTAAGGTTTGCGAAATTCCTTAATATGATACTGGGCAGATATTTGAACAAGAGAAGTTTCATGTTACCTGCCTGGATAATGGAAATAATAACATATAACTATAGTGTTCCATGACGGAGTGGGCGATGACGCGTATAAATTAGTAAAAATCTAGTAATAAAGATGGTCAACATTTTTCCCCGTGAATTTCCAGATCGGCTATGGAATTTACTCCCTGCAGGGACTATTTATTATTTTTTAAACTTTATTGCACAATAAAAATAAGTGCAAATGGCGGACTTAATGCCTTAAGGCATTTTCTACCAGTCAACCATAGGGCTAAACAGAAATTCTCGAATGTGGGTGCAGTGAGATAAATAATTCAGAAAACATTACACTACTTAGGACTAAAAGTAAAAGTAAGTGTAAGAAGTAGTTTATTCTTTAATCACCGACACAAAGGATAAAAGTTATAAGAATAAAAAAAAACATATAAAGGAGGAAGTGCTACGAAAAGGCCTACACTTTAGAAAGATAGCAACTTGGAGCGCTGATCGTCCGATAAGACCATCACTACAGTATGGAGTTCTTCAAAAAAGGAACGATTCTGCAGCACGAGAGTTACAATGTGTCCAAAGGCTGCGGTGACAACTTACCATCGAGTGGGATGTAAGCTTGTTTGCCTTAGACGTCATATAAAAGAGTCACCAGCATTCTTCAAGCGATACGAACGATGCGATACCCAAAACCCGAGACAATTTAGAAAAGTTAATTTCCTAGTTTGGTCAATACCCAAGTGGGGATTGAATGGGTAATGAGCCTCACAGGCTATTTATAAATTCGAAGGCATTTCCCCAACATTGCACCAGTTAGTCGTTGCCACTAATCAGACGGGTTTCGGAGGTCCATACTTAAAGTTTTTGGAATAAAAATCAAATTAATCGACAAACGTTTTTTTTATTATTTCTAATTATTATCTAAATATTCATGTACAGCCACAAGGTAATGTCTAAATGGTTTTTCATGGAGGACATAAATTAATAAATTAAGATCAAAATTTTCCTACACATTAAGATTCATACAGAAATATTTACTTGTGTCATAAAAACCGCACAACTTCAATATTAATCAAGAGAGTTAATACACACATCTATTATATTAAATTGTTTTTAAATTAACACATTAAACATTACTGCATAATCAGATTGCCCTACCCGTATGGTCGATTTTAATTTCAAATTATTCAATCGTTAATTAATAGCGGGGTTCTGTAATATTTATAGCAGCAGATGTATGCTTATTTTTATTAGTGAGTCTCACATCATGATTGACACAATACAGGCTATGAAATAAGTTTAATTATAACCTATTTTTAGTGTTCGTTATACGCAGAAGGGACGCTGGTTGCACGCAAGCAATTTGGAAATAAGTTTGGAAATGCTCATTTCGGGGAAATTGGACGTAAGATCGATCACCCTGAGACGTCCAACTAAGTATACACCTAGAACATGTTTTCCTAAAATATTATTTGCATGAAAACGCTTAGGTGTTACACTAGGTACATGAGTATGTTTAAGTATGCAAAAAAATAGGTTTATCGTCGAGCAAGCCGTACATTGTTGCCACGGATGAAGTATGTATAAAAAGTTTGCTTAGTGTTAGTTTTCAAAATGATTTATACATAAACATCAAACATTTATTCAACAAATAGGCAACAGGTGCACTTTTACATGTAAATTTTTTAAAAGCAATAAAAATAACCAAAAATAACAAATTACAATTCCATATATAGAATCAATGAAAATATTAGATACTTTATCATAGATGTATACAGTCTTTAAATGTTGAATTTCACAAAAATAACTATGATAAAAAATAGAAACAACAAATACTATAATTCTTTAGAGATGTAATAATCTCTAAGTGTCAGAGATGAAATATTATAAAAAAAAAAAAAACGATTTTTATCCTATCAAATTAGCCTTGGAAACATCTCTTAGAAGGGCCTTAAAGACTTGAATTCCTATATAAACAATTAAAAGACAAGATATTAAATCAGATAAGATTTTTATATTGTCAGATTAACAGACAAGAACCGAATAAGTGTATCACGTTAATGCCACTCAAAAGTAAAGTTACATAGGTATAATATAGTGTATATATATATATGTAGCTCGTTTAAGCTTAAACAGAGCGGAGTCCACATTAAAATGCATGTTTATTCTCTTCACAATAAAGTAATTTTTTCAATAATTTTATATACCTTGCCCAAGTAGGCAAGCTAAGCTAAGTAGCTTAAGTTGCTCCTGCTTATTACCGACGCATCATAAATTAGGTCTGCAATCCAAAATCTAGCAATACCTTTCCCACTTGTCGTGAAGGCTTAGTTCAGGTTATAAATTAAGTGCTAAGTGTCGAGGTCATTTAGGGCATTCAGGCTACCGTACAAAGATAGTATAATGAGCCGACAGTCTTTTGTCGCTTATCGTCAGACAAATATTATTTGTACATGCGATCGTTATGCTCAAATTAATGGATGTTCCAAGGCCGTGACATTTTTAACAATTGCCGCGTGGAATATGGGATATTCACAAAGGGTTGTAATATTTCAATCTAAAGACCTATTATTTTTACGGTTCCGTCGTCAGCAAGGAACCCTTAACTAGGTCATGTTGTTTGCAGAATTTGGAATGGATATGAACATTAAAACACCGACATAGTAGCCGAAATTTTAAATTAGTGATTCTAAAAACTGTAGACTTCGCAAACCCCAATGATCGACCATTTTTTTTAAACTTCAGAAACAAAATCGTCAAAAAACCGTATAACTATCATACGTGCTCACAAAATTTCACGCAAATTATCGCTCAGAAATGCGACCTGCAGAGCTAAGATGGTCGGCTTTATCATTTGTCACCATGGCTGTCACGTTCTAACAAGTATGTATGACGCGAAAGTGACGTGACGTGAAGTGACGTGTATAGTGACAAGTTATAAAAATGGAACCATGCTGCCACCGCTGCAGAGGAGAACTCCTTGACAGCTGGATACGACATCATATTTGCCCAAGATAGGCTTGATCACAAACATAATATACCTGACACAGATTTCACAAACGAATAAATAAAAATATGTCAAATGTCAAAAATAATAATAAATCCAATGGACAGACGGTACAGGACAAGTTAATTGCAAGCATATTTGCCCTATTTTAATTCATCCGAAACGTGACAGCCGAGACAACGTATCCATCACTCCATTAGGACGGGCAGTGCCGAATTTTAGAAATAGAATGTTTTGTTGGTAGCGGCGCCATTTTACGAGTACTTGTAGAATTATTGTTGCGTGATTTTAGAAATAAAATGTTTTGTTGGTAGCGGCGCCATTTTACGAGTACTTGTAGAATTATTGTTGCGTGATTTTAGAAATAAAATGTTTTGTTGGTAGCGGCGCCATTTTACGAGTACTTGTAGAATTAAAGTTGCGTGATTTTAGAAATAAAATGTTTGAAAATTTTAACGGGAATGGGTGTCGATATAAAAACTTTATGTAGGCACCTAAAAATTTAAATTGGCTCTGTTATTGTAATAATTTATTTTTTAATTGTAAACCTAAACCATTTCACTATTACTCATTTATTTTTATATCAGTGCCCCTAGTGTAAATTTAGTCGATAGCGAAACGTGACGTACGCGTTTGCGTTAAGTCTCATTTTGTATGGGTTTTTGAACAGCGCGCCAAGCGGGACGTTTTGGAAAGTCAAAAATCTCATACAAAATGACACTTAACGTAAACGCGTACGTAACGTTTCGCTGTCGAAAATATTTACAATAGGGGTACCGTTTGTTCCTAATTATAAAGCAATAAAAAAACCATGGGTTCCGCTTTTAGGGTTCCATACTAAGACTCCGCTGTCCGTCCGTCTGTCCTTCTGTCACCAGGCTGTAGGTATCTCATAAACCGTGATAGCTAGACAGTTGTTTCTATTTCTGTTGCCGCTATAACAACGAATATTAAAAAGTACGGAACCCTCGGTAGGCAAGTCCGACTCGCACTTGTCCGGTTTTTTTACTATATTTACGCCAACGGACTCCTAAAAAGCTGTAAGTCCATGGGAATCTCAAACACACATACTCTTTACATACAGTATAGTATACCAGACAATTCAATTCATTGACAATGCAACGGGAGCAAAAAAAACACAAGTATACAAGTAACATCTGCTTAATTTAACACCCAACAAAAGGAACGAAACATGAACCTCTTTGGCATTCCGCAGTCGGGTAACGAATGTTCTTCGAACGGTAATAAACAACAAAAGATACTGTTGAGATTTATTATTTTACTTTATAATTAGAGCTTTGTTGGTCTAAAATATATGCTATATAGTTGTTTGATTAACATAAAATAAGGCAGGAATTTTAAAAAGACACAATCTTAAAAAGTACACCCAAATCGTTAAAATATACTTAATATATTATTTTTTACATTTGCATTAATTATTAAATAGTTAGTTTAATAAAATGCTCTTTTATATATGTATTTAAAAGTATAAACAGATATTCAATACATAATAATAAAATCTAACTTATATGACTACTTATGAACACAAACTTTGTATTAAATATTTAAAATTATTTTCGTAGCATTTTTTAATTTTACTGGACACACATTACCACTACAATCTATTAATAAATTTAGTTACTTTTTATTTAATAATAAAAGCACCGTAATTTAAATGACGAGCTTTCGCGTAAAATTTTCATACTTATTTCTACTCCCTATTCCACCCCTCAGGTTTTCTTTCGAATTATTTATTACTTTTTGCACCTTTTGTGCCCTTCCGAAAACTTTTTTCCAAGCTTTTAAATGTTTGGTTTTGGCAGAAAGTAAGTACTTAGGTAGGTAAAACAATGTGCTTGTACATAATAGAAACTCTTATGTAGACTAAAACCAAATTATAAACTGAAATATATATCAAACACTAAAGAAAAAGTGGCCAAGTCCACCGGTGGCTGGTATATAGTTAGTAGAGTAAGTAATTAAAAAAAAATATATATATATTTTATAAAACAATTTTATACGAAATACATATAAAGTGAACAAGGCCTCCAGTGAACAGTACCCCTAGTGTAAATAAATTCGATTTCGAAACGTGACGTACGCGTTTGCGTTTAGTCTCATTTTGTATTGGATTTAGAAAGAGCGCGCCAAGCGGGACGTTTTGGAAACTCAAAATCCTATACAAAATGAGACTTAACGCAAACGCGTTCGTCACGTTATGATGTCGATCAAATTTACACTAGGGGTACAGAACTAGGAACAGTGCCTTCTGCATTCACAGTAAATAAACTTCATAACATAACCATTAGGCCACTAGGAATATTTCTTTACCGGTCGTAATTTCTTGAGTATGTATTTAATTACACAGTAGTAGTATTTCTACCTAATTAAATTTAATAAAACGAATAGTTATGTTCCTTAGGCATACATGTGTCTATATTTCTTTAATTCCAAATCTCAATAATAGTAAACTCCTTATCAAATGCGAATGAATATAACCTTCACAAAAACCTCAAACGTATAAAGATCAGACGGCCCCGAATAATGTCCACTCGCTCGTTTTGACAAGGCATCAATGAGCGAAGCCGGCATGAAACCCGGCTTGAAGTGGCATGAAATACCCGTTCTTTTGTGCCGCTTACCTGCCCATTTGGAGGGTTTTTTCTGGGTATTGGGCCAGTGATTTCAAATCTAATTATGACGTAAAGGTGTTTCGGTATTTTGATGTTTATCCCGGGCGCACCTGAGTTTTTTTGGAGCGTTCTTTGTTGATTTTAAAGGGCTTTTATTAGTATATTGCATCCGTTGTTTTTTTATAGGAAATGTGGTTTATTGAATGGTTTGAACTGTATTATGTCTTCATTAGTGAACTTTTGAAATTACTAGGGGATGCTTCAATTGGACGTAGACTTTATATTTAAACAGATGATATCTTAATTAGATCCATTATAATATATACTCGTAATATTGGAGCGTCAAACAAATACCTATGTATTTGTAGCTACTTATTAGGTATTTTTATATTATATAGTATATTGTTGTCTGAGTATTCACAAAAATGCCTTCTTGAGCTTACTGTGAGGCTTACTCAATTTTCTCAAGAGCCAATCTCTCGAACTGATCACTTTGTATAATTACAAAAAAGCAAAGCAAATTCTTAGAATTACTTTTAGATTGTATTCTTAAGAAGACGTAACGAGCACGTCTTTTTAAGAACAAACTAAGCTAAGCTAACTAACCTCCAATCAGCATTTAAGCAAAGGTGACTGCAGTTACAAAACGAAATCATATTACTTATTAGTAGAATCACGTTAAAAAAATCATACACCAGGCAGAATGGCTCAGACACTCAAATCGCGCGACATTTCCAAACTAACGACTCCAGTCCGATAACTCATAGTTACACAACTTTTTCGATAAATTCTCACTCCATTACACTCAAAACAAGCGAGAACTGACCTTAACATTATATAAATAAAGGCTATGAGAACTGCACGGTATAGGTTATACCCTTAGTCACGCGAACAGATTATTGGAAAAATAAAAATAGCTATATTAGCCGGGGAATCGGGGTCGAAGATGTGGTTATGGTGTATTCAACCATGTAAATTGGAGGTAGCCAGGGAATTTGGACTTTGTGACATTGAAATAGGCAATCGGTCGTTACGGGTGACCTTTCAAACATGGATTTGACTTTTCTTAATCGATTTTGTGGAGTGATGAGAATCTTTGATTTGAGAAGTCACTCAAACTCCCCCGGCGCATCTGTATTTTCGCGAAAAATTCAAAAATTACTGAACGAATTATCATGCAGTTTTTATCTACCAATAGAGAGATTCTTGAGAAAAGTTCAGGTGTATAATTTGTTAAGTGAATATTACTTAACGCGCGATCAACGAATAAAATAAGTCACACTAATTAGTAAGAACATACACCCTGACTGTACTAGTGGGTGGTGCTACCTATTGGCTGTTATAAATGTTATATAACATCGTGTGACAGGGACAACACAATAAAACACTATCAATACTATCATGATATCCCATATCGTATCTAGACCTGATATTTGACATATCTTAAAGTTCGAATCGGGCCGTAAGTGACCATTTGCCATTACCTGTAAGCGTTCAGGATTAAAAGCTGAAAAATTGAAAGCACTTCGGTCGACTAAGAGTTGGGTTATCGAGCGATCTGTTTTAGGGTTCTTATTTATAGAGGCCACTTCGCTGATAGGGCACGCTACCTGTAATGACCAATTTAATACCTTGGTATTTTCTGCTGTCGCTTAACCCCTAGTGCGGCAAGATACCTCGAAATGGATGCTCGCTCTCCGACAACCACGCATGCGGCGGCCGCCATTTTTAATACTGAAAACCTGCCGCCCCGAGGCTGCGCCCGGGAACAAAAAAATTGAAATATCGCTTTGTCACCCGAAGAGTTAACTCGAGGCGTAACATATACGGTTGAATAAAACCAATTTTCACATCACCTATTCGGAAAAGTGCTTTTTCCTCCTTGCTAGGAGGGATCAAAGTGGCACTTTTTTTGCTCTAGGACACAATTTTTTAGTATTTTGCATACTATTTGTTTAGCTTAAATATTTTTTCAAATCATAATTTCTTCGTAGGCACCAACAAATTTACAAACCAATCTTTAGTTTGATTTTATTTATTATTTTAGGTGGTTGCTGCTGTCTTAGAAACAATATAGTTATTATGCAACGATTCATAATTACGTCTTAAATTCTCGGGCATGTCTTAAGAAATCTCAAATTCGTTTCATTTTTTTAACTTCGGTCCTTGAATTTTAAAAACCCTTATTATGTACCTATTGCATATCATACTATTATAATAAGCAAATATTTCCATAATCAAAAGCATATTCCAACCGAACCAAATAGCAAGTTTAATATGCCAAATTGAATATCAGAGTATGTACTATAAAGTTAATCTAGTTTAAAGTGATGGATGGGCGATCCCAAGACACTAATTAATACGCAATATTTAGCTGAGATGAACATTACATTAATATTAAACCAATATTCAGAATACATTATGAGTAGGTCTCTTTTCCCAGTAGACAAAATTTAGTCAAGACATCAATCGTTTCATTTACATATTTATTCCAAAACTTTTTTATTTCTTGGTATTTCTTTAAAATAATATATCTGGACTTAAACCTGAATTATAAAACTGAGACAGTATTTTATATCATCAATGTTTCCAGGTAAGAAGAATATTACATAACTTGTCAGTTTCAAATTAAATTACATTAACTTTCTCGTTTGAAGCAACTGTTCCGAACTTAATTTAAGCATAATCAAATCATTATCTGAGGCCTTCCTTATTAAAATGAATCAAACTCCAGAAAACAATATAATTTAAACTTTAATCGAAACCGTTCAAACAACGCCCGAAACCATTACGTTCCTTTACAAACAAAACATTTGTAATAATACTAAATTAATTCTGTCCACAGTCCTAACAAAAGTGATATAAAAGCGGTAAAGTTTTAGTGTTCAACTAAAAGTGTTACCAGTTTTCAAAAGTGTTCGATTTTCAAAGTGACCGTTGTCTCGCTAGTGATGTGACCGGCGATGACAGTTGCGTATCCAAGATGGCGGGTCGGCACAAGCCCACAGTCAGGCATTTCCACAACCAGCCGGAGCTGCAGCGGGGCGGCAGTCTGGGCCTGATGCTGAGGTGGATCCTGCTGGTGTGCCTGGCGAGCTGCGGGCCTTTGGGGAACACCGTCAAACAAGATGGTAAGTGTTTTTTCTTGCTCCTGAGTGTTACTGAAGGTAGATATCAAAACCCCGTCTAATTGCCAAGACATGTAGCATAACCTGGATGCGATATATCGATGGCGTGTTAAAAACCGCCTTTCCTTTAATGTGGCAAAGAATACGATCGAACTACCTCGACGATTGCGAGCCTCTATTCCGCACTCATTCTATAAGGACCTGGGGGTGCTCTTTGATCCTGGCCTTACATTTTATGATCATATATTCGTTCCGGTTGCAGAAGAGACTACGTTTGTATAAAAAGGCGGTTTCAGGACGGCTGTGGCCTATAGGGACCGTGCGCGTTGGAGGGCCTGCCATCTTGTGGTCTGAATCGGAACCATAAACAGACACATTTTCACGTCAAGTGTTTTCTTGTGCATAGTAGGTTCTGCCATCTTGTGGGCTACATCGGAACAAAAAACATCACATTTACGCCTCGCGCCAAAAATCTGACGGCTCCTGTGCTGCCTCCTATAGTTCATGCACGCTCCCTATCCTCCTGAAACCTTTGCTAAAATGTCAACGCTTAAGTATTTTCTTCTTTAAAATGTATAGCATAAAGTATTCATCTCTAGTAATGCCGCTGCACGCAGAAGCCGAATGAGAGACTTTTATGTCAATATCAGTTCTAAGCCGTTTTAGCAACGTTCAAATTTGTACAGCACCCATATATATTCTTTTGTTTAAACTGAAGCGTTGTAAAGCTTTACTTTTAATGCCGTTTTTAAAAAGCTTTAAAATCAGGTCACGATATTGTAGGGCAAGATATTTTATCCATCCGAAAGCGAGTGGGCATAAAGATCATCCCTGGGGAACGTCTGACAGAAGTGGATTTATGATGTTATGCTTCTTAATAAATAATTTTATTCCAATCATTTCGACCGCCGGGCAATTTGGTCTAAAATGTACTTTTACATTTAACAGTCACTTTGATTTTTAATGAGACTCTTCTAGAAATTTTGTTGGCAATGTTTTTTCGGATCAAAGAGTTTAGTCTCAGACTTTTATTGGGTCGGCTTAAAATGTAAGCTTTTTAGGCTTATCTGGTCTCAAATCTAATAAAGTTGATAAATTCCCACGTGGATAGAAAGGCAATTGAATATTAATCTTGTGGCTTTGGCGCTTAAATTACATGAATTAAAAGAGATAAATTACTTTTAGTAATATTTATTTATCTCTTATATTGTCATTTTTGAGTTATGTCGATACATAATTATGCTGATTTAAAGTAGACGATCACTACTATCGTTGTGTTGTGATATAGTTTTCATATACAGGCTGTTTATTTAGTCACCTGCAATAATTTGTGGGGTGAATATATAGGTCATATTGAGCAACTTTTACTATGGAATCAACCCCGAAATCATGAAAATACTTGGCTGTTTCATACATTTTAGCTGTCTGACCTTGACATTTTCTATGGGAGAGTAAAATTTTTTTCGCGATTTCGGGATTGGTCCCATAGTAAAAATTGCTCAATATGACCTATATAATCAGCCCGTAAATTATCGCAGGTTACTAAATAAACAGCCTCTAAAAAAACAGCGATAAAACTGTTGGAGCACAATTACCCAGTGGGGAGCAAAGTGGGCAAATTTTAACTTAACAACTTTACGGCGCACGTGATGACAATTATTATTAAATCGGTATTTCACATAATTAAATAATAAAACTGACGCAAATAGTTGCGAACGTAAACGAAGCGCCGGCCAAATTAAGAGACTTGATTAAACAAACCTTTTTGAAATATGAAATGTAAATTGTTTGACAGAGTAAAAAATAAACTGCAAAATACGAGGAACTTTATTAAAAGCCCTTTATTAAGTTGTTCTTGCGATCCTCTTCACCCGACTAAACCGCACCAAGTTAGGTACCTATATTTGTAGTGTGTTTCTTAAGAGAATTAGTGGCAATTTCTTCCATATAAACGTTCTCGACATTTTCTTCTCTGCATTTTGGCCCCAGATGAATATTTTTATATGAGTAAAATATTACCATTACCTATGTTTGAACGTTTTGATTTTCTGATATGGTTTTAAAAATAACGACGTTACTTCAAACAGCACTAAAAACGGCCAAATAAATGCGCCGTAAACAGACGCCTAACATACAAAATCGGATATATCGCAATAAACACAAAAATCAAACCAGACATAGATAATTTATTTCTTATTCCGTTCCCAAGATTTCGTTACGAGTAGTTAAGTTTTGGAGGAGGAAAATGTCGAGAATGAAACATCGATTTCTGAGATATATACACAGGATTTTTCGCTTAAGCTGCAGTTGTCCTTATCACACTATCACACAATTTTAGGAGCGCGACGGAGATATTTACCTAAAATTCTCTAATGTGAGAACGGGCTCACCAGGTGTTTCCTCTTAAGAGTCATATGAACCCGCCGAGTAAAAGCCGTTTCATACAATCGATATCCCGTCCCGCCATCATTTTAAAACCACATGCTTAATTTTTGTACGTTGAAATAAAAAAAAATAACGATACGGTCATATTGTGTCATTGTGTGTTGTCCCTTGTATCTATGTCGTAGTATTTGTTGTTTGTATTTTTTTACCATAGTTTTTTTTATGTAATTCGATATTTAGAGACTGTATGTCAATGGCCTTTGAGTCTATTACAGACATTCAAACAGAGTCAGGTAGGGCGGCAGCGCTTTTCATGGCCGTGTAAGCCAATACGGGAGCGGCGAACACGACCACAAGCCAGGCAGGTGTAGTGTGTCCGTGGCGAACAGGTGTCGGGCGGATGACGCTTGGCTCGCTTACTTGCAAGAGACTGTATACATCTCCACTAAAGTATCTAATATTTACTTAATTGATTCCATATTTTTAATTGTATTTTTTAATTTTATGATTGTAAAAATTTGTCATGTAAAAGTGCCCCTGTGGCCTATTTGCTGAATAAAGTAAATGTTTGTTTGTGTGTTCGGAGGGCCTACCGCGAACCACGTTCGACGCGTTGCCTCCCTGTCATACTTACATACGAATTTTACATAAAACAACACAACAAGTACAACTACTTCCT
The DNA here is from genome assembly GCF_033807575.1 of Cydia pomonella. NCBI lineage: Eukaryota > Metazoa > Arthropoda > Insecta > Lepidoptera > Tortricidae > Cydia > Cydia pomonella. Next base: position 410,030 of record NW_026907846.1, read on the forward strand.
TTACTTACTACTACTACTACTTACTTACTTACTTTGCACTACTTACTTACTTTTACTTTTTACTTTGTACTTGTTTTTGTTACAATGGACAACTTAAAATTACACAATACGATGTCCTATCGTTATTTTTTTTATTTCAATGCACAAAAATTCAAATTAAAAAACATATCCGTGCTACCGATCACGCACTTCCATCTCGCTCCCCCTTACACGCAGTGAGAGTGAGAGAAGACTACACGAACTTACTGCACCATGAATGTCACCTTTGATATTCCTTGTATGTCACCTTAGTAGAGGTTGGCCGAACGTTTTGTGGGTTATGTAATTCTACCGTCGACCTCTGTTAGATTAATCTCTATCATTTACACCTCGTTGTCCGACTGACGTAAAAGGAAGGTTAATGTTGTAGCACCCTATTTAAGTGTTATAGCCGGCCGATGAAAATTGCGAGTGCCATTAGACCTTCTAAATGGGAAAACAAAGCTTTAACGGGTTTGGTCTTGGAGGTTACGCCTCTGTCGAAAACCTCGCCCCATGGTCATATGTATTGTATGGACTAACGTTTATCTGACATGGCTATTTGTACGTTACGTACATACATTTGACGTGCCCCTCCCCGCAAAAATCGGCAGACTGTTTAGATAATTACAGACAAGGCTTCTCCAGTTGTTAAATTCTCCAAGGGTTTAGTACGATTGCCTCGTATTTTTTTACCAAAGAATAATTGGTGAAATCTCCAAGTCCCGAGTTCTCGAATCGATCGAATACCTCCTGCCAGCCTTGCCAAGATGACAATCGCTATCGCTACGACAACGAAACGCTTTGTCTCTCTATCACTCTTCCATATTAGTGCGATAGTGACAGAGTTGCGTATCGTTCACTACGGAGCGTACACTATTGGGATGTTGGCTCACCTTGTTTAGAAGTCACGCGCCTTGCCCCTCGATAATAGTCTGCGCTGTATAGAGAGGCGAATGAATGAAATGAATGATGAACAACGAACTAGAATATCTATCTTAGAAGTCTGACTAGAGTTCAAAGATGACCCAAAGTGTATAGTGCCGCGAGCGACTCGTCAACTGTACAGCGCGCATGTTGATAATGTCAAATATTGTAATGCCGCGTAAGAAGTTTGACGTAAATTCTAGCAGATGAAAACTTTTATTGACCAATTATAACTTTTTTGAAATAGCGGGAAATGGCGTGTTGGGTAATATTCAAAGTTGTGGGGCGGGGTATACATATGGAGAAAGAATAATTGTCGTTGTGTGATAAGTGTCATATAAGTGTCAGTTGTATTTCAAACCATTTTTCAAAGTAAAACAATTATGGAGTTGAGAGTGTTGTCTATATAAGTATAATATAGGTAGGTATATAAGTATAATATCGTCAGGTGACAAGCAAAACTCACTAATTACTTAAAAATAATTAAACAAAAATCAACCTTATTGTAGAATTTGGTTCAGTGTGGCTATGTACTTGTGGTGGCAATTAGTGACTTTTGCTCGTCCCCTGACGATATATTCTGTCGCTGATGATGAAAGACCAGAATGCCACACAGGTAAAAGAACCACACGGTGTATCACGACGAACCCAAAAGATTTTAACCACGCATTTCTGAGGCGAAAAGAAGGAAAAAATGTTATATGAGTTTATTTTTGGTTTTTTTTTTCACGAGTGAGGATTTTTTTTTTTCGTAGAACCTAGTTTTTGCAGTGTTATTTCACACTTTTTTATATCTATCAATGAGGATATTTATACGTCCCCTAATAGCAACATTGCCAACAAAAAATGTTTTTTTAGGGCTCCGTAGCCAAATGGCAAAAAACGGAACCCTTATGGATTCGTCATGTCTGTCCGTGCCAGACATGTCCGTCCGTATGTCACAGCCACTTTTTTCCGAAAATAAAGAACTGTTTACTGTTGAAACTTGTTAAGTAGATGTATTCTGTGAACCGCATTAAGATTTTCACACAAAAATAGAAAAAAAAAATTTGGGGGTTCCCCATACTTAGAACTGAAACTCAAAAAAAAATTTTTCATCAAATACGTGTGGGGTAGGGATAGGTCTTAAAAATTATATTGAGGTTTCTAATATCATTTTTTTCTAAACGGAATAGTTTGAGTCAGAGACACTTCCAAAGTGGTAAAATGTGTCCCCCCCCCCTGTAACTTTTAAAATAAGAGAATGATAAAACTAAAAAAAAATATACAGGATGATTCAGGAGACGTGAGCAGGATCAAGTCTGCATATTCGGTAAATTATCAGCAACTGTTTCGTACCAGTATTTGTGAGATTAACGTTAATTTAATTTTTACTGTTAAAAAAAAAGAGTTTTATTTTATTTACGATATTTATGGTCTCTTTGTTTTATCCATAATAAGTGACAAATTGAATGTCATCGGAGTGTGGTTACTTTTATAAAATCGTATCTCACTCAAGTGTGACATTTTATTTTCTTCATAATCAAAGTGCTGTCATAACTCATAACGGTTAAAGAGGTTTTATCTTTTTTAATTAATTGTTGTAGAGTGTCCATGCTTGTAGATAATCAAATTTGTCCTTAAGAAAAAGTTAAATAACAGATAAAAAGCGTGATTGTTTTACTTAAATATGATGGTGAACGATTCATTAACATTTACTGATTGTGTAGGCTTAGTCCAGCTCACGTCTCATGAATCACCCTGTATAACTGGGACGGCATAGGTATCAAAATAGATGGAAAGTACCTACGCTTTGCTGACGACATCGTTCTACTCGCAGAGACACCTGAAGATCTCAAACAAATGCTCAACGATCTAAGCCAGGCATCGATGCAAGTTGGTCTAAAAATGAATATGGAGAAAACAAAGTGGATGAGCACTGCTGAAAACGCAACCATTTCATTGGAAGGCAAAACGATGGAGAAAGTAAGCGATTATGTATATTTGGGTCAGAAAATAACGCTAGACGGTAACCCCTTGGATGCTGAAATTAGTAGGTGAATTTGGCAAGCTGGACGATGTTTTCAAGTCCAAAATCCCGCAGTCACTGAAAACTAGGGTTTACAACCAATGCGTCCTCCCAGTAATGACCTACGCATGCGAGACATGGACATTGACTGTCGGAAGGGTCCGCCAGTTAAAAGTGGCTAACAGAGAGCTATGGAGCGCGATGCTCGGGATCTCCCTGCGAGACAGAATTCGAAATGTGGACATTCGCCAACGTACAAAAGTTACCGACATCGCCAAAACAATTGCGCAGCTGAAGTGGGAATGGGCCGGCCATATATGTCGCAGGGATGATGACCGATGGGACCAGCGAGTACTCTTCTGGAGACCTCGACTGGGAAACCGAGGTGACGGAAAACAACGAGCCAGATGGTCGGACGATATCAGAAAGACGGCAGGGCCGACCTGCCATAGAAGCGCCGCATACAGAACAACATGGAAATCCATGAAAGAGGCATATGTTCAGCAGTGGACGCATATATGCTGAGAAGAAGAAGATGAAGGAGAAAAAAAAATATGATGTACATTACTATGCAAACTTCAACCGAAAATTTGTTTGGACGAGATCTAGTAAGTAGTTTTTTTTAATACGTCATAAATGGTACGGCACCCTTCATGGGCGAGTCCGACTCGCCTTTGGCCGTTTTTTTTTAAATTGGCTTTAACTCTGAAAGTAGACAAATTCCAGAAAAGTTTAAAGGACATTTTAAGAAGTAAAAGATAAGAGATAATTTATTTGTAATATACACGTAATGATCACAGATTTACAATAATGTCCGTCATGGTTTTTTTTATATAAATAAATTTGCTTCTCGGCGTACAAATTATAAATTAAATAACTACACTAAATCCTTAAAAACTTAAAAAGTCATTAATATTATAATAGCATTTTTCCAATAACAATTCTCTCATCCTTTTCTTAAACATGTCAATAATACAATTCCTAATGTCTAATGGTCATTATATATTTTAGGCGCCTTACCAAGCTAAACCAAATAAACTTTTCTTTAATAGAGCAGCATTGGCAGTTTGGCTTACTATCTTCAAAGGATATTTAATCTTTAAATATGATCAGGAGTACCCTTTTAAAATCTTTCGGGTTTCTCGTGAAACACCGTGTAGTGTATATCTGTTGGCGAACTATAGAGCCTGTACCTATGGCTCCTTCCTTAGATTCAATACATATACAGGTACCCAATGACCTTGTATCACCTCATATCCAATCGGCTATCACCTTATTGTTTACAGCGTGCCGTATCTCCGCGTTCTGCACCTTTCATCCTCACTTTTATTGACGGACCTTGTGTAAATATTCCAAAATACCGCTTTAAGCTATCACCAAAGTGGTTTAAGCGAAAAAGATTTTAGTTATTTGTATACAGGATTTTTTTGTTTTATCCACTCACGTGCTTGATAAATTCTAAATGGATAAATTCTACTTTTGTACAAAGAAAAGTCGAAACAATGTTTTTAATTTCACGATAATAACGGTGACATGACCTGTACAAATTGAACCGTAAATTGTAATAGTTCATTACGGTTTACGGTTCAATTTGTAGTGGTTAATGGTCAATTGCAATTAACTTTCGGCCAACACTGACATGGAGGTTAAATTTGACTACATTTTTAGGGTTCCGTAGCCAAATGGTAAAAAACGGAACCCTTATGGATTCGTCATGTCCGTCTGTCCGTCGGTTTATGTGACAGCCACTTTTTTCCGAAACTATAAGAACTATACTGTTCAAACTTGGTAAGTAGATGTATTCTATGAACCGCAATAAGATTTTCACACAAAAATAGAAAAAAAATCAATGAATTTTGGGGGTTCCCCATACTTAGAACTAAAACTCAAAAATATTTTTTTCATCAAATGCATACGTGTGGTGTGGTATGGATAGGTTTTCAAAAATGATACTGAGGTTTCTAATATCATTTTTTTCTAAACTGAATAGTTTGCGCGAGAGACACTTCCAAATTGGTAAAATGTGCCCCCCCCCCCCCCTGTAACTTCTAAAATAAGAGAATGATAAAACTAAAAAAAAATATATGATGTACATTACTATGCAAACTTCCACCGAAAATTGGTTTGAACGAGATCTAGTAAATAGTTTTTTTTAATACGTCATAAATGGTACGGAACCCTACATGGGCGAGTCCGACTCGCACTTGGCCGCTTTTTTTATTGATAAGTTGGAGCAAGATGCCTAATATGACATGGCTCTGATTGCATTTCGCGCATAACAATCAGCGTGACCGATTGTCGAAATCGTATCAGAACAAGATCAAAACCTTAAGGCCCCGCATGTTCATGTTCTTCTCACACTCTTAGGACGCGGGCACACTGACGATTTGCGAGCAAGTTGAAAGCAAGGCGAGCGCGCAATGAGTTCGCCGCAAGTGCGCAACGTGTTTGATGTCACAATTTCACTGCGTTCTCGTCCCAGTGAGGCGACACTCCTCCTTTCGGCGTTTGCCGGCTCCGTTCGGCTCAGCATTACTCCGAGCAATTATTAGGGCTAGCACAACTTGACGTCCCTACTCCCTATACGTACACGACCACAGATAAGATAATGACTTGAATCTTGACAACCCTAAATGGCCGAAAAGGATATTGCCATACATTAGAAAGGGACATCATAATTCGTCCCTAATTTGCTGTCAAACTTCGGTTTTGTAGAAAGTGTAATTTCTGTATGGTAGTACTATTATTTATTCTCTGCTCGTACGAGATATTAGGATGGGAGTGAAACCGTTGCGCGCTCACGGCGATATCATAAAATCCCTCGAGAAAGGCCTCAAGATTGCTAATTAAATTTTTGGCAGCCGTATTGTGATCCAAAAAGCACTACGACTTTTTAGAAACTCCGCTATCTGAACCTACTGAACCTTAACAAATTGTCAAGTCTGGATTAGAGGCTAAATACATTAAAACGATATATAAATAATGCCATTTTGTTATCATTTGCCCGTGCGTTTCGCTCGCGCTAATGCATGTACTTACAAGATAAGTCCGAGCGAACTGAACGTGCGCTAATTTGACGATCATTATAGATATCTGCTAATTAACACCATTAGAACGCTTTGACAAGTCTAACACTGTCACTGAAATAAAATCAGATCAAACGGAGGATAACTAACTGACACTAGTTAGACATCTTTGACGTCAGGTGCACGTTCGAATCTCCTAGTCTCTTAACTGCGCATAAAATAAGTCTAAAATGAACACTGAATTTTTAATCAGAATAATGATTTAATCCATATAATCAAAAACGGATGTTTTGTCCGTCTGACCAACAGTGTCCCCTTGTGATAAGTAAATTAGAAGCACTAAAAAAAACAACTAAGCACCTAACAAACTGCATTTTGAATCAGAATAATAGTTTCAAATCTCATCCTCATAATCAAAAACGGATGTTTATCGTCTGACCAATGTGACCGTGTGATAAGTAACAAAGCATATGTTATGACGTTGTGTGTGTATCAGTGGGCGTCTTTTGGTTATTCTCCGTGTCGAGGTTCCCTTAAACAGTGGATGCCTAGAAAGCAGTCCTGACCGTCGCGTTCAGGTCAGATTCCGACCAGAAGTTGGGGCACGCAGGGCATGCCAATAGGTGTGTCATGACCCTAAATATCTTTCGAAGATATATTTGATGTAAATGTTAATGCCACGCTCTACTAGTGTCTCCCGAGCGTCGTTGTCTAGTCAACTCCATGGCTGCTGCTCGACGCAACGTTAGCGCAACTGCGCAGCGCTGCCATTTTCCATAGGCTCCATAGCGCTGACTAGACGTCGAAAGCGCTGGTGGCCTAGCGGTAACTGGTAAGAGCGTGCGATTTTCAACCCGGAGGTCGCGGGTTCAAACCCCGGCTCGTACCAATGAGTTTTCGAAACTTATGCAAGAAATATCATTAGATATTTACCAATCGTTTTTTGGTGAAGGAACTGGACTAATCCCAGTAAGGTCTAGTTTACCCTCTGGGTTGGTAGGTCAGATGGCAGTCACTTTCGTAAAAACTACTGCCTACGCCAATTCTGGGGATTAGTTGTCAAGCGGACCCCAGGCTCCCAAGCGCCGTAGCAAAATGCCGGGACAACGCGAGGAAGAAGAAATTGACTATACGTCGACGGTCAAAAGACGTTAGTGTGGGGTAGCTGGGGTTTTCAATCTGGATCCGAAATTATCCGGATCTGGATCTGGAACCACAGCTCTTCCTATGCATTTCAGATCCGTCGTGCAAACCCTAGGGGTGGCCCTTAAAATGAGAGCGTAACTTCAATTGCAATGGAGTAACTTCTTGGCAGCGCTTTTGTGTGACTCTAACAGGCCAATTCGAAGACACACTGATATCAGAATGACATTACTAAATAAGACATTACATTACGAGACGCACGATTACTAAATAACATAATTCAAATAAACCATTTTTTTTAACAAGCAGATACGTCTCCGAGCGATACTCCAAATTTTATATTAAAGGAAAAAAAATGGAAAAAGTTACGCTTCCGGCAGGACTAGAACCCGCAAAATTTTCAATTTCTTCCCTTATGCCTTATACCTTTGGGGTGGCGTAAATGCAAGGTTCTGATAGGCTTCCGTAGATCAATTGGTTAAGAGCAACGCACGGATTGCGAAGTTTCGGGGTTCAAGTCCTGCCGGAAGCGTAACTTTTTAATTTTTTTCCTTTGTACAAAATAATTCAAATATTATTTTGATGTCAGTGTACATTCGAATTGACCTGCTAAGATACCGTCAGACATGGCGCAGCATAACACCATTGATGGGCGGGCGGAGGCTAAATTATTTCTTGAGGTTATCATTATCATTTATTGAATGCCTACCATGGTATTACCTACAAGGTGTTCACATAATTATAATAATAACGTTATGAAGTACAGCATGGACCCTGCTAGGGCGAGACAAATCTTTAAGATATAACTTAACCTAGAGAAAAAATAATAAAATTTTCGATAGGTATTTAAAAATATCATTAAAATGGTTCAGTCTAATACTGGTCTGGTTAACATTTTTTACGATTCTCGACGACCTAGTGGGTAGTGACCCTGCCTATGAATCCCGCTCAGGGCATTTATTCGTGTGATGAGCACGGTTATTTGTTCCTGATTCATGGGTATTTTCTGTGTATTTGAATATTTTTATATATAATATGTATTATATGTAACGTAGTCCGAGTACCCACAACAACAAGCCTTCTTGAGCTTACTGTCGGCTTAGTCAATTTGTGTAATAATGTCCAATATTTATTTATTTCTTTATTATTTATTATATGTATTATGAACTTACCCATAATACCAATTCAAACTTGCCTTTTGACATCAAAATGTACATGTATTATTTTCCGTGCATGTATTAGCGCAAGCTAGACGCACGGACAGCAGATATTATTTTTATGTCACAATTTAATTTTTGAATTAGTCTCCCTCTCTGGTTGGAAATACAGCCGTCTGTAAAGTTTCCAAGTGGCAAGGGTTAATACTTTTAGTTAAAAAAAATATTACGGCATTTAGTGTTTACGCATTTTATCCGCAATTAGTTCTGAAATTCTGAACACTTTGCGGCCTTTAACGTGCTTGTTCTCAAGTCGCTTTGTGTATTGAGTATTTTACGAGCGCGCAGAAAGGTTTTATATTTTAAAATTCAAAATTCAAAAATTTATTCTGCAAGTAGGCCTCAAGGGCTCTTTTACAAGTCAATACAACATTTATAGTAACATCATATAGTGACATGAAAAATACATAACAACATTTATAAATACAACAGCCAATACCTGGGTAAACATTACATAATAATAATCTTAAAATAAATAATTAATACAATACAATAAAGATGTATAATCTCTATAGTTAAAAACACATTAAATCTGGAGATGTAAAAGGTCCCCAATATCAGAGTACTAATACTTATAAAATTTGGAGGTGTAAAGTCTCTCCAAGTGTCAAAATAAAATTTATACTAAATAAATAAACCGCGTCTGGACTGTTAAACTAGCAGTCTCATAAACTAATGCTACATTCTGTACATAACTAGTATGTACCAAGTCAAGTATATTATACAAAATGACAGAGACGTATAGTCTCCACGGTAAATACATTAAGTTTGGAGATGTATAAGGTCCCCACGGTCTGAGAAAAATAATAATACACAATAATAAGATTTGGAGGTGTAAAGGTTCTCCAAATGTCAAAAAATAAAAAAAATAAAAAATTGTATGAAATACATATTTCATGTCAAGAGACTGTTAAGCTAACAATCTTAAAACTAGTTCTACAGAATACATAACTACTATGTATTTAATATGTCAATGTCATCATCAAAATAACTAAAACATAACAAACATTAATACATAAGGTTGAACAGCTAGAAACAACAGCGCCATATGCCTCTCCGGGACACTGCACGCAAAACTATTACAGCTTTTGAGACTGGATACTTGGCCATGATTCCGTGTCTCCCAAGTAGTTATCTATTTTATAGTATCCCTTTTTGAGAAGTGCATTTTTGACGTATTGCTTGAATGAAGTATAGGGCAGGTTCCATGCCTCTAAGGGTACTTTGTTATAAAATGTTACACAGTTTCCCATGAACGATTTTTTAACTTTCTGTAGACGAAACTTGGAGACTACTAACTTATGTTTATTTCGCGTATTATAACTATGGATATCAGACAGTTTCTTAAAGGACTCTATATTCTTATGCGTATACATTATCACATCTAGTATGTATTGTGAAGCTACTGTGAGAATATCTATTTCCTTGAATCGTTCTCTCAGTGAGTCACGAGAAGCCATGTTATAAATAGATCTGATTGCCCTCTTCTGAAGAACGAAGATGGTTTCTATGTCAGCTGCTTTGCCCCACGCCAGTATGCCATAAGACATAATACTGTGAAAGTAACTGAAGTAAACTAGGCGAGCTGTTTCCACGTCAGTAAACTGCCTGATTCTTCTTACTGCATACGCGGCAGAGCTCAACCTTTTCGCCAGGGCAGATATGTGAGGGGCCCATTGCAGTTTACTATCTAAAGTAAGGCCCAGAAAAACCGTATTCTCGACGAGGTCCAGCGTTTCGCCATTTAATGTGATGATAGTTTCAGATTTTCTTGCATTCGGCAGCGAAAATTTGACACATTTCGTCTTTTTCGCATTAAGAAGTAAGTTATTTGCTGTGAACCATTCTAGTACCTTTTCCAAAGTTTCATTGACTTGGCTATAATCGCTCAGTTTCCTGTCAACTTTGAAAATTAGTGAGGTGTCATCAGCAAATAAGACTATCTCACATTTATGTTTTACAAGGTTCGGCAGATCATTTATATATACAAGGAAGAGAAAAGGACCCAAAATTGAACCCTGTGGAACTCCGAGCTTTACAGTCATTCCAGTAGACTCCGTTCCATTTACAACCACTTTCTGGGTTCTTTGGTTTAAGTAAGACTTAACAAGGCTTAGAGCTTTCGTTGACAGACCGTAGTGCTTCAGCTTGTGTAGAAGTGTGTCATGCTCCACGCAATCAAATGCTTTGGACAGATCGCAGAAGACACCTATAGCATCTAGCGAGTGTTCCCAGGCGTCGTATATGTGCTTGATTAGTACAGAGGCGGCATCAGTCGTCGAACGACCTCTTATAAAACCAAATTGCTGATCTTGAAGTAGTTCATTCGAGTTGAAATGTCGAAGCAATTGGTTTAATACAATTTTTTCAAACACTTTACTGAGAACAGGAAGTTTTGAAATAGGTCTAAAATTTCCAAGGTCATCTTTGCTGCCCGCTTTAAATAGAGGAATGACCTTACTGTACTTCATCAGATCGGGAAATACACATTCTCTAACACAAGCATTAAATATATCGGCCAAATACGGTGCCACTACGTCGATTACAGATTGCATGACTTTCACAGAGATCCCCCAAAGGTCCTCAGTATTCTTTAATTTCAAGGACTTGAACGTTTTAATGATTTCATGGGGGTCAGTATATTGGAAGTATAATTCCATGCTGCTTGCTTTAAAAGTATTTGTATGGTTCTCTTCCAAATCTATGGCACATTACACAAATAATAGACAAAATGCACGAATTTAGGCCTGACGGATTTTGACATTCCTACTTACTCATTTCATTTCATCTATTGCATAGTCATGAACATAATGAGAAAATAAGATGTTACAGTTAAAGTTAGTCAATTCATGACACCCTGTTACCCTGGCACACAATGTTGCTATATGTAACTTACTACCTATTAAATATTCAATATATCTAACTTAATTCGCGTGTATAAAAAATATGAATAATAATAACATTGTAAAAGTAAATAGATAAAAATTAAATACCATTTTTAACAATAGTAAAAGTAAATAAAAAAATAATGGGGTTATTCGCGGATGGTCTAAAACGCAAAATGCTAAGCCACCAGCGCTCACAATGATATTGGATCTATCGTTTAATTCAAGTAGAATTAACAAGGTACAGATTTTTTGATTGATACAAAATTGACCTAGGAGTTTCAACGCCAAATGATACAAAATGGTACTCTCTACCGAGGCTCTTATATTTATTACGTTTCAAAATTTCGGCGTTTTCAAAATAATTATGGATCTACTCCTCATCTTAGCGATTGGCGGTTTCATTTTAAGTTGGCGGTTGCTTCCCAAAAAATACCGAATTAAAGGAACCCGAGGGTTGCATCCCGAAGGAACCTCCAGTTTCGTCACCGGACGCGAAAATGCTAAGCCACCAGCGCTCACAATGATATTGGATCTATCGTTTAATTCAAGTAGAATTAACAAGGTACAGATTTTTTGATTGATACAAGATTGGATCTTGCGATAAAAAGAATTCCCACTAGATCCATTTGTCATTTAAACTGGATCTATTACTAAAAGAAGTTCTCGTTAGATCCATCGGCCGGAAGTTGGATCTAACGAACAAAAAAATTCTCACTAGATCCATCTTGGATCTACTGGTTGGATCTATCGAGAATGAAGGGACTAGTGTAATATTTTGCCTATATCACTTTTAGTCTACATCGTGAACGGTCTAGAACACAAAATGCCTACATCATTTTCGTCGTTTTATCTTTACGCTAGCGATGTCGATAGAGCCCGGCCGCCGCGGGGCTCCTATTCTGGGCGGTTTGGCCTTCGGCCATTTGAAGATAACTAACAAACCTAACCTACCTAATGAAATAAAAAAGTGGTCATTTTGCGTTCTAAACCGTTCGTGATGTAGATTAAAAGCGATATAGGCAAAATATTACATTAGTCATTTTGCGTTTTGACCATCCGCGAATAACCGGGGAAAACGCTAATTTGAAGAAGGAGAAAGAACCTATTTATGGAGTTTAAAGGTGATGTTCGGATGTCAACGGCAGCTGCATTACTGTTGTATCGTTGTTGCCGCCGCTGAATCTGTCTGGTTCCTTGGTAAAATGAGTGATAGAATCAACGTGGTAATCGCGGCAGCAAACGTCACTCCTTTTACAAGCTTTTATTTAGTTTCACCTGTCCCGTTGTCTCTAATCAAATCTTGCAAGTTAAAGACCCACTTTCCGGTTTCCAATTAAGCTGAAAATTTGCATACATATGTAAGTCGGGTAATAATGCAATATGATGGTACCATTTAGCTGATCTGATGATGGAGACAGGAGGTAGCCACAGGAACTCTGTGATAAAACAACGCAACCTAATTGTGTTTGGGGTTTTTAGAATTGTCTCCATGAGTATTAGTTGCCTGTGGAAAGAAAGGTACAGTCAGCGATAAAAGCTTGTACCAAAAATGAAATTTTTGCCAAAAACTTATTATCAAGGAAATGAGTGCTACCGTCTTTGTTCTTACCAGTTGGCGCCACTGTAGATGGTGGTCCAACAGCTCTCAAAATTATACTATTCTCATTAAAAACAATACGTTCTAATATACACGTAGGTATTTTAACGTCTAAATTTGCCGTTTTTAGGGTTCCGTAGCCAAATGGCAAAAAACGGAACCCTTATAGATTCGTCATGTCCGTCTGTCTGTCCGATTCTGTCACAGCCACTTTTTTCCGAAACTATAAAAGCTATACTGTTCAAACTTGGTAAGTAGATGTATTCTATGAACCGCATTATGATGTTCACACAAAAATAGAAAAAAAACAATAAATTTTGGGGGTTCCCCATACTTAGAACTGAAACTCAAAAAATCTTTTTTCATCAAACTCATACGTGTGGGGTATCTATGGATAGGTCTTTAAAAATGATATTGAGGTTTCTAATATCATTTTTTTCTAAACTGAAAAGTTTGCGCGAGAGACACTTCCAAAGTGGTAAAAAGTGTGTCCCCCCCCCCCCCGTAACTTCTAAAATAACAGAATGAAAAATCTAAAAAAAGTATATGATATACATTGCCATGCAAACTTCCACCGAAAATTGGTTCGAACGAGATCTAGTAAGTAGTTTTTTTTTAATACGTCATAAAAATTAAAAAAAAAAAATTTTTTCATCAAACCCATACGTGTGGGGTATCTATGGATAGGTCTTCAAAAATGATATTTAGGTTTCTAATATCATTTTTTTCTAAACTGAATAGTTTGCGCGAGAGACACTTCCAAAGTGAAAAAATGTGTGTCCCCCCCCCTGTAACTTCTAAAATAACAGAATGAAAAATCTAAAAAAAATATATGATATACATTACCATGCAAACTTCCACCGAAAATTGGTTTGAACGAGATCTAGAGAATAGTTTTTTTTTTAATACGTCAATAAATTAAAAAAAAATTTTTTTCATCAAACCCATACGTGTGGGGTATCTATGGATAGGTCTTCAAAAATGATATTTAGGTTCCTAACATCATTTTTTTCTAAACTGAATAGTTTGCGCGAGAGACAGTTCCAAAGTGGTAAAATGTGTGTCCAAAGTGGTAAAATGTTGAACAAGATCTAGCAAGTAGATTTTTTTTTAATACGTCTTAAATGGTACGGAACCCTTCATGCGCGAGTCCGACTCGCACTTGGCCGCTTTTTTATACCTGTTTAATTTTGCTTATATTTTAGTTGACACTTTTTTAAACCACTAACATGTATTGAACTATAACTAATGTTTACCATATATAATCAAACATAGAAAAAGACTTCTCACAATTATGAATAAGGTGTGAAAATTCGCGTTAAAACGCTTGTAACCCCCAAAATACTATGCATTTGACATTTTGAAAGACCTCCATCTACACTAGCGCTCCTAGTGGCGAAATTAAACGCGTTATTCATTCTTTTAAAATTATGGTTTCACTCAAGTGGGACTATTTCGCCAGTATCAAGATATTAGGAGCTTTACATACGACTAAAATTGTACGGTCAGTACAAGACAGTGTACGGTGATTTTATCAGCGCTTGTAAAGCGATAGCTGGACTTTACAAGGAGCACGTGGACTACCGGCCGTTAACTCCAAAATGGTGGTAAAAAACGTGTCAAGATTGTTTCTCCATTCATTGCACACCATCACATACGTTTACTGTATAATAAACTATCGATATTACACTTTAAACAATAGTAACGAGCAAAAAACAAAGTAATTAATCACGAGGCGTGACTATCACGATGGCGCTCGAACCATTGCGAGATACAGCGGCAACAATGACACCGCAGCAGTAGTGCAGCTGCAATTGACATGCGAATATCACCTTTAAGGAGTGATGGAATCCCACTATTAAAATGCCTTTTTCTAACAGGCTAAAAGCTTTCAATATTTTCCCGAATAGGAATACTAAAAATGTCTAATAGGGGGCTATTCTAACGACAAATGTCCCTTGTTTCGTAATCCTCGTAAACCGTTTAACTACGAGACGAGCGCAGTAAACATTTTAAGAGCATCATGACATTTATGGCGCACGGTAAGTGCCTTCGATTCCCTGACCGATGCGGAAGCCATTGCTAGGAAGAAATAACTGCCGATAAAAATAATTGTGAGAAAAAACGACAAAAAAAAGTGTAAAATAACAGTTTTAAGTCTAGTCAAAGTGTAAAATGTCATTAAAAAAAAGTATATTATACCGTAAAACCACCCAACTCATATTTAAAAACTGTTCCGAAAAGACAGTAAATTTTACTGTCTTGACTAGCTAAAAAGTAATACTTAGAAACGTTTAAACAGTTACTGTTTTGTATTTTACTGTTTTTCAAACATTTGTTGATATTGTATTAAGCAGTTAATCTTAATGAAAATCACTTTAATGTGTGTTCGATAGATCAATTTTTTTTCAGTGGGGTTACATCTAATTCTGACTAAATGTAAATGACTGTGGGTCTTTTTGAGCGACATGTTCTATACAAGGTAGCCCGTTATCAATGTCCGTGATTATCTTATACCTTTAAACGAGCAATTCTTGTATATATATATTTCTGTGATCTCGGAAACGGCTCTAACGATTTCGCTGAAATTTGGTATATGGGGGTTTTTGGGGGTATACAATCTATCTAGATTAGTCTTATGTTTGGGAAAACGCGTGTTTTCGAGTTTTCATGCGTTTTTCTTTCGACGCAGAATATGGTCGCGTGTTACGGGTTCGAAACTCGCCCGGTGACTAACTTTTGTTTTTTTTTATATGTTCAAGTTTATATATAATTTTTTTAATTTTTATTGTTTTAGACAAGTTTAATTTAGTAAAAAAATGTAGTTAAGATTATCACCTTTAGACCACCATATTACAATAAATAGTTATAAGTGTTATAACCGAGCAAAGCTCGGTCGCCCAGGTACTTATGTTATTATTCTGGAACTAACAAAGCTGTTTATTTCAATCAATCTTATTTTGTTAAGTTTGTTTATACCTACTAATGAACCTCCAAGTCTATTTGTTATTTATTATTGACTCTGTACAATATTATGTTATATGCTTATTACGACTGTTTGTTTTATATACAGTGTGTCCCTAGCGATTGGACAAAGCCGAAATGTACATATGCATTAGGGTATTTAGAACCAGTGTACAAAGTATGTTAACAACCGGTGTAGCCGTTTCGAAAAAGTTAACTAATTACCACTTTTAGGGTTCCGTAGCCAAATGGCAAAAGACGGAACCCTTATAGATTCGTCATGTCCGTCTGTCTGTCCGATTATGTCACCGCCACTTTTTTACTTTGGAGCAGCCTGTATATGTTCGTAGCTCCTAAGGTGATATCCTCAAAGAATAGTATGGAACTTTCTTCGACCTTTTTGATTATCTTTTTTATTTTGACACTAAAAAGCTTCTGACTTTTGAAAAATTTATCGTTATCAAATATTTCGATCAAATTGTCAAAAACACTGCCAAAGATTAACACAGTGTGTTTCTTTTTTGTTGTCGATTATTGCAAATAACTTTTGTTAGAATATTTTATTTTTAATCTTTTGTTCTAATTAAAAAAATATTAACGTCAGAGCATTCCTGGGAAGTAACCCTACGTGGGCTTTCAGGGTTTGTCCAATGGCTAAGGTCAACCTGTATAAATCAATAAACTAGGCTCCCATCACCAGATCCTAATTTGACTACAAAAGGACCAACTGGGCACTAAATTCTTTTAAATAAAGAAAATCCAAATGTGTCTAGCTGTGTTCATAAATGACACATGAATTAGAAAATATAAAACAGACATTGTCTAGGTACTTAGTTTTAATTTCCACACAGTCATGTTTCAGATATATTCTAGTCAATAAAATATCAATAAACCGCAGTCATCAATACCTGCACGACTATTAAGCCAGCAAGCAGCAAAGGTGAAATAAAGCATTAATTGCTGTCAGGGGTGGAAACGCTCTTTCTGGCCCTCCGTCACGGTGCTGCCTCGGAGACGGGAATGGCTTTATTTCCAGCGTATTTGATACGTGTTACTTAGTATTCTAACGAAAAATATGGTGTATTTTGAAATATTTAACTAGTCACCTTAAAACTTTTCTTGTAATAGTTAAATAATTAAAAAAGCGGCCAAGAGTCGGACTCGCCCATGAAGGGTTCCGTACCATTTATGACGTATTGAAAAAACTACTTACTAGATCTCGTTCAAACCAATTTTCGGTGAAAGTTTGCATGGCAATGTATATCATATATATTTTTTAGATTTTTCATTCTGTTATTTTAGAAGTTACGGGGGGGGGGGACACATTTTACCACTTTGGAAGTGTCCCTCGCGCAAAATATTCAGTTTAGAAAAAAATGATATTAGAAACCTCAATATCATTTTTAAAGACCTATCCATTGATATCCCACACGTATAGGTTTGATGAAAAAAGATTTTTTGAGTTTCAGTTCTAAGTATGGGGAACCCCCAAAATTTATTGTTTTTTTTCTATTTTTGTGTAAACAACTTAATGCGGTTCATAGAATACGTCTACTTACCAAGTTTGAATAGTATATAGCTCTTATAGTTTCGGAAAAAGTGGCTGTGACATAATCGGACAGACAGACGGACATGACGAATCTATAAGGGTTCCGTTTTTTGCTATTTGGCTACGGAACCTCTACGGAAAAAATATGCTTTCTAAGCTCAATATTCTAACCTAACCTTTCCTTTACCTTTCTTTCTTCTTTTTTCTCTTTCTATCTTTTTTCTTGTCTTTTTTCTCTTACCTTTGATTCTAATCTATTTTATATTATTAATCATCAGAGTATATAGTAAAACATAAAAGTAAAACAGATCATGAGCAAGGCAATCTTACAATGAAACTCAATTGAATAATAATGAATCGTAAAATATAAATCATTCAGAATACACGATTAAAATCTAACGATACTTGTCCCGCCGCGGATTCCCGGGTTTTCTCTCATTGGGAAGATTTGTGAAGTAGGTATTATTTTATACCCAAGAGTTTCGTTTTTGCCATTTTGCCTACGGAATCCTAATTAAAACTACTAAAACTTTATGGTCATTATTTTTCATTAATCGGATAAAAATGTTGGATTACAACTGCGCTAGTCCCTTTTTATTTATTACTTTATTTACCCTTGAAATTAAAATAATAGACTCAAACCAATCTCACATATATCCAATGATGTCTCAGACAACAACCGACATGGAAACTCAATTCGCCCCCTCAAATACGCGTGTTGGTCTTTCCCTCCCAAGTACCTCTCCGTGCCGCGACAACTTTACATTTGCCACCCTAAATGGCGCTGCATTGACAAGTTTCCTTCAACTCAGTGCGTGACTAAATTAGTTTCAGATTTACTCACCCGCACGTTTATGTTTGTCGTGGTCAATTCTAAATCGTTCGATATCGGTTGACTTTTTTAGTTTGATTTGAAGATCGTCTTTTCGTTTTGTTTGTTATATAGTGAAAGGTTTAGGTGTTGATTTTGTGTAATTCTATTTATATACCTACTTAAATAAAAAAGCAATGGTTTTTAGTGTTGATGGAAATTAGTTAAAGAATAGGGAAAAGGTAGGTCATCAATGTCTGTGTACCAGGGTAGGTGACAAGAAAGAATCGTGTTTAAGAAAACATTACATAACGGTATTACGTATTGTGTGGCCGAGTTATTGAATTATAGCCCAAAGGCACCTTACTTTATAAAAAGACGTAGATAATTGTCATAAAGCTATTTTACAATACATATTGTGCTACTTTACCGCACTAGTGCGATAATTACGTCGAAAATTTAAAGGGTTGTATGTAACTATACATGTACTGAAAAACGTCGTACGATAGGGAGCGTGCATGAACTGTAGGAGGCAGATTTTTGGCGCGAGGCGTAAATGTGATGTTTATTGTTCCGATGTAGCCCACAAGATGGCAGAATCTACTATGCACAAGAAAACACGTGACGTGTAAATGTAAATGTTTATTGTTCCGATTCAGGCCACAAGATGACAGACCCTCCAACGCGCACGGCCCCTATACAGGTCTGATTAGGTAATTTCCTATTTTTCGCACTAGTATCGTAATGTACTATTTTGATTTCAGACTTAGATACCTACTATTTCTTTTTCTTATAATAAGAAGGTACGGAGCCCTGGGTTTCCGATTAATTTATTCCTGCAATTTTATTAATTCGGAATTCATCAAAGCGCTTATTTAGTAATTTTTAGTGTATATCCCGTTATCAAAGTAAACAGTTATTACAATGACTTTTCCAAGTCGGATAAAATCAATATCGTGTTAATTGAAGTTGGTTTCGCCGTAGCTAGTTGAATAAAGTAAAACTTGATAAATGGCATTATATATCAATTACCGGTGTCCAAACTTTTTACACGAGGAGCATTTCAACTTAAAAAAAAACTCAATGAGGTAAAACCCGTAGATTATGCTTTAGTTTTGTTCCTACTATCTAGGAACCAAACAAAAGTCTGTTAGGTAGTCACGGGTCTTTGTATTAATAAGCATTATTACGTGAAACTCTGCGTAGGGGGCGCCACCACCACAATCCATCACAATCTGAGTCTCTACCGCGAAATAAGAGAATTGAAATTTCGTTATCTAGCCTCTCTATCACTCTTGCGTATTCGAGCGATAAGGAGGCAAATAACAAAATTTGGATTTGGGCGTTTCCCGGTTGGCTGTTTATAAACAAACCGCCTTGATGCATCAATGGCATATTTTATTATCTGTGAAAACTTGTCAAAAAACAGTTTAAGGCACAGTATGTATAGTCTGTCAAGCAAAGTATGTCAGTAGCAATGTACAGCAAAGTGAAGTACAGGGCAATACTCAAAAAGCAGTATTGCGTAGGTATTGTGCTAAGAAATGCAGCAATGTACATCGAACCAAAACATGTCATTATCATAACCTCAAATATTACAAATAGTTACGATCAACGGGCGTTATTGTATATTGATAATAATAATAAGAAATAAAACCATTTATTTCAAGTATGTTACACTCATATCTTGGTTAGTAAAACTTAATTCTAAAACACATAATATTTTAAGTACTAATACATATTATGTATTAGTACTTAAAACCTAGGAATATAATATATCTATATACATTATTTTCTTTCAGCTGAGTACGGCACATGTAGCCGACTGCAGCGTAGCAAATAGGGGGAGTCCAGCCTGTCCCCTATCATTTCCATGATGGTGTTGGGGCTGGGGCGAATCTTGTAGGCACCTTGACTTTGCTGAAGTTCATGCACAAGCTTATTTAATATATTGGTATTTAATGGTGATTTAATTTGATTAAAGTGCCGTTTCAGTTTTAAAGTTCTTTAAAAAAACTATATTAAATCATTATCATTATACTATCCAAAAATCCCGTTCCCCGATACCCGTTCCTAATGACATTAGTATGGCACGTTAACGTGGCCGTATTCCTACGGGAGCCGTACATTGGCGTTAAGCCATCCAAACTTGGGCGTAAGTCCACTAGCTTGCCAAGCTCGAGTCTTAAGACGAAAGAGAGATGTGGCCTCGCTCTGCATTTTCTATCGCATGTATAACGGGGAGTGCTCCGAGGAATTGTTCTGATTAATCACTGCCGCTTCTTTTCGCCATCGCCCTACGCGACAACATTTCCATCCTAACCACTTAGACGGTTGGCAGTCCTCAACTGTGCGTTTCTTCAGAAACTTCCTGCCTCGCATAGCTAAACTGTGGAATGAACTGTCGCCTGCGGTATTTCCGGACCGATGCGACCTTCAAACCTTCAAGAAAAGAGCGTACTCCCATCTTAAAGGACGGCAACGCACGTGCAACCCCTCTGGTGTTGCAGGTGTCCATGGGCGGCGGTAATCGCTTACCACCAGGTAATCCATCTGCTTGTTTGCCTCCTGTATCATAAAAAAAGTGGTTAAACTGTCATGTTGTATAAAATGCGGAAAGTAAATAAAAAATGTAGGTATGTAACAGAACAGAGTGATAAACTTTTAAAAATCTATTACTGATTCTAAAATGGTATAATATATACGTCCTATTTACATCTTTATACATCGTGTTTTTATTGAATTCCGTTAACTTCGGGGTATTGGTAAGTACGTTTAAGGAAACTACATGACAGATTGATTACTGGACAATCTGTATGTATCGTCGCCTAGTACAGTCGACATCAGATATATCGGAGCAGCCGTGGTGCTCAAAAATATCTGAACACGCACTCTTACGCCGTGACAATACAGGCGTATTCAGATATTTTTGAGCACCTTGGCCGCTCCGATATATCTGATGACGGCTGTATACAACACAAGCCTGAATGAGCTTATTGTGGGATAAGGTCGATTTATGCACCTATAAGTTTATCCCATTATTTAAAAGAGTTCCAACACATAGCCGGGCTTTACGCTTAGCCACCACTAAGTTAACAATGAATTGAATAAGTCGCTTAACATTAACGTATTGTTCGATAAAACGGCATACTTTTATCTGCAACATTCACGTTACGTTGATCAGACATAATGGTGTAGTATAACTGGCCCTATATGGGACGAACTGGTCGGTGGATATTTTAGAGGGCTTACAGTTAATTTCGTTATAGCCATGAAATATGAAGCAGAGTGCTGGACCTTCAAGAAAGTACACGAACAAAAACTCCACACAAACAAGATGAAAACGCTCAGATGGGCGGGAGGGTTGACTCGACTGGATAAGGTCAAAAATGAATTTACCAGGGGATCGTTTAAGGTAGAATCTATTGTTGTACGCTAGTCATCGACTTTCCTTTACTTTTTCAACAATAGGTGCTACCTTAAACGATCCCATGATAAATTCGTTTCTCCAGCTACCAGCCGTACCAGCATGCATGGTCGTAACAGCGTACGGCCATGTCCTTAGACGTGATGATGACCATTCCGTTAAAAATGCCCTGAATATACCCAACCAATCCCGTGGGAAGGGAAGACCACCCGACACCTGGTGGTCGGATATGCAAAGAAAGATCCGGAAAGAGAACCTGAGTATGCAGACAAGCCAGAACAGAGCACTCTGGCGCACACATACAAGGAGACCCGACCCCAGATAAACTGGGAAGAGGGAAAGGCAAGGAAGAAGAAGACAGTTAATTTCGTTATCTGCATCTCTATCGCTCTTGCATATTCGGGCTATAGAGAGACGAATAAAGAATCATAATTTACATTTTTCACGATAGGCCCTCTGTAGTGTAAGCATTTGGAATACGGTCTTGTCATAATGCCGGGTTTATGGCACACTAGGGCTGTGCAAAGTTTCAGGCAACTTACGTTTTGTCAACGTCGTCAAAGAAATGGAATGTTTCATTTATATAGGTGGGACATCTCAAGGTAAAGAGAATATAAAACAAATGTTTACGCTGCACCCTTGGAGTCGGGATATATTTTCAGTACATTAGACTAAACTAGGTATAACGGCGAATTTCTTCCATCGTCCAGTGTCATATTCTCCCTTTCTTTGGACATATTACACGTCGAGACGATACATCTGTGTAACAAATTGTAGTGCAAGGAAAAGTCGAAGGCACAAGGCGCGTTAGGTCACCGATGCATTGGACAGAACTAGTCAAAAATACACTCAATGGACCACTCCACGAATGTACAAGAAGGGCTACAGTACGTGAAGAATGGCCACGGATTGTGAAGCTTGCCCCGGCCCTGATATGACGACCATTACCGCTCTGACAATGTAACGACAAAGAAAAACAATAACGGTATATACCTATATGTACCAGAGACGTTAACTTTTACTGTATGGACCACAGAAGTGACCTTTATCTGAAATGTGTTTAACCCATGTTAAACTGTTAATCCGTGTCATATAGTTGCTCGCATCTGATGTTTAAATATTTTTTTTGTTAAAAAAGGCAATTATTGTCGCAAAGAAACAGCAATGTACCAAGAAAAATTGGTATTAAAACTTTTGTCGGTCAGCGTTACCGGTGTAAAAGTTACATACTTTAAAAAAAAACCTATAAACCTAATTTTTCATTTGGCAATAAAATACTAAAAAATCATAGAGAATATAAAATATTTAGAAGTGGAAAAACGTTTTCTCTTTTTGTATTGACGATCACAAAGCTGGAATGTCGGAGGAGCGCAGTTTTCCACGGCAATAAACTCGTAAACTTAATAATACAAAACGAGTTTTCATGGAATAATCCTATTACCGTAATTCCATTCTAAATCGCGATAATCATTTAATAACTGTTCTTTTTGAACTTAACTTACACATAATCTCCATATTGACTGACTTTAAGCATTAAAAAAATCTAAATTGAGACGGTGTAAAACTGCGATATTATCGAGTTCATGTTGTACCACACCGTTCACTAGTGTTGGACTAGACTAGAGTCCACCGAGTCCTCTGCTTTAAGACTCGATTTCAGGTTTATACTTTTGTAATTAAATCGAAACTAGAGTTCTTTTTAAGTTGTAAAAGATCCAAGTGTTTGGTAGAAAATTGAATCCTTTTCTTCTTAAAAAAAATCAAAACGCATCAAATCAAATTCACGGGTTAGATACACAGATCATATACTAACACCTGTTATTGAGTTATAACCTGGAAGTTTTAATTCAAAGAAACGTTTATTCGGAGGCTCGAGTCCTTTTGAGTTGTGCTTAAAATATTTAATATAGGAAATAAAGGACTCCATACAAAAAGAGAAAATGTTTTTCCATTCTCGATGAATTTTTAGTATGTAATTGACACAATGAAAAACTAGGTTTATATGTCTTCCTTCTGTCTCAAAATTTGCAATATATATTATAAGCGATCGACATCAAAATCAAAGTGATTTGTTAAGATTTAGTTAGTGGAAATCGTTTTCTCCCGAAGTGGAATTTCATAGAAAGAGTGCCGTTATTTCGTCAGGATCGCAAAGCTATTCTTCATTCTTAAAAGACTTCGAACTTTTTAAGCGCTAAGTCTCCTAAAATACCTAGCTTCAAATTCTGACTCAAAAGACTCGATTTACTACCAACACTGCCGTCCAAACTGTTAATTAACTATTCATAAACCTTATTGCCAAGACATAAGGTTCAATGTCAGTTAAGTGTAAGTGTGACGGCAATGGCGATTGCACGACAAGTCATCAGAATAAGAACATGCAATAATTTGCGCTTATTATAATAATGGTTGAAAGTTGACGTCTTTTGTTTATGGCGTGTATTATTTTGTAATTAAATGAACTAGATATTTTTACCACATTTAACTATAAGTACAGTTCAATATTATATTTATAGTATGTATGTGTATGTATGTATGTTGTCTTATATTTATAGTATGTATGTATGTTTGTATTTATATGATATATATGTAGTTTATAAGTATATTAGTTTGCTTTTCTTTTTAATTCATTGATTTTTTTTCTCTCTCTCTGCACCAATTGTAAGTATCTCTGTTTGGCCCTATGGTTGACTGGTAGAGAATGCCATTTGGCATTAAGTCCGCCATTTGTTCATTATTGTATATATTTTGTACAATAAAGTTTAAATAAATAAATACAGTCAGCGAATAATAGCAGATAGAACAAACTTTTGACGACCGGTCTGACCTAGTGGGTACTAACCCTATGTAGCCGATGGTCCGGGTTGACAAAAAATATTAAGACAGTAAAATATTCTTTAGTTTCTTCTATGCTGTCCCAGAAAACTCTCACATAAAACACTCTGTATTTAATTTTTACTTTCAACGTTATAGTCGTACGGAAGTTTCTTTCCAAAATATAAAATCTTATTTGCGTGTTATCTTAACATGGAAATAACTTGGAACCGACGACCCCCCCGAGACTGCATCACTCTTAATAAAACGTATGCATTTCAAGATTAATGGGGACACTGTAAACCACTTCGTGGTTTTGCTTGCTGTTAATTTTCGACTAAATATAAATAGAAAGTGACGGAATGATGATAAATTGGATAGTCAAATCGTCAACAGGATATATTACTTAATAGAAAAGGACATGGAATTTGAATTCGTATCAGAGTAAAAGAGAGTTTATAATAGACTCCGAATTGTAGCACAATGCTGAGTTTGGGCCTTTTTGATCACATACATAGTTCCTTAGTTTTTTTTACATAAATAATTGCGTACAATAATAAAAAAATGCTTTAAATTATTTATTTAAACTTTATTGCACAAAATATATACAACAATGTACAAATGGCGGACTTTGCCAAATGGCATTCTCTACAAGTCATCCATAGGGCCAAACAGAGACACTTACAATTATCAAAATGAACATTAGTTAGATATGCACATAACTAGTGCAGGGGTCACCAAATGGCGGACCGCGATCCACATGTGGACCGCCGACCTATATTAATTTATTTAATAAATTAACTTGGATGGTCATATTTTTAAACCGGATCCCTGAAAAAACTAATTGGTGAGCCCTAGTATAGTAGACAAAATAATATAATACAATCTTATACAGATCGACCTAGCCCCAGATTAACCTTTGGTATGCTTATACGCTTCATATATATTCAACTTAAACATGAAGATGTCATAGTTGCTAATTAAATGGAAAAATTTTGACAGGCGCATACGAAAGCTTGTACTTTGAGTACTAGTCGACAATATACCTACTTATAAAGATAAATACACATTTAGATACATCAATAACTGACGAGCTGCGAGCAAATTTCGTAATTAAAACACAAATAAATACACTTACCAGGATTCGACCCCGAGACCTCCTGCTTCACTACCTCCCTATTATACTCGTAGGCTAACAGACCGTTAGATTAGTTTGTGTTCGCGAATAATTTGGTATTCTTTCTTTAAAATTTGATCTTTTTTTTTAATACTACGTCGGTGGCAAACAAGCATACGGCCTGCCTGATGGTAAGCAGTCTCCGTAGCCTATGTACACCTGCAACTCCAGAGGAGTCACATGCGCGTTGCCGACCCTAACCCCACCCCCCTCGTTGAGCTCTGGCAACCTTACTCACCGGCAGGAACACAACACTATGAGTAGGGTCAAGTGTTATTTGGCTGCGGTTTTCTGTAAGGTGGAGGTACTTCCCCAGTTGGGCTCTGCTCTAGATCTGGAATGACATCTGCTGTGCTGTGCCCTACCACACAAGGCGAGATGACATTCACATTGCCCATACCTCTCTTTTGGACGTAGTTTAAGGACATACCCGGGTCCGGGTGATCTTTAATTTATTCAAGGAATATCTTCATCTTATGGTGCCATCTCCTGCCGGAAGTTGGCTATCATTAGGGCTATTTTTGCTTTTGATGCCGCAAGCTCGAAACAGAGATCTGGTGTTCATGTTGAACCAGCACCTGAGGTTTTTGAGCCACGAGGTACGTCTGCCACGTTTTCGATTGCCATGGATTTTCCCCTGTATTATCAGGGAGGTGGTATTTGTCATTGCGCAACACAAGTACTGCAGTTTCCGAATCTTTATAGCATGTAAAATTTCTCTTCTCTTTTCCACTCTCTGCACATTGTCATTGGATACTCTATCCTTCCATGGGATTTTCAGTATTCTCTTGTACACCCACATCTCAAACGCCTCTAGATGTTTACTCATAGCTTTAATATGTGTCATGAAGGAATATAATATAATAGTTATTTACGACACAAGTGCGAAAAATAGGACATTCGTAACGATAAAATAAAACACGACCGAAGGGAGTGTTTTAAATCGACACGAGCTGCGAATTGCCTATTCGCACATGTATCGTACAACGTTTTACAGTACATATGACCCTTTCAATTTTCGACATATGTAGTTACACAATGTGCTAATTTACGCACTAGTGCGGAAAATAGCACCATATGTACTGTAACAGTACATTACGATACAAGTGCGAAATTCGAAATTCGAAACGAGTGGTGATAAATTAAAACACGACCGAAGGGAGTGTTTTAAATTGACACGAGTTGCGAATTACCTATTCGCACATGTATCGTACAACGTTTTACAGTACATATGGCCTTTTAGATTTTTGACACAGTTACGTAATGTGCTAATTATCGCACTAGTGCGGTAAAGTAGCACCATATGTACTGTAAAAAATCTTAATGCATTTATTTTTAATATTGGTGCCCAATGCATTTATCTTAATTTAAGATTGACAAATTGTTCTTACTGATTTATATCGTTGTAATAACCATAATGACTTTATGATTATAATTACGAAACATTGAACTCATGATATTTATTATTTAATTTTACACATACAATTTATTTTAATCAAATATCAAACATTACATTAATGCTTCAATGGATCCCTCGAGAAAACAACAGTTTAGAAACAAAGCCTCTTTTCAAAGGAAATCCAAGATATTTATGACATTTAACTAGCATCTAACGGGCCTAATAAATAATAAAAACCCGTATAAAACACCTAAATACTGTAATAGCGGCTATTAATTGATTTAAACATGGAAAACTCGTTAAAACTGACGCTATATCGCCTGGTACGTTTTATGGATAAATTAATGTTTGAATTTTCATGTTTGAGATGTTTTTTTATGACTGCGTATTTTATTTACCGTTCGAATTAAAAACTGGGCCAATTCGAGTCATAGTATTTTCAAGGATTTTTGTTTTCAAAAACTTGATACCACTGCTTTTCGCTAAATAAAGATAAGCAATGCATGAACAGAAATGATAAGCAAGATACAGAGATGTCTGTGAAGTCTCCAATCCATATTAGGTAGGTACGGTCACGTCTGAAAATATCGATACGGACAAAGTGCCATAAATATGTATACATTACCTTAAAATATGGGCCATATTTTTGGCACTTCGATCGTGTCGATGTTTTCAGACGTGAATACACTTAGCGTGGAGACTATAATCCGACTCACATACTTAGCAGAAGGAGAGAATCTTATGCTGCTAATGATGATGATGAGCTTTGGTTGTCACCTGACGATTAGTTCTTGATACATGGATTTTTTACTATGTATATAAGTATTTATAAATCATTGTCTAGAACCCACAACACAAGCCTTATTGAGCTTACTGTGAGACTAGTCCCACACACTTCAACCTAGGTCGACCAGTGTAAATTTCTCCTATAATATTTATTTAGTTAAAAAAAGTACCTAAAAGTACCTAGGAGAGAGAATATCGAAATCTCTTAAGTAAACCGACACGTACACACAAAAAAATTATAAAGTTATAAAATTCAAATGATCACGGTACTCATTCCAGGGTTGCCATCTAAATGTCCCAATTATATGGAGGCCATAATTCATAGACGGTTCAGAATGGGGTTTCCAAATTTAAATTCACCGAAGTCCGAGTCCCAGTGGTATTCTCATAGGCGTGAGCCAATAAGCGCCCTGCCAGTATTAGGTGACCTCTAATACAATATGGACCCTTATTGGGCCGATTTTTATTTTGTTTTCCTACTCCTCTACTGTTATCTGTCATTTATGCATTCATTAACACGAATATAAGAACATACATAAAAGGTTTCAAGAAAAAGTCTATATTGTCTATTCCTCATAAAAGCTCTTGTGCTTTTAATCGCTATAACGTTACTGCGATTAATGGCTACCAACCTAACAAAACCAAAACGAATACAGTTTTAAACTAAGTGCATTGCTGCCAACTTACAAAATATTCATTTGGTCGCATAGTAAAAATAATTACTACATAAGTCAGAAACACGCATGTGACACCCGTAATATAGCAACACCCATAGACTACGAAGACCGCTTAGCGTTGCTTGTTAGTCTCCGTAGGCTACGGTGGCCAAAATTGAGAAAAAACTGTCAAAAAATTTAATTTAGCTAGTACCAGGGCCTCATGAGTTACGAGGTGTCGCTGACCGGCCGGCCGCGGCCCGGGGCGGGCTGGGCGCGTAACAAGGTATGCTCGCGCGTCTTGGCTATATACCTACTTCTGCTTTGTTTACCTAAATTAAGATTTATTTTTGTTGACTCGTAGGAAAAATATTGTATGCAACGTTGTATAAGTAGGTCAAAAAATGCTCGTGGCGTATTCCTTTACAATGTTCGCCTACGCCTTCGGCTCCGGCTCACATTGTAACTCACGCCACTCGCCTTTTTTGACCCTTCTTATACAACAGTTGCATAAAATACTATAATAGTATAAATAGGATAATTATTCGATAAATGTTTTATAGTATTAAGTTGCTAAATTATATTGTGTAAGTGAAGATTAATGTTCATGAACATTCCGCCCCCCCCTCTAGGCCTCGAGTGATATATCAACACACTAGCTGGCTACGCTCTTGGATAAATAAGCAAGTAAAAATCCTAAAAACGTAAGTATAAAAACTACGTATTTTTATACTCTCGGAGAATGCACTAATACTGGTGCCGTAAATTCTCTCTCCAGTTTGTTGTACTATCGGAATCAAACCCCTGCCCCATGGGACAGTATCTCGCCTACCCGAGTGCCCGGGTCCGATAACTTAATCCCGGAATAAAAATTCTGACGCGCGAACCCTACTGTTTCGAGTGATAGTTGTAATGTTTGTCTATTTTTACAAGTATTTATTTTATACCCTGGCAACATTTTATTTGGCCTTCGCCATGTTGCGGGTTTTCGTTGGTACTAATTTATTTTATTGCCAAGGAGACTTTGATAGCAGATGAAAGCGGCAGTAATGCAGCGTGATAATACTGCCACAAATGACAAAATGGATACAATACAATACACAATACAAATCCTCTTTATTGCGCAACCTCAGAATAAATGTACATGGCGGCCTTGTCGCTACAGAGCAATCTCTTCCAAACAACCTTGGATGTTGCTACCGGGATATTAAAAATTTGCTGCAGCCATGAAGTCGGTAGTAATGTCGCGCTGCCACAGAATAAATAATAGTACTATCGTACAGAAAGGAAACTTCCTACAAAGCCGAAGTATGTCAGCGATTCAGGGCCGAATTATGTTGGCCCTCTCTAATGTATGGAACGATCCCTTTCGGCTACTTAGGGTTGTCAAAATTCATGTAAATTATCTGTGGTTATGCATTCAACGGAACGACAAGTTTTGCCGATTATGGTTGCTCGAAGCAATGCTGAGCCGAACGGAGCCGAGAATGCCCGAACGCTTTAGTTTCCTCCCCCTGCAGCTGCAGCAGTCATGCCGGTACTGTTTGAATCCGACCGATAGGTAAATTAAGGGGCTCTCTAGCGCCAATGACCTGCGATCTGAATCTCTTAGTTTTCTAATTTTTTTTGTAGCTTATCATATTATCATATATCAGCAACTGCTATAAGCAATATACTATCCCATATTCAAAGTTTATTGTCTTCGAGATATTTGGCATCAAAGTTGAATTTTAGGCCAAAAACCTGATTATCTGGCCATAACTTTTGTGTTAATTAGTTTAAAATTAAAATCTCTGACCAGTTTTTAGAGACGTCAAAGATGAACCCAAATATGTAGATTACGTATATGTAAGATCCTTCACATCAATCGAGTAACGAAAAAAGCGTTTTTTAGACAATTAAAAAAAAACATAAAAAATAAGTATTCATTTCTGTCAAAATCAGGCAGACCAGAATTGAGATAAAAGACTGAAGAACCGATTGTCTTATAATTCTATCTGTAGTGCAAATGTAAACGACTCAAAACTTATCAAAAATCAATGAAAACCGCGGGGAGCCCCTTAAAAAACTCACACATAATGTTAAACTGAAGGAACTTTATTTTAGACTTCACAACTGTTTCACAATGTTTAAGTCTTTAGTACGTTACCCACAAACCAATTAGCAACCCTATAAAATAACCCGTTCAATGCAACCCAATACCCCAAAAAATTGAATTCAACTAACCCTCCATCGATTTTTAATAAACCCACTCCCATATTCCACAAATTGTTGTACAAAATGTAAACGGCCGTACATAAGTCAGTTTCCATTATTACACATCATAGGGGATGAAGACAATACACGTATAATCCGAAAAAATCATCTTCAGATCTAAACAATGGAGATTAAACTTTAAAACAATGGTGGAAAATATACATTTACTTGGCGGGGAGTAGCAACATCTTTGCTTGCCAAGTTTGTAATGCGTTCAGTTAAATCGAAGCAGTACCAATTTGAATCTTAACGCTTTTGTTTTAAGGTGCATGGGTATATTGTTGGGTACTGAATGGGGTGCTTGAGGCCCTAGAAGAGACGTCGAAAAAGTGCGGAGCGCTAACGAGGAGGGGGCCGAAGCTGCGCTCCTCTTGGCACCCTCGAATGTGTACTTGACCGGATACAAAACAATATTAATTGAAGGACGTCGAAGTGGCTTGGCCAAGTTCAAAGCGGGTAAAGGTGATTTTTAATAGCCCGATGGTAAGCAATCGTCTTGAACGATCATAGTGAAATGAAAATGAAAATATTTAATTTTCAATTTAGGCATAACAATATGAAAAAGCACTGATTAATGCCAAAAACTAACACCGGTTCTAACAGTAACTTTTGGACGTTTCAAACTAGCGTTGCCGACCTTATAATAAACCTTTTAGCTTTTTTAAGAATGTTTTACATTAAAAAATCCTTAGAAAATCTTTTTAACGAGCTTATTTCCAGGCAGTCACTACTAGGCCAGATCGGTCGTCTGGCCTAGTGGGTAGTGACCCAGCCTGCATATTATAATTTTTTTCTTAATTTTCGTAATATAATCAATACAAGAAATGTTAATTATTCTTATTTATAATATTTATATACTCGAAGACAAAATTAAAGCGTAGTATATAACTCGTCAAAGTTCTAGTCCTTGATAAATGCATGAGTATGAGTATGAATATGAGTTGAATTTTATTGCTAATGTCGACTCCATAGCTCGCTATTAGTCTTACCATGCGATAAAAACTCCGATGCCTACTAATTTCACATCACAGCTGAATCATTTGTAAGAATTTTCTCCAAAACCTACCCGAATTTCAGACCTTGAAATGCTCTAGTGAATGTCATTTTAAGCACATAAGTATGACTATTAAAATAATTAGCACTTCTGCGTATTAAGCAAGCATTTTTATTATCTTACCTACATTTCTAAAAGCAGTCAGCATTTAGAGTCGACAACGACTTTTTCATAATTTAAAATTAATTAGGCTTATCCTTAAGTTTACCTTTATTTACCTAGGTATACTACAATTACATTAGCATTTATAAACAAAATGTAAAGAAACCTACTTTGTAAAGCTAATCGACCTTGACGTGGCTGCAGTTTATTATTTATGTAGAAACTTTTTAAACGCTCCTTAATCTAAATATGAGACGGAACAAAAACCTTTTTATTGTAAAAATACTTAAGTATAAAGCTAATTAGCGTTAAGAAATACGTTTGCTTTTTATTTTTAACCGACTTCAATTACAATAATGAGTAGGTTCTGTATTCGGTTGTGGCTATTTTTTATGTGTGCCCATAGCAAACAAGCATACGGCCCGCCTGATAGTAAGCAGTATCAGTAGCCTATGTACGCCTGCAACTCCAGAGGAGCTACAGGTGGGTTGCCGACCCTAACCCCCTCCCGCCCCTCGTTAAGCTCTGGCAACCTTACTCACCGGCAGGAACACAACACTATATCTAGAACTATATATATTTTGAATATTTTTTATTTCTAGCGCTATATATATTTTGTAATATCAGTCACTGCAAATATGTGACAGTTATAAATCATATATGATCATTTACATTCTTTTGTTTTCAAAAGTGATACTTACTGATTTTTTTAAAGCGTTTTCAATAAAAAGACATGTTAAGATTTTATATCTTTTTTCTCGTTTAGTTTATCCTGACCTTAAAGTTTTAACTTTTTTTATGGTAGAGGAGGCAAACGAGGAGACGGATCACCTGAGAGTAAGCGATTACCGCCGCTCATGGACACCTGCAACACCAGAGGGGTTGTAAGTGCATTGCCGGCTTTAAGATGGGAGTACGCTCTTTTCTTGAAGGATTTTACTTCATCTTTATTTTGTAAAGAAGTTTTGAATCTTCATAACTTCAATGAACAATTAAGAGGCTGTCCATACCTAAAGCGCGCACACTGTCTATTTGTGTCGGAGTAAATGAGATAGCACTGTCGCATGTTACTGGGCCTGGGCAAGGGAATAATAAGAAAAATATTTAAATAAAAAAAAGTGGATTATTAGTGTAATATTTTACTCAACCACGGTTTAGATATAAATGTTTTGAAATTGTGATTTTAATTGCAGACCCATAAGTCAAAACAATAAAGACATAAAACCGTTTAATTGTGATTTTAAGACCAATCTTTGCAATTATTTTCTATCGAGCCGATTTCGTTCAATCATGTATCGAGTACAACCACGGTCTTTGAAATATAATTAATATGAACATATATTTTTCTTACTTGACTAAAACAAATAGTCTTTCTTAAAAAACTGTTTAAGTAACATCAATTTCAAGGACATTGGGTGTTGACAGCCTCTTAAATAGAAAAAATACACCAAATTAAAAAGGTACAAGCAATGAAGTCTCAAGAGGAAAACCATGTGTTCCGCTTGCAACCAATGAGTGTAGGCATTCTTATTAAAATTGATGGCAGAAGGGGAAAACTGATTTTCACCTGCACAGTAAGACTTTGCATCGTATATTTATTGGGATTCGTACCGCGAGGCTTTTCTAGTATGTACCTACAAAAAGCCACTACGGAAATAATTATATGAACAGTAAGTATGTCAGGTCCCGTTATTGTTTCCCGTTGATGGGAGAATCATTTTTTTTTTTCGCAAATTTGGAGTTAGTCCCTTAGTAAAAGTTGCTCAGTTGCTTTATGTTCAAATACATACTGTATATACCTTAAAAAGTTATTAGTAATTTCTTGACTTCGATCTGACACATATCACTGAAAGTTATCCCATCTCCATAAATATACCCCGCCCGCAGCTTTGAATATTACCCCATACACCATTTCTCGCTATTCAAAAAATGTTTTGGAATATTTAATTTGAATTCTCCCACTTGACCTAGTTCGTTTCCCGCTTTAAAAAAAGTTGTGATTGGTCACTAAAAGATTTGATTGGCTAAATATCTTGCGCGGCATTACAATATTTGATATTGTCATTTTTGTGCACCAGTCAGACTGTTTGGGGCAATCTTGTAATATGGGTACTAGGGTACTAGGTGACGTATTTATTTGTGTGATGAATGTTTTTTATGTATATAGATACATACATACTGTAACATTAAACCCACTTCCAATACGGAAAGTTTACCCAATTGCTCGCTAGATGGCGCTAGCGTCGAATTAGATCACGCAAGCGTTAGTTTTTCACAATTTTATGGCATGTATTAGAGATTAGTATGCAAGATGTTCGCTAGATGGCGGTGGCGTCGAGATAGAACGCGCAAACGTTTGTCTTTCATAAAATAGTTAAGTTCTAAGTTTGATTAGATTTATTTGATACAATTGATACCCGATAGGTGTGTACCTTACCACTAGATATGCTTGAAGACTGGTGGTTTAGCTTGTTCTGAGGGTGTGGTGTTTGCTCTCCTGTGTCCCTGTCCCTACTACACTTACTCGGACTGTCAAGTCTGTGAAATCCGCAAAGTTTGAAAATACTTGTCGTTAACTACTGTCTTTCGCTGATTGAAACGCTATATCGACTCCAACACTTACAATACTTATATACATACTACATAGAAAACACCCATGACTCTGAAAAAAATATATGTGTTCATCACACAAATAAATTCCCTTACCGGGATTCGAGCCCAGGACCATCGGCTCCATAGGCAGGGTCTCTTTCACTACACTACCCTATTAGGCCAGATCGATCGTCTAGTTATTGTATTCAGTTGTATTAAAGTATGATAGGATAGATACAAGAGGAGCGCGCCAGACGGCCACAATTGCGAGACACGTACGAATACTGATGCTCGATGACTCATCTCACGCACATTTGCATACGTCATTATGTGCATAAACGATACAGGAAACGGTTCTGATATTGCCATAGGACAATTCTCATCAAATGGATAGTGGCAGCAAAAGAAGCCATATATAAGTAAGTAAGTAAGTAAATATTCTTTATTGCACCAACAATTATACATTTTACATACATGTAAAACTACAAATGAATAACACACACTTGTCTAATTTTTATCAAGCAAATGTGTATACTCTGTATCTTTAGATATTTATTTAAATAAAAGTAAACAATTTTTAAATTTTCGGGTAGTTATAACATTTATTGTTTAACCAACCAAATACAAAACCACCTGGATCTGTCACTGAACGACCTGACTGTAAACCTACATTATTTGATCATGTAATGTTTTCATCTACGGACAACTGGCTTAAGAAGCCATTTGAAGGTAGATTTTATTTTTATTTATATACCTACCTAAAGATAGATGCGAGCAATACTACAAACTTTACAAGCTTGTACTCGTATTTAACTTGCCCTGTAAGTATGTATGTATTATGTATGTTAGTGTGGGACAAATCTTGGAAGCTAAATTTGTAAATTGGATGACAATGCAATATTATGATGACATGGAGTTGATCTGATGATGGAGACAGGAGGTGGCCATGGGAGCTCTGTGATAATAGTACATTATTGCAGAGGCCGGGAAAGGGCCATTCGTGGATGAGTTTTCGACAAAGAAGTCGAATCCATGAATTGCTGTTCCTGCCGACGCATATATAGTACTTTTCTCCGAACATGCGAAGAAATTAGGTAAAAAAATCATAATTTAAGCATCAACCAGCATTCAAATGGCAACTTCACATCAAAAAGATCAAGAACAATTTCCCTCTTTAATTTTTTTTTTTAAGTTAAGGGCACAACTATACTGCCATTCAGTACCATTCAATATTCGCTCATTTAATTTAATTGTGCAATATAAGCTGTATTTGCACGCATGAGATCCTTATAAAATATATTAAAGTTATATAGTCTTAGATTTTATCAAGCAGTATTCGCACGATCATACACGACGGTCTTACACGACTCTATCCTATAGCTTGAAATGATGCTGACCGGGTCGTGTAGACGCAGCCCGCGGCTATATTAATTGGCTGTTTGCGTTTTTCTTATGGATACATGCTTTTAAGAAGTAAAAAACAATACAGTAATAACTTCCCGTTCGCTAAAACACGACAATTTGAATTTGAATGGTTTGAATTTGTTTAATTTTAATTTCACCATAACGAAGAACTTCCCGTACTATTTTTGCTTCAATAAGGTGAACATTTCCGAGCGTATTGGAGAAAAATAACTAAAATACTAAGTAAAAACATAAATAACACACGTAAAGTAGGGATGAAAGGTGACTTTCCTTGACTTTTTTATTTAGTTTTAACCCTATAATATGGGATCTCTTAATCGGTTTAGTAATTTTCTAGGGACTGGCAAATACGTTTCGATATACTAATTTTAATTTGATTGTTTTAGAATTTGCTAAACTTTATTTTTTTATTATTTCAGGTAAGTTCCAGAGCAGACAACTAAGTTTGTATTCAAAATTAACTTCTAATTCTGTCATTTATTATAATCACAAAAAAGTCACAATAAACACACCTCGAAAACTTTTTAAATTAAAACATTGTATGTTGTTACATTTGTGGAACAAATTAATCCTGTCACTTTCTATAACATTTACAAACTTATAAATACAACCGCGGAAATACTGCGTTATAACATTACAAAGGAAGGTTGGTACATATGTTAAATTCAGAATTTTCCCAACTGCACATTTAAGTTTGGTATTGGTACGATTTTACCAACTTATATATGCAGTTAAGACAGGCGATATGATGTCACTTTTAGTAGGTAATGAAGTTTATCCAGCTGTAATGGATAAGTTGGGAATTGTTGACGTTGGGAAAATGTTTGACATGTGATACGGGACCACCTACGATACATTTTCATTGTTTTGGGCGAGATGATTGTCATCGAAATAAACAAGCCACAGAAATTAAACAAAGTCGGAATATGTTAAATATATTATGTTAAAATGAAATATGTAAAAGCTCTCCAAATTAGCAATATACCGCAATTTCCCCTTTACCAGCCCTTTATGTGAATATGGACAGTCAGTATCAATTACTAGTGGATGAGACTATGTCATGTGATCAACCATCTTCTAATAGCTTGACACAAAAATACGTCACTAAATATAAAACAATAAGACGTGGCTGATACTATGAAGAATGCAAACGTTACATCTCTACAAGGGAAGAATACCTTTGCAATCCTAACGAAATAACGGTACTTTTTCTATGAACATCATTTCGGGTAAAAACGGTTTCCACTAACGAACTCTTAACAAATCACTTTGATTTTGATGTCGATCGCTTCAGCATAATATATTCTAGGTTTATAGATATCTTTTTTTTAAGAAAACCTATAAACCTTCGTTTTCTTTATGTCAATAACATACTAACAAATTATGGAGAATGGAAAATATTTAGGAGTGAAAAACATTTTCTCTTTTTATATGGACGAGTACGTGCTTCGTACCTTATAGAAATTGTTGTTAACTTAGTGGATACGTGCGTTATTACGTCAAATTACGTTTCGTTCATGTTTAAATCAGAATTTATTCATACATACATGTGAGTCACTGGCCCTGCGGAACTGTTTGAGCATGACCCATAAGCTGAGTCACTGGCCCTGAATGGGTTAGGGTGGCAGAGACTTGGCATGTTGTTCGATAACCTGCTATTGATACTGCTTGTACTACCTACAACTGAAGATGTACCGCTTTAATCAACTTGTACCGACCCTCGCTTGTAATAAAATCGGTTATTTTATGCTCGTACTAAAATCTACTATTTTTCTTTAAAATGGCCGGATTGTTTAATTTTGCTACGATACTAAGATGTTCCCCGCATAAAAATAATGTACAGTCGCCATCTGATATATCAGAGCGGCCAAGGTGCTCACAAATATCAGAAAACGCCTCTATTATCAACGCGTGCTTGTTCAGATATTTTTGACCGACTCAGCCGCTCCGATATATCTGATGGCGACTGAACTATTATTATTTTTCTGTTGTCCCGTTATCGCACCGTACAGCAGTGCGAACATACCCTATAAACTAAGACTTGTACACTATATGTCCGGACCGGTTTTCACTGATAGTCATATCTCAGATTACGCTTCATTCATACAAAATAAAGCTATAAATCCAATGTTTTCTTGACAAATTTCACTATTTCTTGTTTGAAATTGAATATTCTTGACCGTTTGAGAAATCTATCTTTAGTCAAATGAATGTGTTATTTGTTTGATAAGCGTAAAGTAGGTATTACAAGTTTCACCCGGCATATTTTCTTTTAGTAAAGTTTCTAGCCAGGGGGGGCTAGGAGTCGCGCGAAAGCTTCGCAGATAAAGAAAACCAGTAGATTATCTAGTTTTTGTTTTGACGACAAAACATTAAAATATTGCCTCTTTTTTACCAAGAGGATTCACAAAAAAAGTTCGCCTTTGTCAAATGATGTGTGTTTTTTTCCTGTTTTATGTTTCTTTTTGTAATATATAGTGTTTTACTACTATTACTAAAAAGGCTGGGAACTCCTGGGTTATAAGTGCACCAAATCTTATTAAGTTTTCGGCGTTATTCGCTTTATCACTGCACGTTTCCGTTGGTATATGAATTGCAAAGAAAAACATAATTCTACAACTACAGCATTTCATGAATGCGTGCGTAATATAATTCTAAATTAAAAAACCTATTATGGTCCGAGCTAAAATAGTACATTATACGATACAAGTGCGAAAAATAGGAAATTCGAAACGAGTGGCGATAAATTAAAACACGACCGAAGGGAGTGTTTTACATCGACACGAGTTGCGAATTACCTATTCGCACATGTATCGTACAACGTTTTACAGTACATATGGCCCTTTAAATGTTCGACACAGTAACATAATATGCTACTTCTCGCACTAGTGCTATAAAGTAGCCCCATATGTACTGTAAAGTTTTTTTTTAAATATTTTACGTCTAGCCGTACTTTTAGATCACTTAAATTGACACTTTGACATTGACGTTAATTTGTTTACCTTTTCCGAGAGAATAAAAATGAGAGTATTCTAAACGTAATTTATACCTTCAAAAATCACAAATACTTTAAATAAAAATATGCTTCCCAAAGCCGGAATAACTTTTCGCTGTAGCAATCAATTCTGATTAAGTAATATAGGTAACAAGGAATAATGAAGAAATTAATTGTATCACCGCTCCATCCATCTGTTACTTAGGTCTCCGGAGCATTCAGAGAACTAACTTCTGTAACTCCATGTTTGGATTCTGTGGGTCATGGCACGAGCGGTAGCGTTAAGAGGAGATGAACGCAAAATAGCGGTTAATTGTTGTTGAATATTTTCACTTTCAATCGAGAGCAAATGTCATGAAAAGATCACTCTGAAACTAGACTATATTTGTGAGAGCAGACTATATCCAAAACCTTTAATGTTAAAGTTAGCTTGATAGATAAAAATCACGAAAACATGACTAATTTTAATTTATTTTCAATTGTATACCTATCGTTACCCTGCATACTGTAGCTGTATAATTTTAGTATAAAATAGCTAGTGACATAGCCGAGAGATTCGACTAGCATAATTTGAATCAGAAGTACATAATACTTTCAAAATTGTTGAGGTAAAACGTTAAAAGCCACGTGATTGCCGAATCTTCCGTCGCAAGCTTCGCGTGGCGTGCCGTATCTTTTGTACTTTTCTAATTTCCTGGCTTTATTCTTAATTGTCTTTAGGTTTGTTCTGCGTAAACTAGTCGGCCTAATCAACGATAACGTTATCATTATTTTTTTATGAAAACGGGACTTAATCGCGTATAAGTTTAAAATAACCTCTGAGGCTCTGACGTTTCAAGGACGGCATCGTTCCCATGGTCTCGGAGAAAAAGGTATTGGCTAAAGTTTAAGGTATTGGCTAACCTTAGTAGGCCCTTAATATAAAAAAGGTATATAAGTAACCGACGATAAAATGGACCCACTCAGCGTAATCCATTGGCAAGCCGTGGCGCTAATATTCGGTGAGGACACCACACACACACACACACACACACACACACACACACTGTAACACACACACACTGTTAACAGTTATAACAAACGAATGACGACACAAATACCTACAAATAAAAATTAAATTGAAGCAGGCAACACTACTTCTACACCTCTTGTCGCTCATGGCTTGCCCCAGGCATGTCACAGTGGCATTTGACCCGGATCGATCCCGGCTTTTATTCCGATCCTTTGTACTTTTTCATCTCCCGAGGATTAAGTGAACTTTTGCGGCCGCGTCAGTTCGATACTTATCTTCTATTTATTAGTTTTCTTTGTTTAGAGCTTTTTAAATTAGGTCGGCTTTTTGGGATAATATATTGCTAGCTTTTCGGTGAAGGAAAACATCGTGAGGAAACCTGCATACATCTGCAAAGAAATTCAAAAATGTATGTGAAGTCCCCAATCCGCATTGGGCTAGCGTGGGGACTATAGCCCGAGCCATCTCGCACATGAGAGGAGGCCTGTGCCCAGCAGTGGGACGTATATAGGCTGAATTATTATTATATATTATTATATATTGGGCGCTTTTACTGCCTTATATAGAACCGGACCATACTCTGAGGGGTAAGTATGTAGGTCACGGCGTAGGAATAAATATTAATAAATATTATTATTATAGAGACATTCTTACACAAATTGACTAAGTCCTACGAATTGCCAAGAAGGCTTATGTTATAGGTACTTAGACAACGATATATGTATAATAAAATAAAATAAAACATTTATTCGGACGACACAATCCATATTTTGTTAGTTACAAATACTTTAATTTCTATGTTAGTACCTAAACTAAGATGCCACGACGGCCAGGAGACTGTGGCGGCTGTCGCGCACCCTTGGCAGCGTCGCGGCGCAGCGCTTGCGCAGCGTCGCGTGGAAACCATCCACATGCGCGTCGGCGAACATGCCCGACGCGCTGCAGTATCGCAGCAGCCGCAACAGTACCCAGAACGCGTTTGTTGTACTGTACACGCATGGCATTCATAGAACGCTGCGTGTATCTCGTCCACAGGCTGTAGGCGTACAGCGAAGTACAATACGCTCGAAAAAGTGATAATACATATACAAATACTTAGATACATAGAGGTAGAAATCATCCATGTCTCAGGAACAAATATCTATGCTCACAAAGAAAAGCCCTAAACAGCGAACCCAGGACCATCGGCTTCATAGGCAGGGTCACTACCCACTAGGCCAGATCAATCGTCAAAAAGGTCGTCAAGGAAGGCTTCCAACTATAGTAGATACTAGATAGGCTGACGCGACGACCTGGTCAAAGGTTAAAGTTGTACGAAATTACCACACGTTAAAAATCGATAAGCAAATTAGACAAGCGACAATTATTTTCTTTCATAATAACATTGCCGGATTTTACCTATGTCTAATACTAATTCCATCCTATATTCCACATCATTACATTCATTACTCATCTACAGCATAACTTTGCCATAAAGCAATTATCTGTTGCAATTGTCAATCGTTAATTCGCAGTAACAATTATGTCAATTCGCTGTCTAGTACAAATGCTCCCTCGAAGCTACAAATGGAGTTAGAAGTACAGGTGAAACGAAGTTGCTTCCATTGTCGGCAATTATGGTAGTAGTATACTTAGTCAGCAAAATATATATTTTGCTAAGTATAGTAGTTATCTCTAGCTATATATAATATAACAATTTTTATTTATTGTGGGCAAGCCGATTTAACACAGGAATGATTAAGACACGTTTAAACGATACTTATGTTAAAATTGACGTTTATTTCGATTCCGCTATGATCCCAATAAGATCTATCTACGATATTTCTAACGTCAAAGTGACATTGCTTGCCCGAATCGAGCTGCATCTGTCAACTATACGACATACAAACGATATCTAAATGAGAACTTATTTAAACCAGAACTTATCGTTATCATATCTCATAATTCGAATCGGGCCGCATGTGTTTTTGTGTGGTCGGGAGGTTAATAATAATCATGCGCGAACGCATGTCCTCAGCTAGGGATGATTGAGGTTATACTTTACTTCCATGGGCGTAGGCAGGTACAGGCAGAGGGGGGCAGCTGCCCCCCCCCCCCCCCTGGAACTCAAATTTTACATACAATGTATGCCAATCTGCCCCCCCCCCCTGGGCCTCCGGCGACATCAACTTCCCCCCCCCCCCTAGTTCACTGGCTGGCTACGCCTTTGTACACTTCTCTTACAAATAAAAAGTGCATTTTTATGACTATTATGTATGTTCTATAACTAGTTATTATGTCAAAAATCCTCAAAAGTCAAACATGTCAACATCACCAACATGTTACAGAGATACATGCAAAAGCTCCCCTTCATAACTTTCCCTAAACAACCCCGTAACGTAACAAAGTGCGAACCGATTAGTTTCCTCCCTAATCACCCCCCTAATTGATAGGTGCTACTTACCTTTAATTATTAACTCGCTGGGGGAGGCGCCAAATTAAGGGCTGAGACAATTGGCGGTTCCTTTTGGCAACTGAGTAAAGCCTAAGACGGTTTTGTTTGGCCCTTGGATAGTTCGCTACAAACAGCCTACATTTGGAATTAAGGGGGGGGGGGGGGGGGGGGGGGGGTCTTGACGTCATGTACATATTATCTTAGTTTGACTACCATTTCGAATGTATCTCTCTCACTTGCTTAAAGGTCAGCTGGAAGAGATCCCTTAAAAGGATAAGTTCGCCTTTGTACAAATTTACTGCCTTCTCTCAGCGTTATGTACTTGTTTTGTGCAATACTAAGGGAAAACATTAGTGGTCATGTTTCCATACAAACGCTCTCGACATTTTCCTCTATGGATTTTGGGCCTAGTTTTTTTTTATATGAGTTTAAGATTACTAGAGTCAGACCAAGTTAAGTTGGCAACGATTTTGAGAATTAAAACAAGAAATATTGCTTTGCTAATCTGCGAGAAAATAACGTGCCACTCAATCAGTGCTAACCCGTTATACTTACTTACGTACTTTTACATGCAACTAATGGTCCCACCTCAGATCATAGAAAGTACTAGATGGCTGACGGAGGCGTGGCGCGTGTCGCCGCGACATGGCCACATCGTGGCCATACCGGCCCGCCGTAATACAGTAGCAAATTAGCTGTCATTGAACAATGTGCGCGTAAATTTTATTGAAATGCCGAATTATAGCGTTATTTTGTGTCGAAATAGGAGTGCATCCAAAAACTATAAGGATCATGGAGTTACATACCACATGTGAGTACATTTTTTTTCACGTATTAGTCAATAAAACCACACATTTTAACAAATAAATCCAGTGACATATGATTTTTCAGAGTCAGACCATGTTGTCATACAAACGCGTGGCAATTTGTCTATGCATTCTACATTGACGCTTTGGCATGGAAAACTATTTGTAGTGTCCTTAGCAACGGCGCAATGCATTAAACCGCTAACGATATTCACAGGGGCATTATTGTTTCTTGGTACGACCGCCAACCGCTCCCTTCATTGACGCCGCGAAGTAGAGTGGTGCTCGTGCATATAATTGATCTTTGAGCGTTATCGATAAAAATGTTTGGATATAGTGTGTATGAAAGTAATTATTTTTCAAGTAAAATTTTACAATTATTTTATATGCACCTAATGTTTAATTTAATACTTATTAATTTGGATTAAAACTCGAATAGGTAAGCCAAAAAATAAACTGATTTAATTAAGTACAATTTATTTATAACAGTATAGTTTATACCTATAAGTATATTTTATTCAGGTTCTTAGCAACGATTCGAATAACTGCACTAGGTATAATCAAATATGTTCATGATTGCATTTTTTTTTCAGATTCCCGAAAAATCCCAGTATTAAA
The DNA here is from genome assembly GCF_033807575.1 of Cydia pomonella. Lineage (NCBI taxonomy): Eukaryota > Metazoa > Arthropoda > Insecta > Lepidoptera > Tortricidae > Cydia > Cydia pomonella. Next base: position 453,731 of record NW_026907846.1, read on the forward strand.
GAAAAATGGATAGATGCTACAGGTAGAGAGGGCCCTAATTGGTTTACGAGCGAGAAAAGTGTTATTTGTTCAGATTATTTTCAAGAAAAATGTTTCCAGTTACACTTCGCCTCATTTATATAACGATAGAATATAAATATGTTTAAAATAATAGTATATTGTATACTGAGTCGATCCAAAAGTTCTATCAGAAAGATTTTTACTGATAATTATGATTACTCTTTTAATCGTACATATGATTTAAAAGCTTATTTAATGGTGCATTATACTTACAATATAATTTACTATAACTTGCTTTCGCAGGTCTTCATAACTCTATGTAACATGCTGGAATTGCTTTCAATTGGTGACGAAATATGCTATAATAAACTGAAACTATTTTTTTAATGAAGCGCTCGCGTCTAACGACAATCCCAAAGTAAACAATTTAAACAAACATTACATCAAATAATGAGTAAAATTTAAACCAATTTGATTAGTTAAACATAAACAAGCTTTCGCATCATGGTACATGTTTTTTTAAATTAAAAGCTTTGTATTACATTTTATCAATAAAAACCTTTGTGAGAGAACTTATGGATCAACTAATATACCTTACACGTACCTTAAAATTCTTAGCTCGTAAATAAGGTCAAAAATTTAAAGGAATATAAATTAAGTCTATGGCAATTATTACTTAAAACAAAAATGTCAAAACTCTAAGGTCATGTTCAGAACATGTAAAAAATATCGATAGCTCTATCGAATTGTCCTCACTCTAGTGCCGCCGCTCTAGGCTCCTACACCGCGCGGTTTGGCCAATCACAGCGCGTGAGTTGGTTGTCTGGCCACGCCTTTAATGATGTGGTGGGGGACAGTTGGAGACAGCGAGACACGTTGAAATTATGCTTCGTTATAAATCTCCTTACTTCTTATATCTATGGGTCCCACCCTCCCACCGCAAAAATAAATACGCAAATAAATATAACAACCCACCACCAAAAGTACAAAACTCGACACGTGTTTCGCCTCTCTACGAGGCATCCTCAGGAAATGCTGGAGATGTTGACGGTCTGACGTCCGACAAGTCCGACAACTGAAACACACTGACTTTAAACTTTTGAGAGCCCAGAATGTGCAAGTGTTAAGTAAAATTCATAACGTCTTAAAAGTTTGACGTTTAAAATAACACATATACTGTTTGGGCTATCAAAATCGCTGCCAAGTTATATTGGTCTGACTCTACTACCTGTCTGTACGTTTTGCTTTCTATATTCTTGTTTTTATAAGAACTAGATTACTTTACGCTCTAAAAATGGCCAAATAAATGCGCCGTAAACAGACGCCTAGCATACAAAATCGGCAACAATAAACGCTAAAATCAAAACGCCCAGACGCAGATAATTTCTTTTACATTCCGTTCCCAAAATTTCGTTACGATTGGTTAAGTTTTGGAGGAGAAAAATGTTGAGAACGAAACCTCGATTTCTGAGATTTTTACGCAGGATTTTGCATCTAAGTTGCGTTGTCCTTATCGCACTCATTTTAGGAGCTGCCCCGTCAGTGCGACGGAGATATTAAGCTAAAATTCTCTAATCTGAGAAGGGACTAAGCTGGTATTTCCTCTTAATCTGCGTACAGCATTAAATACATTTTCAGTACCGGTCATGTCAACGATCAATTTCAAAACAATGTTTTTTGGAATGCTACGCAATCCTTTGTTCTTTTTCTGATGTAAATATTTTATTGTATTAAAAAAACCGAATATTTTAGTGGTATAATAATTGTTTTTATTGCGAAATGTTTCCTTCTTGCTAAGAGGGAAGAACAGAATAAAGTGAAAGAAATAGAATAGCGAAATAACGGTTTTTTTCTATGAAATTCCATTTCGGGGAGAACGTTTTCCACTAACAAAATCTTAATAAACTACTTTGAGTTTGATGTCGATCGCTTGAGCATAATATATTCTAGGTTTATAGGTTTCGCTATTTAAAAAAATATTTTTTTCAAATAATAAATAAACATTATAGGACATTGTTACACAAATTGACTAAGTCCCACAGTAAGCTCAATAAGGCTTTTTATTTTTTGTTTTAAAATGTTTGAAAATAAAAATTATACCCTATAAAACCTAGTTTTTCATCAAATTTGTGTCAATAACATAAATGGAAAATATTTAGAAGTTGAAAAACCCTTTCTCTTTTTTTATGGACGATCACGTGGTCGACGACTTTCAACGTCAGTTTTGAATATAAAGTTCTGTTTTGTTCAACTAGGTCTGTATTAAAAACCATCAGGTTCGCTATCTTGGTCGCACTTATGGCTATGTGTATCTGATTGATTGACATCTCTCTCTTCTCACTCATGAACAATACATCTACAGATCCACTGAGCGAAATGAGTGATTAATATATCTCTAGCGAAAGATTGAATAAATCTTTTCAACCCAGTGAAGCGTTTTGTGCATTTTATATAAGTAGCTATTTATATACAGACACAATAAGTGTATTTATTGTATGTATATTATGTTTTTGTCGTAACATTATTATAAGCACACAAGCGCTTACAATTTTACACCAAGCGAAATTACATACATAATTAATTTGAAATGGAAATTATTTTAAGGGACAAAATTAAAGGAAACAACCCCTGCAAGTAGGATGACTGTAAATTTGGAAATTTCTAGATAATTCCGAAACGATCCACGGGGGCAGACGCTGCGACAAAGACTGAATAGATTTTGAAAGTGGCTGCTGCTCACACCGAAGCTATAGATCAACGCCTATTCCTAATTGAGCCACAGTCTAAAATAGTAGATTATACAACACGGGCATAAAGTGACCCATGTTATCCTCGGATAACATGGGGCTTAAGCTTGAGTTGTATACTATACTTTTCACTTCAATTGTGAGAAAAATATACATAAATATCTAATATTTTAGGTTATTTTACCATATTTTATCAAGACTTAAGAAAATCGTACTCGGGAAGGCCGGGGGCGCGCCGGCAGCGCTGGCAGTTTGTATGGCAGATTTTGGACTTTAATGCTAAGTTAATACTGGTCGTAACAGATGATTTTACTTTATGCTCTAGAGCACAAAAAGCAATTTTATGTCGCTTACATGCGACCTAATGTCAATTTTGCGAGCATGAGAAGTGAAAAATATGTTCACTTCTCATGTTCAAAGTTGGTGTTTAACTCGCGTGTAAGCGGCATAAAGTGGCAAATTTTTATGTTCTAGTGCATAAAATAAAATTATTTATTACCTTTATTGAGAAACCTGCCATACAAACTGCCACTGTAAAATAACCTTAAATAGTATACTTTCTTTGCAATCGAAATGAAAAGCAGAGGATATAATTCGGGCATAAATCGACTCGTCACTTAAGCTCGGACCGATAAATTGCCTCGGATGAATTGTGTTACTTTATGCCCTTGTTGTATAATCTACTATTGTCATTATTCGAAGTACTTTACTTCCTTGCGAAGTTTTTTCATTTCGGTCTTAGTTTTATTTTTGTTAAATTATTTATTTCTCTTTAGGTCACCTTTAATGTCCAAAGGAATCCTATCATTTTAAGCACAAGTATAGTTAACAGGTATACCTGCTACCTATACAAATAACAGTTATCATAGAGCAAGTGAACCGCATAGCTATTATTAAACTTGACATTCATGTTGTCTTTTTATTTCTGCTTTACTTTGTAACTATACTAGTTTCTTTCAAGTTTCCATACTTAGTTACATACATGTAGTATATGTATTATTATTGGCCAGGACATCTATAGCACATGATTGTTGCAGCGTCGGGTATAATCAGGTGTTTAGGGGAGGTTGATTGCAACGTCTGCGATGACTGAAGATTCCAATACCGGAGCGGCATCTTCTGCCACAGCAATCGCAAACATGACGAGAGTCCAAGGGCGGTCTAGCAGCGCGGAGTCTTTTCTGCCTAAGGTTCTCTAACCAGTCCTTGTCATGTTTGTCTACACCCGCTTTGAGATCTCGATGCCACTCTGGCCTCATTAGATTCCCAATTGTGAGGTTGAATATTGAAGCAGATCAGGTCCCTTTTGCAGCAGTCCTTGAATCTAAGCTACAGATAAGCTATTACATGTTAATAGTAGCATAACTGTGACTACCGTCGCACGCTTTTAAAATAACAATTAAGCGTTATTTTTATACGCGTTATTATTTAGTCATAACAAAATTTTACAAGCTTCAAAAATAAATGACATATGCAAAATCAACTGAAGATTTACAGTACATATGGTGCTACTTTTCCGCACTAGTTCGTAAATTAGCACATTATGTAACTATGTCGAAAATTTCAAGGGTCATATGTACTGTAAAACGTTGTACGATACATGTGCGAATAGGGAATTTCCGATTTTTCGCACTTGTATCGTAAATAACTATTACAACATACATTGTGTTTTTAAGACACCTGCAATAATTTACGGGGTGAATTAACTGAGCAACTTGGAACTAACCCCGAAATCGAGAAAAACAATTCTTCATACATTTTGGCTAGTCTGATGTTAATATTTTATATGCAGACTATGCATAGTTACTCGTAATATTTTTTCGCTATTTCGGTATTGGTCCCATAGTAAAAGTTGCTCAGTATGACCTATATATTTACCTCATAAATTATTTCAGTTGACTAAAAAACCAACCTCTATAAACGAGGATATGGCGAATTTGTTCCATACGATAAACCATAGAATTATGCACATATTAAATTTATCTGCGAACACAACCTCATACAATTTTCCCATCAAGTAAGCAGTATTCAAATCACTCGTTATGGCGTGGAAAGCCATAGATAATTGATTTACGTTTATTGCCGTAATAAATAATGGTGTTTCGTTGCAATAGAGATTATATTCCTCTATCGCTACTCACTCGTCACGCTAAATTTTATCGTAGTTAAGGGGCTACCAGGCCAAATTCGCTATTTTTACGTCGCTATAGCATTCTTGAACGTTGTATGAACAATAAAGTTCTGTACACAATATTTTAGCTTGATTATTGTTCTTTAATGATGTCTACTGAAGATTCTAAAAACATATCGTATTACAAATATTTTTTCCGTACGCCCTTTTCTCAAATTAAAATCCGTATAAACTCCCTTATAATGCAACGCTTAGACACGAAACTGTAACCAATAGTAAACGATGATATACACTTCAATTATGTCTGCCAATTTTTCAAATATATAAATAGTTTTTGAGAAATCGATACTCAACTTCGTGCGTTGCCGCGGCGATAATTTAAGTTTAAAGTGAGTGAATGAGTGTTAGAAGAGCGAATGGACGCAATAATTTGCTTGCTTGGGCAAATTAAAGTTGTAGAGGTGAACGAGAAAGGGGTCGAGGGAGTTGGATCGCGCGAGGTCATTCAGATAGGGGACGGCCTAAAGTTGAAGTCGAATGGAGATCCGAATTAACACAATCGTTAGTTTTAATACTTTTAATTGTGATTACCTAGAGTTTTTTTAAGTCAATAGTTTCTAGAAGCCATTTTACGAAAGTTTGTTCCTTCTAGTACAAGGCCTACAAGGGTCAAACATATATTATTTTATGCTTAACTCGTTCGCGTCTTTCCTGTAGACGTCGCAAAGTTAAGGTGCAGTAAGTTTGTGTTCTTCTCTCACTCTCACTGAGTGTAAGCGGGAGCGAGATAGATGTACGCGCCCGGGAGCGCGGATGTCATGTAATATAAATAAATAAAAAATTGTTTAAATAAATAAAAAAGTAATCACTAAGTTCCCTCAAGCATAATGTTGCTCATTTTTAGGGTTCCGTACCCAAAGGGTAAAACAGGAACCTATCACTAAGACTCCGCTGTCCGTCCGTCCGTCTGTCTGTCACCAGGCTGTATCTCATGAAGCGTCAGTTGACATTTTCACAGATGATGTATTTCTGTTGCCGCTATAACAAATAAGTACTAAAAAGTACGGAACTCTCGGTGGGCGAGTTCAATTCGCACTTGTCGGGTTTTTTAGAAACAATTTTCATATATTTGAGCAAAATTTACCATTTTTTAAAGTGCATTTTAGACCTATGTTCGTGATTTTTTTTATCGAGCGAAAGTCAGAAACTCTGAATTCCAATCACTGAAGTCTCTAGAAAAAGCCCTCAAGATTGCTAATTAAATTTATGGCAGCCGTGTTGTGGTCCAAAAAAGCGCTACGACTTTTTTTAAACTATTTATTGAACCTTTATGTAATGTATGTATGTGTCTTTATGTATTTAAGTAGTTTTTAATTACCCACTCAGGCCTTACAATATGTCTAGTTATTCGTGTAAGTATAACTTACCGATTGGTGAGTGTACTAGTCGTCAATAAGCCATTTGTCTGTGTTCTATTCGTACGGCGTTTTTGTCGATCCGCTAGTTGAGTCGCTTTGCCGTAGTTTTAATTTACTTGCCTTTACGACTTAACGTTGTTACACGGTGTCTGACTCAAACTTGTCGACTGACGACGTAATTATGGCAGCCGTGTTGTGGTCTAAAAAAGCGCTACGACTTTTTTAAAACTATTTATTGAACCTTTATGTAATGTATGTATGTGTTTTTATGTATTTAAGTAATTTATAATTAATTTATGTGTATTAGGACTCTAATTCTTTCAATAACAATTTCTTTAAGTTTTAAACGCACCGCCTACATACATCTTTTCTGCTTTGCCCTAAGGTTGACTGGTAGAGAATGCCTCATGGCATTAAGTTCGCCTTTTGTACATTAAATTTTTCTTATGTGCAATAAATTTTTAAATAAATAAATAATCTACTGCACCTTAAGATTCAAAAGTAAATTTTTACGTTGTAATTTTTTTGCCGAGATACATTTTTTCAGTAGTTGAGACTCAAAATAAGAAAAACGTGACATATATGTACAGTCACGTCTGAAAATATCGATACGAAAAAAGTGCCAAAAATATATATATACACCACCTTATTGCCCATCTATTAAGTTAGTGTATACATGTTTTTGGGCACTTTGTCCGTATAGATATTTTCAGACGTGACCGTATCTACATACTTGCATTGTGCCACAATTGTGCTCAGAAGATACCTTTTTAGGGTTCCGTAGCCAAATGGCAAAAAACGGAACCCTTATAGATTCGTCACGTCCGTCTGTCTGTCCGATTATTCTGATATATGTTTCATCCACAAGCGAAATTCTCTTTGAAACTTCTTTTATGTTAGAAAAATACTTCCCCTAATAGTTTAAAAAAATAATTGTTGTGAAAATATTAGATTAATATGTACCTAAATTCTTAAATTAAAAGTATTAACATCATTAAAAACTCTGTGGAGCATGTAATTCATATAAGAACTTAAATCTTTGTAACTTTTGTAAATTGTAAGCTGTATTGAAACTTACTTAATTAAGAAGTTAATATTTAATTACTTGAGACGTGCGGATTTGATACAATGTCACCTGGGTGCGTAGCCAACTCACCAATAGTTAACGCTCCGTAGCTAGCGTAGTCATCTCTCTCTATCACTCTTCTATATTAGTGCGACAGTGACAGTTGCGTTTCGTTCGCTATGGAGCGTTAATTGGTATTCCTAGTTGCGATTTTTCCAAACAAAACAAACATTTTTTTTGAAGTGAAACCTATAAACCTAGAATATATTATGTTGAAGCGATCGTCATCAAATCAAAGTGATTTGTTAAGATTTCGTTAGTGAAAACGTTGTTTCCCGGAATGGAATTTCATAGAAAAAATACCGTTATTTCTCTAGGATCGCAAAGCTATTCTTCCCTCTTAAATTAACAACTTCGCAACATACCTAATTATCTCTTTCCATTTCTCCCTCTAACCACAATATATCACTTAAGGCGCCGTAAAAATATAATGACACAGGTTAAGGGGGCACCCATTAGTGGGAGGGGCGCAGACAAATTGAAAACTATTTTGCAAAATGGCTTAGCAATTTGCGGATGAATGGTATTGCAATTATGGAAGATAGCCCCTCTAACTAACCCGCTGTTTAGTTATTGACACCCCAGGGTTGGTTGATTGTGATCATTTTGCAGTACGATACAAGTAAACGTATGTGCCTATAAATATGTTTTATGGAAAGTAATCTGAGGCTATTGTAGCTGTATTATAAATAATATCGTACTTTAAATTATGGTAATCATTTCATTTTAAAATATAAGTAAGTAATTAAGTACCTACATTTTTTTCACCACACCATAGCCTTACCAAGGCTCTTTTGATTATTCAAAAACGAATGAGAAAGTTGCGTTTTATCCAGATGTGTGTCAAAGTAATATGTTAGCTGGTAGAATTGGCATTTAAATGATGTTTATGATGATAAATATTTAATAACGTTCATTGGACAGTTAAAACGAGCGGTTAAACAAAAACTTTGCCATATTTTAAAACAAAAAACTATTATATTGCTTCAATAATAATTAATTTTACATCTAAAATTACAATGAAAATTTAGAAGAAAATTATAACTAATCGTTACTATAATTATAATAATATATTATATTGCTTTAATTCAACATCCTCAGGGGGGCGTAGCCAATGGGTCCCATACATGCTTGTCAATTCCAAGTAAATAAGAACTTACTTTGCTTTTGTTTTATGGTATAGGAGACAAACGAGCAGACAAATCGCGTAATGGTAAGCGATTACCGCCGCCCATAGACACCCAGAGGAATTGTAAACGCGTTGCCGGCCTTTAAGATGGGAGTACGCTTCTTGAAGGTTTGAAGGTGGTATCGGTCTGGAAATACCGCAGGCGACAGTTCATCCCACACTATAGCTGTGCGAGGCAGGAAGTTTCTGGAGAAACCCACAGTTGAGTACTGTCAACCATCTAAGTGGTGAAGATAGAAATGTGGTTATGACACGTTACCATGTACGATTCTCGTAGTATAGCGTGTCCGCCAGAAGCTACGGTGTAAATGCGGCCGTCTTAAATAGATTTTAAAAAGTTGCCGCACTCCGAGCCGTGCCATCTGCGGATCCGAAGTTATTTAATAAAAATATATTTCCCGGCGTTCCCGGGGATTCCGGTTCGTTCCCAAGGATTTAGCCTTTCGCTCGGACATATATCCAAACAGACGTCACATGTAGCGACGAATTTTGCGTTCTTAGCCAATACAGCACCCATAGCACAAATATTCCGGGATATTATCTCATTCTCGAAAGTCACCATCTCTTTCTCACTGCAGCATCAAGTGCGTTTGCGTGGTTTTATCGTCAAAACACTCATACTACTTAACATTTTTTATTTATGTTTTTATTACATAGGAAGTGGATAAATTTCAACATAAATATAGTTCACGTAAGTAGTATAACATGTTTACAAATTAATTAGGGAATTAGGTATATTTTGTACTCTATCATAAGGCCCAGCCATATAATAAAATGTCCAAATCTTGCCAGTGAAATTTGAACCCGTGATTTGAAAGAAAGACTTGAAAATTGAACGACACAAAACAAATGCAATACTATTGAAAATGATTGAAATTTCTTCGAATGCAATAAATACCTACTATAGGTAAGACCGACTATGCTTACGGGGCTATGTGTAAGGCCAGAGTAGACGCTACAAGCGGAGCGGTCGGCAGGGCGTGCAGCGTGGCGTCGAGCTCATAAGTGATTTGAGCAACGTGCACTAAAGCCGCTCCTATACGCTTGCTTTTGTTTAACATGCACGCCGCATACCCCGAGCCGCTGCACGCCCAACTCGAGGGCCCACTCAGGCCTTACACTATGTCTAGTTATTCGTGTAAGTGTAACTTACCAATTGGTGAGTGTTCTAGTCGTCAATAAGCCATTTGTCTGTGTTCTATTCGTACGGCGTTTTTGTCGATCCGCTAGTTGAGTCGCTTTGCCGTAGTGTAGCAACACATATTATGTATGTTTAAATCGTTTTTGTTGTCAATGTTAGTTGCCTGCGCGCCGCGCTTCCGCGCTGCGCGTTGTACCCAAAAGTAACGGTCCAATCTTCGGGCGCATTCGTGCGCGCTCGGTTTTCCTAGCCAACTCAGTCATATCCGATACTTGACGCCGGGAGGCTGCGCGCAGGCCGATCGCTCTCGCTTGCATTTTAATTACGTTTTATGTGTACTTTTCTGTATTTTTTCTTCTACGGTGTTCCGTGCTATTTTCTTTCTTCTGTACTGTACTGACTATATTCTGTGGACTGTGTTTAACCTATAATAAACTTTATAAGTGTTAAACTACAGCATATTATTTAATAGCCCCATAGCTACAAATTTGGTGACTTTCCGACGTTAGAACTGAGTGCAGTGCAGTGTTATAGTATCTGTGTGAACTTTGATCGCTATAATAAAGTGCGGAATAAGTTATCATGCCAACGACGGCAAGTGATACTAATACTACGTCTACTCCACCGGTTGTTAGTTTGCCGAGGACATTGGATTCGACCGTTAGTGCAGTTGGCGTTAAAGTTCCGCCATTTTGGGCCGAGGAACCGGCTTTGTGGTTTGCCCAGTTGGAGGGACAGTTTAGTTTGGCGAATATTGTGTCCGACTCGACTAAGTTTTATCATGTCGTCAGCAACCTCGAGCATAAATATGCAGCGGAGGTCAAGGACATAATTACCAAGCCGCCGGCGACGGAAAAATACGACAAACTAAAATCTGAGCTAGTTTACCGATTGTCCGTGTCCAAGGACAAGCGAGTGGAGGAGTTGGTGTCTCAAGCTGAACTGGGTAATCGTAAGCCCTCGCAGTTTTTACGACACCTACGTGACCTGGCCGGTACCGACTTATCGGACGACTTTTTGCGCAGCATATGGGCTAAACGTTTACCGCCGCATGTGCAAACCGTTATTGCTACGATGTCAGATGCCAGTTTGGACAAGGTTGCCGCGCTGGCCGACCGAGTGAATGACATTGTAGTACACACACCTCACGTTGCGGAAGCTTCTGGGTCGGCTGTTCCTGTTCCCGTGCCGTCATCTGCACCGAGCTCTATGGAGGAACGTCTCAACCGCCGTATAGATGACCTTGTGCGGCAAGTAGCTGCCTTAACGACTGGAAATTCCCGTGGGCGAGCTACATCGCGCTCGCGCTCCAGGGGACGTCTCAGCTCTCGCTCAAGGAGTCGCGCGGGGGACAACGGCAGATGCTGGTACCATGACAGATTCGGTCCCCGTGCAACTAAGTGTCGCGCGCCGTGCAGCTGGACCGAGGGAAATGCCAGTGGCGGTCACTAATGACGACGAGTGATTGCCAGGTTTCCCCAGGTCGTCTTTTCGTCACCGACAAGAACACTAAACTGACATTTTTAGTAGATAGTGGCTCTGATCTTTGTGTTTTTCCTTTTACTTCTGTAAATCCTCAGTACCGCACTAAAGATAAATACCAATTATTTGCTGCTAATGGTACCCCTATACCTACTTATGGCTCAATTAGTCTTACGCTTGATTTTGGCTTACGCCGTGCTTTTCATTGGCGTTTTATCTTGGCCGAAGTGACAAAGCCTATTATCGGCGTAGATTTTTTAGCTTTTTATAATTTGGTAATAGATGTTAGGCATAAACAGCTTATAGATTATTGTACTCTGCTTACTGCTCGTGCTTATTCAGCCTCTTCTTGCTCTGTGAGCAGCATTAAGTCGATTGCAGGTACAACGGCGTATCACGAAATACTGCAGCAGTTTCCTGAAATTACGAGGCCTGTGGGTGACCCGACGGAGCGAACCGTGAAGCACAATACGGTTCACTATATCCGTACCACCCCTGGTCCGCCGGTGTACTGTCGTCCTAGACGGTTGGACGCAGAGCGGCTCAAAATAGCCAAGCAGGAGTTCGACGATATGGTGCGTACAGGTATAGCACGTCGCTCCGATAGCCCCTGGTCGTCGCCTCTTCACATGGTCCCCAAAAAGAACAACGGCTGGCGGCCTTGCGGCGACTATCGCGCGTTGAACGCCCGCACCATACCAGATAGGTATCCTGTTAGGCATCTTGCCGATTTCTCGCACAACTTACACGGCTGTCAGATTTTTAGCACATTGGACCTGGTTCGTGCCTACAACCAGATTCCGGTGTTTAAGGATGACATTGCTAAAACAGCCATAACGACGCCGTTTGGGTTGTTCGAGTTCAGCTTTATGGGGTTCGGGTTACGCAATGCCGCGCAGACTTTCCAGCGGTTCATTGACGAGATCCTCGGTGACCTGGAATTCTGCTTCCCGTATTTAGATGACATTCTCGTGGCATCTTCTTGCGCGACCGAGCATGAGAAGCACCTTAGGCAAGTATTCGAGCGACTGCGTGAGCATGGTGTTCTAATAAACACCGCGAAGTGCGTATTTGGTGAAGCTGAGGTTACATTCCTTGGCCATCGCATCTCCAGCTCAGGCACGTCACCCTTGCCTGAGAAGGTGAAGGCCATCATGGACTTCCCTCGCCCCACCAACATCAAGGCACTCCGTCGTTTCTTGGGCATGCTGAATTTTTATCGGCGTTTTCTACCGCACGCAGCCCAGAAACAGGCACCGCTAAATGGTTTGTTGGTCGGTCATCACTGCAAGAGCTCTGCTAAGATTGAGTGGAATGCTGACCTCAACGCAGCTTTCGAGGCTTGCAAGGCGAGTCTAGGTGAGGCTACACTTCTTGTCCATCCACGTCCGAATGCTGAACTGGCTCTGGTCAGTGACGCCTCGGACATAGCGATCGGTGGTGTGATACAACAATTGGTAGGTAACACGTGGGAACCACTGGGTTTTTTCTCGCGTAAGTTGAACCCAGCCCAGCGCAAGTTCAGCCCGTACGACCGCGAGTTACTCGCAATTTACGAGTCTGTCAAGTACTTTCGGCATATGCTGGAGCTGAAGCCGTTCAGAATCTACACCGATCACAAACCAATCGTGTATGCCTTTAGCAAACCCTTGGACAAGTGCTCACCTCGCCAGTTTCGGTACTTGGATTTCCTTGCGCAGTTTTCCACCGACATCCGCCACATAGCAGGTGAGGAGAACGTGGTCGCTGACGCACTCTCTCGTCCTGTCGATGCAATCAGCGGCAAGGCCATTGACTACAATGCGTTAGCTTCTGCTCAGGAACGCGATGCTGAGTTCCAGCAGTTGCTAAAGACCGGATCGTCATTGCAGCTTAAAAGGTTGGTTATTCCTGGTACGACTGGTGACGCTGCAGTTTATTGTGATACATCAGGACCAATGGCTCGTCCCTATCTGACTCCTGAGTTCCGTCGACAAGCTTTCGACTCGATACATGGACTTAGTCATCCTGGCGCTAAGGCTACGACGAAGCTTGTGGCTCAGCGATATGTCTGGCCTGGGGTAAATAAAGACTGCCACAATTGGTCTAGAGCTTGTCAACACTGCCAGCGATGCAAAGTGTCAAGGCATGTGCACTCGCCTGTAATGTCGTTTGCGACCGAGACAGAGCGTTTTGCACACGTGCACATTGACCTGGTTGGTCCGTTGCCGTTTTCACAGGGATTCCAGTACTGTCTGACGGCATTGGACCGCTTTACAAGGTGGCCTGAGGTGATGCCAATTTCTGACATTAAAGCAGAAACCGTCACTCAAGCATTTTTCTCCGGGTGGGTGTCACGATTCGGATGCCCCAAGCGTATAACAACGGATAGGGGGAGGCAGTTTATTTCCGAGACTTTCCAGCGCTTGGCGAAGTCCATCGGAGCTGAGCACATACAGACGACTGCCTACCACCCTGCAGCGAATGGCATGCTGGAGCGATTCCATAGACAGATGAAGGCTGCCATTAAATGCCATGCGAGCGAGGATTGGGTTGAAGTCCTGCCTCTGGTTCTTTTAGGAATCAGGACGGCATGGAGGGACGATTTAGCCGCTTCCACCGCGGAATATGTGTACGGCCAACAACTGCGCTTGCCAGGGGATTTCTTTGAATCCTCGGGTCAAGATGCGCCAGTTGACTACACAGACTTCCTCTCTCGCTTGCAGCTTATAATGCGCAAATTACAGCCTTCGCCAGTGGTTCGCCATGGTTCGCGTAAAGTGTTTGTTCATAAAGACCTGACTACGTCCACGCATGTGTTTCTACGTAACGATGCCGTGCGAAAGCCCCTGCAACCTACGTATACTGGGCCTTATCAGGTAGTTGAACGGGGAGACAAGTTTTTCAAGATTCTTATTAAAGGTAAGCCAAATAATGTCTCCATCGACCGGCTCAAGCCCGCGTACATGCTAAGCGAACCCGATCCTAGTCCAGCTTCTGATCAGCAGCTCGTAGCGCCACAACCAGCAAAGACTGAACGCAGAACTCGTTCAGGACGTGTTGTACGTTTTCCTAGCTACTTGTAATCGACCTAAAGGTCTCCGAAGGGGCTGATGTAGCAACACATATTATGTATGTTTAAATCGTTTTTGTTGTCAATGTTAGTTGCCTGCGCGCCGCGCTTCCGCGCTGCGCGTTGTACCCAAAAGTAACGGTCCAATCTTCGGGCGCATTCGTGCGCGCTCGGTTTTCCTAGCCAACTCAGTCATATCCGATACTTGACGCCGGGAGGCTGCGCGCAGGCCGATCGCTCTCGCTTGCATTTTAATTACGTTTTATGTGTACTTTTCTGTATTTTTTCTTCTACGGTGTTCCGTGCTATTTTCTTTCTTCTGTACTGTACTGACTATATTCTGTGGACTGTGTTTAACCTATAATAAACTTTATAAGTGTTAAACTACAGCATATTATTTAATAGCCCCATAGCTACAGTAGTTTTAATTTACTTGCCTTTACGACTTAACGTTGTTACACGGTGTCTGACTCAAACTTGTCGACTGACGGCGTAATTGCTCCTTAATTGGAACAAAGGACTATTTTAGAGGTGTTTCGAAAAGGTATTTTATAAAAGATGATTTTTGTAACTTCATTCAATATTATGATATTATCTAGATTTAATGTGACGGTCCATGGGTAAAGGTACAGTCAAGTGTAAAAATATGGGTGTACACAAGTTGCTCAAAAATATGTCCCATAGCTCTTATGTCGGCTAATTAAGAGCTATGAGACATATTTTTGAGTAAGTAGCGTGGACCTTGGAAGTAGCGTGAATATGCTTACAGTTGACTGTAAGTACCTTGTAGCTGATGGTGCTTACGTTGCGTAACACCGCATTAGTATTGGGTATAGCTTAAGCGCCGACATCATTGGGGTGTAAGGCAAACGTAAACTCTCTATACTAAATATTTATAATTTTTTTATTGAACTGAAACACTACATAAAACAAACTTTAAACACGAGCTACTTTGAATTCTGTTCTCTAATGATTAGAGTTCATAATGGTAGAATACATGCTATTTCGACGGGACCCATGCCATTTGGCTAATTAGCCAGCATTTCTTTCTGATCGTATCGAGTGATAGAATAACCCCTCATAATGTAATACCTAAACTGTTTAGAACTGACGACGAGAATCGTTGAGCGCGCCCACGCCAAACTCACTTCGCTTGCAACTCCCCGCAAATCGCCAGTGTGACAATGATAACGCCCTAAACTGCTTTAGTGCTTTACACGATGATTGTCACTGATATGTCACTTTTGACACTGATCACTGACCATTTACATGAGGACGATAAAACTGAACTCGTTCTATGTTGATGGTCTGACTTGATCAATAACACCATAAAGGGGCCCACTGATTACCAGTTCGCCGGACGATATCGGCCTGTCAGTTATTCGCAAAAGCTGACAATCGCGAATAACCGACAGGCCGATATCGTCCGGCGAACTGGTAACCAGTGGGCCGCTTAGTTCAATGACACTCGCAGAGATCAAGCCAAACGCTTTTTTACGTTATTAATATTTTAATAAAATGCTAGTGCCAGTGAATGGCTTCGTCTAAATCAGCTTGAATTTATGATTACGCTACGTTAAAGTTTCAGAATTTCTTGAAGTTATGAGTCTTGTCGAAAATTCCTGTGGATTTATTGGAAAACGCTTAGCAAATTTTTGTTAGTTTAGAATTTCTTCGTGGCCGGTAAAATTCGATGCAGACAATTTGGCAATCTAGTAAAGCTCGGAATTTTTCAAAAAGCAGTACTACGGTTTTCGCCATATGGTGAACTAAAAAAAGCGGCCAAGTGCGAGTCGGACTCGCCCATGAAGGGTTCCGTACCATTTATGACGTATAAAAAAAAACTGCTTACTAGAACTCGTTCAAACCAATTTTCGGTGGAAGTTTGCATGGTAATGTATATCATATATTTTTTTAGTTTTATCTTAATTATAATATTACTAATTAAAATGTCGTGTTTATAATAAACTCAAACCGTAAAGTTTTACAATTTACAAGATAAAGTTCCACTTTAAATTTCAATCATAAAGATGTATATCAATTAGCGCCCAAATGACTACAATAAAATAGTTTCGTTACATTCCTATTCAATCCACCCGTATGTGTGTTTTTATACTCGGAGGCCGATTCTGAGTTGATAATTTGATATAATTTTCAATCTCCAACGGACTCATTTAAAAGCGAGCGAAACGGCGGAATGTTTCGAAATTTTGAAACGTAATAAATACAAGAGCCTCGGTAGAGATTACCGTTTGGCGTTGAGACTCTAGATCCATGGGCTCCCAGCGCGCACAAGTTTTTGCAGAAATTGCGAAGCATCTGGTTGACGTAACTGGTGACTAAAGAGCTGGCGGCTGCCTAGCACAACGTATCAGTATTGCGATACAATGCAGCCGGCATCCTTGGTACAATGCCTCACAGGCCTATTTTAGATTTAAGCTAGTTATAGTAATACCTCTGTATATATCCATTATGTAAATAAAATTTTTAGTTTTCAATAGTGTTCATCTTATTTTGATACTATCATTCGGCCTTGAGTCAGCGTGCGCTGCTGCGCCAATCAAAGTGAGCCCCTAAAGTTGATTGAATTGTCTCATAAGGCATTTCGCTGACACATATTGGTGCGCGTGAGATGCCCAATGACAACTCGAGTTTGTAACAAAATAACATTCAAACCTTACCAAATTGTTAATACAGAATTGGCCTCTCGAACGAATAAAACATGTGTTCAAAGTTTTTACGTTAATTTATGGATCGTTAATCTTCATGTATTTTAATTTGTATCTAACATTAATGTTAACGGTATAAAACGTTGACGGCTCTTCATTTCAAGTTACGAGTATCACCTGTCGTTTTTAGGTTAAATATTGTGATGAAAGATTTTAAACACCAAAACTTCCTGCCTCGCACAGCTAAACTGTGGAATGAACTGTCGCCTGGGGTATTTTCGGACCGATAGCCTTCAAAGCTTCAAGAAAAGAGCATATACTCCCATTTTTTTTTATTGAATTGAATTGAAAGCTTTATTTCAGACACATTAAGTATAAAAATAATTTCCAATTTTAAAATGCGCAGTCTAGATTGCCCGCTGTCGCTGTCGCTGTGTGTGTGTGTGTGTGTGTCATTTTAAATGCCGGCACGCACTTATCCCGCATTCGAAGTTATAGGTGTTGGCCAACACTGAGCAGTGCACTATGCACCATAATATAAAAGTGATTTATAATATTTCAATGTTACATAATGTTTCCTACTCTTATTCGCCACGTACCTACGTTTACAGTACATATGGTGCTACTTTACTGCACCAGTGCGGTAATTAGCACTTTACGTGCCTTTGTCGAAAATTTAAAGACAAACACAGGTTGTTTTGTTTATTTAGTCACTTAATAGCAATAATTTACGGGGTGAATATATAGGTCATACTGAGCAACTTTTACTATGGGACCAACCCCGATATCGCGAAAAAAATATCAAGGTCAGACAGCCAAGATGTATGAAACAGACAATTTTTTTTCGAGATTTCGGGGTTAGTCGCATCAGTATGACCTATATAATATATATTCACCCCGTTAATTAATGCAGGTGACTAAATAAACATGTACTGGAAAACGTACGTGCGAAAAGGTAATTCGCTACGAACCTCCTACTTTTCGCACTTGTATCGTAATGTATTATTTATTGTTTTAAATAATATAACGTTCCTATTTACCCAAATAACGCGCTATTATTTAGCGGGATTGCAAAGCAATTATTAATTCTAGTAATTACAAATCCTACTATGAAATTCCGCAAAGTGACGCGTGATTTAATTAAGGCTTATTAAATTTTAATTGAATTACTTACTCGTCATCACATTCAGAGAACGTTATAGTAACATAAATTGAAATAGCTGCAAAATACCACGGACATATCATAAATGGAATGAATTCATGAAGTGGCTTTTATTTTGTTATAAAGTGGCGATTCACTATTGCAGTTCGCTGTACAGTGAGCTGCGAAATTGCCTGGAGAATTGTATTGTATTGTAATACGGGCGATTTTCCGCAACTCGACTACTGGCGCCTATTTTGCGTGACAGGGGGGGGGGGGGTACGGCTGATGGTACCTACATGGAAACTATTACCCTATAGTCTCTATTATGGAAATGCAAAAAAAAAACACTTGACCTGGTTGTTCGACTTCGACCATTGATATAATTTCATGAGTTTTCACCTGACCTATTTGGAAAACGACTTTTTCTTCCCTGCTAAGAGGGATCAAAGTGGCATTTCTTCCTGCTAGGCACTTTTCTGTTCTGGAACATTTTATTGTCCGCATAAAATATTTTCAACAGAATTAAATATGAAAATAGTACGAGTATGCACATAATCGATTACAATTTCTTTGCTTACAATTTTTTAACTTAAATAATATTTTGAAACAATAATTTCAGGTGATGTGTCACATGGTAGCAAAATTAATTCCACATTGCTCACTACGCTCAGGAGTCAATGTACGCCCACGCCGTAAATATGTAATTTTACCCTTAATCCCTTGTGACACAATGTATTATTGTTATAGTGTAAATAGATAACTTAACTTATTTTTGTAGTAAATGTTACTATTTGACGTCATAAAGTGATTGTAAAATCCTATTATGAAAATAAAATGATATGATATGATATGTTTTACAAGGGGGTAAAGTTGTTTGACTTTGATGTGTGTGGGACTTTTTTTCTCAGTTATTCCCAGTGGTAAAAAGTGAAAAAAAAAATCATTACCACTACTTGGTGATAACTAGTGGCAATAATAATGTAGAGTTATGTTGTGTCTGTCTCGCCAAGAGGTGCGATATTCACCCTGCCCGCGGCCGTCGCCATTTTGAACCCTACACCCGGGAGGTGCGAAAAAGGTCAGCTTGTTATGTTACCTTATACTGTTTGTTTTATTCAGGAGTTGTAAATTAAACGTGTCTTAATTGTCCGGATTTGATTTTAAATTTTTTCATCGCACTTACGCTAAAATAGTTATTTACGATACAAGTGCAGAAAATAGGAAATATACGTTGCTAATTACCTATTAGCACGTGTATCGTACAACGTTTTACAGTACATATGGCTCTTTAAAGTTATATGCACAGAAAGTGCTCATTCCCGCACGCGTGCGGGAAAGTAGCACCATATGTAATGTAAAGATATTTTCATCACACTTGCTCGAAAAAGATCTTATTTCATGCAGGTGTACTAAAGAACAAAGGCCTATATTGTTCCCCCGGGAGTTATGGATTGTGAAAAAAAAACTAGTTATAGCTTTTTTTTAATTTTGTTAATAATTTAAACGAATTAACTACATAGGTATATAGCCCATGGAATTGGTATGTACCAATATAATTGGTATGGTCTCGTTTTACCCTTTGGGTACGGAACCCTAAAAATATTGCGCTTATAATTTTTTTTTTTGTAACATAAAAATAAATACTCTGCGACTGTCAGTCAAGTTTGGCAAGCCTGTCTATACTTATTGATGAAAGTAGAAAAAAAAGATGGCAGAATTAAAACTCTAGTACCGCCTAGGGCTGCAAAAATATTAAATACCTAGAAGCGTTGTTCACTTAACAGCGGCGGCTTGTTTTAAACTCTGTTCAGACTACAGGTAAAGAACAGAAGGGAAAACAAAAGGTTTAGAAGATTTAATAGTTCTGAATATTCTAAAAGTTTTGCGGCCGATTTTAGGTCTGAAACTACAATGTTGTTTTATGTATAAATAAGGATTATATCGTGTAATGAAAAAGGTAACAAAAATTTTAAGCAAAGTTATTAAATTTTTAAACTTGTTCCTAGTATTTCACATTTTTTACAGAGTAGCGTTCGGTAGGTAAGCTACACCGGGAACGGAAGGCTTCATTAGTAGATTATTTATATAAATATAATCCACAATCTTTATTTCATAATACAGATATACAATTTACAGACGAACACTTTAAATATAACAAACACAAATCAAACTTACAACTAACTACAAATAACTATAAAACTAAACAAGCAATAACTGTATAGATACGATTTAAATTATAAAATTAAAAAATAAACTAAGTATAAAAAACCTCCCCAAAATCACCCGCCTCCGGAAAACTCCCCAAAATGCTAGCGACATTCCCCCTCTGAATAGCCAAGCCTAGCCTCTGGGCAAAGAACGAGCCTGCCCTAGGGTCGCCCGAGATGCCTACCAGTCGAACCGACACTTCCTTAACAATTGTTTTGGTGTCGGTCGACCAAGGACCCAATGTTTCCATTGCAAGCGCCGCAAACTCGTATTCGTTCGTTAAGAATGCATACTTGCGGCGCTTGAGTGTCTGTGCCTGGTCCGCGGCCGTCCCAGACTTTCGAGCAGAGCACGTGGGACGGGGCCAGCGTATCGACGAAGGTGGCGTCCCACTCTAAGGGGTGACCCAGGCTCCATGGCACGAGAGTGCAGCCATCAGGTCTTTTGCCGTCATAAATATATGAAAATATCATAAGCTGAAAATATAATACATAATTTTAAGATTTTTACTCTCGAATATAGAAGTGCCAAAATTCTAATAAAATCTCATGAAAGCGTCACTCATGTTATAGATACGTGTAGAACGGTTAAAACGTCTACATCTTTTTTGATAACTTGTATAATATGTGTATACTTACCCACCTACTCATACGAAACCATCTGCGACAGAGGAATATTAGAAAAGCATTTTTTTAGCCATTAACCTGCCGGCAAACATACAACTGCCAACTCAGAGTAATGCTCGACTAACGACCGCTACTAATAATGCAATCCTGTCGATTATAATCAAGAACTTGAGCGCGGCTCTTTGCTTTTTGCTTAATTAGCTGTTTCGGGCTCTTCAAGAGCCCGTTGCAGTTAATCAGGTACTGATTTATAAGAATTATGATGAAATATGTTGTAAACTTTAAAAATGAGTATAATTATGAGGGTAGCCTGTTTTAAACGAAATAAAATGTAAGTATAAACGAATCAAATTATTTTATGAAATATTTTTTCGATGGACTTGGTCAGTTTCAGTTTATAGGCTTAATATGTGTGTAAGCTTATCTTTTTAATTTTTTCAATTTACTTGACAATACAGTCTTATTATGCAAGGAAAATTTAAGTATAATACAACGTTGTATCTATGATGACTTTTTTGAGTAACTTTTGTTGAGTAAATAAAAAGAAACATCTCGATCAAGTAATTGTTTAATCTACGAGTAAAAGTCTGGTTTGCGTAGTTGTATCGAAAACACTTTTAGACAGCTTTAATTAGGTAAATAAATAAAAAACTTTAATTCATCGTTTAACGCTGTACAACTGCCGTCCACTCATAGTTTGCTCGACTAACGAGCGCTACTAATTACAGCCAATCCTGTCTATTATAATCAAGTGCTTTGAGCGCGGCTCTTTGCATTTTGTTTAATTAGCTGCCTCGGGCACTTGGACTCGGATGCACTGGTTTATAATAAAAATTAAATCCATGTTAAAGTTTAAGCAAAAAAGATAGATTGTCTTCAACTGTAGGTACTCATATGTTTGTTTATCTAAAGCAAAATGAAACGTATAGAAAAATAACAAGAAAGATATTGAGACTAGTTTTGCACAACAAAGCGGGCTAAAACATCCGATACTACCTTTTTTTCAGAACCAAAAACTAGTAAATAAAGAAAACTGACAGCCCTCATATAAGGCTGCGAGAATCGTGAATGTTGTAGATGATTAAATATTTTTTTTACACTTTAGTATGTGTAAGTTTGTCCCCAATTATTTATTATATACCCAGGTTACCTACGATTATTAGACATTTTTTTTATTGACTTTTCCATAGTGTTTTAAATTAAATATATACGAGTATCTTATTTTTATTTACCCAACGAGCGTGAACGCCGTGACGATAGCCCCGTTAAATTCCGCGATACAACACGCAATGGGCGTATTTTGGTAATTACAATAAATTTGTGGGTGCAATTTAAACACTATTATTGTTTGTGAGCCTCCTAATGCTCAGAGCGTGATGGAACGGCCCTTTTTAAAGTCGTTAGTGAACCGGAATAGAGAAGGTGATTAGGATTTTTGAAATGTGTCTCTTTAAAAGCTTTTATTTGTTTTTATTTTGGAATTACAGTTTTCATTCGGCTGTGTGTCGTTTATTATTTTGAAGAAAATCAACTAGATTTTAAGACCTAGTCGACCGCATATTTTACATGTCAAAAAATTACAATGAATATTTAGAAGAAAATGATAACTAAAATAACTCTAAAAAGTGATCTCTTCCAAACAACCTTCGGGTAGCAGGAATCAGTATATTATTAAATAAGTATATTATTATTCTTGTCCTACTGATTCCCCAACTTTTGGTCTTTGTCACATAGTTTTATTTTGCTTTATCAACTAAACGGCAAATGGCCACATTTTTTCGTTTATGTAATAAAGTCAAAAGTAAGTAATATAAAACTACATCACATAGATCAAAAAATCGGGAACTAAGCAGGAGAACAACATTAATATACAGAAATTAATTGATGTATTAGAAAACGCAATTCCCCTGATAAGGGCGCCAACAAGTTGTGACACAAATAGCAGACATACTTACAGCAGCTTTTGAGAAGTGTTCGGTGACAGGTCGTCGTAGGGCGAAAGGAAACCTAAGTAAAAAGTTTCGTGGAAATCGCTATGTCTTCATGGCAGGCAATTCTGAGAAAGTTTACTTATGCTATTTTAAAAGTCAATTTATGTCATAATTTCGTACGGTCAACGTCACAATTATTCGCCTGTACTCTTTACATTATGCATATATTATAATCACGCCTATTTTCCGGAGAGGTGGGCAGAGACCACAAATTTCCACTTGCTACGATCCTGAGATACCTCTGTCGCTTCCTTCACTTACATACCATTCCTCATACACGCTAGCCGGCTTAGGGTGCTGATGACCTGGCCTTTCTTCAGGATTTCCCCGATTTGATCAATTCAATTCAATTCAATTCAAATATACTTTATTCATGTAGGCCTAGCAACAAGCACTTATGAATAGTAAGACAGTATTACATATAATTATCTTAATCTAATTATCAGAGCAATTTATTGATGTTGTAAATATTATTCCATATATAATACTAATGAATATAATTCATAGATAAAATTTAATACTAAAACTTTCACAAAATAGTCATACAAAAAAAAAAATGTATAAAAAATACTTGTCTAGATTGTTTCTAGAATAAATTCTAAATGTCAAACAAATATAATAAAAACAACAAAGGAAATACATGCATTGGAATATCCATTTCATCATCATTATTCAAATATAATAAATAATTAATCATTTCGAATCACAATTAATCCCACGTTGTTTTATCATTCATGTAGTCTTGTGTGGTATAATAAGCTTTAGAAATAAGTTTACGATCAGATAAAGTCCGCCGAGGTCTCTCTTCCAGCTCCCTCTTCTACTTCTCCGTTATACCTCTCTAAGTTAGCCTTTTCACTCATTCTTCCCACGTGTCCAAACCATCTCAACATACCTTTGTCACTACATCTTCGTTCAGTTCAAACTTTTCCTAATTCTATCTAGTAATCTCACACCACACACACTTCTCAACGCTCTCATTTCCATCATGTCTCATTTTCATATACATTTAAATAATACAGCAGAAACCTGTCAATATTTAAATCATAACACCTTTTTGCGAGCTTAAAACATAATAACGTATCCAACCACTTAGGCGGCATTTCCTTTGCGTTAAAACACCTTTAATGCGATTTTCACACGCTTAACACCCGGGGATTAACCGGAATACAATATTTATGAGCATATTCTTGCTCATTCGCTTCTGAATTATACAGGCTGTTTTTTTAATCACTTGCAATAATGTACGGGATAAATATATAGGGCATACTGAGCAACTTTTACTATAGGATCAACACGGAAATCGTGAAAAAAAAAATTGATCCTCCCATAAAAAAATATCAACATCAGACCAGCCAAAAAGTATGAAACAGTTATTTTTTTTTCGCGATTTCGGAATTGGTCCCATAGTAAAAGTTGTTCAGTATGACCTATATATTCAACCCGTAAGTTATTGCTATTAAAAAAAACGTGTATTATTTTGACAGGACAGTATTAAATAAAAACAGTATTTTAAATTATTACGTTCATTTTGACATCTTTTAAAAACAAGACGATGGCAAATTTTTGGGATTAGGATCTAAAATAAATGTAAGTACAGGAATCTCGCCGTCATTTCTTTGGACATAACAAAAGTTATCGATTTGGCTACATTTATCTAAGGCTTTCATTATACACATGTTAAGAATTAGAAGGGTTTTACATGCGTGTAAGAGAAAAGCACAAAAATTATTAATTTAAAGTCCATTTATTTTGTAAAGTCGTATAGTTCGTGTCATCCACGATGACGCGCAGATTTGTCAAATCTAACCTTTAATAACATGACAATATGAGTCAGGGCACGCGTCGTCGTGAATGACACGATCTATATACATAAATCATATTAAAAAAGTTTTTCACAATATTTTTTTAACTCTAATTTATTACATAATTATATTGTTTTCAGGTAAGGGCTGTTCTCTCCTTCGAATCCAAGTATAAATAGAATCTAGATTTTAACCTATCTACCCACTAAATCCTAAGAAACCGCTAACCCTTTCACTGCCGGAACACGTCAACCATGAAAGCCAAACAAACGCACCAGGTAAAAGCCCTCATATCAACCTGAGACGAGTTTCGTATGGCCCAAATATAGCGCTGTAGCGGAACAATTTAAACAACACCCTTGTTGCTTAAGATACTAAACATACGCCAAATAAAGTATTTTCTTTGCTGGCGGTGGTGCCTAAGACGCTGTCAACAGTGTCAACCGTAAAAGTCAATAAAGTATCTGGTAAAAGCCCCAACCTGAGTAAATTCTCGTGCGACCCAAATGTAGCGATGAAGCGAAAGTATATCTATTATGTCGTCTTTATAGTGGTGCTCGTGGAGGCAATATAATCAGCGCTTTAATATGTAGGTATATTTTGTCTATTTAGCATCTTTTATTTTGCACTTTTCTATATCTATCTAATTCCATTTCTACTCACATCACATCACATCAAAGATTCACTGTAAGAGAATTTTAAAAGGATAAAGGTTACTTTTGTACTTCCTATTTCCACCTACAATTTTGTTCTACTAACATTTGCTACTCCTGTACTTGTTATCATCGTCACTCGTGGGGTAGGAACCCAACCGGCAAGTTCTCAACAATGGGGTTTCCATTTATATACATTGTGCGTTATAATTATAACGCCATGCGGTTATGCTTCAAGCCACCCCCCATTCCTTTGTATAAGTAAAATTCGATTGACATGTCATCGAGCCGCTTTCCCCGCCTTTTTATGTTTTGCAAATGTCATCTTTATACGCCAGGAGTTCTTTTGTGGAAATAAAGAGTTTATGTAAGTAGGTGGGAACTGAATTAATTTAGAATTTGATGCCTTTCTGAAGGACGATTTGAATTTTATCGTCTTTTGTTTTCCGTGTGTGATGTCGGTTATGTCAGAGCTCGGTTTCTCTTTGTTTGCCTGTTTGTCTTTGTTTTTAGTCTCTTTAAACCAGTGGCTCTGAGCTGTAGACCTCGCGTTAGCTTAGAAAATGTAAAAGTGATAATTCTTAGTTCATAAAGTCGTTATCACAGTGAACTCACAATGGTCTTAAGCACCATAGATGCTATTAGCGCTTATGCCAATTTCCAAATTTTGAAAAAAAATCAAAAACTGGGTCTACAAAAAATCTATTTCATTATAGAAACTGGTCAATATTTAATGAGAATTGGTTAAGAATTGCGACCTGTAGATGAAAACATCCGGAAATTCTCACTAGATCCATTTTGGATCTACTGGTTGGATCCATCGAGAATGAAGGGGACATACGAAAGCAAAATGCCCGACTTAGAACGGAGATGCTTCGCTAACGCTACGATCAATAAAGGATTGAGGAAATAATACAATTTTAGATGTTGCAGTTGGTACTATTCTGTCAATTTTCGACATTGGTCACATGTGGACACAGCCGTCACTGGTTAGCATTCGAATGGCGACTGCACCATTAATATTGCACCATTAAGGTTACATTCGGACTATTCCAATAAAATTACACACGTCAAAGACAAATCTTGCACACCTCGATCTCTTTTTGTGTACGGACAAGGCACAACGCGCACCGCGCTATGCCCAGTTGGGCATGTGCTTCGGCAGAGGGGAAATAGTGCCAATGTCGACTCCCTTCCCAGTGTTGCCCGAAGGTAGCTATGAATTTATTTAGTAATTGTATAATGCAGGCGCCATCCGAATGTAACTTGTATTTTTGCCACATAAAATATTATTACTTTGTTTACACTGAACGTAAACTTTCCAGGTTTACGCTACTTTTATCACATTTCCTACCACACAAGCACAGTATTAAACTTGTTAGTAAAAGCAGTAATTACTGGAAACTTTGGCGAAAAGCTCAGTTAAGGCCACCTGACACTGGACATTAATAATTTAAAGCCCTCCGCACACTCGGACAACACAAACGTAGGATTTGAGTTCTACTACCACAATTTAATAAGCTTTACAAGCAATAATTAAGCTTTTTTTTAAGTTAATACTTACTATTGATAATAGGGTTGTTTCCAATTTTTTGAAACGCTCGTATTACGTTCTATATTAACTAAAAGTTGCCCTAAAATTCAACTTTTATACTAAAAACGGCTTTAAATATGTTAAATTAACAAAATATATTTTGACAGATGCTTTCGCGCCCAAAACGCTCTTTGAAAATTGTGTGACGTCACAGTTTACGGTTTGACACATAACTACATACGCACGTAGAAGATACGAACTGTCAACTGACATTTGTCATTTGTTGTTTATCGCCTAACTGTCAACAGTGTCAATCCGAGAGTTGTGACATCATCAGAATGTTCAATGACGTTTCGAGTTTGGTCACGTGACGTGTGCCAAAAGATATTTTAAATTCAATATTTACAAAAATATGGTTATTACAGGTCCCCTAAAAGTAGTTTAACATGTTTTTATAATCCAAAAGAATTTATTAGGATACAATTCTGCCCTAAGATTTGTAGATGGAAACAACCCTATTGGAAAGATTAAATTTGGCTAAAGATTCTACAAGATAAAGTTGTATTCGAGAAATTCAGAATATCGAAAATCGTCGGATAATATCGAAAAAAGACTGTTATTACGATGAGTTTTCATCAGATTTTTCAAATTATCTAACACACGCAATTACCCGAATTCACCCTACATCTAAATATAAGCAGATATAGGTCATTTTCAACCTAAGTCAGATTATTAGATTAAGACGATCCCCAAAAATGCGAAATAGTAGATTGTTAACCCAGATAAAAAGCACTTCAGTCGAGGTAGTTTGCCCCTCGAACGCAGTGAGAGCGCCGATAGTCCGAGACTGAAATGGTGATGCCTTTCACCCCAGTTTAACACTCTATTTTTGATTTCAAATATGAGGAAAGTAAAATAAATGTGTATTAAAAACACATGACTACGTATAAACTTTTATAGTATGTCTCGAAGGTACTTTTAATTAACAATTTAGGTAAATATATAGTTATTGAATGGGGAGTTAAATATCAGTTCAATTCTTAAATTTATCTAAAAAAAATAGTTGTACATTTAAGTTAGTCCCATAGTAAGGTTGTTGAATGCCTTATCTACACAATAAGGCAAAATGTTAAGAAAATACCCTGTTTTTTATTTCAATTATTTAAACTTTTCATTCTGAAGTGTATTCGTATTGTATAAATGCGGTGCAATCGTCGTAAAGGAAACTATCGCTTTAAATATCCGCGCACGTGTAGTGCGGTCGTTAAACTGAAATGCACAGTCAGCTCCGCGTGATTGACGACGGGGGAGGCAAATACGGGGCGGAGTTTATACGTTACGGCTCCGGTACGACACCGTCACGAGTCACGAGTCCGGTACAATAACGGTTCGAGCAGGTTAAACATCAATTTTGCAACCTTGTAAAACAAATAACTATTTCATGCCTTTTAATACGTTGACAGCCAACATACCTTACCCAGTTAGCTTAGGGTGAAGGAGTTCCGCGTTTTATACCCAAGCCCCGCAATTTGCTCACAAATGTACCGCAAATCTGTGCGCTAAGGTTGGCAACCCTAGTCACGAGTCCGGTACAATAACGGTTCGAGCAACACCGGCTTCCGACACGTAGGAAGGGAGAGGCCCAAGCGTCTGCTCACTCACTACATACTAAAATAAATATGTTATGAAGACACAAATACATAGAAAATGACACACCCATATGGTTCAGATTGTAAACCTTAAAGTGCAGATGTCGCTAGTGACGTCACAGTTGCAATGGTTAAATTCGCGGTGAATAATGGATGGTCAGCTGGCACAATAGGCGTTGGACCGGCAATACAAAGATGTGGGTTCGAGTCCCACGTTGACCAGAGTTGACCGTTATTGATTTTTTCATTAAGATTGACATCTATATACACAATTTATAAAATGACCTCGATCTCTTTTTGTGTACGGACGAATCACAACACGCACACCGCTATGCCCAGTTGGGCATGTGCTTCGGCAGAGGGGAAATAAGTAGTGCGAATGCCGACTCCCTTCCCGGTGTTGCTCGAAGCAATAACGTCATGATTCGTAAGGGATTGGCAACGAGGGAGGCAAATACAGCGGGGAGATTATATTGTACAATACCGGGACGACTCCGGCACGACCCCGTGAAGGCTCTGATAAGACACCGTGCATAACCAGCTCGCGCGTGATTGATGACGAGGGAGGCAAATACAGCGGGGAGATTATACTGTACGACATTGTTATTATTATGTCACGAGTCCGATACGATAATGGCATAGATCGTAAGGGATTGACAACGAGGCATGCAATGGCAGCGAGCTTTTAGCTGACGATAACTTTCCGATACCGTCACGAGAGTAGGGATTGCAAACCGGATTGATTTTCAATCCGGCCGGATCCGGCCGGATTTTGACCATGACCGGATCGAAGTAAACTAAAGATTATCAATGTTATCATTTCATTTCACACATTCATTTTCAATACAAACTTACAATCATATATTCATTCACACATGTAACACATATTGATTAGCCCAACTCTAGTCGGTTGAGTACCGCCGACTTAATCCTGCTCATTTGTTTACTTTTAATCTCCTATGACATAGAGTAGGATAATGTAGGAGATTATGACACTCTTTTCTTCTCCTTAGCATAAATTACAAATGCCTTCCATGGCATCTACATCGTTTAATTTTTCCTTCTATTACAGTATTTATGTAATCGTTATATCGTGCCACCAACATGAAAGGCAACTTCTGTTCCCAGTCATCGTCATTAATACATATATTTAGTTAACTAAATTTAAACTTTTTCATTCGTTTTATGCTCTGTTCAACTTCATACCTCTCATCCGTCGCCTTTTCCTCATCTAAACCGCACAGTGCGTGCTGTATTTAGGCGTTTTTTTATGTGACCGGATCCGGTCCGGATCCGGTGATTTTTACCGGATCCGGTAGCTCCTGAAAAGTGCCGGATCCGGCCGGATTACCGGATCCGCCGGACCGGATTGCAATCCCTAGTCACGAGTCAGTGACGATTTTTGTACCGTGCCGTAAATGTTTAATTAACGAAGCTGGAGTACTCAAAAGATTTTTGTATATGAAACCTGGACAACTCCGGTACGACCCCGTAACGATTGCAATATGCTCACGCGTGTTTGACGAGGAGGAAGGCAAATACGGGCCATGCTTATAGTGAACGACTACGGGACAACTCCGGTACAAGATCTGGCACTTGACCCTGGAGCAGTCTAAAGTTTATATTGAACAGGAGAGAAGATTGACGACTGGGGAGGCAAATACGGAGCTACGACACCGGGACGTTTCCGCTACGACATCTTGACGATTTAGTGATTGATGTCTAGGGAGACAAATACACTGTGGGGCTTATATTGTACGAGAACGGGACGACTTAGGTACAGTCAGAGCGTGATTGACGTGTGGAGAAGCAAATACAATGAAGATATTATACCGCACGACAACGACACGATTCCGATACGACTGTGCAGTGTCTGGCGCGCCCCATACCTTGTTTTCAAATAAGCAGGGAAAAATAAGAAACCTAGCACGCCTTATATTATAGGGCTATTTAGTATAGTTCGGTAATGAAATTAAAGATAAGATTAAAATGGTACTATAACGATCTGTCTGTAAAATATTCTTATTAATACTAAATATTAATTTAGAAATAGAAACAGATTAGATGAAACATGTATAGACTGTCAACTGTCATGAAGGTATACATATTGTAAGTTCTCAACCTCGAATTCTATTTCCCGTACTTCGTTAACCTCCTTAGGGCCAACAGTCCAACACACATACCCACGATACGACGTCGTCTCACGTTGCAGCGTCGTCGTGTAACGTTACGGCGTTGTATCGCGGGGCCAACACACGTACCCACGATACGACGTCGTATCCACGCCCTAAGGCCAAGTCATGCAAGAAACAAATCTGAAATTTCCTAGTGAAATTTGAACCTATAGTGTAGGAAATAGATTTGATAATGGTTTGAGTTAAAATTCAATAAAACAAAACAAATACAATTTTATTCCGAATGAAAATGATTTAAATTAAATTTCATCGAATTTAATAAGTACTTTAGGTAGGATTATGAGCCCTACGAGGGTAGCATTCATCACGACGTAAATATTTAGACCTTTAGTAATGCATCTAGGTCACTCGTACGTAATGTCTAGGCAGCCTAATGCTCAGACGTCAAATGTATCCGGGCAGGATATCGAAAATGTCTTCAACGCTTTTAGGTGTTATGTTGGACGTATGCAGCTTTCAACATCATTTGAATTCAATGACACTATGTTTATTTTTGGTGTTGCTGAGTTTTTTGGGACATTAAACACATCGTTAAAGAGAGAAACGACCATCTAGACGCCTCTCGGTATTCAAAAAGTGTATTAAGTGATTACTTACCTAGTTAACGTTTTTTTTATTAATTTTTAATGTTTTTTTTTATCACTTATTTGTTTGTAAAGGATGGTGGTTATTATTATGCGAATATTTGTCATTAGTAATAAGTTATTATTTCATACGAATACCTACGATTACTAAAATTTGTTGAAAATAATATAAAGAATAAATTAACAAGGCAACACAAAATATAATAATAAATAATGCTAAATTCATATTAAAAAATTATATATTATAAGACATTTTAAGTCCCACGGTAAGCTCAATAAGGTTTATGTTGTGGGTACTTAGACAACGATATATATTATAATATATACATATTTATAAATACTTAAATACATACAAAACATCCATGACTCAGGAACAAATATCCATGCTCATCACAGGAATAAATGCCCTTTCCAGGATTTGAACTTGTTCAGGATTTGTCACTACCCACTAGGCCAGACAGGTTGTCAAATAACAAACCTAAGGTTAAGTATTATTATAATTAACTTCATAAAAAAATATTACCGAACATGCACATCTCTTGCTTGCCCAAGCGGTGTTATCATGGTTCCATTTTTGTCGCCTGTCACTATACCCGTCACTTTCGCACTTACATACTTGCTAGAACGTGACAGGTATGGTGACAAATGACAAAGAGCCGACCATCTTAGCTCTACAGATGTTATTAAAGGCAACTTGTACAAGTTTCCCAAGGTAAGCGCTTCAGTTTTGGAACGCCTAAAACCTATCTGAGTTATTAAGGCGCCCACTGATTGCCAGTTCGCCGGACGATATCGGCCTGGCAATTGTCAGCTTTTGCCAATAACTAACAGCCCGATATCTTCCAGCGAACGAAAATCAGTGGGCCCCTGAATTCATTGCCTGCTATGTAAAATGCCGTGCCGTGTAAATGCGCCCACACACGAGTTAGTAAATTCGCACGCTCGTCACTAATTATCGGCCGACTCAGGCGCTATTTATCAGAGAAACAAAGCTGGTAAACGTAAATCATTATTCCTAATAAAAGGTTCGGATGACTTGTGTTTTGGTTTTGTTGTGGCGTTTGTTTGTTAATTTTCTGTAATATGATGAGTGATGAGACGCAGGTAATTTTATAATGGATATATAAGGCGCTAACAAATTAGTTACCGTAATTTTAAAAGATGGTACTTTACATTAAACCAATTAACTTTAAATATAAATTAAGAAAACTTTCATTATATTAAGCTAAAGGTAACAACAAAATCAGAAACACAGGTAATGCTTTTCATTTAAACATACGTAAACGAAAATAATAAACTTCACGTGCAATTTCGTAAAATTCGTCATAACCAGGGGGCCTACCGCGAAAACCGAAATTCGCAAATTGCGGGGACCTTTCTCTTTTGCTCTCACTAAGACGTAATTAGAGTGACAGAGAAAAATCCCCGCAATTGACGAACTTTGATTTTCGCGGTTATAGCCCAGAAGCGAATGAAATAATTTTGAATGGCAAAGCCAAATCGTGCGTTTCAAGTTTCAAGTTGACTTTTTACTCGCGAATGTCGGTATCATATTTATATGAAAGAATACCAATTTGATAACTAACTTGACACCATTTGGCGTCGAAACTCTAGGTCCATGGGGTCCCAGCGCGCACAAGTTATTTGCAGATATCACGAAGCGTCTGGTTGACGTAACTGGTGACCGAAGAGCTGGTGGCTTCCTCGCACAACGTATCAGTATTGCGATACAACGAGGAAATGTCGCCAGCATCCTTGGTACAATGCCTCAAGGGCCTATTTTAGATTTAAGCTAGTTATAGTAACCCTCCGTATATATCCATTATGTATATTGTTATTATTTTCAAGTAGTTTCTGATGCACGCGCGGGTTCGTACCTGGTACAAAGGTTAGCCATTGCCATGCAACGTGGTAACGCGGCGAGTGTGATGGGCACCTTTTCACCAAGTGCAGCTCGCGGAGTTCTTTATGATTGATAAGGTACTTATAGTTAAAAAAAAACAAGTAAGTTAATAAAAATAATTCATATAAACCTACGTATAATTTGATTTTTACACGCGTACTCGTATTTTTAATAGTTTTCAGTTCGTCGGAACAGGACACCAAACTTATCGATACATTACATTTTCACATCAAAATGATATCTAAATGATATCATTTCGTTATCATTCGGGCGTGCATTTCGCTCGTACTTGTCCGTACATCTATTGGTTTCATGATGTAAGGACATAATTTAGATATCATTTTGATGTTAAAATGTAAGTCTGAATTGGCCTTCAGGTCATATTAAAAGGTAGGTACCTAAAATACAAAGCTAGTTTCGGTTTGGTCAGCAAACTATGTTAATAATGTATCCACTAAAACGTAGACTTTATCCCCCACACTCAAAATTGCGGGCCAAATAAAACTATCAAGTGTGGGTAGGTATTTATTCTATGACCTAAGTCCCGATTTCCATATGCATGAGTGCCAGACGGCAATACGGAATCGTATCAACACAATTTGTACTTTAATCCGTTGGTGCAAGGTTCATTATAGCATGACCGAATTCTCGAGAGTCCATTTGACTAGTACATATTAGTAAAAGTTCCCTCCCGGAGTGGGGTTACCATAAGTTGCGAATTTAGAGGGACAGTTTAACACACAATTGACTGATTATGTGCAAGACTGCACAACCTTTTATATAATTTTACCTTTTTTTACTTATTTTTGTCTATGGTTTTTTATACTGTTTTTGTCTATTTTTACTATTTGTCAGATTAAATTTTGTTTCTCAAAGAAAACCAGTGCATTTTACTTAAGTCCACTAAAGATTATAACGGAGTTTAGTTCGGAATTCTGTCATACTCAGTAAGTAGTTCGTTTTGTAATTAGAACTATTTGAAGTAAATAAAACGGATGACTGTTTCAAACTTGAGTTGAAAGTTGAGACTGTCAAACTTTGTAGTACAGTCACGTCTGAAAATATCGGTACGAAAAAAGTGCTAATAATAATATATGTATACACTACTTTATTGCCCATATATTAAGTTAGTGTATACATGTTTTTGGCACTTTGTCCGTATCAATATTTTCAGACGTGACCGTACAAGTAAACGAAACTTGAATGCGCTTTGAAATAATTGCTTATTTATTCTAATTGCTTATTACATTACATGCGCTTAGAAATAACTACTTATTCATTCTTATTTTTTATCAAGCAGATATGTCTGCAAGCGATTCTACAAATGTTCCAATAAAGCGAAAAAAATATAAATATGCCGCTTCGGGCAAGAATTGAACTTGTGACCTTTTAGAACACTGGTCCAACTGAGCTACCGAAGATTACCAGAAGCGTGCGATTTTTTATCATTCCTTCCATTTGTTTACACGCCTTAAGGAGACACATCGCGACATTTACCATTCCCGTACCGTATATACTAATCTGTTTCTATCTTCTTTATTTTTCCTTAAATTTTCTAATTTGATTGCTTGTTGCTGTCGATAAACAAAATGCAATGGGCACTGTTTTCCGTCCGTCCGCCACTTAGTAACATTGAATATTTTATTAGACAGCAACAGCGCGTTTATACAAATTGATTTTCGACGTCTTGCCTTAAATTTCTTACTTTGTATACCATACTCGTAATAAACAGTTATTTTTCCTAGTTGCCGGTAACCTGATGAAAGTCATGAAATAAAGCTTAGCATACGTTTTGGCGGATTATATATCTCGAAGTTTTGTAAGGACCATATTTTTTTGCAATTTTGTGATTGTTTCCATTATA
This sequence comes from Cydia pomonella, assembly GCF_033807575.1. Classification (NCBI taxonomy): domain Eukaryota; kingdom Metazoa; phylum Arthropoda; class Insecta; order Lepidoptera; family Tortricidae; genus Cydia; species Cydia pomonella. The sequence continues at coordinate 488,842 of NW_026907846.1, forward strand.
AAATCCCATTATCCTCCTCATATAGACAGTGAATAAAAGTCCCGGGTGACCCAGGGGTGCCTGCGTTTACATGCGCTCTTGTTAAAAAAAGTCGCATCAACGTGACTTATTTATTTCATTTAATTAAAATAACCTTTGTGCTACTGAGCGTGTATATTTTTATAGAGGAGCGAATAGGCAGCCACTTTAAAGTTTCCCCTACAAGAGTTAAAAAGTAAAACCGTGTCCGCATCCATCTCGTGGCCACCCCAATCTCACTATCCGAAATAAAATATTTATACGGTGGGAGCGCAGTTTTTCTCTTTGATTCAGTGGTTTTATTGGAATCGCTCACGGTAATAGATGGCTTTGGGGCGTTGGCAATAAATAAAATTAGTCACAATTGATGCTTTTAAGCTGATTTCATAACATAACAAGGACTGTTGTAGCTGGTTCGTATTCATTACTTATAATTCAAATTGCGAAAAAGCTTAAACACATGTAAAATAGATTATATATGGAAATAGTAGTTCGGTCTGTAAAAGTTCTAATGTTTGACATAAGTACTACTTAATCCCATTAATTGACAGCCGTAACGCAGCGGCTTACGTGAGCGAATAACCAGCGAACGCGAAGCGGCGCGGCGCGGCGCGACACGGGTGAATTCAGTCCTTTGATATCTATGGAAGTGTCCTACGTGGGCGATCTCGTTGCGAACGCGAATGCCGCGGGCTTCGAATTCGAAACGAGTGGCGATAAATTAAAACACGACGGAAGGGAGTGTTTTAAATCGACACGAGTTGCGAATTACCTATTCGCACATGTATCGTACAACGTTTTACAGTACATATGGCCCTTTAAAGGTTTGATACAGTAACGTAATATGGTAATTTTCGCACCAGTGCGGTAAAGTAGCACCATATGTACTGTAAAATTTATTTAGATACGCTGTAGTCAAGTATAGAAAACTTGACCAATTACGTGCCGCCGCGCTCCCATAGAACGGGGACGGGCGGGCGGGGGCTCGCACGTTTATGTCTTTTAGTCTACTTAGACCAATTTTCATTACTTATTTAGGTTTTATATTATTGATGACTCGTAGAAAAAGTATTGTATACAATAGTGATGCAATCAAGCTTTTCAATCTCGTACCTCACTTAGGCAACTCAGCAAGCTTTCTTGCCTAAACACGGTACTCGACTGAAAAGCTCTCTATTATATCACGATTGTATAAAATAGCATTATTGCCTTGGCGTGTAAGTAAGTAAGTAAGTAAAATATTCTTTATTGCACCAACAATTCTGTGGTGGCCCTACTGAAAAAGGGTACAAGTGTCTGGCAGTTTAGGTGTATAAGGGCATAAGTGTTACGTGGAACTTACACCCCTTTACACCTGCGCTGCCAGAGACTTGTTCCCTTTTTCCCTAGGGCCACAGAATTATACATTTTACATTCATGTAAACAAATGAACTTAGATGTCACTAAATAGAATTCCTTTCAAGTTCATTCATTCTTTAATTCTTATAAACATCTGTCTCAAAGACTAATTTACTTGAGAATCTGGCATTTGATGTTACCTATGTTTACATTGTCCAAAACCATAACGACGTAATAAAATAGATTAAAAGTACTAAATATACACTCAGAGACTCAGAAAAATCCGGAGACAAGGCTGCAGTTTTACGTTGCGAACGAATTATTGATAAAACAACAAAACTACTTTGGGACATTGACAACCTAGCCTTTGCTAGCGCAGCAACTTTTTTTTTGCGAAACGCAATTATTGCGAAACTAACAATAAAAATTCTGTTAAACTATCAATTTTTCGATGCCTTGACATAATAGCATAGTAAAAAATGCGAATTTAACATGGTTTGGCTTTGCTCATTGCACAACGTGTAATTTGTGAGTTGTGGTTTCAGCAACTTTGAGGACCTTTGTCAAAATAACAAAGGATAACCCTGCTAAATCTTCACAGTTAAAGTTTGTGCGGTTCGCAATGTTCGCCGCCACATTGTTTTTTACTTTGCGACGTTAGCAACTTCAAGAGCCGTTGTCGAAATAACAAAATAGAACTTTGCGGAATCTACACGGCTAAAGCTTGGGGATTGACAGTGTTCGCAAACACATTAATTTACACTTTGTGATGTTAGCAACTTTGAGGACCTTTGTCAAAATAACAAAAGATAACTCTGCGAAATCTTCACAGTTAAAGTTTGTGCGGTTCGCAATGTTCGCCGCCACATTGTTTTTTTACTTTGTGACGTTAGCAACTTCAAGAGCCGTTGTCGAAATAACAAAATAGAACTTTGCGGAATCTACACGGCTAAAGCTTGGGGATTGACAGTGTTCGCAAGCACATTGATTTACACTTTGTGATGTTAGCAACTTTGAGGACCTTTGTCAAAATAACAAAAGATAACTCTGCGAAATCTTCACAGGTAAAGTTTGTGCGGTTCGCAATGTTCGCCGTCACATTGTTTTTTTACTTTGTGACTTTAGCAACTTCAAGAGCCGTTGTCAAAATAACAAAATAGAACTCTGCGAAATCTACACGGCTAAAGTTTGGGGATCGACAGTGCTCAAAAGCACATTAATTTATACCTTGTGGTGTTAGCAACTTTGAGTACTTTTGTCAAAATAACAAAAGATAACTCCGCGAAATCTTCACAGTTAAAGTTTGTGTAATTCGCAATGTTCGCCGCCACATTGTTTTTTTACTCTGTGACGTTAGCAACTTGAAGAGCCGTTGTCAAAATAACAAAATAGAACTCTGCGAAATCTACACGGCTAAAGTTTGGGGATCGACAGTGCTCAAAAGCACATTGATTTATACTTTGTGACGTTAGCAACTTCAAGAGCCGTTGTCAAAATAACAAAAGAGAGCTTTGCGGAATCTACACGGCTAAAGTTTGGGGGTTGACAGTGTTCACAAGCACATTGATTTATACTTTGTGATGTTAGCAACTTTGAGGACCTTTTTCAAAATAACAAAAGATAACTCTGCGAAATCTTCACAGGTAAAGTTTGTGCGGTTCGCAATGTTCGCCGCCACATTGTTTTTTTACTTTGTGACTTTAGCAACTTCAAGAGCCGTTGTCAAAATAACAAAATAGAACTCTGCGAAATCTACACGGCTAAAGTTTGGGGATCGACAGTGCTCAAAAGCACATTAATTTATACCTTGTGGTGTTAGCAACTTTGAGTACTTTTGTCAAAATAACAAAAGATAACTCCGCGAAATCTTCACAGTTAAAGTTTGTGTAATTCGCAATGTTCGCCGCCACATTGTTTTTTTACTCTGTGACGTTAGCAACTTGAAGAGCCGTTGTCAAAATAACAAAATAGAACTCTGCGAAATCTACACGGCTAAAGTTTGGGGATCGACAGTGCTCAAAAGCACATTGATTTATACTTTGTGATGTTAGTAACTTTGAGGACATTTGTCAAAATAACATACGATAACTCTGCGAAATCTTCACAGTTAAAGTTTGTGTAATTCGCAATGTTCGCCGCCACATTGTTTTTTTACTCTGTGACGTTAGCAACTTCAAGAGCCGTTGTCAAAATAACAAAAGAGAGCTTTGCGGAATCTACACGGCTAAAGTTTGGGGGTTGACAGTGTTCACAAGCACATTGATTTATACTTTGTGATGTTAGCAACTTTGAGGACCTTTTTCAAAATAACAAAAGATAACTCTGCGAAATCTTCACAGGTAAAGTTTGTGCGGTTCGCAATGTTCGCCGCCACATTGTTTTTTTACTTTGTGACGTTAGCAACTTCAAGAGCCGTTGTCGAAATAACAAAATAGAACTTTGCGGAATCTACACGGCTAAAGTTTGGGGGTTGACAGTGTTCGCAAGCACACTGATTTATACCTTGTAATTTTAGCAACTTTAAAAGTGCCTTTGTTAAAATCACAAAATAGAACTCTGCGGACTACAAATTTTAAATTGATTTACAATGTTTGCAGGTGTTACAAGGGTAAATAATCCAATAATAGGTTTTTCATTTTAAACTTTTCACTACCACAAACGGCAAATCACGTCAGTGGAATGTCGTGACGTCATTTAATTTTGCCGCTATAGAAAAAACCATACATTTGGTTTATTGCTTAGCATTTGAGTCACGTCGAATTACTTCACCGCTTGGCGCTCAAAAGGTTAAGATAAGATTAGTTATTGCCTCTGTCAATTCAGTTTTACGATACCTCCTAAATTATTATACTGATGCAAGTGCCGCAAATGCCCCCTAATGTATAAACACATATTACTTTATATTTTAGGAATAGGACTGCGATAACATACTAGTAAGTAGAGGGCGTCGCGATACTAAGCTAATATCTAGGTAAACATTAGCTTAGTATCGCGAAACGAGATCGTATTTACTTCCCACTGAATTTTCATAATGAAATTCGTATTAATTCTGGAAATAAAGTGACGCATTTAGTATATATAGGTGTTACTAACACCATTTTATTAAACAGCATTTTATACTGAGGAAAGTCACTTGCACCACAGTGCATGCCTACAGGTTATGTAAAGTTGCCTCCAGAATCAGGCGAACTAAATTGACAAGTCAATGTGCACAAATGATACCACAGTTTGGCCAGTACTGTTCATATAGGTATTTTCAAAAATGTTTGAATTTGAGAATATCGCGAAAATTTGGGTTGGGTTTGGGTCAGTTCAAATGTTACAGTTAAGTAATTTTTTGTGTTATTTTACAAATGTTCGTTGGTATTTCGAAAATTGTGCAATTTTATAATTGTAGTTGCATGTAGTTAGACTTGAAATAAATTTTGGATATTGGATAAATATATAGTAATTAAAAAAAAATTTAGCTCAAAATACAAATAAGGCTAACCCAGACGGGGCATTTTTTCGCACAATCTGAATAATTTCTCAATTACAATGTGTGGTGCTGTGGTGTGGACGCAAAAATTAAATAGTCTCAATAATCCCTATTGCTTCGATTCTAAAGACCACTCCCGAAACTGGACATTCAAGTTGACAATTAGGTCAGCATTTAAGAGCCCCGTAACGATTTTAGAGCAAAAATTTAAAATTAATAGATTTAGTCGTTGAAATTGTACACCTTTTGTTACGTAATATCTAAATAACAAGTATTGGTGCTACAAATTGAACTGTCCATTTTGTGCCTGGGATATGAAAACAAAGCATCAGTTAGTGTCGCTAAATCTAGAGCAGGTTTACGATTTTTAATAAGGAACAACGTACTTAATTATTTTTATTGCTTTCCTTACTCATGCCTTTACCCTAAAAACGGAATTCTAAGAAAGGTATTTGATTGCCTTAATCGCAATGTTAGAATTGCGGAATTCACAAGGGAAAAATTTCTCAACTTAATAATTTCACAACTGTTACATTGCGAGATAATATCAGCATGGCTAGAAACACAATGTGAACTTAGTTAAAATAGTGATGTTGACTTAGTCCTTAGCAAAAGTGACACAAGAATCGTTCATTTCGCTGGCAACATTCGTAGGATGAGGACGCGTCGGCTTACGCATCGAACGCACCGAACGTTGTTTTATAAAAATATACTTTTTCTTTTTAAGAAGTACAACGTTATAGTGAAAAAATATATTATTAAAAGGATGGACGACTTAAGTGTGTTTCTGCTCAACTGTGATTTGATACACCTTTATGGATCGCTAAATGGTAAGTTATAATTGTGGTTATAATTTATATTAAGTTCTAACTAGTTAATATAATAAGTGACTTTGTCGTTACTAATCGATATTTCTTTCATCCAAATAAACTATTAGAAGTCGAAGATTTGTTTAATCGAATTAGAAATAATAATTTTTAGGTTATTTTGGATTGCAATGTTGGAAATTTTTTGTAGACATGTCTGCATCGTAATGGCCATTTACTAATTATTTTTCTTGAAATCATTGAAATTACACGTTGAAATAAAAGTATGGCCCTTTGAAGGCCCATAGACAAATCCATTACTCTGCAAAAAACGTTGCCGGCAGCATTGTTACCGCCATGACAGTGCAGTGGGTTAAATGTGTTAAATATGTAGTACTTATTATTTATTTCTATGCTTATAGATCAGGGCGCGGATCTTGATTTTTTGCTAAGCGCGAATGACCATGAACTGTCAATATTGGTCCCGGCAATAGTTCAGAAAGGAAAACTGCGCATGGCGCTAGATCGAGAGAGAGAACGCGTGAGCAGTTTAATTTTTTTTCATATACCTACTTGATCCAAAATTTAGATGTTTCCATTACTTTAAGTCAATTTTATTGATTATACTTTAGATGTCCTTAGTTTTAAAGGCCCGGCTACACCAGAAGCGTATGCCATTGCCAAGACGTACACGTATGCAATATACGGATCCTTATGATGTATAGATAGATCGTTTATTGATAAAAATATAAAAAAATGCATGTTATTTTTTGGCATGCTGTACTGTTTAAACATTATTTAATACATTAGGTAACATTAGTTATTTAATACTGATTGCATTACGTGCGCATGCACGTTTCCAACATTTAAGAATTCGCGCACGTGCAGGTGTTCGCATAGGTACGCAGCTGGAGTGCCTGGGCCTTAAACTTAAAAAGAAGGGGGTTTAAAAACACGAGTTCGCAAACATGAGGCGAAGCCAAATGTGATATTGATACGATTACGAAGTGTATTAAAATACATAATCTTATGCAGTTGCATACACTACTTTATCTTTGCTCAACATATTATGTTAATGGGCATTAAGGTTAAATTAATCACTCCTAACTTTATTTTTTCTTTATAGAGAGAAGTTAAAAATGATCCGAGGGATGTAGATGTACAGCTTGCTGTAGCTCCAATTCAAAAGCAGGACTCCTTCGTGATTCCATCAAGTAGTCAAAAATCTAGTTTATCCTCTGTTGTTACAACATCAGCTGAATTATTGGTAATTATAATAATATTAAACTATACTCTGTATTTAAGATGGATCATGTTTTTGTTATGCAGGGGGGTGGGGGGGTCAACTATCTCTGCAGCTGACTGTACATATGTTACTATATACTTTTTTAAATTAATGACCAGTTAGCCGAGTTGGTTGTAGCACTGTGCACTGCCTACAAAGCTGCGGTCCCGTGTTTGATCCCCGGTCAGGGCAAATATTTGTGTGATAAACACATTTGGGTGTTTTCTATGTATTAAGTATATCTTTAACTTTACAAGTATTTATATTATCATCTAGTAGGTACCCATATTAGAAGCGGTGCTTTTTTTGGGACTAGGTTGATTTGTGTAAGATTGTCCCTAGATATTTATTTCATGTATTTATTTTATTTAAATATTATGATGTGCCCAAATAATCACATGACCTGACTTCCAGTTTTTTAGTAACTCAGTGCTTACTTGATTTTCAGGAATGGGACATCAATTGTGATGACTTACAGTTTATAGATGCAAGCAAACTCCTAGGGACTACGACTGGCCGATCTCTCAAACAAATTTTAGAGAGCTCTAGTATTGGGAAACCTCTCCTCAATAAAAAAGTATTATCCTCTAGTGACCGAAAGATACTAACGGCCCTTATTGTTGAGGCTGAGGTGCGGAAATTGAAAGAAAACACTGACCCAATAAGAAAAGAAATCTGGGATACGTGGACATCAGAAATTATAAAGCTTTTCCCAGGTGAAACAAAGGGGGTATATTATAATCCTTTTCGACTTGTAGATGGAACAGCTATTCAGGCCAGTGGTTTAATAGTAAACCGGTTAATAACAGTACGAAGGAAATTGAATGCAGAGAATCGCTGCCGCAGTAGAAGCCGTCACAGCAGTAGCGACAAAAGCAGCGACAGCAGCGAAGAACAAAAGAAGAGGAAAAAATCTGCTGTCAAATCTCCTGCACGGGTTAGACCTTTTCCTGATTCTTTTCAAATAATAACTACCAATCAAGAATCTGAAAAAGATACTGTGCAGTGGTTGAAGCACTCTTCTTCACCAAGAGAATTGGTTGAAACAAAATGGAACAGCTGTCTACATGAACGCATGGCTGCACTGCAAGAAGGCGACCACGTTAGTTATTTGACCATCTTCCCAGCACTGCAATGTCCTTGGGGCTATGTATTGGTGAGTCATAGATAATACTAATCAATCAAGTCTCTTTATACCATAGACTTCATGACATCACCAGGCAGAGTTCATCAATTTAAGCCCAACTGCCAAAATGGGGTTAAGTTTTTCAACTACTGCCTAAACCATCTAGCGGATTTTAATATATGAAGTGCCATTACATACGTCTCAGTTCTTGATTTGCATTTTACTCAGTGAGAGTGCATTATACATTAGCAACATTTCTTGTTGTATGACTATTAATGATGATTGATGACTAGCAACATTCTTGGTTTTGTGAAAGATCTTTTAAACTCTATTTGAAGAACAAATGTTTGATTTGATTTTTGTTTATTTTCAGCTGGCTAGTGACTTTGACAAAATATACCCTGAAATAGAAGGAAAGTTCGAAGAAAATTTCCCGGTAGTGAAAGGGCGCCTGCTATCATTACTAGATGAGAAGGCAGAACAGCTAACACGAGCTGACACATCTATTCAAAGTGTTTTGGATCTTGCAACTTGTAAGTTATATTATGTTTTTTTCTAAATTAAACAAATATCCGTAATCAGTGCCTTTATTACCTCTATATGTAAATACAGTATGGTACATAGGTTTTATTTGTTCAAATAATGATACCCTGTAGGGCACTGCAATATAAATAAACACTCCTCCAATAAGTAAAACAGCTGTCCATCAAAACTTTCCTATTAAATAAAGTACTTAAGTATGTATTCTATGAATACTAGTACATTGTGCAAGGTTAATTAACGTTTTGAACGCCAAGAACAACCTAAAGTCGTAGTTACTAGTCGCGCTCACAGCGCCAAGGACAACTATAGGTGTTATGGCGGACGCTGTCAAAGTAACCTTAATACTTTAAAGTAAGGTTTACATTATCTCACTCCCTTGCGCCCCGTAGCTTGGCGTTTGAGTAATGTTTGTGTTTATGACATTAGCGTTCAAATGTTTAAAGATTCGAGTTTTTAATATTCTTACTCCCGGAGTTACACAGAATGTTTTTCAGACTTGCGAAGGAAAAAACTAATCAATCAATTTTTCGTGTTATGACTCCATTAAGGTGTTGATGATTCTGCCAATGTCGAGGTGGGATAAGACACGGCTAGTATATGAAAGAAAAAACTAAATTTTATGCGAAATCATTTATAAAATACGGTAACGTTTCAGACATACGTCCGCCATATTGTAATTTTTTGACAGGTTAAGCATCGAAGGCACAGACCCATCCGGCATTCAGCCACGATTTAAATTGTGTAAGAATATTTTGAACGGCTATTAAATTAATCAAATTAAATATTTATAAACATGAACAAAAATATCTAATTATAAACGTTAGTATTTTAAATTCATATGTTAAACTTGCTTCTAATGAAGTAGTCATCATCAATATTTAAGAGCTAATGCTCTTGTCGGTGGAGTAATGGCCACTCTTCGCTTCGCTGGCTAGCGTTTTAACTTCCTCGTACGACACGACAGAAACTTTATCTTTTATTTTAAGTAGTAGGAGTGACATAATAAAATAAAAAAAAGATGTAACTCCCTAGGGAGTTATAGCTTTATATTTCACAAACCATAACTCCCGCGGGAACAATATATGCCTTTGTCCTTCAGTACACCTGCATGATATTAGATCTTTTTCAAGCAAGTGTGATGAAAATAACATATTATATACAGGTTGGATTTTTCTAATGCCACCTGGAAGTGAGATACTGTAGATAGAGGAGATGGTGAATTTTACTCAATAGAAACTTTAAGTTATCGTTAACCATACTAAGTATTACTTATTTTTGCAGCGGGAGAGGAACAAGCGAACATTGCGACTTTCCTAGCAGTTCCCCTGTTGCTGAAGCAGATGCACACTGTTCCCGTGAAAGGCGTCAGAAGACCCTGGAATCCTTCTAGATTGGAAGTAAGCAACGCGTTTTTAAGCTTGGTGCCATCTACATCGGACCTTCAAAGCCACTTCTGTAAACGGAAGGCCACATTGCAGGAAAAAAAATTGCCTGTTCTTCCATATTTGGTTGCCATTGGGGCTTGCTGGCAGGATGTTAAGCAGTATGATTTATTAATATCTGAAGACATCAGGTACACATTTCCCAGTATTTGTAAAGCTATTTCAAATACTTTTAAAATTCTATGGGCATTAGACTTACCATATTCAAAAGATTGTGCCCCCGTCTGGATGTTTATCCAAAGAAGTATATATGTAATGAAGAGCAAGTTTGACACTGAAGGCACTCCTATGCTAGATTTGCTTGCTTCTGTTTCTAACAGACACGATGGTGCTGTGTGCAATATGTAAAAGGTCTTTTGTCCAAATGAAGCAATTTCAAGCCCATTTTACATTTTATCATCCAGGTAAATGTTATATTTGTCCAAACATGGGTTGTGGGAGAACTTATCATCTGTACAATTCATTTAGGCGTCATTATTTGAAACAACATTCAGATTCTTCTATGTTACAACAGGCTTCAAGTGTACAGGATTTTGCTATTGAACAAGAGACCTCTACCGTGAATAATGATCCATTATATAATGTATGTAGTGCAACCGAGATGCAAATTAGAGAAAATAATAGTACTATACAGAGTAATAGCAAACAAAACACACCGCCGCTAAGCGACACTTTAGGTCAACTTTTCTCATCCCTGTATAGTAATCCCCATTTGCCGAACAATGTGCTAGATACAGTTTATAGCGGTATTCACAACATGTTCACTTTCTCAATCAAACCTCTGTTACCAGTGACATCTAGCTCTGCCGTAGCAAAACTGACAACTGATCTAGAGATGTTTAGTTCAACTTATAAACGACATCAGTTCTTTGAAAGCAATGGTACTTTAATTAATCCTGAGCCTTATACTGTAGGGCGACGATTTGATTACGTAAAAAAGAACGGTAAAACTTATTACCAAGCAGTAGAGTGCATAGCCCATAAAATACCTATTAGAGATGTGCTGCACAGATTTTTTTCGTTGCCCAACATACTGCATGAGACCATCGATGCTATGAAAAAACTGATGGCTCATGACACGTCAAACAGTATAGAGCATTATATGCATGGTTCATTTTGGAGACAGAAAAATCATGGAGATAAGATAGTAATGCCCATATTTTTACAAATTGACGATTTCGAGACTTTAAATCCTTTGGGAAGTCATAGTGGGGTGCACAAACTAGGAGCCGCGTACATTTCTCTTCCTTGCCTGCCGTACTATTGTGCCTCCCTGTTAGGTAACATATTTTTAGTCTTACTCTATCATTCAACTGACAGAGTGGAATTTGGCAATCGTATAATATTTCAACCCCTGATTGACCAGTTTAATGATTTATTTAAGTATGGAATAGTTTTTGATTTGCCAGATTTCAAGGGCACAATTTACTTTGAGTTATCGTTAATTTTAGGAGATAATTTAGGCTTGCATAGTGTATTAGGATTTGTTGAAAGTTTTTCATGCAATTTTCCTTGCAGAACATGTAAAGTAGAGAAAAAAGTCATGGCAAATCAGGTTTATGAAGATGAGTCTCTCTTAAGGACCGAGTCAAATTACCAGGATGATTTAAAAACGAATGATTCTTCTCTGACAGGCGTCAAAGAAAAATGTATATGGCTTGACATAGAAAATTTTAATTTATTTTCGCAAATGGGTTTTGATGTAATGCATGATATGCACGAAGGCTGTGCCAAATACGTCATGTGCTCTTTACTTGTGGTTTTTGTAGACAAAATGAAATATCTTACAATTGATATAGTTAATAACAAAATTTCCTCATTTCAATATGGTCCCGATAAAAAAGATAAGCCCGTCACGCTGGCCATGTCCAATTTACGAAAAGGCAATATACGTTTAAATGCTGCCGAAATGAACACATTTTGCAAGTATTTTGGTGTAATGTTTGGCGATTTCATTCCAAGACATGATAAATATTGGCAACTGTATATTCAATTAATGACTGTTCTAGATTTTATCATGTCACCCCGTTTCGTATCTGAGCAAATCGACTATTTTAAGTATATGATCGCTGAATTTTGCGAAATGTACATCACACTGTTTAACCAAAGTCTTAAGCCTAAATTTCACAATTTACTGCACTATCATTCAGCAATGTTACGTTTTGGTCCCTTGAGATTTCTGTCTTCAATGCGCTACGAAGCTAAACATCGCTTTAACAAGTTAGCTGCAAAATCAACAAATAACCGAATTAACATGACACTGACAGTAGCTCGAAAGCATCAGTTGATGTTAAATGACATTTTTTTGAAAGAAACAGTTCGTTCGCCTCTTTCGTTTGGGGGCCAAGCAGAAGTACCAGTTAGTGAATGCGAACATATTTTAGATCAAATGCAATGGTCAGATAATACAAAATTATATAAAGCGAGTTGGGCTGCAAAGTGTTCTGAGCGCTACCAAGTAAATTCTGTAATAGTTACTGCTATTAATGAAGAAAACGTTTATTTTTCCAAAGTTGATGACATATATGTTGATGGAGTGTCTAAGATTATTTTAAAGGCTAAGCCTTTACAAACAATTGGTTTTGATAATCATTACCATGCTTATAATGTACTGGACTCATTACAATTATCACCCATATACATTGATCAAGAGACAATGCAGTATCCGTTCGTATGCAACTGTGTAGTCATTGGGCATAACATTAATCTTCCTGAGTATCATATCGTACTAAGTAAACCGATTTAATTAACCGAACTAGAGTAAGATTTAATAATTTTTTAGTAATAGTATGATTACAATTACTTATGCAGGTAATGCATACCCTTAACTCTGCCTATTCTTCCATATTTGGTTGCATGCAGGATATTAAGCAGTATGATTTATTAATGTCTGAAGACATCAGGTACACATTTCCCAGCTTACGTACACAAATAACTTAAGTTTAGTAAATTAAGTTCGAAAGGGCAGTGGAACAGTGTTAACAATTTATATTTTAAATATATTTTTGTTCGTATTTTAGTTTACAGTAAGTAATCAAATCTTACATTACCGTAAATATGATGGGATGATTATTGATAGAAATAGCTCTGATTATGTAAACAGTTTTGTTCATGCAATGAGAATATGCTAAGTTTAGTTTTTATAATGTAATTCCTAGGCCAAGACGGTTGTCTTAGGAAACACCTTGCATGTAGTAGTGATCTGATGTATTAATAGTATTTCCACAATTTACAATAGGGTACAAAACTACACTACTCACGTACTGTTGTTGAGTAATAGCAGTACTTAGGATAGGTTAGCAGGTAAAAATATATGCTTAATTTTTTCCACATTTAACGGGTTCGATTCACGGCTCAGCCAGGTGATTTTTTTTCAAATTATTTGAATGCAGTTCATATTATTTTTAAATAAAAATAGAAATGAAGCTATTTTTACTTCTACTCGTCAAATATTTGGTGACAACTCCTCAAATACGTTTATCTACGTTACGTAAACATAGCCATACATTTGACGTGCCCCTCCCCCGCAAAAATCGGCAGACTGTTTTGTACAGAAAATTACAGACGAGGCGTCTCCAGTTGTTAAACCCTCCAAGTTAAATGTATGCGACGCGGTCATTCTTTATAAGTGAAAAGGAAACAGCTTAATGCATGTACGTTATATAGTAAATTATATTTCCAATATACAGTTAGGTGCAAGGCTGTGTTCCGATATATTTAGCCAGTTGTCACCAAATATTTGACGAGTAAAAGTAAACATAGCTTCATGTCTATTTTTATTTTAAAACAATACCAACTGCATTCAAAGAATTAATAAAAAAAGCCTGCCTGATCCAGGAATCTAACCCGCTAAATGTGAAAAACCTACTATTTAACTGTACCGATAGAAAGACTAAATCAAAGGGATCTTCAAAATAACATAGCATCTTAAATAATTGTATGTAATTAACCTATTTAAAATTCTTCGAAAGCAGTTCGTATTATTTTTATAACAAAAATTAAATCTTTTTTTCTATATTATCTACAGTATTCAGGGTACCTAATGTCTGTCCATGTAGTAAAGTGTCCCACCCCTGTCTACTGAAAAAATAATGTTGCAAATTTATTTAAGAAGTAGTGGGTAACTGGGTAATAATTCTTAAATAACAAATGTTCAATACTTTTGACCTCAAGTGCAAAAATATGTATCTCAAGAACCGTTGTATGTATGTGCAGTCAACAATACTATTAGCTTAGCACCTTTGCATACAAAATTCTATGCAGGGGATGTACCTTTTCTATGCAGCTGACTGTACATATGTATGTTTTGTGCGTTTAAATCTTTTTATCCTATAAAAGGAACTGCAAATAAACATCTTAATCGTTTAATTTTTATAATGTGCATTACATCCGTTATCAACAGGGCCCGTACATTTCATGTCTTTGACGCAAAAATTACAGAATTTAACATACAAGGAGGTTTTTTACAATACTACAAATTTCGATAACTTACCTACAGACGTGTAGAAAAATAAAAATCGATGTTAAAAATCACATATATGTATTATTTAATAATCTATTATCTAGTTGAGTGACAAGATGAAAGTCAGTTAGACGTTTCTGAACTGATTCTTACGTATCTAAAGAGGTTAACAAATGATTAATTATTACCAAAATACTAATTGGAATCATACTCTATGTAGCGGGACGTCATTGTTCAGTCAATGGCATGAAATGTACGGGCCCGGGTTATCAACTATCATGGCTAAATTGATTCGGCTACCTATTTCAGTAGTTAATTTAGAAGAAACATGGTGTTTGAATTTGATTGATATACGAGTAAATAGTTGATGTCTCATTGGAAACTCTTACCTATGTTAATTATCGTTTCCTACTAGGCATTATCTACATTATTTGTATTTTTTTTTTATTCTTATGGACATGTAACTGTTTTTGATTAATAAAAATTAGTTATATAAATATTGTTGTATTTTTTCAGGTAGCTATTGTCGTTCGGGACTTTTGGCATTGCTAGTTCCGCAATATTTCACTGCGGAGCTAGCAACGTCAGCATTGCTATCCCCGCAATATTACACTGCGGAGCTAGCAACGTCAGATTGCTATCCCCGCAATATTACACTGCGGAGCTAGAAACGCCAGCATTGCTATCCCCGCAATATTACACTGCGGAGCTAGAAACGCCAGTATTGCTATCCCCGCAATATTACACTGCGGAGCTAGCAACGCCAGCATTGCTATCCCCGCAATATTACACTGCGGAGCTAGCAATGCCAGCATTGCTATCCCCGCAATATTACACTGCGGAGCTAGCAACGCCAGCATTGCTATCCCCGCAATATTACACTGCGGAGCTAGCAATGCCAGCATTGCTATCCCCGCAATATTACACTGCGGAGCTAGCAACGCCAGCATTGCTATCTCCGCAATATTACACTGCGGAGCTAGCAACGTCAGCATTGCTATCCCCGCAATATTACACTGCGGAGCTAGCAACGTCAGCATTGCTATGCCCGCAATATTACACTGCGGAGCTAGCAATGCCAGCATTGCTATCCCCGCAATATTACACTGCGGAGCTAGCAACGCCAGCATTGCTATCCCCGCAATATTACACTGCGGAGCTAGCAACGCCAGCATTGCTATCCCCGCAATATTACACTGCGGAGCTAGCAACGTCAGCATTGCTATCCCCGCAATATTACACTGCGGAGCTAGCAACGCCAGCATTGCTATCCCCGCAATATTACACTGCGGAGCTAGCAACGTCAGCATTGCTATCCTCGCAATATTACACTGCGAAGCTAGCTACGTCAGCATTGCTATCTCCGCAATATTACACTGCGGAGCTAGCAACGTCAGCATTGCTATCCTCGCAATATTACACTGCGAAGCTAGCTACGTCAGCATTGCTATCCCCGCAATATTACACTGCGGAACTAGCAACGCCAGCATTGCTATCCTCGCAATATTACACTGAGAAGCTAGCAACGTCAGCATTGCTATCCTCGCAATATTACACTGCGAAGCTAGCTACGTCAGCATTGCTATCTCCGCAATATTACACTGAGGAGCTAGCAACGTCAGCATTGCTAACCCCGCAATATTACACTGCCAAGCTAGCAACGTCAGCATTGATATCCCCGCTATGTTACACTGCGAAGCTAGCTACGTCAGCATTGCTATCCCCGCAATATAACACTGAGGAATTAGCAACGTCAGCATTGCTATCTGCACAATATGACACTGCTGAGCTAGCAACGTCAGCATTGATAAAACCACAAAATAAAAATTGTTAAGATAGCTATGTTCAGAATAGGCATCAAAGAAAAATTGTTAAAAACTAAATTTGTTAGATTAACAATGTTTATATTTCAATGTAAAGATTTGCTAAATTAGCAACGTTAAAAACCACAATTTCTACTATGTTTTATTGTCAACGTTATTCCACAATGTCAGCATTGCTAAATATTCACAAAGTTAAAATTGCGAAATAGGAGCCGACAGAGTAAAATTGCGAAAAATGTCAGTTTGTGAAATTAGCTATATGATTTTTCACAAAGTTGAAATTGCGAAATAGGAGCCGACAGAGTAAAATTGTGAAAAACTTGACTTTGTGAAATTCGCTATGTGCTTTTTCACAAAGTAAACGTTTCCGCTTTGTCATTTTCGCAATATTTTTTCGCAAAATTAAGCTTGCTGCGCCCGCAATTTAACTCTGTCGGCTCCTATTTAGCAACTTTTTTTTGTTATTTTCACAATAGTTTTTTCTGAGTGTACTAATTCACTTCTACAGGCAGATTTTTTAGGATTTTTTTTTCTTACACGTATTTTACAAAATATCATTAAGAGGCTGTCAACACCCAATGTCCTTGAAATTGATGTTACTTAAACAGTTTTTTAAGAAAGACTATTTGTTTTAGTCAAGTAAGAAAAATATATGTTCATATTAATTATATTTCAAAGACCGTGGTTGTACTCGATACATGATTGAACGAAATCGGCTCGATAGAAAATAATTGCAAAGATTGGTCTTAAAATCACAATTAAACGGTTTTATGTCTTTATTGTTTTGACTGCAATTAAAATCACAATTTCAAAACATTTATATCTAAACCGTGGTTGAGTAAAATATTACACTAATAATCAACTTTTTTTTATTTAAATATTTTTCTTATTATTCCCTTGCCCAGGCCCAGTAACATGCGACAGTGCTATCTCATTTACTCCGATACAAATAGACAGTGTGCGCGCTTTAGGTATTGACAGCCTCTTAAACATTAAAACTACATTAATTTAACTAGACAAATTGTATTAACTTCTAAATATTTTCACCACACCTACTGGTAAAGGGCCTCTTGAATGTTCAAAAACGAATAAGAAAGTTGCATTTATGCAAAGTTTGAGTTGTGTCCTTATGTAAGCTGGTAGAATTGGCTACTTGACTTTTTTTTGTAAATAATGTCAAACAATCTTGATTTTCCTGAGGATCAAATGTCTATATAGGACTCATGGCATTTAAGCAACACAAAGATCAGAAATGAGAGTTAAAGTCTGACGCTCGCAGTTGACGATTGAAACGCCTCTAACAAAATGATAAGGTGATGTGACGTCACATCATATAAGTCTGTCCTAAATGTATGTATATGTAACGTTCTGTTGTTACTTGGCCAAATAAAGAAACTTGAACTTGAAACTATGGAAGAGCAAGGAAATTGCCATTTTGACCCTGAAATATTGCGTTTATGTATATAGTTGTCATACAATTTATTTTTCAATAAAATGTAAGGAATCGAATGGTACCATTTTCTTTTCTATTTTTGAGACAAAAAAAAATTTTTTTTTTTTAGGCACCCGGAGCCTTTTATTTTTTTATAATCTCAATAAAAAAAAATTAAATCCCCTTTTTTATAATGGATGGCTCATTTTCTATCCGTTTAACTAAATTTTGTTATAATATTCAACATGTGTCAAGTACCCAATTGACTTTTAAATGATGATTTTGAATGATAATTTTTTTACTACGTTAATTTGGATTCGATTCGGTTTGATTTTGTTTTGGTATGTCTTAGTAAAGTATTTAGTATGTTCCTCGCGTTGGTGGGGCTGTGGTTGTTGAAAACCTCGTAACGCTCAAGATTCCACTTCTCTAACCACTCGCTACGCTCGTTTTTGGAATCATTCGCGTGCTCGGGTATCAATAACCTTGTAAAACAATTAACTATTCCTTTACATTGATACACAAACGCAATCGTTTGTTAAAATCATCAACAAAATGACGCAGTAAAAAAAATACAACTTTTGGGCCACGCTGTATTCACATTCCATAGGATTAAAGTAAAATAATAACGATTCTGTGAACCACTAGTAAGCAACACTTATACATAATATTAATTGACTATCGTGAACCCTATAGTCCTAACAATAAGGTTTCAAAATAATCATTTAACTGTGTAAACGAAGGTAGAGATTAACCGCGTGATTAATATTAAACCAGCCCAATAAAAATGACAAATATTTTCAATTTTATACCCGATTGTGGACTCTATGCGTTACGTATTAAGATTACGTTTTTTGTGTAAAGGATTTTAGTAATGGGACGTTTCCTACACATGTTGCCGAGCGATTTAAGGAAGTTGATGTCTATATTTAGTATGAAAAAAGTCCAGGAGTAAGTCCGACATACGTAAAAGGTTCCGTATACACTTACACAGATCAATAAGGGACTAGCGAACTAGACAAGCTACTGCTCGTTAATCTGCTTGATTCTTTAACTAAGTATATAACTTATATACATGTACAGCGTGCCTAGCTAAGATTCCAATCGTTTGCGGCGTAGCGAACGATATGCTGATGTTTCTCTGTCGTACTAATAGTAGTAGTAGTAAAACACTTTATTGTACAAAAAGAAACATAATTCAAAGAAAGAAAGAACACACATCATTTGTTGTTCCTTTTCAGGGATCTCTTCCTGACTAATATGGAAGAGTGATAGAGAGAGATTATTGTTTCGTTAGCAACGGCGCAAACGATTGGCATCTTGACTAGGCCCTCTGTGCAGATGTGCTTGGCGGACGAATCTGTCATTTATGGCGGGAATTGATAGATTGACAGATTTTCACGCCAAACACATCCCTAATAGCTTTTATAGATATCAGGGCTATAACCGCGAAAATCGAAGTTCGTCAATTGCGGGCATTTTTCTCTGTCACTCTAATTACGTCTTAGTGAGAGTAAAAGAGAAAGATCCCCACAATTTGCGAAATTCGGTTTTCGTGGTAGGCCCCCAGAGACCGAACACCACTTGATCGCATTCCCATTGCCGTTGTATCAGATGGTTGTGTCTACTAAATGCCTAACTAATTAAGTAATTATAAACTGAAATAAATATCATACACTAAAGAAAACGTGACCAAGTCCACCGGTGGCCGAAAAAAAATCACAATTTGATTGGTACCCTAGTTAAATAAGTAATTGTACATATTCAAACAAAGTTCATAAACTAATCCAACTCATAAATTGCTTTCGTAACGTCAAAGTACGTATTTAACGATGAACATAATAATATTTTCCTACTCTTCTACTGTTATCTGTCATTTATGTATTAATTAACACGAATATAAGAACATACATAAAAGATTTCAAGAAAAGTCTATATTGTCTATTCCTCATAAAAGCTCTTGTGCTTTTATACGCTATAACGTTACTGCGATTAATGGCTACCAACCTAACAAAACCAAAACGAATACAGTTTTAAACTAAGTGCATTGATACCAACTTACAAAATATTCATTTGGTTGCATAGTAAAAATAATTACTTCATAAGTCAGAAACACGCATGTGACACCCGTAATATTGCAACACCCATAGACTACGAAGACCGCTTAGCGTTGCTTGTTAGTCTCCGTAGGCTACGGTGGCCAAAATTGAGAAAAAACTGTCCAAAAAATTAATTTAGCAAGTAGCAAGTACCAGGGCCTCATGAGTTACGAGGAGGTGTCGCCGACCGGCCGGCCGCGGCCCGGGGCGGGCCGGGCGCGTAACAAGGTATGCTCGCGCGTCTTGGCTATATACTTTTGCTGTAATTTGTTTACCTAAATTAAGATTTATTTTTGTTGACTCGTAGGAAAAATATTGTATGCAACGTTGTATAAGTAGGTCAAAAAATTCTCGTGGCGTATTCCTTTACAATGTTCGCCTACGCCTTCGGCTCCGGCTCACATTGTAACTCACGCCACTCGCCTTTTTTGACCCTTCTTATACAACTGTTGCATAAAATACTATTACGTACTATTGAGTGTACTACATTTATTTCAATCTATGGTCTTTGGTTCTTTACTAGCTATGAGTTAATAATTACAATTAAGTTGTTTATTTACTTTGCATCGGAAGAAAAACATGAATGTCCATATGAGATAAGATATTAGAATAGTAAAGAGTTGTAACTCTGCGTTGTTATGACGAGTAAGGACAAGGTCCCATTTTCATACACTTACTTGGACAAAACAGTACACCGCATTATACATACATGATCATGTGTGGCTTCTAGTGATTACCCAAGAAAAAATGGTGTAAAAAGCGTATGATGGATGAGGGATTTCTAGGTACCAGTTATACGTCTTAACCATCACAACATCTTTAAATTTTTACCATTCATGACCAGTTATTGCTATCTGTGGTATCCATTCACCCTACAATTAATTAGGGTCTGTTTCACAGCGTTCAAGTATTGGATAGATAATTAACAAATAAATTAACTACCAGATAAAACTTTCTGCAAAACTTAGCACTTTATCTACCAGTTGAGCTTATTTGAAGATTGTGAAACGCTAACGATGACTCTATTCGTCCGATAAGTGGCATGTAGTTTATTATATAGGCCTTAACTATGATTGATTTTAGTTGTATGTTTATTAGTTTTTAAGTTTTTTACATGCCAGATGCTGGTGAAATATGTGATTGTCTGACCATCTTTAGTGCCATATTTCATGCAAAATTTGTTTTTGTGTATTTTATAATTTTACTTGGACATTGCTAAAAACAAAAAGTACAGTTCTTCACAATGAGACGTGACTGTGATCACTTACTGGAATCCCTTACACTTATCCAAATGACCCCTTTACGAGACTCATAAATTTGGGTATAGAAATAAAACAAGGAACCCTAAAAATAATCCAGTAGCTTGAACAAATACGCGGTGGCTTCATATTGGTTTTATTTACGGAGTTTAAG
Organism: Cydia pomonella; assembly: GCF_033807575.1. NCBI lineage: Eukaryota > Metazoa > Arthropoda > Insecta > Lepidoptera > Tortricidae > Cydia > Cydia pomonella. The sequence goes on from NW_026907846.1 coordinate 510,107, forward strand.
GGATTCCCGTAAATTATCACAGTCAGTTCTCATTGTGAAGAACAGAAGAACAGTGGTTTTTGTTTTTCTCAATTTGGTGATGTTACAAGATTAAAAATATTGATGCAATTTTTTAAAATAAGTTTGTATTTAAATTCTAATGTTCCTATGTATACTCTCGCAAAGCCACTTTGTCACTAAAAAAAGGCGTAAAATAAAAAAAAAATATTGGCCCATATTTTTTACATTGCCGCCATTTTCGACTAACGGGAATGGCTTGCCAAACTATATACCTATGAGAGCACTTTATTTCGAGTAACTATGGACAAGTTTTTAAAAACGATGTATTTGGCCATAAGGCCACCTAATAGGCCGACTGCGATTAATGATGTATGTATTTACGTGTTATACCTGTGCCACAATAGTCATTTACAGTACATATGGTGCTACTTTACCGCACTAGTGCGAAAATTAGCATATTACGTTACTGCGTCAAATATTTTAAGGGCCATAAGTACTGTAAAACGTTGTACGATACATGTGCGAATAGGTAATTCGCAACTCGTGTCGATTTAAAACACTCCCTTCGGTCGTGTTTTAATTTATCGCCACTCGTTTCGAATTTCCTATTTTTCGCACAGTTTTTTAATCGACACGAGTTGCGAATTTCCTATTCGCACGTGTATCGTACAACGTTTTACATGGCTCTTTAAAGTTTCGACATAAGTATGCACGGAAAGTGCTCTTCCCGCACAAGAGCGGGAAAATAGCACCATATGTACTGTAAAAAATATAACGCTAAATTAAAAAATATGCAAGTAACAAAAACAAGGTATGTAAGGTAATTTCACCTTATACCATTGTTAAAATAGTCCACGACAATTTACATAAAAAGTTTATTTTCGATGCAAACCACCAAACTTACAAAATCGGGCCTATCCGCAAAAGCTTAAAATACGAAACAACCATCCTCCCTCCAAAAAGCACCATAAAACCTACAAATAAAGCCCACATTCGAACTGCAGACCACAATAAACATATCCATCAATCGATGCCCGCGTAACAAGAATCAAATTAACAATTTATCAAGTTGTCACATGTCCAGTGCCGCTACAATACAACGTATACTCTAAGTGTATTGATATAAGGTTGAATTTAAAATTCACGTGTGTTCAGGTAGTAGTGTTGTAGATGCGGTGGGTAGCGGGCTGGAGGGTTAAAATGTTTTCCGTGTAGGTTGTCCTGGTTGGTATCACCTGTCCGCAACAGTGGACAAAGGTGCAGTGCGAACTGATTTATCAATTGAGGTGAGGTGTTTTTAATGTATGAAGACGTCTCAGCTGGAGACTTTGCTACATAAATGGTCTATGGTCTATGAATGGTCGATTTATTAATTATTATAAGAGTTTGAAATTTTGTTGCTTGTTTTTCACAACTGTTACAAACTCAAGCGAAGACAACACAATTTGTTAGCGTGCTCCCACATTAGCTGTAGCTATATAAAATGTTATACAACATAATAAATACTATCATAATGTCCCTGTCACACTATGTTGCATAACATTTTTGTCACCTATCAATCGAGTGATTCTTGAGTAAGGTTCAGGTATGCAATTTGTGAAGGATTTGTGTAAACCGTGCGCAGCCGCGTCGGGTCGCTAGTGGTTTATATGTATACAATACTGTCTTACTTACTGACTTTTGGCGCGGCGACTAATGTGGATCATGGCCACCAAAGACCGCCATACTTCATTGTACAGTCGACGGCGCCGAGTTCCCTAAGGTCTTTTTGCACTCCGGTCTCCCCAGCGGCACCTAGGGCGTCCAGACGGAGATGATTATGAGATTGTAGAGATGTATACAAAAAATTGTGTAAAAATATTATTCATAATCTCAATATCGACAGAGGAAAATGGGGACTACGTTTGTATCGAGAAGCAGTCTTCCACTATTTTCTTAGATATAGAGTTTATTTCGATAGAATAAGTAAATAATGCAATGAGTTCTCAAATATTAGTTACTTTTGTTATTTCATATAATTTTGCTACATTTTCAACGGTTCCACTGTTACTTCTTCCAAACGAAATTCGGTATATTTTACTTTAAGCAGCAAAATTATTTTCGCTCACTAATGTGACAAACTATAAACCGTCAGTTGCGAAAACTTTGACAAACTAGGTACATAGTAAGTTTCTACTGTTAGATACTAGGCCTAGAAATTAATGGATTCTGGGAGATAAACGGGCTGTATAAATAAAAATAAAATATATTAATTATTATAGGGGCATTCTTACACAAATTGATTAAGTCCCACGGTAAGCACAAGAAGGCTTGTGCTGTGGGTACTCAGACAACGATATATATAATATACAAATACTTAGATACATAGGAAACATCCATGACTCAGGAACAAATATCTGTGCTTATCTCACAAATAAATGCCCTTACCGGTATTCGAACCCAGGACCAACGGCTTCGTAGGCAGAATACCACCCACTAGGTCTGACCGGCCGTCAAATAAAGTATATATATAGCCATAAATAAAGTATATATATATATATATCTATGGCTATATATATATATATATATATATATATATATATATATATATATATATAGCCATAGATCTAGTATTTCTCTATAGATATGCAATACGCGTAAGCCCGTGAGAGACAGAACATACGCAATGCGACGAAATTAAAAACACGTTTTAAGATTCCTGACAGCACACCAAACATAACCTACGTAATTTGGTCGGGTTTATTGTTACCCACTATAAACCATACTAAATTCATGGTGAGAAAAAAAAAGTGACACTATATCAAGAAGGATAAAAATTAATAACGCTTTCTGTAGCAGAGAAAGCCCACTGCAAGATACATAAGACTATCCCGTTCGGTCATTTCCCCCCACCACTTACGTCTAAACCATAGGTACTTAATACTAGAGTCATGTATATAGCTCAATATAAATAATAAGGTATTTTCGCTTTTACGTTATACCTACATAAATATTTTTACTCAAATTTGGCACCGATATTGATGGATTTGTGGTTAAAGTACTCATGCTAGAACGAACCGGGTTCGGGCCAAGGCGTCCGACATTTTAGTTTTCTATAGAAAGTATTTTTTTTTATACTTTGTCGTAAGCAAACAAGCATACGGCCCGTATGATGTTTCCTTAACCTTAGTACGCCTGCAACTCCGTAGGAGTTACATGCGCACCCTGGTTAAGCTCTGGCAACCTTACTCACCGGCAGGAACACAACACTATGAGTAGGCATCTCGTAATCACCCGTCGTAGAAAAGTTAGAAAACGAAATATATGAAGCCTCTGAACAGACGGATAATAAAATAATATCAAGTATTATTAGTAAGGGTTCCATGACTTGAGTCTATTAATACCTACTGAGCACTAAAAATGACTTGTTATTTTAACTGATCCAGTTACAATCACTCGTAGTATTATTATCGCAATATTCACAAAATGCAAAAGAAAATGACACTCAAGTTTCGTGGCATGACAGGACTGCTTTGTACAGTTTTAAATTCAAGAATATTTTATGATAGCACTCGTATTTTTAGTAGCAATTTTACTAAAATCCTTTGAGTTTCTGCAATGCACCCATTTTCTGTAGAATTTATTAAATGCGATGCAAACTGCTTGGTATAAGGCACATTGGGGTAACTCCGAACGCAAGAAAATTTTGAAAATAGAAAATATCAAGCTGCTGAACTTGCCAGAGCCGTAAGTAACCATTATAGGTCCGGAACCATTCGTGGGACTCTCACAGGGAACCATTATAACGGCTATCAAAGACCACACTAAGACCAGACACCAAAGAGAATGGGACAGTCTGACGGGTCTAAAGCACTCAAAGCTCTTTATGCAAGGAGTAGACTCCGGTTGGAGCAAAAAGCTATGGAAACATAGCAAAAGACAACTCCAAATTATAACAGGGGTGTTTACTGGCCATTACGGGGACAAAGGAGTTTTGGCCAGGATGGAACACTCCGACAACACCGATTGTCGAATTTGTGGCGAAGAGGAAGAGACAGTTACACACCCAATGTATGAATGTCACGTCCTCGCCAGACAAAGAATGAAGGACTTAGGAGCAGGCTATCTGGAACCAAAGAAATTCAAAAGGCTACCCATAAGCTCCATCATCAGGCACATGGAGATAGTCAAAAAAGCTCTTAAATAGCTTACAGATCTTTCCTTAGGGGGCAACTACACAAACGATCCCTACGGGTCGAAGTGTATCCGCAAGTGCCGCCGAAAATCAGAAAATCAGATAATCAAGGTAGAAGCACTTTCTACTGGAGCAACAGTAAAAAAGATGCCTCGGCATTGCAGTAGTGTAAGTCAGGGGTCTCCAAACTTTCTTACCTAAGCACAGCAGCAGGAGCAGTTCCACTCGCAATGAATGCTGAACCCCTGGAGCCTCGGATCCGTTTGGCAACCACCCGCCTCCCTCCGGGGTTTTTTTATATTTTTTGACTTATTAGAATAGCGTAAAATAGTACCCATTCCAGCCCCGTTATAAATCAAATATACACTCGCTGGCAATAAATACGGAGCAATCTGTATAGTGGTCCCTGCAACGTAACCCGATTTTATTGCTCGGGTGTTTATGTACCTATCTATCTAGTTAGTCATACTTAAACTTGGCGTTATTCACAAACATATGCCGAAATTCAAATTTAACAAATAGTTAATTGTTTGTCATTTTGACAATTCTGTTTGTTAGAAAGAGACAACATTTAACAGAGGTTTATAGGTTGGTAAAATTTTATGAATACAAGCTTAAACCCCATAAAATCAAGAAATCATAAACACACAGTACACTACACACATACACACATACTTCACTCATCAAGTGGGTATGTACTATTGCAGCTCCCTATACCTATAATGCTTATTAAATTATTATATTGTCGTAGTCTGAAACATTTTAAGGCCATCCATCATACTTATACATATTAAATTCATATATCAAAACATTTTAAAATTGCCCCCTAATCATAAAGTAAAAGCTCGACTGTGTTGTTTTTACATGAATACTATAATTTGGAGTAATTGATAACCCGCCGTTCGGAGGTTTTATCGTGGGCATATAATATTTATTGATAATGGGGTTCTGATGGTCAACACACTTAAGAAAGAATAGCTTTTCGAATCTAACGAAATAACGGTAATTTTTCTATGAAAATCACTTTCGGGAGAAAACGTTTTCCAATAACTAAATCTTAACAAATCACTTTGATTTTGATGTCGATCGCTTCAGCATAATATTCTAGGTTAACGGGTTTCGCTTAAACAAATAACATTTGTTTTTTGATTTGCAAATTTTGAAAAAACGGAAAACCTAGTGTTGTGTTCCTGCCGGTGAGTAAGGTTGCCAGAGCTCAACGAGGGGGGTGGGGTTAGGGTCGGCAACGCGCATGTAACTCCTCTGGAGTTGCAGGTGTATATAGGCTACGGAGACTGCTTACCATCAGGCAGGCCGTATGCTTGTTTGCCACCGACGTATTATAAAAAAAAAAAAAAAAAAAAAAAAACCTATAAACCTTGTTTTTCGTTGTCAATAACATACTATAAGTGGAAAAACGTTCTCTCTTTTTTAAGGACGATCACGTGGTCACTTCCCTCTTAACATCGTAAAGACTTCCACGCTGATCAAGAATTATAACCAGAGTAACCGGAACCGGAACTCTATTTTCAACTCCTACACTTACTCTGGTTATAATATTAGCTGAAAATCGTTGAGCATTAGACTTTTTGTTTGCCACGATATCTATTGTCGAGTAGCAGTACTGAGAGTTCCGCTACTCGATGCTAGATGTCGACTGCGAATATAATAATCATTTTGGTACCAAAACTGATGTATAGAGTGAGCACTCTATTACTTCTTATTTCTCTATGGTCACAGGCAGCAGCGAGCACAAATAAAAGTTTGAGCGGAACCCTTGCATAAAATGTACATTGCGCGTTCAAAGGGTTATTTTTATAACGCCAATCAAAACGCTATGCCACCTACGACGCCGCCGTATAAATTTCACCTAACCCATACTTAACCCTGTAATAGCCGCGTAAATACATCGAGCCACGAGCTATTGGACGATCGCAGGGTTGTCGATGCGAGGAAGGTAATTTTATTATAATATGCAGACATCGGATTTCAGGGGGCAACATGTAATAACAGGTAGGAGATTCATATGTGTACATACAATAAACTCAAATATCGATGCTTTACTCATATGCATACTAGTTATAACTCGTTATTATTATACTACGTATGTGGCATACAAGCATACGGCCCGCCTGATGGTAAGCAGTTTCTGTAGCCAATGTACGCCTGCAACTCCAGAGGAGTTACACGCGCGTTGCCGACCCTAACACTCCGCACCCTCGTTGAGGTCTGACAACCTCACTCACCGGCAGGAACACAACACTAGTTATGAGACTTATGAGTAGGGTCTAATGTTATTTGGCTGCGGTTTTCTGTAAGGTGGAGGTACTTCCCCAGTTGGGCTCTGCTCTAGATCTGGAATGACATCCGCTGTGCTGTGCCCTACCACACAAAGCGAGATGACATTCACAGTGCCCATACCTCTCTTTTGGACCTAGTTTAAGGACATATCCGAGTCCCGGGTACACCCAAATCAATGGAATGGAAAAAAACTTTCATTTGACTTGAGTTTTTGCACCGCTTAAAAGAGCCTTAAATGTCCTTATCGATGCTGTCCTATTAGTTGGTAACTTAACACACAGTCAAAATAAGTATGTCTGACATTTGCATATATTTTACCGTTACCTTTAAGCAAGATTTTTTTCTCATATTATGACTTAAAATCGTACAAATATACTTATGTATTATTTTATTTGCACCTATTACGTGAATACGATGGACACTGAAGTAATGGAGAAAAAACCGGGCAAGTGCGAGTCCGACTCGCCCACCGAGGGTCCCGTACTTTATAGTATTTGTTGTTATAGCGGCAATAGAAATATATCATTTGTGAAAATTTCAACTGTTTAGCTGTCACGGTTCATGAGTTCACAGGCTGGTGACAGACAGACAGACGGACAGCGGAGTCTTAGTAATAGTGTCCCGTTTTATCCTTTCGGTACGGAACCTTCAAAAGCAGAGAAAAAATATTATTTTATTAAATTGAAATAGATGTAAATAATTAGATAACTACCTACTAAAGACAAACTGACTTAGGCAGTGTCTTACCTGAGCGAATAACTCGCGAACGCGAAGCGGCGCGGCGCGGGTGAATTCAATCCTTTGATACCTATGGAAGTGACCTACGTAGGCGATCTGCGAATGCCGTTGGGCCGCCGCGCCGCGTCGCATTCGCGAGTCATCGCCCACGTAAGCCGCGCTGTTAGAGCTTTCAGAGTCAGGAGCAAAGATCTGCGTTTTCGCTGGTTGTATTTAACACAACTATCAACTTTCGGCTAAAGTGATCGATAAACCACCGAAAGAATGACTACAAGTGGTATTAAATAGATACATTGTGTCAAAACTTGTCATTTCACATAAGTAAATTAATAATAAATATAAATAATTATCCAAAATAAATAAAAGGCCAGCATATAAAGATAAAATGTTTTGTTACAATAAATTTCTTATCCGTGTAAATGTTATTATTGCGTAATTATTACGTCTATATTGATTTAATAATGACATTTAAATTTCAGATATAGCTAAAAAAAAATGAGTTAGTCTTATTTCTCGTATCAGTCGAAGCGACGTTTTATTGAGTGCCCAATAGCGGTCGCAACATGCGGTTCCTGAATAGATCATAGAGAGCTTAAACCCACTGAGACTGAGAGCTTAAGCCTGGGGTCCGCTTAGCAACTAATCCCGAGAATTGGCATAGGCACTAGTAGTTACGAAAGCGACTGCCATCTGACCTTCCAACCCAGAGGGTAAACTAGGCCTTATTGGGATTAGTCCGGTTTCCTCACGATGTTTTCTTCAGCGAAAAGCGGCTGGTAAATATGAAATGATGTTTCGTACATATGTTCCGAAAAACTCATTGATACGAGCCGGGATTTGAACCCGCGACCTCCGGATTGCAAGTCGCACGCTCTTTCTGCTAAGCCACCAGCGCTTCCACCAGCTTAAACCTACTATAAGATAAACATACACTAGTATGAATGAATGAATGAAATATTTATTATGCATAGTTTCAGGTACAGTTTTTATGAATAGAATAAATAAATAAATAAATATTATAGGACATTATTACACAAATTGACCAAGTCCCACAGTAAGCTCTAAAAGGCTTGTGTTGAGGGTACTTAGACAACGATATATATATAATATTGAAATATGTATAAATACTTAAATATAAAGAAAACGCCCATGACTCAGGAACAAATATCCATGCTCATCACACGAATAAATGCCCTTACCAGGATTTGAACTCGGGACCATCAGCTTCATAGGCAGGGTCACTACCCACTAGGCCAGACCGGTCGTCAATACCTTCTCATATCCAGTTAGAAACAGTTGTTGATCTGCTGAGATTGAGCTGCTGGACTTAGTCAATTTGTGTAATAATGTTCTATAATAATTATTTATTTATTATTATTATTATGGAACAGTCAAGTAAACTACTAACATGGTCCGGTTTGACGACCGATCTGGCCTAGTGGGTAGTGAGTAGTCCTGCCTATGAAGTCGATGGTCCCAGGTTTGAATTCCGGTAAGGGCATTTATTTGTGTGATATTTGTTCCTGAGTCATGGGTGTTTTCTATGTATATACTTATATACTTACATAATAATGCTTATGTATTTATCTTTATACGTATGTATATCGTCGCTTAGCACTCATAGCGCAATTAAGCTTCGCTTCGCTCTATGCATGATTGTCCCCGAATATTTATTTAATATTATTTATATATTTACTGTTATTAATACTAGTAAAAGCTAACGTGTTGGCAACCCTATTAGAGTCATCGAATATTAATATTTTCGGCTCGGCTGCCTCGCGGCTTAGGGGTGCGAATGTAGAAATCTGCCGATGGATTGAACTCTCGTCCTATCTGTACTTTATGTATCCTTATTGACTTAATACAAAACATGAAAAACAAAAAAACGTAGTTATTAAGCCAAAGTAAATGCTAGTTCGGACTGCGTTAGTAATTTAGTCGAGTGCATACAAAGTCATGCACTTAGAGACTAATTACATCTCTAAAGAATTTTAGTATTCGTTGGTTGTATTTTTTATTATTTTAGGTTGTTGTGTGATTCGACATTTAGAGACTGTTTATATCTCTAATAAGTATCTAATATTTCATTGATTCCATATTTGTAATTGTATTTTGTTATTTTTATTGTTTGTAAAAAGCCTGTAGCCTAATTGCTGAATAAATGTTTGATGTTTGATGATCATGACAAATACTCGCCACTGCCACTGAGTCGCACTAAACGCTACGCATCCAGCTTTATTATGCGGTTATTTAGCATTAGAAAAATATTGAAAACAATCTTGATGTGTCTTTTTATTATTGGAAATTATTGAAATAACCCTTTTTAAAAATGACATTATATTACGTATGAAAGCAAAATAATGTAAATTTGACATATTAGCCGTGACTTCTTTATCAAAAGCGTTTAAAAAAAATAATGAACATAAAGATCGCTTACCTTCTTTCTAATTATTGAAATTCCAAATAAACAAACGAACTTATAGCGAGGCATTACAATATCTTTTTGACAGCTGTGCACTGTACAGTTGAGTCAGTCGTGGTCGCGGCACAATAAAATTATTCCCATAATATAAGGTAATTTTTAATTTCTATAGTTATGACTTCTACGATTATTCTAGTTTGTTGTCTCCGACGGTTTGTGCGCTACTGATTTATATTTTACATGATACAAATAGAAGAAGGGGTCCCAGCGCACACAAGTTATCAGCAGATATCGCAAAGCGTCTGGTTGACGTAACTGGTGACCGAAGAGCTGGCGGCTTCCTCGCACAACGTATCAGTATTGCGATACAACGAGGAAATGCCGCCAGCTTGGCACAATGCCTCAAAGACCTATTTGAAATTTAAGCTAGTTATAGTAATACCTCTGTAAATATATATCCATTATGTATATTGTAATAGGCAGAGCGCCGGGGTGGAGGGGTTGAATCACTTAACACGGTATACAGGTTAACAGATGTATTGTCTCCCAGCTTCTGCACTTGAATCCCCTAATACTTACAATTCTATCATTATATATAATTATACTACGTGACAGAAGAGGAAATCCCTTATCGAGTGGAGGCGCAAGATCTATATTAAATGTGCTGATCACTCAATATGCACTGACGTGCCGATATGAGTGTCTGCCTATCGCACCTCCCCTGAAAAGGTAGGGGTTCCCTCCCCTGAAAAGAACACTATTGGTAATACAACTTTACTCTATTCTTATGTACTAAATAATCTGTATTATTTTTAATTACCTTTAAATTGGAACCTATTATGTCTTTTATTTTATAGGGTCCTAAATATAGGTCATTTAATTTATTGTAACATTCATTCTTAATTAATACTAAATCACCTTTCTTAAAATTAACAACGTTAGCCTTACAATCGTATTTAGATTTTCTTTGAATTTTACTTAGAATTAGATTGTTCCTAGCATCAGCATGTGCTTTTTGTAACCTAAATTTTAATTCTAATGGATAGTGATCGTAGACATATAGTGGTTCTACTCTATTTACAAGATTACATGGTACATTACAAGATTTCCCAAACACTAACTCGTAAGGCGAATATTTCGTACTTGTATTTACTGAGGTGTTGTACGCAAAACACCAGTACTGAACCCATGAACTCCAGTTTGTGGTGAAATTCCTAGTTTGTATTCTTAGGTAACTGCCAAGATGTTTATGCCAATTCTCTAATGAACCTATACTTTCATGGTGGTATGGTGTCGAGTTAATTTTCTCAACTTTCAATAATTTACAAACCTCCCTTAATGTGGAATTAATGAATTCAGTACCACAATCTGTTGCTAGAGTTTTGGGAATTCCATATCTTAAAACAAAATTTTCAACAAATGCCCTTGCTACTGTCTGAGCATCCTTACTTTCCAATGGATATGCCTCTACATATTTGGTCAATTCACATTGTAAAGTTAGGATATACTTATATCCTTCATTATCTACATCCAATGGCCCTACAATATCTAAATATACTTTTTCAAAAGATGTTGTAGCTGTGGTGGTTATAACCATATTATCTCGCGTGTTCCTGGTGCAAAATTTTTGCTTTTGACAATCCTTGCATCGTTTAACATAGTCATCTATATCCTTACGCATGTTTTGCCAATAGTACTTTTTCTGAATACTGTTTATCATTCTTGTACTACCAGCGTGTCCACTAGTGGGTAATAAATGATAGTCATTAAGTATAACCCGAATCATTTCCCTATCGGTAACTCTTGTTTTCCCTTGTATTACACATAACCTTGGTAATTCGTCTTGTCCCGCGCGAAAGACTTTTGTTAATAACATCATATATTTTTTATTTTGCTCACTTTTAACTATTATTAACTCTGCTATATTTAAACTTTTGCACAGTATAACCAAGTCTCGTAACGATACGTCTAAGCGTGCCTTCGTTAATAGAGAATCTTGGTTTATGCAAATTGCAGAGTTCACATAAACAACATTGTCAGACCCGGTCTGATTTAATTCCTTAGCGCATCCCGACATTTTCTCAAATTCTTTATATGAGCAAATTTTCAATTCTGTATCTCCCTTCGACCCTTTTATGATATCTACCACCCTCGGTTGACCAGGCTCTAAAGACGTAGTACCTGAGTCCTGTATCGCTTGTGAAACGTTCGATGAGTAAGTCATTGAACGAGTAACTACTCCAACGAATGCTGAGTTCAAAGATTTCAACTCGTCCGATGTAATGACGATTCTCGACAAGGCATCTGCCGTAACATTTTCTGAACCCTTAATATATTCAACCTCGAAATCATACTCCTCTAAAGCCAACCTAAACTTCGTCAAGCGACTACTAGGATCCGTCATACTAAATAGATGTACTAGAGGTTTATGGTCCGTTAAAATTTTAAATTTCCTGCCATACAAATAAGGCCGAAAATGCTTAATTGACCATACAATACTTAACAGTTCTTTATGGATCGTAGGATAGTTAAGTTCCGCCTTATTCAACTGCCTACTCGCGAAAGCTACTGGTTTATTATTCCCATTCGACAATACTGCCCCTATAGCTACACCTGACGCATCCGTTTGAAGACGAAAAACATTATCGCTTGACAAATCTGGATAGTCTAAAACTGGGGGAGAAGACAGCAAAACCTTTAGCCTCTGAAACGCCGTCTCACATTCTACTGACCAATCAAATTCAACGCCCTTTTTAACCAATCGATTTAAGGGATATACTACTTCTCCGAAATTCTTTATGAATCTTCTATAAAAATTAGCAAAAGCTACGAACCGCCGAACCTCGTCCGCATTTTTAGGCACTGGAAACTTCTTCAACACTTCTATCTTACTAGTATCGGGCAAGACCCCGCTAGGTGTTATTACATGCCCTAAGTAATTTAATTCCGTTTTTAGAAAAACACACTTACACGGGTTAAGCTTCAAATTGACTTCCCTAAACCTCTCAAAAACTTTTATTAAGTTAGCGTTATGCTCATGAAAATTCTTCCCGAACACAATTACGTCATCCAAATACAAAAAACAAGCGTCCTGAGTTAACCCTGATAACGCTACAGCCATAAGCCTGGAAAATGCGCTAGGGCTACTTCGCAACCCCATTGGGAGCCTTTTAAGCAAATACTGTTTATCTGCAGTAAAAGCCGTAAACTTCCTACAATCTGGTGACAGCCTCATTTGATAATACCCAGAGCTTAAATCCAAATGTGAAAAATATACACAACCCGACAATGAGTCCAATATCTCTTGCATATTTGGCAAAGGAAATTTCTCATCGACTAATTTCTTATTCAACAGTCTATAATCAATGACAATACGCCATTTTTTCTCACCACTGCTATCTAACTTCTTTGGCAAAAGCAATAGAGGGGAAGACCATTCACTTACACCCTCTTCGATTATATCCTCATCCAACAATTTCTTAATTTGTTTCTCTACTTCCTTTTTCTGTGCAAATGGAATCCTGTACGGTTTAACATACACAGGACAAGCATCATTCTGTAATTTAATCTCATAATCGAATAAATTAGAAACTGTCAACTTATCACCCGGCATATGAAAAATATCTGCATACTTCGCACAAACTCTTTCGAGCGTACGACTACTTCCGTCATCGAGGTAAGACCTAAGTTTCAATAACCCAAAGAGTTCCTTGACCCTGTCTACTGTCTTTGATGGTTGAGAGTCAAAAGAACAAACAAAATAATCCTCCAACCTACCAAGCCTTGGACAGTAATTACCCAACTCTACTCCACTCTCTCGTGTGTTCAAAAACCGGACTGGAATTCTCCCATCCTCCGAAAACACCACTGCGCCCGCTACGAAAACCCCTGGGGTAACTTCTTGCGGAACAACAACATATTCCCCTTGTACATCCGTCGAAATCCATTTAACCATCTCACACCTGCTAGGAATAACTATCGAACTCGCCGCTCCTAAGCCCAATTTACACGACAATCTATTCCCCAACACATGTTGCAACCTCAAAACTCGCTCCCCGTAGTCTATACTACACTTATACTTAATCAAAAAATCCTCTCCTAAAATACCATTGCCCTTACATCTAAGACCTACAAATACATGAAACCTATGACAAAATTTATAACCTTCCACCAATAGTTCCAACTCTACATACCCTACCGAAACCAAATTCCCACATACTCCTCTTATCCTTATCCTATCCGGAACTATCTGAACCCCAAAACTTTCAATGCAACTATATTTTATTATTGACACATTAGCCCCTGTATCTACTAATAAAGATAATTTCGTATCTAAACAATTTACAACTACGTGATTATTACCCCCATACGATAATATTTCTACACATTCGTCGTTAGTCACGAAAAAACTCCGACTCGCTACTTTGCTCAGCTGAGTCACGTACTAACTCGTCTACATGTGATGACTCTATGACATTGACATTGCGTACTTCTGACTTAGCAAAATTGCCCGATCCACGCTTACTCGGGAAATTTATCCGTCCTCGACCTTGCTGAGTCGCATTGCGATTATAACTGAGGTGCGCAGAACTAAACGGTCGTTGACTGTAACGCTGTCTGTTATTATTACCAAAACCATTTCTATTTTGATTGTAAGGCCGCCTTGAGAAATGAAAACAATTTGTTGCCGGTCTTTGAACTACTTCCGATTCATCTACCGCAATAGTTATTGCTTCCCTAATCGACTCAACAGCCCGCGCTGCTAAAATAGTACCTATCCTGTCACTATTTAATCCTTCCGCAAAACGCCTAATAGCAGTTTTCTCATTTATCGGCCGAAGGATATCGTGCGCTGCCGAATTTCCATCGGCTTGAGTCAAAGTCAGGTTAGCAAACAGCTGTTCTATCTCATTTCCAAAATCCTCTATACTCCTATTTCCTTGCCTACACCTCTGCAACTGCGAAAGGATAGCTGTATACGACTTTTTAGGCAACAAATACTTTCTAATATCGCCAATCAAATCCGAAACGGTCGCGTAGTCACTTTTAATTTTTAACTTAGCTTTAGTCGACAACCGCGTCTTAACAACGAAATTTATCAGAACGCCCTGATCTTTCTCCTTTAACGTACCGCTATAAAATTGTAACCCATCAATCAATTGGTTTATTTGATTTTCATCCACGTCCACCACAGGCAAAAGCGAAAGAGCCGTCTTTAAATCAAAATCGGCCATCTCGGATTCCGTGTCCGACTTAACTAGCCTTTGAATTTCCAAAAATAAACATTCGAAGTCGTCTGCTGTTTTTAAAGCCACATCGAGATCCCCAGCTGCAACTTCTTTTTTACCTATATCCTCAACTAACAAATCAAATTTACATTTAACATCTTTTGCTAACAATAACTTATTCCTACCTTGCACAGTCTGCCGTTTGTCCTTACCTAACTTAACTATACTATCCCTAATAACACGTAATTCTTCTAACAAACTGACAAGGTTAGCCATAAAACACAAATAAAATAAACCAAATAAGTATATCAAATTACACTACACAAAAAAAAACCTTTAACACACCTATCTAAACATTTTCGCCCCGAATAGCCCGCCGCGCCGCTCGTCGCTCCCAGCCGCTGTACAGCTGTCCCTTTACTCGTTCGTAGACCCGGGACAAAGCGTAGACTGACAAGTATCCCACGACGACGATCATCAGGACCTCAGTCAACTCCAGACCCGCTGACACCAGTGGCGCGGTGTTGTTATTGGGCGCGGTCACGATAACGTTATCTTTGCTCTGCTGTCCGCCCATTGCCAATCAACAGGTTAAATACTCCACAATTTGAAACGTAATGTAAGTTATTATGAGTCAAACATTACCCTGTTGATGGACCTGCTATGGATGATGTTCTCATGCCGCCTTCCTGTTGTCTCCTCAGCAGCGATGTGACGAAGCAGAACCTCACGCAGAATTCATGTCACGGTCGCCATGTAATAGGCAGAGCGCCGGGGTGGAGGGGTTGAATCACTTAACACGGTATACAGGTTAACAGATGTATTGTCTCCCAGCTTCTGCACTTGAATCCCCTAATACTTACAATTCTATCATTATATATAATTATACTACGTGACAGAAGAGGAAATCCCTTATCGAGTGGAGGCGCAAGATCTATATTAAATGTGCTGATCACTCAATATGCACTGACGTGCCGATATGAGTGTCTGCCTATCGCATATTGTTATTGCAAATAAAATGTATTTATAATAGAAGAAGATATACTAACGTCATCAGTACTGAAGCAGTTACCAACTGAGAGGAGCTAGTTTAGAGTTAGGCTAAACTTTGTGACCTAATTCCACTAATTCGGAGCAACGAGAACGTACAGCAAAAGATTAATGTAGCCAATAAATTATGTACACCAACATTATCATTCGTGCCCAAGTATAAAGGCACAGTTTCGATTGTAACTACACCAGCATTATTTATTTATTAATTTAATATTTATTGTACAAAAGAAAAAATCTTCCTATACAAAGAGGCGGACATTAACGCGGCATTTTCTACCAGTCAACCTTAAGGCTAAGCAGGGAAATTGTGAGTGATTGTGAGCATTAGTAAAAAAAAACAATACTCAAACATTCAGCAAATAGGCCATAATGGCCACAAGCATGGCATTTACTGTTATTGCGTGTCAATTTACATTTAACAAGCAATAACAGTAAATCATTAAAAAAAAACAATTACAAATGTCGATTCAATTTGATAATTAATTAGAGATGTATACGGTCTCTAAATGTCAAATTATACAAAACAAACTATAATAAAATAAAATAAAACAGATAAACACTAAAAATTTAAAATTCTTTAGAGATTGTCTTAAGGCGAAAGGGGACGACCGCCCCGAAACCGCCTTTCCATACAAACGGGGGGAAACGTTTTCTACGTTATTTTTTTCTCTGGATATTAACATTTTTGAAAATATTTTTAGATATCTATGACTAAAATACATAAAATTCTGTAAAAATATTTTCCATAATTTCACTATCCAGGGAGGAAAATGAGGACTACGTTTTTATATAGAATTGATCGTCCCCTTTCCTCTTAAGTGTTACAGCTAAAATATATATATATACATATATATATATATATAAACGATTATCAAATTATCCTTAGAGATGTATAAGGTCTCCAAGACTTGAATTACTATATAAATAATTGACATGAAACAAAAATCAAACAAACAGACAAGAACCGAATGAAGTGTTTCATGTTAATGTTACTCAAATATGAAATTACATAACATGTAGCCCGTGTAAGCTTAAGCTGCTGAAAATGACAAAAATCTGGACAACAACATCGATTTTAACATTTTCAGCAGCAATGTAGTCGACAAAAATGTGACGCCTGCAATACTATTTGACATTTGGGTCATACACATTTTATAGTACCTACATATATATATATATATAATTAACTCGTTCGCGTCTTTCCTGTAGACATCGCAAAGTTAAGGGAGTCTATTTAAAGCTATGTTTTGCGTTGTACCATTACAGATAGGAAACATTTTTTCAGTGCCTACTTGTGACTCAAATAAGAACGTTTTGGCAAAAAAATCATACTTGCTACGAGCTTTTTCTTATTTTACTGTTCTTTCCACAGGCAAATAACACTCTTCGAGACAATTTAAAAAACCCAAACACAATTAGGTCGCGTTGTTTTATCACAGATATGTCCATGTCCATCCCCTGTATCCATCATTATATCAGCTCGATGGTACCATAATATTGCATTGTCAAATTTTCAGCTTCATCGAAAACCAGCAAGTGGGCCAAATTTAACTTGCAAGATTTGATTACAGACAGACAACGGGACAGGTGATACTAAATAAAAGTTTGTAAAAACGTGATATGTACCAGCGTCTTTAACTTTCACAGAAGTGAGGAAGTGACCTACCTAGTACTAAAATGCGATTAACCCATTTACAGGCGAGCAAGACAACTTATGTCCATAGACGGATATCGTGTATCTATCAAATGCTGTCAAGAGACGTTTATCGTCTCCTTATCACGCGATTAAAGCTCGTTTGCTTATTTGTAGATAGGGCATTATAATATTACGAAGCCATTGTTAAGCTATTACTATACTATCTGGAGCTCAAATTAGAATACAATGGGTCCTGATAATTGAATAAAAATGAGTTTGATGACTGCATGATCTCAGCGTGTCTAAGATGGTTACGCTCTTATCGTCAGTTATTGTAGCGGTTGTGTACAGTGACTAGAGGATTTAACAACTGGAGACGCCTTGTCTGTAATTTTCTGTACAAAACAGTCTGCCGATTTTTGCGGGGGAGGGGCACGCCAAATGTATGGCTAATATACGTAACGTACAATACAATACATAACAGTAACAGTCCATACAATACATATGACAATTGGCCGAGGTTTTCGACAGAGGGGTAAGCTCTTAAAGGCGACTCCAGTTGTTAAACCTCCAAAACAAATCCATGTCACGAATCGCAGTTCGGGTATTTTGAAAAATTGACAAAAACTGAATCGACAGTAAAATACACAGGAGACTTACGAGTAGGTAGGTACATAAAGAAAATAAAACATCGCTAGGAAGAAAATAATAGCCGGAAAGCCGGATATGAAATAATTTTTGTCCAAACTGGGTGGATGGAAAGCTGACAAACACTTGCGCTACGACTACGAAACGCTTTGTGCAACAGTGACAGTTGCATTCAGTTCGCTACGGAGTGTAAACGATTAGTATGTTACCCACGCACTGCAGAGACGCTTTATATGTATGTTAATGGTCGCAACAAGTAAGTGCGAGACGTATGCCACGATGGACGTAAAAAGTTTAGCCATCATAACGTTACAGGAAGCTTTTTATAGATTTTTATTAAAGCTTGAATACTCTTGGGAGCTATTGAAGACGATGATTTGGATACATACATTATGTACATAATAAGTTTGTCACAGTTTATTTTGTATGTAAACAAAAGTATAGCCAGACCAGTTAACTTTCAAGTAGTTAACATTTAGGTACGTAGCATATATCTATATCTGCTGCTTACTAATTTTCTTTGCTATAAGTAAAGAAAATAGAGCAAGTGGAAGTTTTGTATGAAACCTTAGCCTTGAACTTGTACTGGCTCCATTTTTTTGTATTACTACTTATAGCAACGAAAAGTAGTAGGTAGGTGCCAGACTTATTTCAAGCTATTCGAGAATGATGTTTTAAAATTTGAGTGTATCAGATATTTCTTGTGTTTTAATAACTTATATAGTCTTGGAGACCCTTTATATCTCTAAGGATAATTTGATTATCGTTTTGTTTTATTATAAATATTTTATCTCTGACACTTGGAGACTTTTTACATCTCTAAAGAGTTTTAGTATTTGTCTGTTGTTTGTGTTTTTTTGTTATAGTTTTTCTTTGTCTAATTCGACATTAAGAGACGGTATAAATCTCTAATAAATTATCAAATATTTCATTGTTTCCTTATTTGTAATTTTATTGCTTGTAAAAAATGACATGTAGAAGTGCCCCTGTGGACTATTTGCTAAATAAATGTTTGAGTTGAGTTAAGTACACGTACTCGTATACACAAATATATATATTTTATTTTATTTTTATTTGCGTGTTTTATAATGCATTTTATCAAGTTTTTCAGTTGTTTTCGATAGTTCTAATAAATATCTTCTGTCTCTCTCCGTACACCATTTGTTGATTTCTCAGTTTGACCCGATGGTTGACTGGTAGAGAATGCCATTAGGCTTTAAGTCCGCCATTTATACATTATTTTTGTATTTTGTGCAATAGATAGATAGATAGAATACTCTTTATTGGCACACCTCAGTAAAAATATACAAGAAAATAAACAATTGATTAAATGTAGAGGCAGACAACAAGCGGTCTTATCGCTAAAAAGCAATAAAGTTTAAATAAATAAATAACTACCTACAGCAAAAAACCGATGTCTACCAACCAAGAATCCTGAAGGCCTTTTTAGTATTTTCGCTATGAAATAATAAGCGTCTATAGCAAATGTTGAATCCGTATGCCAAGGGCGAAGCCGTGACGTCACGGCGCCTGCCTTCCAAATATTTAATAAAGTGCAAAAGAAAAGCAAAGGAATCAAGGTGTATCGGAGTTAAACCACGAACTGTTTTTCACCACACCTGGTAAAGGCCCTCTTGAATATTCAAAAACTGATGAGAAAGTTGCATTGTATCCACATGTATATCACAATTTTGAGTTGTTTCCTATGTTGACTGGTAGAAATGAGTTTTAAATGATGATTTTGAATGATAAATATTTAATAACATTCCAATTTCCAAAATGAAAGTTTTTGTTTGTTTTCTGTGAAATTTTGCTGAACTCTAGGAGTTTTACAACTTGCACATCTGACTACTAGGCGAATATGAGTTTTGTTATTAAATCTCCTTCCAATATGATACTGATCTGTCAGTGTCAAGTCACGTTTTTGGTTAAAAGTTGACATAATGCGCAATTCAGCAGGTCCTCTAAAGCAGTTTGGACCCGTCTCATATTGGAATGATGTCTGAACCATGTTAGAACAGTATCACATTATATTGTTGGAATTGGCCTGTAAAGCAAATCATTGATGTCTTCAAAAAGCCCTGTACGCTTTATTTTTTGATTCGCCACGACCTCGAAATAATAAGCGTCTGTAGCAAATATTGAATCCGTATGCCAAGGGTGAAGCCGTGACGTCACGGCACCTGTCTACCAAATATTTAATAAGTACAAAAGAAAGACAAAGGAATCAAGAAACCACAAACTGTTTTCTTCTTTTAGTAAAACTGGGAATTTCTTACGAAAATGAGTAACACCTGGTCAGGGTCAGACTGACTTAGAAATTTATTTTTAATATAATAGAATACGAATCGGAGGGTATTAGTACATTAAGATCCAAGTGCGAAAAATAGGAAATTCGCAATGCGTGGGGATGAATTAAAACGCGATCGAAGGGATTATTTTAAATTGTAATTTAATAACCCAACTGCTAACATGAACACACACACTCACAACACACACACACACACACACACACACACACACACACACACACACACACACACACACACACACACACACACACACACACACACACACACGCGCGCGGCGCGCGCGCACACTCTTAGCTTGCAATTTTGTTACTTAGTTCTTTAGTTTTAGTTCTTAAGATACTCAATGTTAACATAGTTATACTCAAATCATATTAAAATGTTCTAATTAGTTACCAATTGGAAGAGCGAGACTTTCTGACACAGGTACTATATACCTACTATAAGGTCTCAACCCCTTGTATTATTGTATCATTTTATATTGAATGAAATAAATTTATATGATGTAAAAAAAAAATCTAAATTTTAAATGTAGTGCGGTAAAGTAGCACCATATGTATTGTAAATGTTATTAGAGTCCGTCTTACTACTTTGCAACGAGTTGAGTGTGGGAGCGTCATTATAAGTGTCATATTTTCATAGAAATTGGATGCCTATTAATAATAACGTTGGCACTCTTCGTCATTGTAAACGTCATGTCAGACTTAGCTCGGCCCGACTCAAGAAATTATTTATCAATAACATACTCGATTCAAACTTTAAGGTACGTCAAATATTAGATCTAGATACGATATGGATCGGTCAGGGTGGCATATCCGATCCATATCGTATGTAGATCTAATATCTGACATAATTTAAAGTTCGAATGGGACCAATAGGCAAGGGTATTCGAAGGACCCGACAGTCGAAGGAGGGTTATGGTGTTAGAGCAAATACATATATTCTTTTGACGGATTTCAACTTATGAAGTATCTCCATTCTGGGAGTGACATACGCAATAATAAAAAAATAATAAAAATGCGGATTATAGCGTGGGCGTTTTTTCGCGGATAAACAAAGTAATATTTTTTGTTTTCATTGACAGTTCACAGTTTATATCCCGGTTGATTTAAGTGTTGTTTTAATTGACTTGTTTAGTTTAATTAATTAATAATAGTATATTACGAGGCCGGGAAACGATGGGTAGGGCTATGTAGGATAGGGGTACGCAACTGGCAACACCGTTTCTCGTCGAGATTTGTACAGTGCTTTTCTCAAACTTGGAATGAAATAAAAAAAATGTAGTTTTGTTTCATCGTAGGTTTACACAGATAACGATAAATTACGAATCTAGTACTATTTACAGTACATATGGTGCTACTTTACCGCACTAGTGCGAAAATTAGCATATTACGTTACTGTGTCGAACATTTAAAGGGCCATATGTACTGTAAAACATTGTACGATACATGTGCAAAAGGGTAATTCGCAACTCCTGTCGTGTTTTAATTTATCGCCACTCGTTTCGAATTTCCTATTTTTCGCACTTGTATCGTAATATACTATTATTGATGGTCGAATGCCAAGTCGTTTTGTCACAATTTGACATTTAAAACAAAAGAAGGTTGTTTTACAGGCCTAGATGTAGGTATATAATATAAGGCTATGCAGGGTGTTTATTTAGTCACCTGCAATAATATACAGACTGTATATATAGGTAATAACTTTTACTATTGGACTAACCCCGAAATTTAACAACTCGTAAATTGTTGCAGATGACTAAATAAATATCCTGTATGAAATTTCATTTTGTAAAGTAATTCCTGTACATATCATCTTCACTAATCGCACCGGATATATAGTATTTCCGGACCTAATTTGAAGTATGTCATGTCAACATTTCATTGCAGGTTTGAGAAAAATATTTTTTCATTTTTTTGTCGATCATTGCAAATAACTTCTGTTCGAATTTTTTTATTTTAATCTTTTGTTGTAATTTAAAAAATATTAACGTCAGAGCATTCCTGAGAAGTAACCCTGTGAAAATGTTACGATAATATACTCGTAGAACTTCATGTAATATATTACCCAATACCCACTACCACTAATACATTAATTACATTATGTACTGAATATAAAGTACAGTATGCAGACTGCATTAACTAATAACTAGTAAGCACCATGAAATAGAATGGAAAATGTAATATTCTAAAGACAAAATCGATGTGCGCCTGATTCTGGTACCGAAGGAGCTACAGTAAATCATGTTTTTACCGTATTTTAATTTATTAAACGTTACATTTCTGAATAAATTATTGAGCAAACTTTCGAAAAAAAGTTTACAGGCATTTTAAGTGGCAGTTACTTCCTATAAAAATGTATATTACTTGCTCGTAAAAGGTCATGCGGTCCGTAAATTCTAAATTTCAACTGGGTCTGTAATGTACGTCAGAAATTAAGCAGAAGTTTTATTTTTCCCTTTTTTTGACACAATTGTGATGAAAAACATTGTGTGTGCCACGGGCGGTACTGGAATTATGAACTCCTGTTAAGACGATAGGGGACGGCTGCTTCTGCATACAACCGTGGTCCCCATTTTCCTCTCTGGATATATTTTTTACATAATTTGATGTATAATAACCGTAGCTAAGCCGCTACGTTTGACTTTCGTTTGTTATTTGATTATTGTATAATAATTATGAGCGAAAACTTCCTAAGTCTTATAACAATTAAAAATTCGAAAAAAATCCAACGTCCCCTACGTTTGGTTTTTTAGCTGTGGTTAATATACAAGAAATTGTGTCACCATATTTTCAATAATATGAATATCCAAAGAAGAAAATGAGGAATACAGTTGTACCTATTGTATATTATGTAAATTATGACAATGTATGATCAGTACAAATAAAGAATATGAATATGAATATGAAAAGGCGATTTCGCATGGGTCCTACACTTTCGTCTCTATAAAGCCCTCGCTTCGCCTTCGGGCTTCAATTCAGACTTGTGCGTACTCTTGTTTATTTCATAAAATATTTTAATTGTTTCCCAATAGAATTGAATACCACGCCTAGTACCGCATTGTTACCAGTTTATCGAAGCTGGAGCTTAACAGAATAAGGATCCAGAAAATAATCACTATTGATCTAGTACTAGTACTGCTAAAGCTACTTTGAATTATTAAACATCACAAATGATGGTTCGTCATTGAAGTGGGATTTCCATTACATTAGATAAGGATTGATGGTTGGATGTACTTTGGTAATCATGTGCCTTTATAATGACAAGAGTATTTGTGTTATAATAAGTATGTGTTATTAAGGATGTAAGTTCCACGTAACACTTCTGCCCTGTGTTATTAAGGGTGTAAGTTCCACGTAACACTTCTGCCCTTTTACACCCAAGCTGCGCGAGACTTGAACCCTTTTTCACTAGGGCCACAGAATTATGCTGTGCTATTTGGTGGGGCAATGCTCTTTTTTTATCTTAGATATTGAGCTGGATTTTCTGTATTGTATTCCCTGGTAAAACACTGTTTTTTTTCTCTGTCAGAGTATTTAAAAGTAAATAAGTTTCGTTTGGGTTCTAATCCTGATACGGGCATTTTTTAGATCTTTTAGGGTTCCGTACCCAAAGGCTAAAACGGGACCCCATTACTAAGACTCCGCTGCCCATCCACCAGGCTGTATCTCATAAACCGTGACAGTAAGACAGTTAACATTTTCACAGATGATGTATTTCTGTTGCCGCTATAACAACAAATAAGTTCTGAACCCTCAGTGGGAGTGTCCGACTCGTACCAGTCCGGTGTTTCTTAGACTCTTTTTGTACCAACTGCAAAGCAACGTAAGAAGCAACATGCAATTTTCCAACAAACATTTCTAGTTGCAACCAAGTGACTTTCAAACGCGTAGGTACCTACTCGTAAAAGCGGCAATAAGAAACTAGTTAAATATTACCCTAACACACTTCACACCACTTCTAGTTAGAGTTTATACACGGTGCTCACAAGGAACCCGAAAGATTTTAACCACGTAGTTCTGAGGCCAAAAGGAAAAAATGTTATATGAGTTTCAGTAAATTTCGCCATAAAAAAAAATGTTTTTACCAGTGCCAGCTTTACCATAACAGTTAATGTTATGGTAAAGCTGGCACTGAAAATATTTTTTTACGATTTTTTTTTTGTAAAAACTTGTTCTTGAAATGAAATGTGTTTATTTGCTTAACATTATGTACAGATAAGATGGTATAGTCAATAATATTATGTCCAGATAATGTCAATACCTTATACTAGTAGGCTTGCAAAGGTTATTTGTCACTTTTTGACATCTATCAATAAGGATATTTAGACTACGCCCCATAATGGCATAATCGCGATCAAAAAGGCGTTTTGCACTAAGTTACGATAAGAAGATGTTTTTTTTTTACATTGGTAATTAACTCTGAAACTAGGCGAAATCTAGAAAAGTTTATATGACATTTTAGTCTCTAAATGTGATCAGTAATACACTGTCAAAATCTTTCGGTTTCCTCATGTAGCACCGTGTATAAACTAGGTCAAAATGTAAAAATATTTAAATTTTAGTGACTGATCCATCGTCCTGAGTCCCAAAGACCTTTATAAAGGCTTTATTTTTAATTTTGGAATGTTATTTAAATACGTCAAGGTTCCAAATTCAAAATGTAAAGAATCTAGGACTTAGGAGGATAATACATTATATTAGTGACTGTTAGCTACAGTTATTAAGAAGGAAGCATGTGATTGTCCATATAAAAAGAGAAAACTTTTTTCACTACTAAATATTTTCCGTTTTCCATGATTTTTTAGTATGTTATTGACACAATGAAAAACTAGGTTTATATTTTACCTTTTTTTCAAAATTTGCAAAACAATTTTTTGTTTCAAAAAAGCGAAACCTAAAAATCAAAGTGATTGGTTAAGATTTAGTTACTGGAAACCGTTTTCTCCCGAAATGGAATTTCATAGAAAAAGTACATTTATTTCTTTAGGATTACAAAGCTATTCTTCCCTCTTAATTAGATTGTAGAACGTACATTTGTTTGCCAACCGCTTAAAGGATGACTTACGGTAAAACGGTCCGGGTCCTGGCCGAGGCGTCCGACACTTTAGTTTTCTATAGGAAGCATCACGCGATCACAGATCACCCGTCATAGAAAACACCCCGACCCGGACCCTGACCTATGGAAGGTGGAGGTAAGGAATGGAATCTCCATGTACCAAAAAGTGTCATCAATAAACCTTAAATGCTGTAATACCTAGAATACTTGAAAAAAAAATCAAATCATAGACAGCGCACTTCACTCCATCAATAACGCCTAGGTTCTCAGCTACTCTAGCGCTACTCTGGAGAGATTTGAAACTATTATTTATAGCTGACAGCTGGACACTTTTGCTACAGTTCTACCATAAGAGATTTCACTCCTTTTAATTCCACACTCGATACCCTGACCATTCTAGCGTGACTTATTCTTAAATCAATCCAATTTCAAATCAATCGGTCCAGGCCGCGTAGCCAACATACAAATCGCTTACGCTCCGTAGCGCTCGAAACGCAACTGTTACTGCCGCACTAATATGACTAATATGGAAGAGCAAGAGAGACGCAAAGAGTTTAGTTTTCGTAGCGATAGCGATTACAACCTTGGCTAGGCCGGCTGTATTTTCTGAGAAAATTGTGACAAACGAACTTCAAGTGCCACTCGAGGGTTTGTCTAATTCGGATTTTATTTTTTGTCTTTTTTAAATTATTGAAGCCTAAAAAACGTAAAGTTCGTTCGATCTCGTTGTATTTTATACTTAAATAAATTCTACACCAGTTCTTGGAATTTGTTACATTAAAAGTTTTAATTTAATAGCAAGTTAATATATTCCGAAACGTATGAGGTTATTAATAAATTATACACTGCTTGAATTTATTTAAAACGTCCATAACCAATATTTTGCGCATTTTCAACATGGAAAACATCCGCTCCGTAAACCAGGCCAACCGCACCCCACCTTTCGCAGTCGAGTAATTAATATCCGGCAGTCAAAGAGTGTTCTCTGGATGGGCCCCATTTCCTAAACGCTGCGGGACCATCAATTCCGAACACGGCCCATTAGCGTATTGGTTCAGGGCCCTTGACGGGCTAGATGGAAAGTACTAGATTTTGTAAAAAATCTATACTCTGACAAATTTTTTTTGGCGTATGTCTCGGATTTTCAGTGGTACTAATTTATTTCATTGGCAAGGAGAGTTTTAGATAACAGAAGTTGAAAGTCATCGAATGTATCGATATAAACAAGAAGACATAGCTGTGGGGCAGCGCAGGAGACTTGGAGGATTTAACAACTGGAGACGCCTTTAAGAGCTTACCCCTCTGTCGAAAAGCTCGACCAATGGTCATATGTATTGTATGGACTGACGTTTATCTGACATGGCTATTTGTACGTTACGTAGAAATAGCCATACATTTGACGTGCCCCTCCCCCGCAAAAATCGGCAGACTGTTTTGTACAGAAAATTACAGTCAAGGCGTCTCCAGTTTTTAAATCCTCCAAGGCAGGAGATGACAGATTTTTGGCGCGAGGTGTAAATGTGAAGTTTATGCTTCGAGTATAGCCCAAAAGATGGCAGAACTTACTATGCACAAGAAAACGTTTGAGAACGGTAGATGGCAGTACTTGCTTTGGCGTAAAGTGTCAATGTCAAAGAATACAATACTCACTAGGAGAAGAACGTGAACTCCATACAAAATAATGTCGCTTTTAAAACTTCGTTTATACTAGAGTGCTCTCTTTGTATCTCAGAACTAATGGGCGGCTGACGGATGCAAATTACGTCAAAATAATGTTGAACGATATACGTAATATGAATACGACTACAATCGATTTAAATAAAGACAACATAATTTCAAAAAAGTTATAGTGTTTTATTCTTGAAATAATTAATCATAATTTTTCTTTATTCGATATTTTCAGTCCATTCCTTTTATAGTTCACTATACACTTATACAGGGGAAATGACCTCTCTACATCTACAGATGTAAGAGGTGCGTATTCGTAAAGTGATACTTCATCATCATCATTATTTGGAACTTACTGATATAATAACAAAAAATGCATATATTTTTATACATAAATATAACTCGAAATTTATTAAGTCTTATCCATCTTATGCTTTCGTCACCATATTGCATCCATCGGCCGCCCTTTGCAGTCAGAACTAAAATTGACAACCGATTTAGCCTGGCGGGGCTTGATAGGTAGTAATCTAGTTCTAGCTAGTGCTTCTGGGTTCGAATCCGGTTTTTTTTTGTATTTTTACTTTTTGTTGGGATAAGGTTTTTAAATTAGCATTTCTCAAATAGACAAACATTATGTTAGATATTAATTAAAATCACAGGCATCGTTTATCCTAAGATATAATGATTTCTATATTATGAAGTTATTTCAAAACAGTTTTTATCAAGTTATAAATATTTGTATTCCTAAAAATTAGAATCAAAAGAGCTTGATTCGAAAAACATACAATAGTACATTACGATACAAGTGCGAAAAATAGGAAATTCGAAACGAGTGGCGATAAATTAAAACACGACCGAAGGGAGTGTTTTAAATCGACACGAGTTGCGAATTACCTATTCGCACATGTATCGTACAACGTTTTACAGTACATATGGCCCTTTAAATGTTCGACACAGTAACGTAATATGCTACTTCTCGCACTAGTGCTATAAAGTAGCCCCATATGTACTGTAAAAGTCATTTTCTATACAATATGTATCAGACGGGGCTTGTCGAACTAACTGTGACACTTGTATATAATATTAATTTACAAATTTAATTACACTGAAATGGTGGGCTTTTCGCATAAAATATCTACATACCAATATGAATTTTATTCAATCGGACCACAACTCGGTAATTTCGGTTCATTAATATTGTGGCTACCTAACTACCTAATGTACGTGTGATTATTATCTTTTGAAATTTTTAAAGCATTATTTATGTTTAGTTCGCCTATTAGCGCAGGTTTTAATTCCCAGATTACCTTGATAACAATAAATAAAAGTCATTAAAACCTTCATGATAAAAACAGTGCAGTTATGTATATACTATTTATTGCTTTTAATATAGCTTTTTATATACCTACCTAAAACATGAATCATTGGCACATCTGGTTTTACTCCACAATTGCAATTAATGTAAATTGT
Source organism: Cydia pomonella (assembly GCF_033807575.1). NCBI lineage: Eukaryota > Metazoa > Arthropoda > Insecta > Lepidoptera > Tortricidae > Cydia > Cydia pomonella. The sequence continues at coordinate 538,812 of NW_026907846.1, forward strand.
AATCATATCACATATATCATGCCAAAAAAAAAATACATGGATATATGACAACTAAAGTTGTTATTACATCTTTCCGATTGTCGGACACTTTCTGCTCCACAGCTCAGTGGAGCGGTCTTGATGGTCACCGGGAAACTAGTCTGGTTTATGCCGCGGATCTGGGCGGCTACCGGGAAAATCGAAATTCGTCAATTGCGGGCATTTTTCTCTGTCACTCTAATTACGGCTTACTAAGAGTAAAAGAGAAATATCCCCGCAATTTGCGAATTTCGGTTTTCGCGGTAGGCCCCCTGTGCCTTTTGATTTTGAGCCTTTCCAAGGAAATTATATGACGGCCAAGCATTATTTTCTCACGTTCACCCTCTAAAACAAAACAGTCACATTTTAAACAATACTATATTATAACCTATCTCCCAATTACTAACCTCGCGAATTGCTACCAGGGCCAGTTAAAACAATGTTAGATTTTACACCTAAGATGAATTTTGATTGTAATTTCGGACGCGATATAGCGTCCGTGGGACTCAAGGGGCTGGTAAGATTAAATTTATGTGTTTGAATTTGGCAATATAGTACGCTTATTTTATTTAAAGATTAAAATAATATATTTCTTACCTTGGTTTAGTACAATGGATTAAACTTTAATAGACCAATAGTGGGACCGGATTTTTGCCCTATAAGTTTCGATAATTCTAAAGAGTGAAAAGTGATGTTTATCTGGTATGGGACATATTTTTAAGCATATTTGTAATATATGAAGAAAATTTAGAACGAGCGTTAGATATAAATAAGGTATTTATGTATTTTTATTGATGGATTTTGAATATTGAATTAAAGTACAAAATTTAAGCATCGTCTTTTATAATATGTATGAAGCTTTATGCTATCAAATTTTTAGAAAAAAAATCAACGTGCTACTTTGTCAAACTCAAATTAGCTTATTATTTTGTCAATATTGAATTAAAGTTTGAAAAATCCACAATATCATATCTAAATTCTTAAGTTAATAGGCAAGGCAAAAAATTAGAAGAATAGGATATGTGCTTTACAATTAATATGCGTTTTTTGTCCTGTAAGATCTAATATTGAATTAAAGTCCGTAGAGATAAGTCTATTACTATAAAATAATATATGCAGCCATTTTATGGAAAGGTAGAAATATCTGTGTGTAGCTTGCATTGTAATAGTAAAATCAACTTAAAAAGGCGCGAAATTCATAACCACGCCGCGCTGGTCCGTCAACATGTCGGCTCGGCGCGCGGGAGCCTATCGTAGCCGACCTAGTGAGCGATAGATACCTCGCCCCGCCCGCGCCCCCCGCTCAGCTTCTCAAGCGCTGTTTGTCTTTTCTTTCAAATCATTCATTTGTTTATTTATCGTGCACATCAATTAAATGCGGACATTACATGAATTTAATTATAGAATAGAAGTTATTATGACTTCAAAATGAGTGAAAAATGTTTGATATGTGTACTGTACTGACTTAGTAACAGAGAAAAAACGAGGAATTGAGCAGTTAATAACTGCGAGCAAATAATCTTTCTTGGTGATGGGAAAGTTAAATATTTCTACGGGAAGGAGGAACTACGTTTCCATAAAAAGTGTAGATTATACATTGAGTCGAAGGCTATCCCGGCGTACAAAAGACTAATGGAGGTGGCATCAGAGGGCTTACCGCGAACCACGTTCGACGTGTTGCCTCCCTGTCATACTTACGTACGAATTTACAAGTGCGACAGAGAGGTAACACGCCGAACGTGGTTCGCGATAGGCCCTCAAATGTACAGCCAAGTGACGATGATGAAAATTACATTTTCAAAACTTTTGTCTTTTGTTACCATTGTGTTAGCCGCCTGTACTTACTTTCAACATATATTAGTAGTTTATGTTACTGCTACATAATAAAAGGCATTAAAATACACGAGTGTGGGCTTAGGAAACGAACGAAGTGAGTTTCTTAAAAAGATCACACGAGTGTTTTAATGCCTAATTATCTTATACCTTTAAACGAGCAATTCTTGTATATATATATTTCCGGGATCTCGGAAACGGCTCTAACGATTTTGCTGAAATTTGGTATATGGGGGTTTTTGGGGGTAAACAATCGATCTAGATTAGTCTTATGTTTGGGAAAACGCGTGTTTTCGAGTTTTCATGCGTTTTTCTTGCGACGCAGAATATGGTCGCTAATTTCGTATTGCCGGCCACTGTCCGTCTGGTCCAGCGGGTTAAGACGCGGACTGCTAAACGAGTGTTACGGGTTCGAATCCCGCCTGGTGACTAACTTTTGTTTTTTTTTTATATGTTCAATTTTATATATAATTTTTTAATTTTTATTGTTTTAGACAAGTTTAATTTAGTAAAAGAATGTAGTTAAGATTATCACCTATACACCACCATATTACAATAAATAGTTAGTTATAACCGAGCAAAGCTCGGTCGCCCAGGTACTATATAATATAATTATTGCAGGTAGTTCGCAATCACATTTTTAGCACAGGCATTTGAGAGGTATGGGCATTGTAAATGTCATCTGGCTCTGTGTGGTAGGGCACAGCACAGCGGATGTCATTCCAGATCTAGAGCAGAACCCAACTGGGGAAGTACCTCCACCTTACAGAAAATCGCAGCCAAATAACACTAGACCCTACTCATAGTGTTGTGTTCCTGCCGGTGAGTAAGGTTGCCAGAGCTCAACGAGGGTGTTAGGGTCGGCAACGCGCATGTAACTCCTCTGGAGTTGCAGGCGTACATAGGCTACGGATACTGCTTACCACCAGGCAGGCCGTATGCTTGTTTGCCACCGACGTAGTATAAAAAAATAAATAAAAAAAAAACACACAATTAAAATATTTCATACGACATGTGCTAATTATTTGTCTCAGTGTAAACAAAAATATCTCATAATTATGATATCAATTTTCAAATTCAAAATGGCGGACATGTTTTATAACTTATTTTAAGAAATTATGAGTAGTTTAAGACTTTAAAAAGCAAGAAATTGTTTCTTGCTTCTGTTTGTATATGTATCATGTAATATTTGATGTTTTCATTATTTTTGAAAGTCCTCAGGGTGCCGATTACGAAAATGACATCCATTATGGAACCCAAGATGGCGGACATTCATTTTTCTTAAAAATCGGTATGGGTGTCATCTCCGAGGTTCTTCGAGGTTCCGATTACGAAAATGACGTCCATTTTGCAATCCAAGATGGCGAACATTATTTTTTCTTAAAAATCGATATGGGTGTCATCTCCGAGGTTCCTCGGGGATCCGATTACGAAAATGACGTTCATTTTGAAATCCAAGATGGCGGAAATAATTTTTATTAAGTCGATATGGGTGTCATATCCGAGGTTCCTCGGGATTCCGATTACGAAAATGACGTCTATTTTGAAATCCAAGATGGCGGACATTAATTTTTCTTAAAAATCGATATGAGTGTCATCTCCGAGGTTCCTCGGGATTCCGATTACGAAAATGACGTTCATTTTGAAATCCAAGATGGCGGACATTAATTTTTCTTAAAAATCGATAAGGGTGTCATCTCCGAGGTTCCTCGGGGATCCGATTACGAAAATGACGTTCATTTTGAAATCCAAGATGGCGGAAATTATTTTTTTCTTAAGTCGATATGGGTGTCATATCCGAGGTTCCTCGGGATTCCGATTATGAAAATGACGTCTATTTTGAAATCCAAGATGGCGGACATTAATTTTTCTTAAAAATCGACATGAGTGTCATCTCCGAGGTTCCTCGGGGTTCCGATTACGAAAATGACGTTCATTTTGAAATCCAAGATGGCGGACATTAATTTTTCTTAAAAATCGATATGGGTGTCATCTCCGAGGTTCCTCGGGGATCCGATTACGAAAATGACGTTCATTTTGAAATCCAAGATGGCGGAAATTATTTTTTCTTAAAAGTCGATATGGGTGTCATATTCGAGGTTCCTCGGGATTCCGATTACGAAAATGACGTCTATTTTGAAATCCAAGATGGTGGACATTAATTTTTCTTAAAAATCGATATGGGTGTCATCTCCGAGGTTCTTCGAGGTTCCGATTACGAAAATGACGTCCATTTTGCAATCCAAGATGGCGAACATTATTTTTTCTTAAAAATCGATATGGGTGCCATCTCCGAGGTTCCTCGGGGATCCGATTACGAAAATGACGTTCATTTTGAAATCCAAGATGGCGGAAATTATTTTTTCTTAAGTCGATATGGGTGTCATATCCGAGGTTCCTCGGGATTCCGATTACGAAAATGACGTCTATTTTGAAATCCAAGATGGCGGACATTAATTTTTCTTAAAAATCGATATGAGTGTCATCTCCGAGGTTCCTCGGGATTCCGATTACGAAAATGACGTTCATTTTGAAATCCAAGATGGCGGACATTAATTTTTCTTAAAAATCGATAAGGGTGTCATCTCCGAGGTTCCTCGGGGATCCGATTACGAAAATGACGTTCATTTTGAAATCCAAGATGGCGGAAATTATTTTTTCTTAAGTCGATATGGGTGTCATATCCGAGGTTCCTCGGGATTCCGATTACGAAAATGACGTCTATTTTGAAATCCAAGATGGCGGACATTAATTTTTCTTAAAAATCGACATGAGTGTCTTCTCCGAGGTTCCTCGGGGTTCCGATTACGAAAATGACGTTCATTTTGAAATCCAAGATGGCGGACATTAATTTTTCTTAAAAATCGATATGGGTGTCATCTCCGAGGTTCCTCGGGGATCCGATTACGAAAATGATGTTCATTTTGAAATCCAAGATAGCGGAAATTATTTTTTCTTAAAAGTCGATATGGGTGTCATATCCGAGGTTCCTCGGGATTCCGATTACGAAAAAGACGTCTATTTTGAAATCCAAGATGGCGGACAATAATTTTTCTTAAAAATCGATATGGGTGTCATTTCCGAGGTTCCTCGGGGTTCCAATTACAAAAATGACGTCAATTTTGGCGGTTCTTGTTGGTGCAGATTTCAAAAATAGAGACCATTTTAGAATTAAAGGTGGTTGATATGACGGCTACACACATCGACACCCATTTCAAAAAGTAGCGTCCGCCATATTTATTTTCAAAATAGATGTCATTTTTGAAATCCACACCCCTAAAAACCCAGAAAACAACACCCATGACGACTTTTTCAAAAAAGTGACGTCCGCCATCTTTATTTCCAAAATGGACGTCATTTGTAAAATTAGTACACATACATCATACAACATGAAAACTAAAAACATTTCCATCCTCTTTTGGGCAGTTGTGTAAGTCTGTGATAACCCTAGGTAGGTACGGAGACCTTGAGCGGTGTCGGCATTTACGCAAACATCAAAGGCGTCGGCCCACTGTTACTTTTTACACTGTGCTTTTAGTGTGTAAACGAAAACGTCACATGATATATCAAAAGAAAAGTTATTTTACAGTACATATGGGGCTACTTTATAGCACTAGTGCGAGAAGTAGCATATTATGTTACTGTGTCGAACATTTAAAGGGCCATAAGTACTGTAAAACGTTGTACGATACATGTGCGAATAGGTAATTCGCAACTCGTGTCGATTTAAAACACTCCCTTCGGTCGTGTTTTAATTTATCGCCACTCGTTTCGAATTTCCTATTTTTCGCACTTGTATCGTAATGTACTATTATCTTATACCTTTAAACGAGCAATTCTTGTAAGTATATATATAATAATATTTCTGTTATCTCGGAAACGGCTCTAACGATTTTGCTGAAATTTGGTATATTAATAAGCGGGTTAAGACGCGGACTGCTAAACGAGTGTTACGGGTTCGAATCTCGCCCGGTGACTAACTTTTGTTTTTTTTATATGTTCAAGTTTATATATAATTTTTTAATTTTTATTGTTTTACACAAGTTTAATTTAGTAAAAAAAAATGACCTATGTAATAAGAGAAATCGACAATAGATGGCGTTACTCTGTGACAAGTGCTGTAAGGTTAAAATCGATTGTAAATAATAATAATTGTCAGTTCACATTTTACTTTTTAAGTTTATGTAGATTATCACCACCATATTACAATAAATAGTTATAACCGAGCAAAGCTCGGTCGCCCAGGTACTATATTACTAACTGTACTAGGTTGCCTTTTTAACAAGTTGGTCCAGTCCATGGTTGCCTACATTTTATTTAAAAATCGGTTAATCTAGGCGACCATTAACTGGACCAACTTTTTTAATACGGCAACTTTCAAATAAGCTTTCATTTGATATATCATACGATGAAATAACAAACAAAAAAACTATCCGTACGCAATCTTACAAGGCAACCTACTTGAAATGTATCACTGTGAATTTTGTCTTACATTTATTTCTTATCAGAAATAAATAACATGAGGGTGCATATACCTTATAACGTATCTCTATATAACTATCGGTTATCAATATTAGCATTAGCGGTTAACAACAACATTCCCCTTAAAACAAATAACTATCGCGAGGAAAATACCAAGTCCAAACATCTGAAAAAAATCGGGAAAGAAAAGCTGCAACTGGCTTTTAAAATGGTACAAGGAAGGGTGGTCATCTGTATGAGAATATGTTTTTATGTCTCTATTTGACCCAATGGTTGACTGGTAGAGAATGCCTTTTGGCATTAAGTCCGCCATTTGTGTTTTTTTTTAATTGTGCAATAAAGTTTAAATAAATAAATAATATTCATGTAACGCGATAACGAATTCTACGTGAACGAAACCGCGGGCAATACCGATTATAGTAACAACAAAATAACAATTTTCTATTGCTATTAATTTAAAACACGCTTTAGGAATTTTTTTGATGGACCGTAGACGCAGTCAAGGGCACCCCGCTCCCCACTACCGTTGTTCGCTGCCTCCTGCCACAGCGCGCGGCGCGCGCAAACTTGCCGCGCGTTTGAAACGTAACGTATTTATATAAGCAAGGAATGCATACATATCAGTAATGAGTGTCGCCGTGATTTTATATTTCTAAATTTTTGTTTAGTATCTGAGATCATTGTTGATGATCGATTATTATTAACTCTACAAACTTTAATTCAATATTAGCTATACTGCTTAACCTGAAATCAATATCTAGACAAGCACATTGTCTACATGTCTAACTTTTTACTAGAATACTAAGTTGATCGATAATATCGTAATTTTGCAATATCAGCAACTCTAATTCTATATTTACAAAATAACTCGTGTTTTTACGTTTACCAGAAAGCAGCTGTTCCAGATTTCTAAAAACTGAAAATTGTACATAAATTGAAGTGTTATTCGATATGCTAAAGTTTTCTGTAACTTTAATTCTATATTTACTTAGTTATTAGCAAAAATTAAAATATTCAAATATAACCGAAAGCTCAACCTTAAAATTTCTAATTTTTTACCAAAGTATTATTTAACATACTCCCAATGACATATCAAAAAAGAAAAAACTTTAATATTATCGAAACCCATTTTTGTTCAACCGCTGGTCTATAACTGAGTTTGTGCGGAGACTCTGTGCGGTGGATTTTTAATTTTGAAAAATAATTAATACATGCAAAGAAATCGTAAGTTAATCATTTTATATGAAAAGTTTGATAGTTTTGCGTCAATGACTTTACAGCATTGACATTGCAGACTTTTATATATGTTCTAACCGGACCGCCAGACCCAAGTGCAAGGAACTAAGGAGGGTAAGACGTGCCTCTGACCTCCATAGATTTTATAAACGTGGACAAAGACAAACTGAAATGGATAATAATTTATATAAAATATTAATAATTTTATTTGGTCCCAAAGTTGTATAGACAAATACAGATGGGAGCAATGTTGCTGTAGCAAAATATTTTTATGTTAAGTACTGGCAACTATTTCCCCAGCATCAGACCACACATGTGCAATTATAAAGCGTCATGTCTTTCTAAGGAAGTCGACAGGCCTTGGTCAATGTACATGCTTATGTTTCCGATTCACGCCACAAGATGGCAGACCCTCCAACGCGCATGGTTCATAAACGATTTTACCACAAATCCTCGTATGCCAAAGAAGATTATAATAGATGCAAAGAAAACTATTTTGAATACGATAAAATATTTACATCAATAAATGGACGAAGGATTGCGTAGCATTCTAATAAACAATGTTTTGAAATTAGTCGTTTATATGTCCGGTAATGGCATTAATGGCGCATTTTATTGCCATATGTAAGCATTGAGGTATTATTACTTAGTATCTCCTTGGATTTCACGGGCCTATAAATCCCGGGCTTTTGGTAGGCTTGCGTGGACATATAGATCCAACACGTAGACGCCCCTTGAAGAGCTTTAATGTCATGTAGAACGCGTGCTGGAACCCGTTCACAGGCGCAACAATAGGTACTCGTAGACGCCCATGAATCGGTCGCAGCAGGCATTGGGACTATTGTAAGAAAAGTGAACAGTATCGGTCTATGGATTGAAGTCTGGGTGGACGAGACTGGATTATTGCAAAGATTGCCGGGCACCCGCCATTATTACTATTTTTACGTCGTAATAATAGATTTTTTTTTGTTTACAGGCTGCGCCTTCCCTGCACGCTGGCATGGTCGCTGGTTCCAATCCGGCGTCATCCAACCCATCTCCATCGAGGGGGACCGTCTCTCCAACAAGGGGCGGTGCCTCTCGTCTGAGGGGGATAAGTTCCTTATTGTCGATGAGTAAGTATACATACATTACCTTTCACTGTTAGCATGGTAGCTGGTTCCAAACCGGCGTCATCTAACCCATCTTCAACGAGGAGGACCGTCTCTCTAACAAGGGGCGGTGCCACTCGTCTGAGGGGGATAAGTTCCTTATCGTCGATGAGTAAGTATACATTAGCTTTCACTGCTAGCATGGTAGCTGGTTCCAATCCGGCGTCATCAAACCCATCTCTATCGAGGGGGGTATCTCTCAACAAAAGGCGATCCCTTCAGGGGAAGAAGTTTTATATTGCAAATTTTAATACATTATTATGGTGTTTAATGTGTCAGTGAGATATCTCACTCACCGCAGTAAAATTAACAGCCCTTGTATTTTACTAGGTATTTTACTGCGGTGCGGAGAGTTGCGGACTCTCTGCATTCAAAATCAAGAACTATTTGAAATTCTACTTACCGTTTCCGGTCATTATTCCTATCAAAGTAGAAATAAGCCACACCTATAACTTATGAAGTTTGCCGACCTGGATCTTATGAGATTGCTCAGTTTAAGTAAATGTTGGACTACCATTCAATTACACTTATTACATAGGGTACAATGTTTGAGTAGGTACTAGTTTCTATTGTAATACACAGTAGGTTTAAAAAAATCAGGGTATAAAAATATTTTTTCTTTCGCAGGAAAGGGTGTTATCGATGTGTGGTCATGCACGAAAAACATACCAACGTTCTGCAATACAAAGAAAGTGAGTACAAAACCCATCCCATTCTTATACCTATTGATCCAATGGTCGGTTCAAATTCACATTATGCTGAACATGTCTATTTATCCCGGTTATACTGATGCAAGAACAAGAAACTTAGCGGTCCTTTTCCAGAATAAACTTCTTTGTCAGTCTCTCATTACTGAGGATCGTGACCATTTGATTTTGCAGCTCCTGTGATTTGCCTTTATCAGTCTCGATCTCCCGTAGCCCTCGCCGCTTGTTGGAGTCTGCCTGAGGTCGTCTTTTAACTTGGTCAGACCATGAAGTCGGTGGGGGGCCCTAAGGTCTAACTAATGAAACTAATGGAAGTATTATTTCCAGCGTTCTGCCATCGTCGAGACGCATTACCTCACCTCTGTTCTCTCATCACCGGAGATGCTCTCCTCTACTCCATGTTCAGGGAAAACGCTGATCCTGTCGACTGCCCGCTGAAAGGGCCCTTCTCCTTTACTTATAACAGGTATGATGTTCTTATTTTTTTGTTAAACTATTGCCTGGATAAATAAAAAATGATAAGGAGTAACAGGGAAGTTGTGTCATTTTTTGTGTATGTAGTACCTAAGTAAGTATAAAAAATGATATTACCTATAAAATCAATAAACATACAGATGGTCATTAATTCGGTACCACGTTTAGTAGTTTTCAAATTGATCTAACTTAACTCCAAAATATACAATAAATTATGTAAAAATATTTTCCATACTGTCAATATCCAGGAAGGAAAATGGGAACTACGTTTATATGGAGAAGCGGTCCTCCACTATTGTCGTAAAAATTGGAACATACTAAAATACAAAATTATATATTGACAGAAAACATTCTTTACATTTTTGACTGTGACTCTGACACTAGGCGTAACCTGTCCTGTTTATAGTTTGTAGTATTGAACTATTCCGATTCGGAAACAAATTTACATAAAATTACCATGCTGTAATCATCCAAAGACCGAAAAATTACTTCCCCATCAAATCAACGCGATCACTGATTAATAGCCTCAGCAGATGTTAAACGGTCCCTTAATGAAGATCACCGACGCGTTACCGTCAACGTCATCTCAGTCAAGCACAGAATGACTTTTGTAATTAAAACCTGTGAAATCATCGCAATCCCATGGATTATTAATTAACTGTTTTTGGCTGATTGATGAAAGGTTCTGATCAATTATCCTGTCAGAAAGTCGGTGGTGAACGATTTTTGGACGATAAAGGCAATGCAGATTTGAACTCAACGATAACTGATGTAACCGTTTAACTATTTCTTCTATAAACTCGTCGAACTTTCTGGGTTGTCTAAATGTGGCATTTTCAAACAAAGGAGTACTTATTGCCGGTTGTCGATAAGACGCTATTTCCGTAAAGCCAATCACAACTAGTTGAAAACGTCACAAATGGTTACACTTGGTATTCATATTTTGATAAAAGGGTCAAAAACTTTCGGGAAAACTGGTGTCTTTTTTGAGGACATTACAAAAGTTAACGATTAGAATACATTTATAGATCGAAAACTTTCATCATACAACTTTTAAGATGTAGAAGGTTTTACATGCTTCAGATAAGGATAAAGTAAGAAAATTAAGCCTTATTTAATCTCGGTTTATTTTACAACATTTTGACCCTCAAGACCACCACCTCGAAGAACACGAAACTTCGAACTTTGTACCACTACTGTAAATAAATACAGAGTGAGCAAGTAAAATGGGGTTTATTGATGAAATGGACTTGGCATAGACGGATTTAACAATAAGGTCTGTGTAATTTTTCCAGGGGGCATGGGGACTGCAAAATCCCCGTGTCGTCCATCGAGAGCTGCACAGAAGATTCCCGGCTTCTGCTCAACTACCAGGCATGTCCTGATATTTCTGCGTCTGAAAGTACAGGTATGTTCACAGCAGGATATTTTTACGTAATAGTTTTAAAAAAAACCGACTTTACTAAACAGTACGTCCTGTGGTCCAGTGGTCCTCATCGGCAGTCCCACTTCATAAATAATACTGCTTTGAAAAGGTTTTGTACCGTCTTTTGAACTACGAATGAAAGAATCCCTGCTGACGTGACAGGAGGACAGTCAGCTTCGATACTAGCAAATAAAACAACTCACCAAAGTATTTACCACCCTCTTATAGCGATGGTATATATACCGTGTGGGCCAATTAAACCCGACAGATTTTAAATGTGTATTCTTGAATGCATTTAGCGACTAAAATGTCATACAAAGTTTCCTGAAATCGATCTTGTTTTAGAGATGATGACAATTTTTGTGGAAATTTGTTTCAGTAATAACTTAGTGAAAACGCCTTTTTAGCTGTGACGCTGCCAGTACAAAACTTGGTTTAGAACTTTAGACATACCTACTGACAGACATTAAAGTTTTAAAGTAAACTCGATTTTTTTATCTGTAAATAAAAAAAAACTTTACTTATTCGTTGTAATGATTTTTTTCACTAGGTGTATAAATAAATAACAAGTTGTGTGCAGAAAACGCAAAAAAATTTTTTTTCATCAGAAAAAAGTCGTCATCAAAACTTAGCACTTTCTATTAGTTAAGCTTATTTGAAGATTGTGAAATACCAATGATGACTTCATTTGTCAGATAAATGGCAAATAGCTTATTGAGGATTTTACTTGGACATTGTGAAACAGACCCTAAACTTAATAACTAAACTATGTAAATAACTTAAATTCAAATTCTTCCTGTGGCATGGTGCTGAGAATGCTGGCAGCATTTTCTAGCTGAATCGCATACTACTTATGCATTGAGCGATGAACCTGAAAGCTCTTTTGTCACAAGTGACATCGACCAGCTGTTTGGCTAAATTACGAAACAGAGGGCCTACCGCGAACCACGTTCGACGTGCTGTCTCTCTGTCGCACTTGTACATTTGTACGTAAGTGCGACAGAGAGACAGTACGTCGAACGTGGTTCGCGGTAGGCCCTCAGGCCTCGTGCCGCTGGACCTTATTACAAACAAAGCTATTATAGTATAGTACGCCATCATTTCTATCGATGCAGATGCAGACCATACCTAAGATTTGAAACAGTGCAATACACAAAGGAAATTGTCTTGCGTTGTCAGTTTGTCTAGTTTGCAAATAAGTCGGGCAACGTTCCAGAGCTGAGGTGTCGTTTTGATTATACTTAGATTTAGTGGCAGTTTGAAATAGCTGCTTTAAGAGGTCGCATTCAAGGAAAATTTATGGTGTAGCTTTGGCAGCATTATTTAGTAGCAATAACTGCATTGCTGCAGTGCGTCAAATTTAATATACCTAATTACATCGCCCTCGCCAAGCAGCAATATCGTTGAAACAGTAACGCTACTGCCGTCACAATCTGAAAGTTACCTTTACTGATTGCTAGTAAGTATTTAACAGTACAGGGGGGCTAGCTAAGATGACTAAGTCCTCCAAGATCATGCAGGGACTGGGCCCCAAAGTTTTTAACAAATTGCCCAAAGTCATTACCACGATAGAATCGTCCAACTTATTTACGCGGGAAATAAAATATGGCTCCTCTGCCACGCTTTTTATAGCCTGAAAATTCTACAATATGTTAAATTATTATCATTTCATTGACATTCAACAAAACAAAGAATTTAATGTATCAAATTAAATTATATTATATAATGCTTACTATCGTATAATTAATTGACAGATTTAACTATTGATACTACCCGAAACTGTAATAATAATCTAATATGTAACTCTAATAATCTATCTTATGTATATCTAATGACGATAAACACGTCACATATCTAATAAATACATTTCGAGTTAATACCTGCTTACATATTTAATTATCTTAGCCTTAAGACCGCCCAGACCGAACACAAACGTACACGCTGGATTGTCCGTTGTCTGTCTATTCCTGGCTATCCTGAACACAATAAGCATGACAGTTCTATTTTTAGCATGATACTAATTTATTCATAGGACGTTCCGTGATGGCGCTGTTTATTTCACTGCGAAAACTTTGTCTTGGACGTTAGATATATTTTTGAACGTTTATTGTAAATCGGGAGTGCCTCCCCTACTTCAACTAGGGGGACTAGGAGTAGAGGAACTGAAAGGGGGTGAAAAGCTTTACTAGAAAGGACGTCTTGTAGATTTAGGTGGTTTCTTTACTGCACAAAATTTACAGGCACATTATTTTTGTATAAAGGATAACTCACGCGAAAACGGTCAAGGCCTGGGCCGAAGCGTATAACACTTCTTTTTCTGTAGAAAGAATCACGTGATCACCGATCACACATCGTAGAAATCTTAAGTGTTTGGAAACTTTCCGACAACATCAGTACGCATGCCCTACAGATCTAAGTTAGGTTACCAATGCAACACCGAAATGCGTGCATTAATTTTGAGTTAAGTACTTACCTTACATTTTTATTAAACCACGTCTGTGGCAAACTGTAGGTATAACCCCCTTAGGCGCCTTTGGACGCGTGTAACTCCAGGGGTGTAACACGCGTGTTGCCGACCTTTTAAAAATCTATACGCTCCTTTTTCAGATACCTACATAAAAGTGTAGAACAGCTACTGTTAAATTCATATTTTTATTTCCAGTGGAAGAACTAGAATGCCTAGCAACATGGAAAGAAGGCAGCCTCCGGTTTCTCGTCGGAAAGCTGCACCACAACCACGCCACCAGCAACGAGGACCGCTACCGCTGCTTCGTCTACGAGAAGACTAATGGTATCGGTAAGACTATTTCTAGGTTAGCTCGACTCTCTCTTCGGCACCAGAATTAAGATCACACACACAGCAATATGTAATTACGCAGTGAAATTAATGTTCTTTTTTGAATATTTAATAGCCAACTTCTACGAAAAAGTTTCTTCAAGCTTAAATATCGTGCACTCAAAACACATTCACTCATTCGTTCATTCACTACCTTTTTTATTCAAGTTGTGTGTGCAATCATTGACCCGAACTCTCCTGCTGACATCAGAACACTAGTGGTATCGGTAAGACACAGGTTTTTTTAAGGTTAGCGTTGCTGTTTAAACAAGCTACAGAGCCGAACAAGGATCGTGCATAACAACAAAGAATTGGACACGTCTGCTTCGTCTACGAGACTAAAGGTTTGACTAATCTAAGGTAAGCCCGCGAGATACTAAAATACCTTGTATCTCGTCTCGTAAATGAGAAGATTAATGCTGTCGTCTATTGGTAATTTGGTAAGACTATCTAGGTAGCTCCTTCTAGGATTAATAGCTAGAAAAACGAAAAAGAGGACCGCTAAGAGAAGATTAGTACAGTATCGGTAAGACTGTTTTTAGATTAGCTGGTTTCCCCACTTGGAAAATGATCAAGCGTCATGATGATGTGACAGTATGTGTTAGAAAGATAGGAAAAAGTGAGACAAGGAGTGAGGGGCGGTTGGTAATCGGGGGATTCCAAAAAATTGCTCTTTTTAATGTAATAAATAATAGCTGTCATCCGAATTGCAATTTCTCATTGTATTTATAGCTTATCGACCGTAACAACGTTTACTTACCCCATGTGCAGTCACCATGAGATCTATCGGAGTGGTTAAGGTGTTCACAAATAAGTGAACAAAGCCTACAAAAATACGCGCCCTGGTGTCGCCGCGTAAAAATACCCGCCCTGCATTATTATGGAACGCCGGGAAAACGTCGAATGGCCGCTGCGAGGTGTATGAACTCTATTATAAAGACTTTAAAGTGCCTGTTCAGATTTTTGAGCATCGATAGCGACTGTATCTTAGTTTCAGCTTATAATCGTTGAGAATCCTCCAAGTTTCACAACCTCTCCATCATGTTCCAGCATCAACAGGCGTAAAAGAGGGCCCAGGCTCCGCTGACGTGGAGTACCGAGTAGCCCAATCGGGGGATGCGACCTGCAATGGACTGTTCAGCGCCACGGAGGGAAGTAGGACTATGGCCTTGAAGCGAGGTACGTCATGGACTTTTATAATAATGGCTAAATTATTAACCCGCTTAGTAACGCGTCTACGGTAAATCTGCACCGAAGTGTGGTTTACAGTACTTGATTTCTTAGAAGAGACGGCCTCTAGGACTATTTTATTGATATATTAGATTAAGCAAAACCTAGGTATATCAATGCATTTAAAGACATATGCATAAGGGCATTATGGACACGGACCTACTTTTTTTACGTACCGAATATTCTCGACATCAAATATTGATACGAGAGGTGATGTTTAGAACAAGCTTCTAATGTCAGCAAGAGGCAGCAGTATTTGATCAAAATTGTTGCAGATTGTCCTCCCATTATGATAATAAGTAATTCTGGTGGAAATAATGACGCTAAAATGCTGGGAATAGAACCAACAACTAATAATCACCTTTACTTCCAGTATCAATCCGCTCCAACTGCCAATTCCCGAGCTGGATGACATTCTCCCACACCTGGCATACCCTCGACTACAGCTCCAACTACACCTTCTACCAGCGGAACGCCACACTCCGCATCACTGACAAGTCTGGTGCTGACATTAAAGTGTATTGCGTCAGCGTGAAAGCTAGTTCGCCTAGCGGAAATTCTGTGGCATTGGTGGCGCATTGGCAGCATCACTGGTAAGTTACACCTGTCTCTCTCTCTTTCCCATGACAGCGTTTGTCCCGGTTGCCTGAGATAGGGGCCGGAGCTAATCGTTAGGAAATAAGTCATGTATAACGACATCTCTTGCCAATATCTCAGGGCATTTTAGATCAGGGCAGCTCACAGTCGGTTGAAGGGATTCTAAAGATAAAAGACATTTATTCATGACAGTCATAAACATGTACGAACATGTACTAGCAACAAAAACAGAAGAACAGAGCATTATGAAATGGCCCCTACTCCTGGTATTTGTCCAGCAATGGACTTCTTGTCAATATCTCAGGGCATTTTAGACCAGGGCAGCACACAGTCGGTGAAAGAGATTCTAAAGATAAAGATAAAAGACATTTATTCGTGACAGTCATAAACATGTACGAACATGTACTAGCAACAAAAACAGAAGAACAGAGCATTAAGTGCGCATTATGAAATGGATCCAACTCAGCGTAACGAAGCCAGCACTGGTCTTCCGTAGAACCCATTCGGTGATGCCACGACAGATAACACATACAGTACATTATAACATTATCTGGTTCTGATTCTCTGGTATTTGTCCAGCAATGGTCATTTTTTTTATTCAGTTGAACCAGTCGTAAAAGTTCTTCGTTACTTTTTGCCCAGCGGTGCTCTTTTTACTACCCGGCCGTAGCTTACTACCTTAGTACCCGATACACCTTTCTATCCATATTTCATTTTAAGAGCTACCCAATGGCTGCGGTGGAAAGATCCTTGAATCACGTCATTCACGACTTTGCGGCCGTGGCTATAATTGCTGTTTATATTTCCTTATCAAAATTTAATGACAATTTTATTAATTGTGACCAATTTTCTTCAGATTCCACGTTATCTTTGTATAGCAATTAAATTCCTATTATTTACCTAAGTACACGTGCCCGATGTTCAGTAAATGTCAAGGACAAGAACCGTGCCGTCAAGGGCAGATACTCATTTGTAATTCTAGCGGAAGAAAGCCCGTGACATTCGTGATAATGATAAAACAATTTATATTTTATTTGCTACTTTTAAGTTCAAGGTCCATATATAGCAGCAGTGCTTTCACGGAATTTTAAATAAGTACTTTTAAAGACTTCTAGTTATTGGTGACAAGGTTTATTATGACCAAAGCAACAATTCTTAGTTACTCACTTAGTAATTAAAACTAATAATAGTATTGCCAGAGCGTACCTTTTTTGTACGATTTTACATACTTTTTGAACAGCATGCGTACTAAAAGCGTACCCCGCCCGCTGTGAGCGGTTCAAAAATATGTTAAAATAGTGTAGAAAGTGGCAGACCAAAACAGTAAGATTTTTTGCGTAAATATTTGTGACTTTTTGATTTGGTATTTTTATTTTGCTTACTAACGTAGTTTTAGTGGATTATCAGTTAAAATAGTATCACCCGTTTTTAAAAGACTTACTGTCAATATTGTTTTTTGTAACAAAAAATTAAATTGTACCTACTTTTTTGATAAAATCGTACCTTTTTAGATCCATGTCGTACTTTTAGCTTTCAGTACTCTGGCATCACTCCATGACTTTTGTTTAGAATATCTGATATACAACATTTTATAAGTTTTACTTACATAACTATAGTGCATTACTAGTGGATACCTAGGTATACCTTAGATCAAAAGTCAAAAAGAAAGGAAGAACGAAAGGTAAGGCCCTAAAATTTCGAAACAAAACATCGTGTTATAATACTTACGGTAAATATTTACATACTTATTTATGACCGAATGATCGTCTTTTGTTAAACCTAATGTTAAAATTAATGGCATTCTGTGTCATACATTCTCAGACAAGCCTTGGTCTTTGGTGGATGTCGTATGCTGTGTCCATACGTCACGTACAATAGAAACGTTGATATCTTCTCATACAACGTAACGCTGAATGCTGTGCAGCATTAATGACGTTAACCGAAGACTGCCTTATCAAAGTAGGATGTAGCCATATGAGCTGACGATGAACTATTCCATATTCCAGCGTCTCCCGCTACGTGTGCGTAGTCCTATATCGGCGGGACACATACATAGCGGAGTTGCAGCGCGGCGCGCCCACCGCGCGCGCAGATGACGCCTGCTCGAACCATCATTTCAACGCCGTCTCCGAGCCCTACGTCACGCTAGTCGGTAAGATCTTCCTCGTTCCCTCTTGCCGAGGATGTCGACCACATATAATATAATTACGGTATAAAATGCAGACAAATAAGCCATGCGGACTGCTGCTAGCTGACCTCTTCAAAACGTATAATGTAATTACGGTATAAAATGCAGACAAATAAGCCATGCGGACTGCTGTTAGCTGACCTCTTCATAGCATTCGACCATCTCATACGTGCCCCGAGCACATTTCTCTCCGTCTCTCCGCCTAGCCTTATCCCATCATTTGCGGTCGGCTCTCCTAGTCCTTCTTCGCCAGGACGCTCTGTCCTGGGTTGTCCATGATGTTTGCATCGTTCATGTCCCTTTAGTATGTCCCGTTATTGTCCCTTATGGTAGCTATCCATGTTTGGAGCATATTTCATTTGCCCTAAAATTATGCTCGAGGAGGAGGAAGAGGAGTATCGGTATTGCGGTGAGCCGTTCTCCCTATTCTCGACGGCCGAGGTGGAATAGCAGGGGAAGAGGCGTGATGGTATCACGATGCGCCACCCTCCCTATCTCCTGCGACCTTGGCAGGGCCGTTCCGCTGTAGCGGCGTTGGTGGGGCTGCAGAGGAAGAGGAGTGTCGGTGTTACGGTGTGCCGTTCTCCCTGTCCTCTGCAGCCGAGTTGTGGTTTGCGGCAGAACCATGGACCTCATCTGCCGCCGGGCGCTGGGAAGTTTTCTGGCGCCCGTGGCCTCCTTGTGGCGGGCTCGGGGGGGAGTCCGCTACACTGCAGGACGGAGGCCGAGGAGGAAGGCGCGTCGAATCATCTGGCGCGCCTCTCGTGAAGGGCCCTCGGGCATTCGCGAAGGAGCCGCTCGCGGGCGGCTGCTGCCGGTGGGGTCGCGGATGAGTACGCAAGCGTTCCTGTAACCCCACCAATAAGGCGGCGAGGTGGCATATGGGGGGTTTTTAGTGGGTATACCGTGGGCCTTATTAGCCTAGACGGGAGTCCCACATAACCACTCGGGTCACCCCCCGCAGCCGGGTGATATGCGGAATGCATTTTCCTCCCGAATATGAGTGCTAAGTTGAAAGAGGCGGCTTAAGGATGACTCACGCTGTAACGGTCCGGGTCCAGGCTGACCACTTCGTTTTATACAACGGGCGATCGGTTATCACGTGACGCATCCTTTAGAAAACTAAAGTGTCAGACACCTCGGACGAACCCGGACCGTTACAGCGTGAGTCGTCCTTTATACTTTATGTCAGCGTTAGTCGTGACAGTAAGTCTTTTAGAACTCATAATCGTATAGTTAATCTTTTAACACTTTATTCGAATTAAACTTTTTATTTTATTTTCAGCAAGCAACCCCGAATCAAAAGAATGTCCGTATTCCGGGAAATACGAGATACAGAACCGTCACGAACGAAGCGTTAGGTCTATTAGTGAACCCAATATTAGAAATGGTAGTAGGCTGTTCAATTTTAGTATAAGCAATATGTCGAGCGCGCCGATGCTACGGAGTCGGCGGGAAGTGGACGCTGGGTGTGTGGTCAGCGGGTTCGATCGGTTGGAGGTGGGCTGTAACTCTGCGAAGAATATGGAGTTTTATTCGAGCTGTGAGAATAAGGAGGTTATGACAGGTGAGTTTGTACATGTTATTTTATTACATAGGTTTAAGTTCATTTGCATCAAAATGGTAGTCTGTTCGGAAAGAGACAAGTCATATAATATATTGGTTCCCTTATATTCCGACTCCTATTTTTCCGCACAGACTCTAGCTCTACACCACTAAGCCCTTGTAATTTTTATTGCACAAAGTAATTCGTTGACTCTAAAATAAAATGGTTTGTTCTTAAACCTCCTTTACTTTGCTATACCTTTTTGCTTTTCTACACGGAAACAATGTTTGATAAGAATATGAAAATATAGGTACTTACTTACCTATTCAAAAGTATTTTTTTACAATGTTCGAATCCATTCACAATGAAAACTACTGGTTAGTGCCTACGCGTACAATTTTCTTCTTAATTAAATATCAATGAAGACATTTTAAACATCCACATTTCTTCAACCAAAAATGTCACTTTTGTCACCGACAGATCTATATCATATCGGAAACAGATCTAATAGTTAAAATTCTAATACGCCAGTAAGGCTAAGATGGTCGGGTCTTTGTCATTTATCACCATGTCTGTCTTGTTCTAACAAGTATGTAAGTTTTCGGACCCGGGTATGTCCTTAAACTACGTCCAAAAGAGAGGTATGGGCAATGTGAATGTCATCTCGCCTTGTGTGGTAGGGCACAGCACAGCAGATGTCATTCCAGATCTAGAGCAGAGCCCAACTGGGGAAGTACCTCCACCTTACAGAAAACCGCAGCCAAATAACACTTGACCCTACTCATAGTGTTGTGTTCCTGCCGGTGAGTAAGGTTGCCAGAGCTCAACGAGGGGGGTGGGGTTAGGGTCGGCAACGCGCATGTAACGCCTCTGGAGTTGCAGGTGTACATAGGCTACGGAGACTGCTTACCATCCGGCAGGCCGTATGCTTGTTTGCCACCGACGTAGTATTAAAAAAAAAAAGTGCGAAAGTGACGAATGACATGACAGGTGACAGAAATGGTAAGCAAAGCTTATCGTACCTTGGGTAACGTAAAACTACCCAACTATAATTCAGACTACAATTATGGTCTCTAATAGCCATTCTCAAAATGTACTCCGCGGTTCCTCCGTGGGGGCTCTGCGAGAATACTCGTAATAAGAAAAAAAACCAGTTCTATATGCCTGGTCCACAGTGACGAACGAAAATGTTTAATTTGGGCCTCCGTCAAGTATTTCGCTTTTCAAAAGGGTTTCGTCATTTCTCACGACAGCATTTCCCAAACTATGGGTCGCATGCGAAATTTGAGCTGGCTCTGAAACATAAGACGACATGCCGATCGATCGGGTTAACCGCCGGTACTTACTAATATTGGCAGTGGTTCCCACCCATCTAATAAAAACTGTCAGATTCTGACTTTCAAAAGAAAGCCACACCTATATTTCAGTTAATTGTTACCATAGTTGGATTAGTTGGGAGCCTTAGAATTACAGTTGGGTAGATCAACGGTACCACGGTCTAACATTAACTTCCCACCAATCATAGTCAAGCATATAAATTAGGATAAGAAAGGAATATGTTCTGTTGACCAGCGTACACATGCCACGGCGGCTGGTACGAGAACGGCGCGTCGTTCGTGGTGACGACGCCGCTGACGCGCGACAGCCGCGCCGCGCGCCGCTACTGCTTCGTGTCGCGCGAGCAGCGCTCCGCGCTCGCGCTCGCCCGCAGCGCCGCCAACTGCGAGCGCGCGCCCGCCGCCGCCGGCCAGCTGCTGCTCAGCGCGAGGAATACTGGTGGGCTTATCTTATATACAATTTCATTAACAATTACAACTGTACTAGAGGGATTTAGGTTGTTTGATAGCCACTAATGCTACCGGGCTGTGGCTTTTCCTTGAGTACAATATCAGCATCTAGAAGACGAAGTTGATATTCTAAAGCAGCATAAGTGTACTCACTTTTACAAGAATTGCGACGAGGCGGGTTGGTCTCGGACTGTCTAGAACACAAAATAACTAGTGTAATATTTTCCCTATGTCCCTTTTAGTCTACATCGCAAACGGTCTAGAACACAAAATGACTACAATTATTTAGACCTTTATTTATCTACGTATCGTCGATTTACCTTTACGTTAGCGATGTCGACGGAGCTCCGCTCCCGCGGGGCTTTTATTTCTGTGCGGTTTGGCCTTCGGCCATTAAAAGATAACTAACTAACCTAAATCCCGCCGCGCGCGCCGATAGGCGCCTACTGTAAACTAAACTTT
Source organism: Cydia pomonella (assembly GCF_033807575.1). Taxonomy (NCBI): domain Eukaryota; kingdom Metazoa; phylum Arthropoda; class Insecta; order Lepidoptera; family Tortricidae; genus Cydia; species Cydia pomonella. The sequence goes on from NW_026907846.1 coordinate 560,785, forward strand.
ATCAGCTAGTTAATAAGGATGAACGACAGTTGGTAACTGCAGCTATAAAAATCATTTTTTTCCACGAACCTACCGATAGTCGGTAGTTCAATAATAGTTCGATAATGTATTACTACATCAGTACCATTAAATACAGGTTAAATTTTCAAAATGTATGATAGAAAATAATGTTTTCTTTAAATCCTTTAAAAAAATGTTATATATAATTTAATATAAATAATTTCGCCTCCACAGGTGAATGTCAAGATCAAACCAATGCCCAGCCCCTCCAGAGGCTACCTTCACCCACCATCATCATCCTGACAGCTGTCATTCTACACTACATCATACCGAGATGATTCTGTCATGTCTACAACTGTAACATAGCTTAATTATAATTATGTAAGGCTTAGATAAAACCAAAGTGGAATAAAAACTTAGTCAGGGTTCCAATGTTTATGGACTCAGCGTCAGTACACCCTAACGCTATATGCATACAAGCTAGGACCAAGCTAAACGCCTTAACAGACAGGCGTACAGGACAGCGACCTTGGTCCGGTCAAAATATGTATGTTGCACTCACTTATAGCTGCGTCCTTAACGGACGTACGGAAGACCACCTTACATTCGATCGAACAGGCCTCAGAAAAGACCAAGTTCGCGGCATGCCTGTCTGTTACAGCTATGACTTTGCACCAACATTGACGTGACAGATGTGGAAGTGTTGACGTCATAATTTCATAATTATTTCACTATTATGGTACTTCGCACTCTGTGACTACAGTCTGTTCAGAGTTAAAGTGCCTACAGACAGCTGCACCGGACCGCGACCTTGGTCCGGTCCAAGACTTGTTCGATCGTGCGTAAGGTAGTCCTCCGTACGTCCGTTAAGCACGCAGCTGTAAGTGAGTAGGAGAAAGAGATATTTTGACCGGACCAAAGTCGCGGTCCTATACACCCGTGTGTTACGGCTTTTTTGCTTGGTCCTTATTGTATGAATCTTAAAAAAAAATTATAACGCGGCTCAGTCGTTCAGCCAATGATATAATGCCATAGATCCAATATGTTTATATTGATTATTGTACCTCATTGCTCATTGGCCTAATGATTGACACTCTATTGTTTACATTGTTTTGAATCTCTAATTAATTTTTATTCTTCTTTGGTCAAATTAATTAGTAAAAAAATATAAATAGTAATTAAGCCCTTTCACGTACTGTATGCTGTCAATTTTGTTTTATGTGCCTGCGAGTTTTGATGTAATTTTTTTGTACCTCTCGTATTTTGTATTTATAAATACACATGTTATGATTGACGTTGTTTACTAGACATTTGAAGTTTACTCGCGACGATTAAAGATGTAGCTGGTTTAATATTTAGGATCCATGCAGAAGTTGAAAATATACATACCTACTTGATACATTCATTGAAACTATTAGTAAATATATGTTTTTAAGTCTACAGGTTACAGTTTCTAATTCTGCTAATAAATAATCAAAATGTTTTTAAGAAGAGTTCATCAGATATCTAGTAAACAGATATTTATATAAATAGGTAACCAAATATCAATCACATATAATGATTACACATAATATATCATAGATAGTCCCAAATCGCCTAACTTTTCATGCAATCCTAGTTATGAGATGCAATTTAGCAGAAAAATATTATAGAATGAGCTATATATTAATCTTAGAATACCTAGCCTACATTTATTTCCATAGGTAAATTAAAGTTATATTACCTCTACAAAATCCCTATTTCATAATAAACATTTCAAATATTTTTGATGTAGATACTAAATTTAATTTCTTGCAAACACTATGCATATTTTAAAATAATAATTTAGATCTGGCAAATTAATATAATCAATAAATAGCGATGTCTCGAGTGAAAGCAGATAATATGAACACAAACGGGCTTACATGAAAGGTCGCCCAGGATCGCGCAAAATGGAGGAAAGCAAGTAGGAAAGCGGGGCTATAACTGCGAAAATCGAAGTTCGTCAGTTGCGGGCATTTTTCTTTGTCACTCTAATTACGTCTTAGTGAGAGTAAAAGAGAAAAATGCCCGCAATTTGCGAATTTCGGTTTTCGCGGTAGGCCCCCGGACCCTGGCAAAGGCCGGTATAACGCTAGATAGAAGAAGAATAGAAAGAGTGGGCAAATTTTAAAAATGTACGCGCAATCAAAATTAGAGTTTTGCGCCTATTAAAAAAATTAAATTAAAGAAAAATAATTATAAAAGAAATAAATTGATAAAAATTGTTTCGCGCCTTTTCTACTGATAAATAACTAATTTGCCAGATTAAACCTACCGTAATCAGACCAAATATTTTCGTTACAAAAAAGACTGCAAATAAAAAAAATGGTACGGAACCTATGATGGCTTCTCTATACGATGGGCCATCTTACTGGGCCACTGAGATGGGCCAGCGTGTGGAGAGCATAGTGGTGTTGGATGTCTTATGGCGCGGCGGGGTGGCGATGGGATGGCCACGGTGTCGGTTTTTCGTCCGCACATCAAAAGAGCGATGGCTGTACTGTATCTACACTTGGGCCATTCCACAGTGCGTGCTCGAACACGGTGTCAACCATTGTATGGCCATCGTGTAGAGGAGCCATTAGTGATTTGGAATTTTGCGCTTTTTTTAGCGGTTGAAATAGATGAAATCATCTGTATTATTTTGTTTATTCTGGCATTCAAATCGGTTTTCTTGTAAATATACATTTTGTAGCCTTTATAACTTAGAAACGCACATTCAATTAACATGTTCTAGCGTATTTCATCCTTTTTGCCACGAAAACATTTTTTTCACCCCCTACACCCTCGTTAAATTAAATGTGGAAGGGATGAATATTATGCTTACCTATATGCTTACTCTAATTAGTTTTAGGCGTTATAATGAAGACTTTAATTCAACGTTTTTCTATTGGAAAACTGTCATTTTCTGTACAGTTACTGCTAAAAAATAAATCGTAAAAGGACAAGATTTTTAGTTTGAACAAAATATATAAACACTTTTTATACACTTGCCCTGAAGCATACCTACTTATTTTATATTATGATTTTTTATGGTTTTTTTAGTTCAAATCGGCACGTACTCGTATTAATTGTTAGTGTGGGGAGAGGGTAATTTTTGAAATAAACATTTTATATTTGAATTTGTAAATAAAGACAAACTTTGTTTTGTTCAATTTTGAACGGCAGAAAAACGTTGAATGCAAAACAGATGATTTGCTTATTAGATCTACAAAATGATGTGAATGGTTGTGATATATTTCTTGTTGCAACAATTATAAATATATTAGAAGCTTTTCTATATTAATATTTCACTGCTGAATTATTGATATTTATGTTTATGTAATTTTGACGACGTTAAGTTTAATGACGTTACAAAAAAAGAAAGTTCGTAAGTCATACAGAATGTATTTTTTTAATGGTGGTTAAGACAGTGTTCAGATATTTTTCTTGTACGCTGAAATAAATTTAGAAAGCCTATCCTAACATTTTTTAACCTAGGTTGGGGTCTAATGAGCCTGAATTGACATAAAATCGAATTGAAAAAAAAAAACTTACTAACCGTAGGTATTTTCCAAAATATGAAAACGGCATTAATAAAAAGTTAGGCAGTACTTTTCCTAGGTATTAAAAAAATACATTTGTATATATCAACGTATGTTTTATGTCCTTCAACAAAATGAAATTATCATAAATGCCATTTGTCACCGATTATTGCTTTAAATTACACTTATTAATTTTAAGAAATGCTCAGTTACAAAAACTAGGTATAAAGCACAACCAACTTTAACTGTACTGCACTGTACGCACTGTAAATCTTCCTTTGTAGATAGACACAATACTCATTGCAAAATATCATAAGAACAGTTAGCTTTAATACTCTGCGTCGGAGACTGTATATTTCTTAGTTATTTTCTATACATTTGTTGAATTAGTGTCCAGTTTAGCATTTTTCTATTACATGAGAATATCATAGCATCTAACTCTATCACAATGAGTTTTCTATAAGCGCTACTACGGAAGCTCAAACTCAATAGCATTTTATACAATCTCGTATAAGCAGCAAGCTTCGTTGCCTAAACACGGTGCTCGACTGAAAAGCTGGATTATATCACTATTGTATACAATACTTTTTCTACGAGTCATCTAAAAGAATACTTTTATTGCTATAAAACCTAAATAAATGTAAATTGGTAAGTATAATAATAGTTATATCTCAGTAGACAAAATGTAGTACAAAAGACATAAACGCGCGACCCCCCGCCCGCTCGTCCCCCGTTTAATTGGAGCGCGGAGACACGTGATTGGTATTTTTTTATAGTTGACTACAGCGTATCGAAATGAATATTATATTTAAGTTGTGAGCCCTTTCATTTCAGTACGCAAATTATAGTTTGGTATACGAATTCTTAATTCAACCATAACAGTCGACGAGTAGAAAATCCATTTATTGAACGTAAAGCCTGCATTTTAGTCTAAATAAAATGAAAAATCCAATGCTCGAAAGAAATGGGCCGTAAACAAGGCACCCTGTATTTAAAGGTCGCCGTATGTAAAGGTAAATTATAAAATCGTACATTGACTTTTATTTGTGTCTCTGCCACTCGTATAGGTACGTATAGTGCCGTTACACTCAGCCGCGAAAGACGGCGTAAAAAATGCACTCGAGTGACAAAGACAGCGAAACAAGAAACAGAAAATTTAAACAAAAATTTAAAAATGAACTAAAGAGTTAGTGCTTTCGTAGTAGCCATATTATTAAAATTTTCACTTGGAAGCTTAAAATATGTACAAAAATTGTTACACATGTTATCGCCTAGATAAATAATGATTTAGCAATAATTTTAAGATTTTCCGATTGTTTTTGTTAGTTTTGTCAATCATAAGGGCGCGTTTACATTACACTCACAGTATACGGCCTAAGTGTGAACAGTGTTGGCCAGTTAAAACGTTAATGCAATTGACTATTAACCATTATAAATTGAACCGTAAACTGTAACCGTCTGTTACGGTTCAATTTGTAATGTGTAATGGTCAATTGCAATTAACGTTCGGCCAACACTGAGTGTGAACATTATTTCAATGCAGCGATTAGAGTCGGACCACGCTAAGTTTTCATGCCAAGTGCTCCGTGGAGTATGGAGCTTATAGGGATATGTATGTATTCTGACTGCCAAGTTTGTGCAAAGTTAGCGTGGTCAGAGTGCCTACCGCGAACCACGTTCGACTTGTTGCCTCCCTGTCACACTTACGTAAGAAGTTACAAGTGTGACAGAGAGGCAACACGTCGAACGTGGGTCTGCATTAGTTAAGTCATCGCATGTAAAAAAAATACGGGTTGCCTGGCAACCCCTTGTTTCAATATGGCGATCGCATAAAAGTGCGTCCAGATCCAGCGAATGCCTCGCGAGTGCGAACCTTACTACAGTAACGTTTGTTATATTGTTTCGTTTTTCTTTTTTGCCAATCCACCTCACAGCGTACTTGACCCCGTAGTAAAAAGGCGTTAGAATTGAAACCATCTTGAGGGTCCAAGGTCCAACGGATTATTGACTTTATTTCTATGAATAATCGATTACAGGTCGAATAATTGATAAAAGGCCCCTGGCATCTACTCTGAATGATAATTTTCAGATAGTGGCCCTTTATCTATGATTTGAATCTATTGTTTATAGGGATAAAGTCTATACCTAATCCGTAAATCCGTTGGACATTCAAGATGGTTCTAAGTGTTCTAACGACTTTTTACTACGTGGTCTTTTAATTTTTGCGTTAAACTTTATAATGCTTTGTATTCTTATACAAATACGCTGTTAATAGGATTGGCCGAAAAACTAAACACTAGGCCCGCGATCTCTATCAAACATGCGTCCGCATTCGCGCGCGGCGGATTCACTAGGTCTGGACAAGACGCACCTTTGTGTGAACGTAGTGTATTTGACACTAAACAATGGTTACGCAGTTAGCCGCAAACAAGGTCTAATGTAAACGTGCCCTAAGCTCACTTAGTTTTGTGAATCTTAATTTAATTTTAATACCGTACCAGCGATGTATAAATTGTCTAATGTTGTTTTTGTAGCCTTAACATAATTTTGTACAATATCTACTCAATTTACAATTCTTTGTTTACAAGTTACAAGCCCATTTGATGGTCGCTTGGTATCAACTTTATAGTTAAGAGTTAATATCATTGGATACCACTCTTTATGTTTAATTGTGATGCAGCTACCTCTTGTTACAGTAGCTGCAGAGAAAAGGTACCCGTGCATACAAACTTCTATGCAGTGGTACCATTTCTTTGCAGCTGACTACATACGTACCTATAGTAAACACCCGTATAATGGACCTGACACCAATAATGAGACATAAACCACAAATCCTGTAAAATGACTGTACAACTACGAAACGTCAGTTTTTACCATAAACGAGAGTCATATAGCACTGTTCGAGTTTGACGTTTCATTAATTTCGGTCTCTTATCAAAAAAAAAATTCAATATAATTTTTTAATTATATTGAAACCAATTGATGTAAAAGCAGTAGGTAGGAATTTTAGAGGTATCAGTGAGATACCAAAAATACCCAAATTTTCTCTATATGTCTCATGCTTGGTCCCGTTAATATACATGGTATTCTGTCTGTTTTAACATCCATGTTTGATTATTTTTTAAATTGTTGGCATACTTGGCATGTACAAATTTTTGTTTTGTATAAATTTTATTGATTAGTAAATATAATCACAGCTGAGACTCAATTTAAATAGCACTCGTCTATACACAGAATATTAGCGCGATTCTTTACCCTTTCATTTTGGTATGACTTACCATAACTAGACAAAAATAGAAGTACCTAGAAGAAAATCGTTCTAAAAGCGATTTTTTTTTTTAATCAATTTACAGTTGAGGGCTCACCCACTTTCCTTTTAATCGTTATAAAATATAGTGGTATCTAAAGTTAGTAGCTCTTTGCATAATATTAGTGTTTCGGTGACACAAAAAAAGTTGGTGATATTATAAAATAACTACCTACATATTGTAATGTCAGTGGGGTGACACTCGACTTTTCGCGCGCTCTCGGCTCAGGAATTGCTACGAGCAATAAAATTATTAGGTTGGCAACACTTGACGTTCCTTTGCGTGCACAACCACAGATAAGATAATTACTTGAAATTTTACAACCCTAAACCCTTTGAAAGGGATATTTGGCAGTGTTGGCCAAACGCTAATTAGTAGTGACCATTTACCATTACAAATTGAACCGTAAACCGTAACGGACGGTTACATTTTACGGTTCAATTTGTAATGGTTTACGGTCAATTCTAATTAACGTTCGGCCAACACTGGATAGTGACAACATTAGAATGGGACAACCTGACTCGTTCCCGAATCGCTGTCAAACTTCGGTTTTGTAGGTAGTGTCATTTCTGTACGGTATCACTATTATTTATTCTGTTCTGTGGTAATGTTATCATGGAGATCTTTCAACAGCGGGTTACGAAATATTAACAAAAGTTGAGTTGATTATGATTTTGTAGAATGCAACTGCATAATGTGGCTCGTGGAGAAGCAATTTATGAATTGAATTACATAAATATTTTATATTGATGACCGCTATTCTCCTCAAACCACAGCAGACTCCTAGAGATTGCTCGTACATAAGACGATAATATATCTCAGCCGTTTCAGTCTTACATCTACACGGTCGCCGGGCTCTTTTTGTAGGGACGACCGACTTCAAGACAAAATGTTCCCGGCGACCGTGCAGATACATACTATACATATAATAAGCGTAATAGGATGGTTACGATTTTACCATCATGTCAATGCGTCGCTCTCAAATTTTAATACGTGTTAGAACGTAACGGCTACGAAGTCAGTCGATAAAAGCGACCATCATAAACAGATATTCCATCACCAACATTCTTTGCGTCACCACTTGTTACAACTTCGAAGGAATTTCTTCCTTAATCAAGCAATACTAATTTTAACTATAGAATAGTTTAGATAAGCGAATGAACGAATACTCATTTAAGATCAATGTATATGTAGTTAAGTTAATATAGAAAGCGACAGCAATAATTATATTTGTATTTAAAGCTATTGAGGCGTTAAATTTTTAATAGTTGTGCTTGTTCAGTTACAGGAATTTTGCCGATTTTTTTGTTTTTTATTTTCGTCCCATATCCCAACAAAAGTAATTTATAAGTACACAAAAATATAGATGGGGTTAAAAATCCAATAACTTATTACATAGGGCGATTTGAAAAGTTCATTGAAAGGTATGACAGGTTAATTAAATAATTCAATAAATCCATTACTCCCTGCGGGTTTGGCCTATTAATTACTCCCTGTATATTAGCACGGAATAAACGGGCCCATTCGAGTTATTGAATCTTTTTCCAATATGATACTCACCTGTCAGTTTCAAAATTGTCGTTTTTGATTGAGGTTAACATAATGCGCAATCATAGATGGTAGGATCACATAGATATGCTATCGCGTGCGCCCGTGAGGAACAGAACATACGCAATGCGCAAAAACAAAACACGTTTTAACATTCCTGACAACATACAAAAAAACAACCTACGTAATTTGGTCGAGTTATTTGTGAGAAATGAGACTGTGACAATTATATTCAATGAGTAAGACTGATATTCAACTGTCATTTTTAGTAGCCTATGCACATGGGATACGTGTGCGTAGATATGCGCGTTATAATATATAGATCCTTAGGAAAGACGGCATACCTTAGGTGTGCGCGCACGGCTACAAAATTTCAGAGCACACGCGCGTGCTTATCTACGCACACGCACCGTTGTGCTTTGGATTCAAAAGTGGATCAAATTAAAAAGCGGTATAATTCCTAAACTGAACAAGTGCGGTAGACAGTTGTGACTAAGGAAGCTAGTTGTTATCATAAAGTGACAGAGATACTATTTTTCGGAAACGGGAAAAAACGCGAATATTCTCAAAATGTTTTTTTGTGAAAAATGTTTTTAGAATATTCCCTAGCAGATCAGTGTTCCCATTGTGTGATATAGGTATTTGAATTAATTAAGTATAATAGTCAGCATGGATTATTAAATAATAAACAGCGGAATTAATGTTGAGTTTTTTTTTCATATATACCTATACTCTGGCACAGCGACCTTGTCAGTAGAAAAAGACGGCAACTTTAAAAAATATAGGCGCAAAGAGTTGACTTCTCATAGAAAATTTGAATTACGCGCCTTTTCTACTGACAAGTTAGGTGTTGTTACCATAAACTTCAAAAATCTTTTTTTTTAAGAACCAATAGAAGGGTAGTGGCTCCAATAGATGAACAATGAAGCGACTACCCCAACTTTAGGATTTATTTATGTATTATATGATTCTTCTATCTCTGTTTTTGATAAATATCAAAAAGTGGCACCATCTAATAGATCAAAGGCCAAAGGTATGGCACAACCTTTACCCTATGCCCGGTAAAATGGCGCCACTTTTTAATATTTAACAAATTGAACAAATATCAGTGAAAGAATAAGGATCAAAGTCAAATGACGTTATAAATGTTTCAATCGGTGTCGAAAGCTGGCAGTAAATTTAATGTAGCTACAAAATTTTCTCTGACAATCCACCTCTATTTCAAATTCTGTTTAGTCTAATGAAACTAACCGTGAATCATTCAAAACTGAATTCATTGTAAGTACTCTTAATAGCAATGCAAAGTAAGTGGTAGCAATGTGTCAAATATTGCATGGAAGTTCTTGAACCGTCTATGGGACTTTAGATTGGGAGAATTGAAACCAGATCGTGTGATAATTTACAAAGATACATTATTTATTTATTTCGGCACGCTATTCAAATTACTTTATATAAAGGTTTAAAACCGTAGGTACGTATCATTACAGCGAAGACTTATAAATATCACGCTTTTACTTAGTGAAATATCATCACTTAAACTTATACGTATATGCACAAAATAAACTTTAGTAATAGAAACAGTAATTCACATCACATGTAGGCTGGGCGCACACGCACGGTTTTTTTTTATTCGGAAACGTACGGAATGACAGATGCAAGTGAGATAACACTATGAATGTGTATAGCGACGTCCCGTTCACTCACACAAAAATCCGTACACTTGCGGCCAGCCGTAAGGTGGTGTCAACAGTTAATGATAAGGAAGTACAGTCACCTGCAATAATGTTATTCTTCGAAGGCCGCAAAAATATGTGACACATTCTTATGGCTCCACAAATAAGATCGTCAGATATTTATGTAGCCCTCGTTGTGTAACATATTATAGCAGGTGACTGTACCTACCTACTTCTAACTTTGTGTAACAATTTTTAACGAAACTAATACCAGACATAGTTATACATATGTTACGTAAATATATATGCCATGTGTCATGTAATCTAAGCAGCATGTTTTAAAATGAGAGCGTTTAGTTTTATTGCATGGCGGCGGCTTCGTGTGATTCTTAAGCAGTAGGTTCAGAAAACGGAATTTAAAAAGCCGTAGCGTTTTTTTGGAACGCAAAACGGCTGCCATCAATTTAATTAGTGATTTGAGGCCTTTCTTGACGGACTGTATCGATGTGGTTTTGACTTGTAATATGAATTTCCGCTAAGTAATGCCTGATTCTATTCGTTATATAAAATAATATTACAGTAGAATTGATTAGTTATATATTTTTATTACCCCGTATCCGTTGTTACATCTAGGATGATAAAGTCAATTAAGTATTTTATATGTATATAAAATACCTAATAGGTATACCTAAGCCTTTGTAAAGCAGAGGGAATACAATGCCCACCTGATTTTGAACTTTATTTCAAAGTGATAGGGTCCAATTATGCCTGGTTAAAGTTGTACAGTACACCTTCTTTTGTTGGACATTTTTTTTTTGTTATTTCTACTTAGAATTACAAGTTCTTTCGATCCTAGTACCTACGAGAAAATAATGGTAGAATCGAAAAATGTATGGAAATTTTAGGACACTTTCTCGTGAAGCAAAGAGCTCGGGATTTAGTAGAAATAACAAAAAAGAAATAGTTTACCTAAATGGTAAACGTAAACATTTTCACGAATGCATGATCCTATTATTATTATTTTATTTATATATGTATATTTTATAGAAAATATATGAAGTGAGTTGATATCTAGTCTATGTGTACAGGTGTATTCGGGCAATTTCGGAAATTGATTAATCCCGAAAATCATTTACAATCACTCATATTTTGTTGTAATAAGAATCCCTTTTTAAATTTTACCCGCCACTTTTTTCTTTTTTTTTTCGGAATTAACCGAATACACCTGAGTATTTTTTCTTTTTATGACTAGATCTTGCCTTTATCTGTTAAGAGTCAGACCAAGCTAACATGGCAGCGATTTTGATAGCCCAGCCTGTGGAAGTTTTGTTTGTATACTACGCCGGTGGCAAACAAGCATACGGCCCGCCTGGTGGTAAGCGGTTACCGTAGCCTATGGACGCCTACAACTCCAGAGGAGTTACATGCGCATTGCCGACCCTAACACCCCGCAGCCTGATTGAGCTCTGGCAACCTTACTCACCGGCAGGAACACACTATGAGTAGGGTCTAGTGTCATTTGGCTGTGGTTTTCTGTAAGGTGGAGGTACTTCCCCAGTTGGGCTCTGCTCTAGATCTGGAATGACATACGCTGTGCTGTGCTCTTAAGTATTAAGTTAACGTCATAATTTCATAGAAGTTTGACGTTTAAACTAACACTTACACTGTCTGGGCTGCCAAAATCGCTGCCAACTTATCTTGGTCTGACTCTAGACTTTTTTATTTAGCAGTTATCCAAGTCTCAATACTGTTATGTTAAGGCAACGAACATGACAAATTTATTTTAAAAGGTTTCACTTACAATATTACCTACAAATAATTTATAAATCGTTTTGATACTTTTTATATTTGTTACTGTATGACAAATATGACTCAACTTATCAAGAATATTATTATGGTTAATTGCTACCTATAGCAACGAGAATTGATTGTAATAGAGAGGTAAAGTCTAAGGTAAAAATGTGCTCCTTTTTTTGACATACAAAACAGATGGCGCTATTTGCGGTCAATCGAAAACTTTGGACAATCAGAATTACCGCAAAATGTGTATGGAGCTGTACAGCGCCATCTCGTTTACCTGTCAGATTCGAAGCACGAAATTGTCTTAGATTTTACGCATCTTACTCAACCTATAGTATTTTTCAAACAGGTAGTTTGGGAACGGTGACAGCTATCATCTCTACATTTTTGCGTTATATAACTCATAAATTGTATGAAGATGACAGCTGCCATCATCCAAGCTATGTGAAAAATACTATAAAATCGTTGTGAATTATTTTGTGCTCTTATTCGTATTCACATACTGAATCATTTTCTTTATTAGATTTACATCATTCAAATTTTTCCATCCTTCAGTCTCATATACTTCAGAATTCTCCTTTATAAACTGAAAAACAGTTGTTTGTAGTTTTTCTAAATTGTATCTCTCCGATATGAGTGCAATTTCCATGCAGTTTGCAACATTAATTTGTTCAGCGATAGCATATTGCACTAGAAAAAAAAGGTTACCTAATTCAAATTTCCCCGCAATATCTAGCAGATTAATGCAATCTTGTCTTAATATATCTTTAATTGTACCTGTATATAAGAATTGCAGGAGCAACTCCATATCATTGTCGTTTATATCCAAGAATAGTGAGTTTGTGTCATTCTTAACCTTGTTTCTTAAGAGAGGACTATGAGCAGCTAGAATTATCTTATGCACTTGGTATTGTTTCCGACTAGCTGACTCAATTATATAGTTAGTTTTCTCCTGCTTTGATAAAAGCTCACCAAAATCATGATTAAGCTTAATTTGTTTAATTAGATCCATGTTGAATGGGCTGGCAGGATCGGTCTTAATCACTATAGGAATGCAGAGTATCCTGCCTTCCAAGTTCTTCGGTGTAAAGCAGTAAGTTTTGACAAAATATTTCTCATCGGGCTGATTTGACTTGAACACTTGCCATTTAAATTCATATGGTAAGTAAGATCGTCCAGGTGAGTTGGCTGTGACTGGTCCGTGGGTGACTTCAGGAGATTTGCTTATACCGATGCTGAAGCTGCCCACTTTTCTTAGACATACAAATAGATTGAGAAGACACTTGTTCCCCGGGCAGAAAGAGGTATTGAAATAGAACCATAAGTCAGGCTCGTTGTCGGTGAAAGTGCCTCCTATATCGTATTCTCCATACCTTTGAAGTTTGTTGAAAATATCGTAAATGCACAAGTGTTCTGCAGACGTCGTTTGTCGTTTGTGCAAGGAGGATATGTCGTCATGGTTCTCCTGAAATTTGAATGAAAGGGTAAGAAAGGTAAGTAATAACAATTTCGTAATAGACAATATTTTTTCTTATAAGAGCCACTATAACAAGACGGTTACAAAATTAGAGATACATACAAAAGTGCAAGTTCCGAAGAATTTGAAATAGGTGGAATAGTTCTTGGAAGTTTCAGGAACATTTCATAGGAAACTTTCATTTTGGAAATAGAAAATTTCGATCCCCGTACAAAAATATGAGAAGAGCCCAAAAGTTTTCAATGTAAAATGTACAAAATACATAATTTTAGAAACTTCCCGACGACGGCACATCAGTAGGTTATAAGTTATAAGTGTTGGTCGAACATTAATTAGAATATTTAGAATTGATGATTAACCATTACAAATTGAACCGTAAACCGCAACGGAAGGTTACAGTCTTGCGGTTCAATTTGTAATGGTTAATGGTCAATTCTAATTAACGTTCGGCCAACATTGTAGATATAGAGATACAATTAGAATAAATACGTGCCTACAAAATTAGTGGAAATTTTTTCCATGTTGGAAAGTGTTTGTTAATCTAAAATTCATAAATGGAAGCCCAGCCATAAGGAATGTTGCTTTAATTAATTTGGGACCAGCCTGCTTAACATTAACACAGGAGTGCCGCGAGATAGACTACCCATCCCTCTCTAGCTAATACAGTTGGAAAAAGATGAGTGCTCCTGTAAGCCTACAGGAAGATTAATATTCAGTTAATCAAATGCTTATAATATAATTTATGGAAAGAAACACAATATTTCCAGGTAAAAAACAATTACCTCACCTTATCAGTTATAAAGTAGGTTTGATAACAAAATAGTCATACAGGCATTCAATTATTATTTCAAGCATCTTATTAATGTCTCATTTATTTGTCTCTAGGTTGAATAGTTAGATCAGGTTTCCAAACTCGTTTGTTACGCATAGCAAAATTTGCATTACAACTCCATTTTTTCCCCTTTTGTTTTTTAACCAGGCGCATATTTTCATAATATTTAAATTGTGTAGGCACATGAATACTGATCGCTTTATTCTCCAAAGTTTAAATTTCTGAAAAAAACCTTCACAACCTAACTAGAATAGAGGCTCCTATTTCTGGGCGCTTTGCTGTTCGGGAATCTGAAGCGACCTAACATATAAGGTATCCCTGTATTTAGTAGTATGGTTTGGTGGTTTTGTGGTGTAATAGTAGTGTTGGTAGGCCTGTAATTATTTTATGTAGCTTCAGATACCATCGTTCCATACACCACACCACCATATTATTCAGCTGTCAAACTTGGGGTTACAATTCATTTAAATATATTTACCTCCACGCACTGATTGCCCAAATTGTCACCATGAGGAACTGGTGGCTCCCTTCTTTGCATGGGATGCATTGGATGTCTGTTCTGAAACCCCTCGAACAGTATCATTTTGGACAGCACCTGGATTGTTTAATCCTCACACAATCTGCTGTTTATTCTTGTTCTGTAAATACAAAATGGAATGTTTTGATTAATATGCCGCAACGACTACATACAAATAAACTTTAAAAGAATTTACGTGACAATAATTTGAGTTGGGTTTTCCGGGAATGTTTTTGTTGATTGCCGATATGAGTCATTCTGTCGATTGCATCATTTTAATGTAATTTGCAGACTGTACAAGTAACAAATTTCCGATCCGTGTATTGTTTTACTTCGATTTTAATAACTTTTACTCGTCCTTCCGGTCATTTCAGCACAACAAACAAATATCTTTAGTTTTTCCTTACAAAAAAGTCAGATGACAACATTTCTGGCCTTTGTATTCGTATGCGTAAATACCTGCAAATTATTTGCAAATTAAGCACATTAATGTCGCCACTTAACCTGCAGTGTTGCTTCGTAATTTTAATGTTATCCTTACATTAAAAATAATAAATATAGACACGTTCGCCGATTTTTACTCACAAATTAATTACTATATGACGTATGACGTACCAATGGACACGAAATGACAGTTGACACATGACAGCTTTTTTCTAGGGTTGTCCTTGTCCCTATCTTTGTTTACAACTGTTTACGATTGGGTTACGCATTGTTTACAAAATTTACTTTTACAAAATAGCATATCTTGTTTTTGTATTTAAATTAAACACGTTGCAAATAGAAAACAAACAATCCTTGATGGCCTTTTAAAGCTATATATGAAAATATCAAAACTTAAAACATTATCGTGAACGCATTCTTCTCAGCAAGACAAGATTACCAACATCAAGAAAACTATTAATGAGTGCTGCCAACACTGATATCAGTCATGTGTAGTTGTTGTAGATTGTAGTAGGTATCGTTGCTTGCTTGCTTTCTTTACTTTGCACCGCGCGTCGTCTACCAATTGGACTTAAATTGAAAGAATATTTATCGCATAACATTAAAGTTAATCATATAAATTTAATACGTAATAATTAAACGTAAACAACATTCAACCGTGCCAATAATACGAGGATGTGTAGAAATATGTGAAAGTGACAGTCGCAACAATCGACTTAGTTTTTGTGATTATAATGTTATTTCGCATAGTTTCAAGTCCACCAGTTTGTATGTGCTGAAATGTTACATTTGGGAGTTCTTTCGTGTATCGTCGAGGATACCTGATCCGCGATGTTCGAGGCGGGATAGCAAGCGCTTGCACGGACAACATTTATAATGCAACAAGATTTTTTAGCGGACGAGTGCAAGAGTAAAAGTCTGCGGCGGAGGCCCACGAAGGTTCTGAAGATAGCCGAGAGCTTCACGAACTTGGATGAGACTGCGAAGGCGGGCCGTTTCGTGAGGGGGCCTAACTGGCGAAGGCGTCGTGAAGGACTCGACGGGAGAACCAAGTGTTGTGATGATGATTTCTGTGTTAAGGAGTCGAGTGTGAGTGATGACAGTGAGAAGGTGGGCGACCGGAGGGTCACGGGCTCGTCGTGCACGGCCCTCCGGACCGCGGTGGCTGCTCTGTACCCGTTTGATGACTTCATCCTGGAGAAGATTGGCTCTGGATTCTTCTCCGAAGTTTTCAAAGTAAGTACCCTGCTTGTACACTGCTGGTAAATCATTTGATAGAATCTAAATCAAATTGTATGAACATTGTTTACAACATGGTCTTATTTGAAAGATGAGATTTACTGTAGAATTTTACATTCAAGCCAAGTCTTTTCATTTTCCTGTTTTACTGTTGGAAAAATACCGATAAGAATAACACTCAATATTTGACTAAAGGATATAATATTCATAATGCTATTATATAATTTATTGTTGCTTCCATATTTCCAATGTTCTTATAACAGTTATAACCTTGTTGTTGTGTTCATATTTATAAACATTCAGGGTTAACATGCTTACTTGTTGGTAAATATGGAGTATGCATCATCTGCCTGAGATATCTTTTCAGTATTTGTGGGAGAACATTATATATGCGAGTCATACAATTTAGGAGCATTTGATTGACCAAATAATAAGACGGTAATTGTGCCCATGGTGTTTATAATGAAGATACAGCTCGACATCATTCATGAGTACCATCTTATCTTATGATTTTCGGGGTCCTTTGTAGATACACTTCGCCCCATAGGGATCTTTTGTGTAATTACCCCCTCAGGAAAGATTCCTGTCAATAGGCGGGTCCACACAGAGTGAGCAGTGTCGTGAGGCAATTCTCTCGCCCGGCAAACGGCCAATGTAGACGTGCCTCGGCCAAACATGCTGCTCGCTCTGCGTGGACCCACATAATGACAACAAATATCGGCTTGTTTGTCACATTAATCACATTTGCTGCATTTGAAAACTCTACAAATCTATAAAATAAACATGTTTAATGGACATCCTCCTCTCCTCTTCCTTTTGTTATTGCTTTAAAATATATTTTAAATGATCTGCAGAATTTCCAAACTGATCTGCAGATCTGCAGATCCTAGTCCCAGTGTCCATGTGAGTGTTGATTTTTCTTTTCGATAAACTCTGAAACTACTTTATGAGTACTAAAATATTAAAATAAACAGTTGTTTACTCTGTTTATTTTAATATTTTACATAAATATTTTCTCAACACCTAAAATAGAAAAAAATACCAGGGATTGGTACCAGTCTTTTGCAAAAACTTCTAAATAACCATATATTTATATTTATTTACCTATTTAAGTTTATTTTATTCTCCAAATGTAGGACTCAGTTGTGTTTTTAGATAACAACTTCATATTATTAGATTTCCCAATTAGAAATGAAATAATTAACAAAGAATGAAACAATACAATTTTTATTCCCATACAAAAATACTGCAGGTTTCCAATCCATGAAAAAATACAATATTCTTTCTGATGTCATTTTAGTATTTTGTATTCTGGATACACTATAGTAGTGAATTAAAATTGGCATTAGTCACTATCCTCGGGCATGTCCCGGCAACCACAATGATTATTCACCCATTCAAGCTTGTGACCTGTGAGTAACAATTATTATCCTTGACAGTGACCATGACACATTTAATTTATGTCCTGCCTTAGGTTTTGTTACCAAGTTGTTGACGCAAAATCTTTAAAAAAATTATAGTTATTCCTTGAATAGGTACTGCTTATTAATTTATTTAAATTTGTTGTATTTATAAGGTTTATAACTAATCAGAGTTGACATGAATGTCATGGTATAGTGCAGTGGAGGGCAAACTTTCTTAATGGCAGGCCAAAAAGTTTAAAAAATTCAGAGGAGGGCCATAATTACAGCAAAAATGCATTTTTATTATTTCGCGGGGTATGTACAAATTATTATGAAGGACACATGGTGGGCCCGATAAAATCATTTCACGGGCGGGAGCTGGCCCGCTTGCCGTACTTTGCCCACCACTGGTATAGTGTATAGTCAAAATTATGTTTTTTTTATATATTACAATGCTTAGTAGCAACCATGAGTACTAACTTAAGAGGCGTGATCTGTTTGCAGATTGCCTATATGTATGCTCCAAATATTACAGGAGACATTCATATACATTTCTATTTCACACAGAACTTGATATTTTTAGCCCAAATTACCACAATGTGACATTGACTTTGTGGACAGATATTAAAACACAGAAATAATATTTGGCTCAGGTAAACAGATTATTGTCTTTTTATGATTTTGTTTTTCAATCTTTTTCCGGAAAGCAGTGAAATTGTTATGATGGTATGAAGTGATTTAAATGCTTATATATTGCAAATGCATTTATTATTCTTAGGAAATCCGTGGAAAGATATCACTTAAAGTATCCTTGTCTTCCATCACTGAAACATAACTTATGTCAAATTATATGAATGTATTCTGCAATAAAAAAAATTTAAAACTGTACTCATACAAATATTAATGTTTACACATAGAATACCACAGCCTATCATTAACCCCATCATCAATACTTGGTCATTTTGCAAAATAGGTAGTCATTCGACAAAGGAATTCACACCAAACATGTTGTTAACACAAGTGATGTAAAGAAAGGCATGCCTTAACTCTGACATCATTATAGCAGTCTTATTAGATTGTTAAAGAGCTATACTTGATAAATATTTACTATGAGTAAGAAAAAATTACTTATGTAGTAAATAATTAACCTTATGGCTTTTGAGTCTCTCCCTATTCTGATCACTGTTCATTAGGTATGTTTATAAGATTTTTGGTTTATTGACTCAAAATTATCATCGTTTATGTTGTATCTGCCTACTAGGGTGGTCTAAACATCATTTTTTAATTTTTTGATGGGGGATACCCTTATTTTATCAACATAGTAGATGTTACAGAATAAGGGGTGGCGTGTGTTCTAGCATGAGTTTGAATTTTTCCCATACAAACATCAACCATCCTTCTACCTACAGGACAGTAGGAAATGTAACGATTTTTAATTTGCTTATTGCTATTGGATGCAAATCAGAATAAAATATCATAATGTATAATACCTGCACCAGCCTTAACTTTGTTGCTAAGTAATTTATTTTGTGTTTTTGCTTCAAGAGTAATTGTGTGTGTAATTGTTCTTTTGTGACGTTAATTCCTTGTCACTTTGTGGTGTCATAGGGTCGACTGTCAGAGTTTTTTCTGTAGTAGGTAAGGTAGACTGTTTAAAGTCTAAGGCTTTGATGATGCATTTTTTTTTCGATCTACTCACTTTCTTCACCATTGCCTTCTACTACCTAACTAGGTAATAATTAACCTTTCGAACCTGAGCCCCCTAGTCTTAAAGAGACATTTAGAGAAATGTAGTGTTAATCAAAAGAGGGCTTAGTATTCTCAGAAGAATCATAATAGGTCGTATTTTTATTTTCCTGAGAATGCTAACCTACGTATGCTATGATTATGAGCAACACTTTTGAAAAGTTCCTTTTCGACTAAGTAGTGTTGTACTTGTCTCGGTTCTGCCCTTGTCTTGATAGTCAAACCAAAGTAAACTGAGGGCCTCCCACGACCATCAATAATCGAATTTTCATTTGTTTCTGCGTCGCTCGAATTTGGATACGGGGTAGGTCCCATATTGGTCGTTTAATTTCTAGACCTAAGTCGACCTAACTGTTAACAAATAACTATATATTTGGGCTAAACATTTTGTTAACCTGTAAACATGTTTTGGCAATAAACATGTCCCTACCTAAGTTCGCAAACCTTTCTTGAAGGGCAAGCAAAGTCATGTTTTCTTACGACACTGTCAATGACATTGATAAATATCAAGTTGCCCTAGATGGACAGGAATATTATGCGTATTTTCATGGCTTCTGCTTTGAATGGGAAATGGCTTTAGGAAATTAGATACTTAGTCCTTTTCGATACAAAATACTCCAAATAATCACATATCATAGATATTACCTCTAAGTATGAAACTATTGGAAATAATATGAAATAAAGTTTAAAAGGTGTATTTCAAATTTGAAATTCCTATATTTTTGTTTTCTTTTAGGGGAGTTCATATTGTGATATTGTTTTATTTATTATTGCCAACTTCCGTTAGTGAAAAAAAAAGATACAATAGCTATATATTAAGGAAGTTAATATTCTTATGTTAATAAAACTTTTTGTTGAGTGCGGGCTTACGCTACCACAGCGCAAATCACGGAATACAATGTATTATTAAATTTTTCTGTAAGAAATACACTTTTTTTTCGGGGGTGAGTTAATACAGGGGTTCATTTCTCGTACGATATTAGACTAATATTATTAGTCCACAAACTGTCAAATCGTGTGGGTTTCCATGAGAACACACTTTATTAGCCTAATATGGCTCGAAAAATGGACCCCAGTTCTGTAAATCTTAATTTTCGAACTAACCTTATCTGTGACATCAAGGCATATCTTCAATTAAAGTCAACCGAGGTGGAAAAACATCTGTCATAACAGCAATGCAAGGTCGAGAAGCAACCTCGCCATTATATACACGGACTTATTATAAAAGCCTACCAAGTTACATACTGGATTTTATAATTTCATACTGGATTTTAATATTTATTATGTTCTTGAGGATTATTTAAATTGAAATTATACCTTTGCATATACTTGCCATACATAACTAGAGCACGTAGGTACCTACCTACTTCATCAGTATCATGTTTTCATCTCGCTACACCAATACAACGCAAGGTTTTTCTCTTTTCACGTAACGTACAGGTTAAAGATCTCTCTATTATCTAAAAACAATGCCTTACGACGTCAGCGTTTCTGACCTGTTATGTATTGTGTGTACACATACGAATTATTTACACGTGAATGCTGAGCTACTGAAATGTGATCACAAAGGATATATTATATACCATTAAATGAAACGTGCTTAATCATCGGCCCACCCTTTTGTTTCTACGAGGTAAACAAGCCCCTTATTTAAAGAATACCTATACTTTGAGGTAAGTATCATTTTGTAAACAACCGCTTTCATATCTTGTTATATTTGGCTTTGGTTATTCCAGTATTCTTCTTCCTTGGAAGACAGAAATTGGCAGGTAAAATAGAAATGTTATTTGGAGGTAGACTATTTCGTAAGTCTGCCTCGTAGTCTGCCTCAGAACTGACTATGTCTGAATATGTCTTTTAACAAACATCATAATAACTCAGGGCTCATTTATACGATGCGAGAACTCGTATGCGAGTTTCATTACATTGCGGTATTTGATCGGTCGACCGAAATGGATGTAACCTCAATAGTCCGGAATGTAACCAAAATCGCATGCGATTCCCGCGCCGTCGAGATAAGCCCTTATACAGATCAGAAACGAAATCCGCAACGCAGGCGTCGTCAAGCAAAAAACATCTGCAACACGTTTCGTCAAAATACACATCCACAACAGGTTTCTTCTTCTTCAACTGCTTTTCTACACTAAGTTTATATTTTTTACATACCGTACTCTGCGCACTACTTGTCTGATTGTAAACAACCTCATATGTGACACATATTTAAGCGTCCCCTTTCCACCTTTTTTGAGGATGTTACCATGTTGACAGTTTAAAAGGCTACATAATGCAATGTGATCTTCCTCGGAAATGACGACACGGGGACGATTTATTATGCACGGCACGTGACGGTTCCTTGTTTCTTGCGGTCCACTATTCCCACTTAGGGGCAATCCATGTCCATTCAACTTATTCCCTTTCCTGTCCCCGCACCGTGTCGTCAGTATTAAATCCACTTAGCTATACTCCACCTACCTTCTTAAGTGTAAATAATTTAAATTCCTGACGTCTACACGGCTCATCCTCAGAAGCTCTAGATTTTGGCAAGTCGCAGTATCTTTGTAGTGGTTTGAATTTCAGCTAAAGCGACCACATAAAGTTACGTTAAGCACTCCTTGCATGAGTATCTGACAAATTCTCGAAGACGCAACTTCTTAGTTTGTGAACACTACCTAGAGGCCGATTGTGTTTTAACAATGTAATATGGGTTTCATCTTTAGATACAGTATGGACAAGTTATGAATGAAATAATTAATTAATTGTCCATGCAAATTTAAACCTGATGGTACAAGTTGGACACGCCTGGTTTTTATGTATTTCTATAAAATACCATTCGTAGTCAGCGATACGAACTTAGCAACGTGTCACCGAGCTTCAAACGACACTTGTCGCCCGAGCGCAGATCAGTAGTGCCTCTCTCACTCGGATCCAATTATACATACGGCGCTTTCTGTCAGTCAGGCTCGAAATTATGACACGTCGTCTGCAGTTGGCGTCTGCGGTCGGGTTCCAACTTGCACCTTAACTTTGATACAACCTTGAGTCAGCCTGCGTCGCTGCACCAATCAGGAGTCGTCTTATAAGGCATCTCGCTCGCACTTAAGCGTGTGCGTGAGATGCCTGATAACACGACTCAAGGTAGTCAAGGTCATATCAAAATAAGATCACGGCCTTATCAAATCGTCAAATCAGAATCGGCCTATTCAGTCCCAGACAGCTTGGAATTTGATTAATCCGCCATGTTTTTAATAGGGCGCCTCGGGTGTTCGTAGATTAAGTTTTACTATATTTACCTTGTATCCTGGGGGGTTCCGTTGACATTGTTCGCTAGAAAGTTAATAGCTAGATTAGAGGTAAAGTAATATTTTCTGATTTAACATTTACATTTGACCAGCTGTCCCAGTTTACGTTTAAAAGGCTACATAATGCAATGTGATCTTCCTCGGAAATTACGACACGGGGACGATTTAATATGCACGGCACGGGACGGTTCCTTGTTTCTTGCGGTCCACTATTCCCACTTAGGGGCAATCCATGTCCATTCAACTTATTCCCTTTCCTGTCCCCGCACCGTACGTACCGTACCTTCTTAAGTTAAGTGTAAATAATTTAAATTCCTGACGTCTACACGGCTCATCCTCAGAAGCTCTAGATTTTGGCAAGTCGCAGTATCTTTGAAGTGGTTTGAATTTCAGCTAAAGCGACCACATAAAGTTACGTGAAGCACTCCTTGCATGAGTATCTGACAAATTCTCGAAGACGCAACTTCTTAGTTTGTGAACACTACCTAGAGGCCGATTGTGTTTTAACAATGAAATATGGGTTTCATCTTTAGGTACAGTATGGACAAGTTATGAATGAAATCATTAGTTAATTGTCCATGCAAATTTAAACCTGATGGTACAAGTTGGACACGCCTGGTTTTTATGTATTTCTATAAAATACCATTCGTAGTCAGCGATACGAACTTAGCAACGTGTCACCGAGCTTCAAACGACACTTGTCGCCCGAGCGCAGATCAGTAGTGCCTCTCTCACTCGGATCCAATTATACATACGGCGCTTTCTGTCAGTCAGGCTCGAAATTATGACACGTCGTCTGCAGTTGGCGTCTGCGGTCGGGTTCCAACTTGCACCTTAGTTTTGATACAACCTTGAGTCAGCCTGCGCCGCTGCACCAATCAGGAGTCGTCTTATAAGGCATCTCGCTCGCACTTAAGCGTGTGCGTGAGATGCCTGACAACACGACTCAAGGTAGTCAAGGTCATATCAAAATAAGATCACGGCCTTATCAAACCGTCAAATCAGAATCGGCCTATTCAGTCCCAGACAGCTTGGAATTTGATTAATCCGCCATGTTTTTAATAGGGCGCCTCGGGTGTTCGTAGATTAAGTTTTACTATATTTACCTTGTATCCTGGGGGGTTCCGTTGACATTGTTCGCTAGAAAGTTAATAGCTAGATTAGACCAGCCTAGTCTTGGAGTCAGGTAAACTAATATTTTCTGATTTAACATTTACATTTGATTAGCTGTCCCATTTTAGTTTTCACTGATCAAAACAAATATTGGTACTTAGTTGTTTTGTATCCTTATGCAGTGAAGTTGATGCGTTGTGTTCTCCGAGATTTTGGTGCGTAAACGAGACGTCAACGTTTTTTACGCTTTGTCGTGGTGATGGTTAAGATTAAGTGATGGTAGGCCAAGGCCGGTTTTTGGTAGTATCAAAATATTTTCTTGGTGTAACAATTTAGCTGTCACTAGTTCGAAACTAAAATAGCTTAAGAGTTCAAAATAACACTCAATAAGGATGCCTTTTTACTGAGGCGCAGATAAGAGGAGACGTGTGGGAATCAACCAATGCTATTATATCTCCCCTCATCTCCGTGTGGAAAGACAGCCTAAATACCTTACCTAAAGGTGCAGTAGGTTCAGAAAACGGAGTGTTTAGAAATCGTAGCTCTTTTTGGATCACAATAGGGCTGCCATACATTTAATAAGCGATCTTAAGGCCTTTCTCGAGGGACTGTATCGATTTGAAATCTTGAGTTGTTTGACTATCGCTCTATATGTACAAAATGCGCAAAAGCAAAAAATTGCTTCAAAAATCGGTAATATCATGTTTGAGAGACATTCCCTTATGGATTACTTTCTATTTTATTTAAACGTACATTTTTTTTTAGTTAAAAATAAATACCATGATATCCGCGCTCCCGGGCACGCACTTCCATCTCGCTCGTGCTTATGCTCAGTGAGAGTGAGAGAAGAACACGACTGGAACTTAACCCGTTCGTCTATAACTTGTATCGGTCAAAAAGTTTTGTATGAACAGTCCATAAGCCGATTATACACAATCCAATTTCAACATTATTAGAGAAGGTCGTTTTAGTCAATCCGACCGGGATTTGTAGTAAACGAAGTTGCAGACATGTGACGATATCATTATCAGGGGAAAACCCTATTACACAAATAGACCTAGTTTCAAACACAGTACCTATGCCTGGGGTACTAGTAGTTGATATTCGCATTGATATCACAAAACAGTTTTCGGAAAAGAAAATTATTTTTGGTACAAGCTTTTATCGCAGACTATACTTTTCCATAGGCAACTAGTACTCATCGAACACAATTAATTTGCAATGTTTTATCACGGAGTTCTCATGGTTACCTCCTGTCTCCATCATCAGATCAGATCCACGTCATCATAATATTGCATTGTCATCCGATTTACATACGTATGAAAAATTTCAGCTCAATCTGAAATCGAGAACAAATTAACATACAAGTATTATGTACTAGCATGTAAAAAAATAGCACATGTTCATATTCACATTGATAGAAATAAAAAAAATGATAGATATAAAGAAGCGCTGGTGGCCTAGCGGTAAGAGCGTGCGTCTTGCAAACCGGAGGTCGCGGGTTCCAACCCCGGCTCGTACCAATGAGTTTTTCGACACTTATGTACGAAATATCCCTTCCCGGTTTTCTGGTAAAGCTGAAAATTTGCATATGTGCATATGTAAGTCGGGTGACAATGCAATATTATGGTACCATCGAGATGAATTGATGACAGAGACAGGAGGTGGACATAGGAACTCTGTGATAAAACAACGCAACCTAATTGTGTTTTACTTCTACGAAAAATTTAATTTTTACCAAAAACTTATTTTAATATGGAGTATCTGACACGTAAAATGTTTGTAGACATTTTTTGGAAGTTTACCACATTAGTTTATTTAAAAATGTAACATTTGATGATGATGATGATGGTATCCTGTTATCCCTCATCAGGGACATAGGGCTCTCAGAAGAGATTTTCATTTTTCACGGTCCAACGCGGCCTCTTCCAACTCCGCCCAGTAATAAAAGGTATAAGACACGAATATGACAGGATCAATGAATTCGCATACTTACATTGTTTATACACTTCCTCCGGACATCCATCGTAGTACGCTCATTAATTTAACACATCCTCTCATTCATTCTAAGTATGGTTTACATTCAGCTTTCGTCTGTTTGAAGCAAACTACTGCGGGAACTAGTGTTTACAAAGGGGTGTACTTTTACAACAACTTTATTGCCCATATATGTATTAAGGTAGTGTATACATATTTTTGGTACATTTTTCATATCGATATTTTCAGACAGGATTTTAGAGCTAATTACTAAATCACACCAACGCATGCGTAAATCTTACATAATTTGGACTATCAATTTTATTTACAAACTTCCGCTGAACGTTAATTGTTTTTTTTTAAATAACCTCAATTAAACTCCTGTTATTTATTGATTAGGGACGTTTTCTATTAATTATTTATTTAATATTGTAATTTTCGTTCATACATTCTTTATCACGCAAGCACTTAGATTCTATTTAATTGTGACTTATTTAAAAAAAAAATCTATCATAGGGTCGGCAAGGCGCATTGACTGCTTACTATTGGGTGGTATGCTTGTTTGCCACCAACGTGGTATTTAAAAAAAAATATCAAAAAATTCTGCGTGTTGACGGCGATTGTTTGGATTTAATTAATAACCGTATGTGTGCTTTAAATATCTGACGGACGGACAAATATCTTTCAGATTTATAATATATATATTCTGGTCATTGCTAAGTGCTAACTAAACACACACTAAGGACACGCTATGGCCTTAAGTTATGTCACCTTTCAATCACATATTCGTCCAATAAAGGAAGGCTGAAGGAATAATCACCAAAGACATCAGCAGAATCCTAAGTATCATAACAATACTGTCAACCTTCTCAGTCAGGTAAATATGCGAGGAAGTTCCCTCGCCTTAAGGAAGTGAATCACACAACCTTGCGGAACGAGACTTGAGCGGTTTATAAATCGCGTAATTATCGTTAATGTTTACTGTTAGCTCGTGTATGTTTCTAGAGACGTGATGTTTTGTTGACTTACGGCTTTACTTGATTATTTCGAAGGAGCAGGCTCTCAATATATAAGAATAAATACATTTTAAGAATTTTAGACATATCTCTAGGCTTAGCCTGTAACGCAGTGAACGACGTGTTTGTCGATTTCTCGAAGACGGCTAGACCCCATTTGAATACATCTACTAAATGTACTTGATGGCCATTGTTATTAGATCCAGATTATGATGGGGACCCTGGACAAATCGATGTATGTACTCCCAACTCTTTCAAAAAGGGCGCTCTTTACTTTAGGAGGATTGACTATGAAAATAAACAACCAGTCATAAATAAAGCCAATATATTAAAAATAATCTCAAACCCTTATATACAATCCTTATAAACATTTCGATAGCGTGATGTAGAAATCATCGCTCCCGTACAGCGCTATCTCACGGGATATTTGGTAACAGTTTATATTAAAGAACTTGACAAAAGTATGGACGCGAACAGGTAGGTATTCTGCAAAGTAGGTGCACACCTAACTGAAGTGATTTGAGTATTTTTTAAAGCAGTCGTGCATTTTGTCTAGGGAAGCACCATTTAGTGAAGTGAAAATGGTTTTATGATTTCGGTTCATTTTTTGTTAACAAAATATGATGAGAGAGTTAGCATTGGTAGTCGAGCGGTAGACTTGCGACTTCCCAATCTGGGGTTGTGGGTTCCAGTTCAGCTCTACTTCTTGCCTCTTCTAAGAACCCTACCCTTGCAAATCAAGGTATAACCCCATCCAAAACAACCGGACGCAATCCAAACAGGTTTTAATAATACACGGGCAATCAAAACTATGAAGACTTAATTATTCTCTGACATTTCGCACTTGCACATCCGAAGGCTTAAACCCCATTCTTAACCTAACTTCAATATATACTTTAACATATATTAAATAAAGATTATAATCGAGTGGATTTGTCTTGATCGTTACAATTTGGTCCGCAAGCGGCGCCCCTTTGCAATTTAATCAGGTTTTTGGGTTAATGTGACTTGATATTGGTCGACCTTGCACTGAAGGCTTGCACCTTATCGTTGTTTTTATTATGTCATGTATCGCTTGGTACGCATGTTGATAGTGAACTCACGTGGACCTATTTTAGATCCAAGTACCTACATTATGTGTACCTTTGCGTCTTTAGATTTCAATCATGTTTTAGAAACAAAAAATATCGATGTTGAATTTCGATGAGCATTTTACACCATAATATATTTTATATTTTTCAATGTTTTCGTTGGCTAATGCCATATCCCGAAGTAACATTTGCTCATAAAAAATATATACATCAAGCATCTCGACCATTAACTGAAAGATTACATGCTCATGCTGAAGTGAATACCTAGTTAGTATTTTATTGTTAAATACCTACCTTTTTTTGGGGAACTCCGCAAAAAGGTCTACTTTGTCGGGCACATAACGCGTATGGCAGCTATCTTAATAACCTGTAGAAATCTGTATTATATACCGTTGAATGTAAAGCTAAGTTATCAAACGTTATCATGCCAAATATCGGGGTCTTAGCTTTGTCAGAAGTGTTAAAAAATTATGTCACGTATAAACACTCCTTGGTTAAGTAGACGACAATTCCTTGTAAAGACTCTTTCAAAGATTTGCACAAGAGGCGGTACCTTTACTATAATCATAAAATTATAAACCATTCACATATTAGGATACATAATACATCGAATGGCAGGATTAACATAATTTGACGTATGCGATAACACGAAATGATTTACTCCGCTGGCCGCGTTCCACTTGGCTCCTGCGATTTCGCGCGCCATAGAGCATTCCAATCTTCGTTGCGTTTTCGTTAACACGCTGAAAGGAGTCATTTACCTGCCTGTTCGAGTGCCAAGTTTTCATATTGACATCTAAATTAAGCTGCATGAATTTAGAAAATTATAGAATGTGATTCACTGTCTAATAAATTACGTGGCTACGTATGTTTAGCCAAAGAGCCAGAAAACATCGCCTTTAACTTGCACGGTACCCAGTAGTTTTTACGTGTCACTTGATCTTATTAGTCTTATTACACCTTTTGATCTATCGAATTGAGTAACTCTCAATTCGATAGATCAAAAGGAATGCAATTAAATTTTATGGCAGTCTATTAATCTTTAAGATATCTCATTGCAGTTGGATATATATGTTTTGTTGTAAGACATATTTAATAAGTTATTTTATTGCCGCATCGTTGCGAGGGAGAAGAAGAGCCTTCCCGTCTGGTGTTATGTGATATTGGCGCTCGTGGATGCAAAAACTACGTATGTCCCTCGTCTATTCAAGTGTCACATCTATTTTTTCACTCCCCATTAGAGTCACACGAACCTGGCCGCACCCATACAATCTAAGTTACGCTCTCATTTTAAAACGACATTATGAAATATCATTAAATTTGACATGAAAATTCAAGTAACATAATTAAATTTATGCCCGGGCCTAAGTAGTTAGAAACTGTAATATTACCTACAAAGAAATTAGAGAGAGTGTAAGCTTCACATACAAAACTACTTTGTATAACAGTTTAGCAACGAAAACTAGTACCAGACAGATATAATATATGTTACGTAAATGTTCATGCCAAGTTTCATGTAATTTATGCATATCGTTTCAAATTGTGAGCATAACTTCGCCTTATATTTTCAATAATGTTAATATAATAATAATGAGGAAAATAAGGGCTATGTCTGTAGGCGATTTCGCACGGATCCTCCGTCTTTCTTTTTCTTAAGAGTTTCAAAGAAGCCTAAACGATTTTCTTAATTATCGTGCCCGTTTTTGTCCAAAACTACAAACAACAGAAAATTAAATCGTCTTTACTTTGTAAGACTGCCACCGTCCCACAATTTAGTGACGTTCTTCGGTAAATTATTTGTTTTTCATCCCACGATTTAATTACTAAGAAACATTATTCCAGTAAATATTCGTTACATTACCGAGTAATGGAGATTCCATGTTTGAATATTTAATCGATGCTTACTCACAACAATGCTTGATGAAATGATCGTCACTTGCTAGAATAAGAAAATTCCTGTACATTTTCATGTAAATAGTATTCTCTTACGTCCATCACGTACGCTAATGTCCTTATTAACATCAGAATGCGTATTGGTCCGGCCGAGCAGGTTATTTGGTATGCTGCTAACATCATTATTATAATTTAGTACATGTTAGCAGTAATTCTGTCAATGAACATAAATGCCTTCACTTGAATTGAATTCGCTAGTTAATATGATGCATTTTTGAAACAATCCTATCTTCCCCAACAGCTGTATGCCGATGCCAAAGCACGAGAATACAGTAAAACCCGCCACGGACAACGCCAAAAATACGCCTTAAAGCTCTGGTTTCCTATTAGGATAGCGGTGCCTTATAGCGGCCGCTATCTAGGAAAGATAAGATAAATATATGTTTACAGTACATATGGGGCTACTTTATAGCACTAGTGCGAGAAGTAGCATATTACGTTACTGTGTCGAACATTTAAAGGGCCATATGTACTGTAAAACGTTGTACGATACATGTGCGAATAGGTAATTCGCAACTCGTGTCGATTTAAAACACTCCCTTCGGTCGTGTTTTAATTTATCGCCACTCGTTTCGAATTTCCTATTTTTCGCACTTGTATCGTAATGTACTATTATTTGCAAAATGTAGTGGTAAATATAGTTGGACTGTAGGTAATTTTAAGTGCGGACATTTAACTTAATGAAGCATGCAAACTTTCCTTATTAACTATGTATGTACTATATCTAAGTTAACTAAACCAAAACAGAGATTAAATGGGTAAGAGTATAAATCGTGAAAAAAATGATGAAGACAAGTAGGAAATCGTATTAAATATGATCCCATTAAGCTAGTTTTATTCTATGCATGATTTAGGTGCTTAAATGCATTGTTTTAATCATAGTTTATATAACAAGAACATATCTGTATAATAATTATCTCGAGACGAAATTGTACCATTCTCAGTTGCTTTCCATTTTAATTTATTGGAAACAATCTCACGAAATTGAAAGAACCGAGTTTAAGAGAAGCATAATGTAAATACACGATTAGTTTCACGAGATCGGAATGCTCTTGGCTATTTTCTCGCACGTCAAACAAATTATCTATACCGTAATCCTATAAGTACTCCCACTGGTAGAAGAATAGCGACGACTATTACTTATTGGAAAGCAATGGATGGAAATCTCGATTGAGGTGAAAGTATATTGTTTTTCACATGCCATTCACAGTAGGTACTAGAATTTTCCCTATAGCGGTGAAACACGGAAACTATTACGGCAATCGTTTATGTATGTAGATGATTTCTTATCTTCATTAGATTTGTATTCAGGTAGTGCGTTGTAACTATTTCACTGTTACTTACGCAGCTATTACATGTTAAAGAGTTACGTGGTTATCTTGGTGTTTCGATTCGGGCAGCTTGGCGCGGCCTGTCGAAATCTGTCCAAAATCAACTTGGTCTCATTTCGTTGACGAGGGTACGACCCCTTTAATCCCCTCTCCATTTAGAAATCAGGATACGTCCAATATAAGTTTACTTATGCCAATTTAGTCGAAATATTTTTCACTGGCTCTCTTTAGCGGTCAATGGTGCCTTCAATTACTTAAATTGATGTGTGCACAGCACATAGATCCTGTCAAACGAGTGAGGGGCCCTTTGGTGCTTTAATTCAATCAGCTTGTGCGCGGTGCAAGTGCACGCTATAGCTTCGTGCTACTTATAACAAGGTTATTGTAGTCTTTGCTTGGATGTAATGTGGCAAGCCACGGCAAATTTGTAGGACCACAGGTCTAAAATGAACAAGATTGCCTGTGAAATATAAAAAGTGCGACCAAAATAGTAATGATGTCAACTGTCATTGGAAGTGTTGAATTATGAAATAATGTGTGACTGGGTAAATTATTTGCGTTTGTAACAGTATCTTCCTAGATAGAATCACCCACCGTATCTCCTGAATACAACTTTTCGTTTTGGTAAATTCAAACGGGCGCTAATGCCGCTATGATACTCGTAGTCTTTCGTAGTCTGCATGAAATGTTCATATACTGATGGCTTCCCTTTGCACACTTCAATTACTCCGACTATTCAACTTCTGCGAGTTCAGATAGCTATATGGCTAGCCGAGACTTGCACGCACCTTTATGTTCGTTTTAAAATTCGCTCCGCAAATGTTTATTCCTACTTGTAAAGCCGTCAAAACAACCTCATTATAGGGAACGTACGTGCTTTCAATGGTCTAAAAAGGATAAAGCCACCTTTTGAATTCGGTCCAGACATTGTTAATACCACGCACCTTTCCACTGCGCAACTATAGTTGAGTTAAAACTCGAAGCAAGTAAAAAAGAGACAGGACGCCGCCCGCCGCAGGTAGGTGTGATAGAGAGCACACTACGTAAACGCGTGCAGCGAGTGTTTGACTCAACTATAATATTTTTATCACCAAGTTTATTTTACTTTCAAAGTTTCTTTGTGAGATCCACGGTGACCCGTGGGAAGGCTGCACAATGGGCCATCATTAGAGCCATTAATTACCAATTGCAGAGCCATTGTGTTAAATGACATCTAAATTAACTGTTTTTGATCCCATTTTGCTGGTGTGGTGTAAACTTTCTTGTTCGTGTAGCTCTAGAAGTTGTCATAAAGTCATTGTCCATGAGTAACTAATCTAATCACCTAATTCTAATTATCTTTTGGATGAAGCGGTGGTTCGGCAAACACCACCGCTAATGAATTTAGCCAGTAGACGATATTCAGTCGAAGTGATGGCAAATCTTAGATGTGCAAAGAACTATCATTTTAATTTATTTTTGTTACATAAAACATCATATCAAGTTATAAGATATTCAAGCAACATAAAATTAACCTAAGTAAACGAAATGTCATCATTTTAAATTTGCTCCACACTTTGTAACGAAGTACTCTCTCTAATAACTTTTAGTAAGTGCTCCACTACTTAACGTCGTAAAATATTTAAGAAAGTATTTACAGTAAGCAGTTTTCAATTTGAAACTTAAATACTGTGAAGTTAGTTTCAACTACTTTCAAATAGCTATTGATTTTAAGGTCGATCATCTCACTTATAACCAAATAATAGAATGGTACACTAATCTAAATCATACCAAGATTAGTAGACTACACGAGGATATAGGTATTATTTTTTCAAACTTATATTAAGCTACTGCTGACAGAGACTTATTTGATTTCCACTCTTCCCGGTTTTGAACAATCTGGCCCTTGTTTCACCTCGGCGACAGTTGTCATCTGACACACCTGACAGTGACTATTCGTCGTACGTTGCTGCCTTGCTGGTCAAACAAGTAAATATTGACGCTAGGGGTACTGTCATTACTTCTCGACCAGGAAATGCTCAGAAAATTAACAGTGTCAGGTGTCAATTTCCAACGTGGTGAAATAGGTGGCTGTTCTTTCTTCAACCTTCTCTGGCATATCATCGGTCGCCTTACGGTATCCACTCCATACCTAATTTGCGGACATCATTGTGAAGGCTTGCGGCAGACTTGGCTCGTCCATTCCCACTTCGTTATTTATTTTATTTTTTTTACTTAATTTGCACAAAGTATAGACAATAATGTACAAACGGCTTTGTATAGATACTACAAATTTTAAACGTTGACTGTCAACGTTTAAAATTTGTAGTATCTACACAAAGCCAACTCGACACCCAAACACCGGGAGCATTGGCACTCTCTCTGTGGCTCGTGGTCAAGGAATTTTAAACACTAGCAGGCAAATTCGAACGTATACTGACATCAGAAGGATATTTGAATCATATTATTTAGTTTTCGTGCGTCTCGCCCGCCCCAAAACATCTACGGGCAAATACGTGCGAAATGCACGACAGCTGAATGACATTCAGTCGTATACCATTCTCATATCAGTGCACATTCGAATTGGCCTGCAAGACACAGAAAATACAAAGGAATCCTAACACTTACGCAATTTACGGGGCAAAGTAATTTAAATCCGACCAAGTGCAATAACGTTCCAAACATGCCGCATTCTCTGAACAAACATTGCATTATGTAACAATAAAGTTATTCAATAGCAATACTTACATCATTTGCAATACCAATAAGATGAGATTATCGGTAAACGGATAGTTTTTAATCATTATTATGTTGAAACCGCAAACCGCAAGCAAATTTTAACCCTACAATTTAATTCACACGAATACTTGAACCACAGTTCAATTTAACTAGTTTTTGTTTCCGACTTGATAGGTCCTTAGTAATAACAGTAATTTAAAAACAATATTAGGAAATAGGCTAGCAACTAGCAGAATATTGTGCCTATACCAGAAGTTTATTAGTGCAAGCATATACTTACTTACTTCACTGGCTCAGTAACTCAAACAGGATCTTGGCCTCTAACACAAGAGAGCGCCACTCTGCCCTATCCCTGCCTGCCCTAGCTGGTCACATCTTCTCCCCTTCCTGCTCCACAATTCTAGCCATGGCCTCCAGGTCTCCAGGTCCCCAAAAAAAATCCAAGCATATAAATTATTTCAAAGTTTAGTGCTCCGACCGGCTAGCATGGGTTACGTTTTTCGTTCTTGTGCGCGAGTACCTACTTGAAGGCGTGCTAGATGTATGGATGTGCGTGCGAGACGCAACAAATTGTAGCAGGCCTGACTTTTCAATTGATTAATTTTCATAACTAATTTAAATATCTTTACCGATTTGATAGAAATTATCGGACATGTTTATCTTTTGGTATGCCGATAATTTATTGGCATGTATAATTATCGATTTCCTGTTTTATGGTTTCAAATATGTATTTTAGTCACAGACCGATCTGAGATAAAAAAATAGCTTTTATATCTTTTTTATTCTTCGTTCTTTCTTCCTACTTACTGATTGAAAAACATTTATTGCAGACCTTGGTTAAGTATTACACACACAACATTATGTGGCTGTTAGCGTTAGTACTTAACTTAATGTGTTGAGCACACTAAAAATTCTTTTGTTATTTTACTAAATTCAGTATGGTTAAGTATTCCAGTTAAAAAAAAAGAATTGGGTGCGACTTTGGATTCCATTATTTCTATTGATTTTTATTTTACCTTAGATCCAACTATTCCAACTTCGTCGTAATTCATTAAATATAAATAGGCATGCATTAATTAAGACGAATAAGTGCAAAGTAATTCTTTATCATTAAACAAACAACTCTGATAATTAGGTAACAAATTATAAGGTCATGGGTTCAAGTGCGAATCGTCGGTGCGGAACGAAGCATCGCCGATAAGAATTACTTTAAATTGGAAATTAATTGTTGACAAAGATTTCATGTTTGGAGTGTCGATACAAACCCGACAGGGTTTCCCGGCGCTTTTCTGTTTAGTTCAATGTAAGATAATATATTTTATAGAATAAAAAAAAAATGTTTGATATAATCGCCGACTGTACTTTTCCTTAGCCAAACTTTCCTTATAATCAACGCTACTCAACAACATATTAACGAGCCCAGAGCCCAAACGGAATTAACTTGTGTTGTGTCGTTTTATTTCTGAGCTCCTATGACCACCTTCTGTCTCCCAGCATCAAACTAATTGATCGCACCTCTATATCACTTTTGGTTGCAAACAAGCATACGACCTGGCTGATGAAAACCACAGTCTGTGGACACCTTCAACCCTAGAGGTATCACATTCACCATAACTTTGCATTAAGGTCAGTGTGGGAAGACCGTCCATCAGGTAAGACGGTCTACATCTATTAAGCCTTTCGTCGCTTCTAGAGTCAGACCAAGCTAAGTTGGCAGCGATATTGATAGCCCAGACGGGGCACGTGTTATTTTGAACGTCAAACTTCTATGAAATTATGACGGTTACTTACCACTTGCACCGTCTGGGCTATCAAATTCGCTGCCAACTTATATTTGTCTGACTCTAACTCCTGTGTTTGTACATATACTCTACTTATAGAAGATTGATATAGAAGAAGGGGCGAAGCTCTTCCTTTCTAAATGTGTCTGAGCGAAATACGTGTAAAAATACGAGCGTTCTTGCCCTATGACGGTCTTACCCACCAAACATGGCCATTTTTACACGCCGGTCTTCTCCACTTTATCCTTACTGAAGTTATGTAAAGTTTGTAATGAAAAAGATCCTGTCTCTGCCACGGATGTTAAACAACAGATTGGCTAATTACCTAATAAGGTTAGGAATCTTAATTGGGTTGCCATGTTTATGGATACGAGACGCCGGTCCTAATTTAGGTTTACGAAGCGCTCAAGTTTAATTAAACTGCGTAGGAAATGTTGACATTATTTAAGACTAAGCTTATCCATTACATGTTCTCTAAACGAATTTAAGTAATGTTTCTGGTTTATTAGTGACATATTATTTCAAGCATTACAACTGACGTGTGTACTCAGAGCTGTGCTGCAGAACGTAACTGGTATGTTTTGGCCACATACGCTCGCTCTGTGCAACCTGTTCTCTGTCTTACACTAAAGGCCGAGCCACACCACTTGCGTGCGCAGCACGTATACATCGACGTAAGCGTAGACGTGCACAGCACCCCTGACACACCGGGTTACGCGCACGTCACGCAGCGCAAATGCGGCTGAGTGCTTGCTGCACACGCCACGCAGGCGCACGCTGCAGCTCTGAGGTGCGTGCATGCAGCACGCAGCCGGTTTGTCTCTTCGGAGCTGCAATGCGTGCACGTCACAATAATTAAAATCACCCAATTTTACGGTTTTTAGTTTTTTAACAAAGTTGCGCTCGGCGCTCGAGGTCACAAACTTGGACTATTCATTGAGCCAACATCATAAACAAGTCTACAAACGCAAACGAACCCCATTACAAAAGGCGACAAAGTTACTGGATCGATTGATAAATAAATGAGGAATAAATGAGTTTACTCCATTCTGGCTACTGTAAATTAAATACCCCGCCATAGAAAGCGTGTACGATCCGATCGGCAATTAAAGGCACACGTCGAGATGTTCTTGCCCGCTATTGTTCCATCGGTTAATTACGGGCGAAAGTGTAGCGCGAAAGTGCATTGTTAGGGTTTTTAGTATCGACGACACATAAGGAGAACGACCCCCCTAATAATTACCTAGTTCTTGTAACGATGCGAATCTTTGGTTACCTTCAATGGTATGGCAATGGCAACCCTATATACCACATAATGGATTTAGAGTGAGAGACTGTTATTTTGTTTTCTCAAACATGCAATGAAATATTGATGTTATGTTCATTAAAATAGGCTGCGAAGTATGACAAGGTGTGGCAAGAGGTCGTTAATGGAATTTCATACAAATCTTGCAGGCCTAGGCCGGCTAAGTCCTGTTTTTTAATTTCCATTCCACATAAATTTGTGGCGCAGGCATCATGACATTCTGCCACTATGCGTATTAAAAAAATTTACAACAATGACAAGTGTCAATTCTAAAGGTTCGTTCATGATAATAAATATAAATGATGAAGTATCTGTTTTCTATTAAAATATAGCGAAATATTAATAACCACACGTTAGTTTAAATTTTTGTCTTGTTTACTTATAATTTCTTTAAAAATAAAATTTTGGTTTTTTTGTTTTTTATTTCATTGCATGTTTGAGAAAAGCACTATACATACCTCGGCGGGAAAATGGGGTTGCCCGCCTCAGACCTATTCGGCCTCGCTTTGTTCGGCCGTCTATATGTCTTCGGCCGGCAACCCCTCCCGTCCCGGCCTCTGTAGTAATGACAGTAATGTACTATTGTTTTATAAATAAATAAATAAATAAATAATAAAATAAATATTATAGGACATTATTACACAAATTGACTAAGTCCCACAGTAAGCTCAATAAGGCTTGTGTTGAGGGTACTTAGACAACGATATATATAATATATAAATATTTATAAATACTTAAATACATAGAAAACACCCATGACTCGGGAACAAATATCCATGCTCATCACACGAATAAATGCCCTTACCAGGATTTCAACCCGGGACCATCAGCTTCGTAGGCAGGGTCACTACCCACTAGGCCAAACCGGTCGTCATATATACGGTCTGTTTATATATACAAATAAATTAATGTTTCTTCCATAGGTAGAGAGTCTGTGCTACCAACGCTTACGTTTAGAATAAAAATATATTTATTCGTAAACACAAACAGAAAATAAACATATGAAAAACGTACTATGAAGACAGTGCCACGAAATGCCATTTCATCTCAGAATTATTAGTTATTTATTATAAAAGGTTACAATTGTTTGTTGTGTTGCTGGCGACTTCCAGCGCTGATATTCCGATGAGACCATCAAGTGAGAAGAATCACGTCAGGAAATAACCAACGAAACTAAATAAAAATGATAAAATAAGAACAGTCTTCTCCGAGACCACGGGGACAACGCCGTCCTCGAAACGTCAGAGGTAAATCAAAAATCCAGTTTTGTTAAATTATAATAAGTAAATAAGAACAGTTAGTAAGATTACCCTCTGGGTTGGAAGGTCAGATGGCAGTCGCTTTCGTAAAAACTAGTGCCTACGCCAATTCTCGGGATTAGTTGCTAAGCGGACCCCAGGCGCATGAGCTGTGGCAAAATGCCGGGACAACGCTAGGTAGAAGAAGAAGTAAATAAGGACAGTTATACAGAAAAAAGATGCCAAATAAAGACATATTTCCTTCTTTATTATTTGCCAACAATAGTATATTGCATATACCTACTGCATTGTTGCATCAACAAGATAAGTTTAGCCCACGAATGAC
Organism: Cydia pomonella; assembly: GCF_033807575.1. Taxonomy (NCBI): domain Eukaryota; kingdom Metazoa; phylum Arthropoda; class Insecta; order Lepidoptera; family Tortricidae; genus Cydia; species Cydia pomonella. Next base: position 599,486 of record NW_026907846.1, read on the forward strand.
GTATATTTCGGTCCCTGCATAAAAGATAACCGCAGAAACGCAGACGGCTACTGCAATGCGTTGGATTTGGCAAGCGACTCTGATAGTGATAGCGGAACGTCGTGTATCAAAAGAAAACAACGGTTGAAGTTTACTTATCAAAATCTTAATCTTAATCTTAATCTTAATATATATATAAAATGCTAATGTGCGTAAGTAAAGACACGGTTTTCTCTATCACCACTATTTCCAATCAACTTCCTGTTGGGGTGGTAAATACCCCTTGGTCTCCCGGTGGGAGTAAGGGAGTTTGGTCGCGGTGGGTGGAAGTGGGTGGTTGTGGGTGGCTAAAATGTGAAAAAATATATATCTGTCCTTTTCTAACTCATGGGAACTTTTGGAAAGTTCTAAAAATTTCTGGAATTTCTGGAATAATCTAGAAAACTCCAGAATGTGTACAACTGTAACAATCGATCTAGAATGTTCCAGAAAGTTCTAGAAATTTCTGGAATGATCTAGAAAGTTCCAAAATTGTGTGCGACTGCTAAAATCGACCTAGAATGTTCCAGAAAGTTCTAAAAATTTCTAGAATGATCTAGAAAGTTCCCAAATTGTGTGTGACTGTAACAATCGATCTAGAATGTTCCAGAAAGTTCTAAAAATTTCTAGAATGATCTAAAAAGTTCCAAAATTGTGTGTGACTGCTAAAATCGATCTAGAATGTTCCAGAAAGTTCTAAAAATTTCTAGAATGATCTAGAAAGTTCCCAAATTGTGTGTGACTGCTAAAATCGATCTAGAATGTTCCAAAAAGTTCTAAAAATTTCTAGAATGATCTAAAAAGTTCCAAAATTATGTGTGACTGCTAAAATCGATCTAGAATGTTCCAGAAAGTTCTAAAAATTTCTAGAATGATCTAAAAAGTTCCAAAGTTGTGTGTGACTGCTAAAATCGATCTAGAATGTTCCAGAAAGTTCTAAAAATTTCTGGAATGATCTAAAAAGTTCCAAAATTGTGTGTGACTGCTAGAATCGATCTAGAATGTTCCAGAAAGTTCTAAAAATTTCTGGAATGATCTAGAAAGTTCTAGAAATGTTTGGAAAGATCTAGAAAGATTCAAAATTGTTTGCAAGTGTAAAAATCGATATGGAATGCTCTAGATAGTTCTAGAAATGACTAGAATAATCTAGAAGCTTCTAGAAAGTTCCGAAATGTGTGCAACTATTGAAATTAATCCTGACGATCCAGATCGTAATTAAGTACCTCGGAATGTTCTAGAGTTTTCTCATACTAGAAATTTCGATTTCCAACGGTATATAAACCGAAAATCAGTGACTTTTTGTCAGTTGAACCGTGTTTACAGTCGCGAAAAGATCAATTGAAGCCAAGAGTGAACAGTGATTACATAAATTGAAGTGATTTGAACAAATGAAAAAGTAAAAACTATTTGACTATTCTAGAGTGTTCTGATACTAGAAATTTCGATTTCCAACGGTATATAAACCGAAAATCAGTGACTTTTTGTCAGTTGAACCGTGTTTACAGTCGCGAAAAGATCAATTGAAGCCAAGAGTGAACAGTGATTACATAAATTGAAGTGATTTGAACAAATGAAAAAGTAAAAACTATTTGACTATTCTAGAGTGTTCTGATACTAGAAATTTCGATTTCCAACGGTATATAAACCGAAAATCAGTGACTTTTTGTCAGTTGAACCGTGTTTACAGTCGCGAAAAGATCAATTGAAGCCAAGAGTGAACAGTGATTACATAAATTGAAGTGATTTGAACAAATGAAAAAGTAAAAACTATTTGACTATTCTAGAGTGTTCTGATACTAGAAATTTCGATTTTCAACGGTATATAAACCGAAAGTGAGTAACTTTTCGTTAGTTTTATCATTGTAACAACCAAGATATTCGTTTTGATTAATTTTATTACTTTTTTTATATTTACAATGCCAAGGCGAAAAAAAGTATTTACAAAACCCAAAGTGGTTTCAAACAGAAGAAAAATAGCACGTCAAAATGAAACAGAAGAACAAAAAGAAAAACGTGTTTTAAACATTCGTAAAGGAGTAAAAAGAATTAGAGAAAATTTAACCGAAGAGGAAAGAGCACGTATTAATGAAGAAACCAGATGTCGAGTAAGATCACTCAGAAATCGTCAATCTGCTGATCAACGTGAACTGGAAAATACCAAAAAAAAAGAAAGAATGGCTACTTTACGCCAACGACGAGCTGCTTCATGTAAAGTTGGAAGTTTAGAACTTCAGGCTTTCCATTATGATTGCAAAAAACAATACAGTGAACATCCAAATATTGTCATCGGAAAAATGGATACGATATGCGAGTATTGTCATGCCCGGAAATTTAAAGGCGAAACTGCTGGTATATGCTGCTCGAGTGGTAAAGTCAATTTACCAGCACTAGATGTACCACCACCTCAATTACTCGCATATATGACTGGAGAAACACCAGATTCCAATCATTTTCTACAAAATATACGTCGATACAACTGTTGTTTTCAAATGACTTCATTTGGAGCTTCATTAATATGTCAGGAAGAAAATTTCAGCCCGGTTTTTAAGGTTCAAGGCCAAATTTATCACCGATTAGGCTCTCTTTTGCCGATGTCTAATGAACCTCCAAAATTTCTTCAAATATACTTTGTTGGTAACGATGAACTTGAAACAGACCAACGTTGCTCTAACTTTCAGGGACTGCAACGAGATATTATTCAAAAATTACAACGTCTACTTCATAATCATAATCAACTAATCAATGTGTTCAAGACTTCTCTAGACCAAATGGCTGCAGATAATTATAAGATCGTCATTCGAGCAGATAAAAGACCAGCCGGTCAACACGAACGAAGGTTTAATGCACCTCAAACGAACGAAGTTGCCGTAGTCATTGTTGATAACGAATGTAGTCGTCGTGATATTATTATTCAACGTCGAAGTAATAAATTGCAACGTATTGCTGAAACACATCGTAGTTATGATGCGCTACAATATCCGCTAATTTTTTGGCAAGGTGAGGATGGTTATCATTTCAATATTCAACAAACCAATCCAGCTACAGGTGTCGAAACTAACAAAAAAGTATCAGCTATGCAATTCTATGCTTATCGAATTATGACTAGAAATGGTGAATATAACCATATTTTAAACTGTCGGCAGCTATTTCAGCAGTTTATTGTAGACATGTATGCTAAAATTGAAACGGAAAGATTAGATTTTATTCGCCATAATCAACGAAAGTTGCGTTCGGATGAATACATCCATTTGAAAGATGCAATGATAAATGATGGAAACGTCGATAACATGGGAAAATTGGTCATCTTGCCATCGACATTCACTGGAAGTCCACGTCACATGCATGAATATGCTCAAGATGCAATAACTTATGTTAGGAAACACGGCAGACCAGATTTATTTATAACATTCACATGTAATTCTTCATGGATGGAAATCAAAGAAGAATTACAATATGGTCAGACGGCCAGCGATCGACATGATATTGTTGCCCGAGTTTTCCGTCAAAAACAAATTAAATTTATAGACGCCATTGTGAAAAATCAAATATTTGGTGTTGTTATCTGCTGGATGTTTTCAATTGAATGGCAGAAACGAGGATTGCCACATTCACACAACTTAATTTGGCTCCAAAATAAAATTCAACCGAATCAAATAGATGATATCATCAAAGCTGAATTTCCAAACCCGGAAGAAGATTCTGATCTTTATAGTATAATCGTAAAAAACATGGTTCATGGCCCGTGTGGTGAGCTAAATAGAAATTCTCCGTGTATGAAAGATGGAAAATGTACGAAACGTTATCCAAAGCCATTTTTGAACGAAACAGTTACAGGCGAAGACGGATATCCTAAATATAGACGTCGATCACCAGAACAAGGCGGATTTACAGCTAAAATTAAAATACGAGGTAATGCAGAAATTCAAGTTAATAATCAATGGGTAGTACCATATAATCCACTTTTATCTAAAATGTTCAATGCCCATATCAATGTTGAATACTGCAGTTCTGTTAAATCTATAAAATATGTATGCAAATATATTAACAAAGGCAGTGATATGGCTGTTTTTACGTTAACCAATGAAAACCAGCATGATGAAATAGTACAGTATCAAATGGGTCGTTACATTAATACCAACGAAGCAATTTGGCGAATTTTAAGTTTTCCAATACACGATCGAGATCCACCGGTTCAACATTTATCCGTCCACCTAGAAAATGGACAACGTGTGTTTTTTACAACAGAAACAGCACAAAAAGTTGCGACGGAACCACCAACTCGAACAACTTTAACAGCATTTTTTGAATTATGCCAGAAAGACCAATTTGCTAAGACTTTACTTTACTCAGAAGTACCCAGCTATTATACATGGGATACAACAAGTAAACAATTTAATCCTCGAAAACGTGGAATGCAAGTAGAAGGACATGATGGAGTGTTCAAGAGTAACACAATAGGACGAGTCTACACAGTGCATCCAAAAAACGCTGAATGTTTCTATCTACGCTTATTACTTCACACTATTCGTGGTCCAACCTTGTGGTTTTGAAGACCTAAAAACTGTCAATGGTTACATTTGTGAGACATATCGTGAAGCATGTCAAAGATTGGGTCTACTAGAAAACGATAATCATTGGGAGTTAGCTATGAATGAAGCAGCCCAAACGGCAACAGCAAGTCAAATTCGTGAGCTATTTGCAATCATATTAACTACATGTAATCCTTCTAATCCAAATCGACTATGGCTTAAATATCGAGAATATATGAGCGATGACATCTTGGCTGATTTACGACAGCAAAATCCGGACTTAGAAATTAATTTTAATGAAGAAATTTTTAACAAAGCTTTGATATTGATAGAAGATAAATGTTTAGCAATTTCTAACCAAACGTTAATACAACTAGGTGTTCAATCTCCTAAACGAAATCATTTGGATGTTATGAACAGTGAATTTTTAAGAGAAACAAATTATAATATCGACGAATTGAGGCTTTACATCCAACACAACAAACCCTTATTAATTGAGAGTCAAAAACAAGCTTACGACATAATAATGGATTATTATAAAAATCAGCGAAGTGGTATAATATTTTTAGACGCACCTGGTGGCACCGGGAAAACATTTTTGATAAATTTAATTCTAGCTGAAATCCGTGCAAATAAAGAAATCGTTCTCGCCCTAGCATCATCTGGAATAGCGGCAACACTTATGGATGGTGGACGAACGGCACATTCTGGTTTAAAATTACCATTAGATGTAGCTAACTACGAATTCCCGGTATGTGACATCACAAAATCATCGGCACGTGGACAAATATTAAAACAGTGCAAAGCCATTATATGGGATGAAAGCACAATGGCTCATAGAAAATCCCTAGAAGCACTAAACAGAACACTTCAAGATTTACGCGACAACACGAATATAATGGGAGGTGTATTGTTAATACTATCAGGCGATTTCCGTCAAACGCTACCTGTCATTCCGAAATCAACGCCGGCAGATGAAATTAACGCTTGCCTGAAGAAGTCGTTCATATGGGAACAGGTAAAAATAATTAAATTAACAACAAATATGAGAGCACAGATTTCAGGAGATGAAAAGGCCCAAGAATTTGCTGAAAAACTTTTACAAATAGGAGAGGGCACTTATCCAATAGACGAAAACACTGGCCAAATCACACTAACTAATGAGTTATGTAATGCTGTTGAAACACCGGAACAACTTATAAATGAAGTGTATCCAAGTATTGCTGAAAATTATACTAATTCAGAATGGTTACGGGAGCGCATTATTCTAGCCACGAAAAACGACATTGTCAATAGCATCAACAACATCATCCAGGAAATGATTCCGGGAGAAGAGAAAATCTACAACTCAATCGATACAATGACTGATGAACAAGAAAGCGTAAATTTTCCTTCTGAATTTTTGAATTCACTAAATGTTCCAGGAATGCCATTGCACTGCCTTAAATTGAAAGTTGGTTCACCAATTATTCTATTACGAAATCTGAACTCGCCAAAATTGTGTAATGGTACGAGACTCTGTATTAAACAGCTACAAAATAACATCATCGAAGCCAGTATAATGACTGGTAAAGAAAAAGGACAAATAGTATTTATACCACGAATACCTTTAATATCAAATGGATTGCCCTTTACGTTTAAACGTTTACAATTCCCGGTGAAGTTGGCTTACAGTATGACCATCAACAAAGCACAGGGCCAAACATTCAAATACTGTGGCGTTGACTTAAAGGAACCATGCTTTGCACATGGTCAATTATTTGACGACCGGTCTGGCCTAGTGGGTAGTGACCCTGCCTATGAAGCCGATGGTCCCGGGTTCAAATCCTGGTAAGGGCATTTATTCGTGTGATGAGCATGGATATTTGTTCCTGAGTCATGGGTGTTTTCTATGTATTTAAGTATTTATAATTATTTATATATTATATATATCGTTGTCTAAGTACCCTCAACACAAGCCTTATTGAGCTTACTGTGGGACTTAGTCAATTTGTGTAATAATATCCTATAATATTTATTTATTTATTTATTTATATAATTATACGTTGCATGCTCACGAGCAGGATCACCTCGAAATTTGTTCATCTACAGCCCGGGCAATAAAACAATAAATGTAGTCTATAAGCAAGTATTATAGAAAAATTAAACAAAATGTAAATGTATAATATAACGTGTAATATGTTAATGTATTTATCATATATGTAGTATGTAGAATATCATATGTAAATAATTGTGTGAATAAAACATAAATTTTCCATTTACTAAGGTGTTTTTTATTCTAACTTATGATTATTTCAATTAGTTAATTAGTTAATTAATTAAATATACTTTCTATACACCGCATATTTAATGGTCGACTAAGTCTTTCAATATCTAAGATAGAAATCTATATTATCTACGTTAAAAAATGCATCCTCAAATATTTTTTATACCATTAAACATGCGATTTATTTTAACCCGGGCAACGCCGGGTTTTGCAGCTAGTTCTGTATATTTAACTTTTGTTCTCGTATTTTTCTGTTTTTTCATATTATTTTATTGACCTAGACCGTAAATGCAAACTTTTCCGGTAAATTTGCGTCTAAGATTCACCGGAAAAGTTCACCTTTAAAGTTCATATAGACACAGACAAACTACTAATTTTTACGAGAGACAAAAATACACCGACGGCCGCTTTGTTTAGAATCTCACACAAAGTGGCCCATTTAAATGTCACGTGAGTATATCATACAATAATAAACAAATTCTTACTGATTCTTCCTCTTTAAATGTCCAGATGTGTAAAGCTTAATTCCAATCACAGTGAACAAGCCAGCTTTCTAATTAAGAAGACGGTTTCCTTTTCCCACAATTAGTAAATAAACAAGTCGTTTTGTTTATCTCTCGTATGGCGCCGTTAATTTTATCTGATCCATGAAAGTCGCGTTTTGGTGATCCAAGTTTGAGGAAAATCTGTAGAAACTCAAATAAATTGAAGAGCTGGGACTCGTTGGGTAAACTGGCCTAAGTCATACTGAAGTAGCAAAGACGATGCTAGTGATAAAAACTGAACAAGTCCGTCACGTTTTTTAACATGAGGTCGTTTGCCGCTCAGTCCAAAATTATCGAAAGAGTAAATAATTTCTCTGTTCTCAGTATTTTGATTTAAAAAAAATATATGTTCAACTTATTGACTTGAACGTAATATAGTGACATAGATAAATGGTTAAAAGCTAAGCCGTTAGAAGCAAATAATAAAATAAATATTAATGACCATGTTATTAACCGCTTTTAATTATTACAAACGAGCCGACTCATATTCGCAAATCACGCCGCATCACCAAAACTTTCTCATACTGCAAACGCTTTCTTCCAGTTCGATATTTTCTATTAATTTCACCCAGTTGTATAACTGATGTCCGATCATCTTAGTACAGCAACACCATTGATCGATAATAGTCTTTATGTCTTTACAGTAAGGATTACGAATGGTCAATTAATTCTTGTGACAATAGTACATCCAAGCACTCTTGGATTACGCATTACGCACGATTGTTAAGAAACATAGGTCATAATATACTAGTTCATGTAAGATCAGATGGTTAGGTAACTAGTGAGAATATACCGTGACTTTGCTTTTGTGCTGCCGTGACGCTTACCACCGGTCTTTCATTTCAAAATTTCGAACGATGAGGTTTCCAATTTGTTTGGCCCGATGTGGATTTTTTTATCGTTGAACAAGTCTTCACACTTTTCTGTCTTTGAACTCTTCAATGATTGTAGGCACACTTATAGTGATTTTTGTATTTTTTATGCAGCTTCTTATGCACTGGACCAGGGTACCCTCAGTGGTAGCTACATACACATCACTGACATGAGTGTATGTAGTTATTACTGGTGTACGAGTATGTGCCTGACTCCAGTTAAACTCTAAAATATTTAATTTTAAGTTAAATTTTGGGTCCGATTCACAATGTCCAAGTAAAGTATTGGATAGCTAATTGACAAATAAATTAACTGCCAGATAAAATTTCCTACAAAACTTAGTACTTTATCTACCAGTTAAGATTATTTGAAGATTGTGAAACGCCAACGATGACTTTATTCGTCAGATATAAGTGGCAAGTAGCTTATTCAGGACTTTACTTGGACATTGTGAAACAGGCCCTTAGTATAATAAAAACATAATATTTTGTGTGCTTAAGAAATTAAGTTAAAACTAAAAGTGTTTGGACCAAGGTCTGAAATAACAGATACCTAACTCATGCGCTTTGACATGGGGTTCTTCAAGAAGCAGGTATCTAGGGTTCTCAAAGGTTGGCAACGCATAAGTGGCTCCTCCGATGTTGCTTATGTCCATGGGCAGCGATGACTGCTTCCCATCAGGCGGCTCGTCTGCTCGTTTGCTGCCTATTACATAAAAAAATGCATTGCTCTCGGAAAGCATCATTTTGTTAAATATAACTTCTGAAGAAGACCATAAAAAGATGGCATGTTAAACTTTGTTATGAAGTCAGTTCTTTTGTTAAAAGTAGGCGCCTCATTGAAAACAAAAAAAATACCAAAATTTTAACAAACTCACATAACTTACTATTATCAACACACACACATCATTTTTCATACAACAAGTATAGCAAGTATAGCAACACGACTGAAACTATACCATAGACAATAAAGCCTGCACTAAGCGCCGGCGCCGGGTCGTTGCCCCCGGGTTAAGGCACGGATTTCTTAAAGCAATCCGCTTATTAGGTATTCTATATCGTGTGTACATCGTGGGCGTGTTGTAACCACTCCATTTAAGGACTATGGACGTTGCTTATGAACTCGGTGCTTGGACGGTTTTGTTTTTGTTACTAGTGGTTTTGTTTTTGAATTGTTTATGAATTTTGCGGAGTCACTTGGGAATAGAGAAGTTTGGTATGGAAGATTTTTTTACGGTGTGAAACGTGTTTTTTTTTTTTATCTTGACTGCTAAGCAGTTTGACCGATGTAGCTACTTGCGGAGTTCTGTAAAAGCCACCAGCCATGGTTTTTAGGAAGGTTTAACTCACCATTTTATAATTTTGATGAGGATTTTAAGATTTATATTATTAACAATTCAAGCAGCTCCCAGCCTTCAACAAACCTGATCACGCTTTTCGGCATGGACGTTAGATGTGCAGAATCGGCGACAAGCTAACATAAACCCAGGTTTAAAACTATTTAATGAATGTGCTTACTATAATAATTACCGAAAACCGTAACAAAACCAGCAAAGGCGGATTCAACAAAACCCCAAATCAATTCCACGCTTCTCAATAAGAATTCTCTGTTCCCCTCGTCTGTCCCTCATGTTCGGCCGCTGACCCCAGAGGGCCGAAGACAAGCCTTGCTGTGATAATTTATAACGCTTATAAAGCATGTCTTGGCCAATATTCATTAATATACCTCGACAAATTTAGATTACACCTCGAACATGATGTTGAATTTCCTCTGGTTTCCATTCCACTTGTTCGGGAAGTGTTGGTCTTATTAGTCTTCACTTGGAAGTCTTCGGTTTTTTGAAAGTCCACTGTCCGAACCTTGAAACTTCTCTTTAAACTTGCCAATTTCACTTTTTTGTCTGTCCCTAAAGTTCGGCTGCTGACCCCGAAGGCCGAAGTCACAACACCTCGTTGTATTTTTTTTAAATTTAATTTCCTTTGCATTCCATTCGACTTGATCGGGAAGACTTTTTACACTTTACTTCAAAATGTATCGTGTTTCCGATGCTGAAAATTTTCTCGAAGAAAGTTATGTTGAGACTCGAATACTGTCTAAATTGAGAAATTATTCCAGCAATATTCAAGACACTTCATCTTTAGGTACACCGTGTGTTTCAATAGCGGTCGTTTTATTGGTATTTTAGACAAATAAATTACCAAAATCCTAACCACCGCTCGCCGTCGGCAGGGTGTTCATCCTCATACCTTAGAGCCTAAATGGTCGCGCACTGTGCGGTTTAAGAGGAATTTCCTCCCCCGGACGCTCCGGCTGTGGAATGAGCTCCCTGCCGAAGTTTTCCCGAGGGTATACAGTATGGGGTTCTTCAAAAAAGGAGTGTACGGGTTTTTAAAGGGTCGCATGTAACACCTCTGGAGTTGTAAGCGTCCATATGCTACGGTAACTGCTTACCATCAGGCGGGCCGTATGCTTGTTGCCACCGACGTGGTATGAAGAAAAAAAAACAATTCCACTCTACTTCAACGCTTCTCAATACAAATTCCCAGTCCCCTCGCCTGTTCCTAATGTTCGGCCGCTGAACCCAGAGGGCCGAACACACAACACCTCGTTGTGATAATTTATAGCGATCTTATAAAGCATACTCTCGACCAATATGCATGAATATTCATTTATTCATACCTGGACAAATTTAGATTACACCTCGAACTTTCCAATTTGAATTTTCTTTGCATTCAATTCTAACTTGTTCGTGGACTTGAGTCTTTTTAGTCTTTACTCGATTATTTATCGGATTTCCAATGGTGCTGTGCTGGATAATTTCTTAAAGAGCATTCTGTTGAGACTGGTCTTGAGAAGATTCTGCCATTATTTCAAAAATATTGAAGACACATCGTCTTCAAATACAAATTGTGTAAGTACTTTAGGTACGGTCGAGGAAATTGATTCTTTAGCACTTTGCGGTTCAAGTAAATTTTGTTATACGTACTTATGCTAAGAGCTGTCCAATGTAAGGTGAACCGTAAACTGCTAAAGAATCAATTTCCTCGACTGTACAACTTGTATTTGAACAGCTATTGTGTGTATTGTCATTTTACTATGTAATGATGAAGTTTTTGTTTCATTATTATGATTTAATTAAAAAGTCAGCTTAGTATTTCTTAAAATAAAGCCGATACTCATATTCCGACACCAAATACTAAATCCCTTGCCAATTTTAACTCAAGTCAATGATAACTGTCGGAGATGTAAATAAGTACAAGTCTTTGATGTCTGGCATGTCTGGATGGAATAGGCTAATGACGAATTGTTCCCCAAAGTACAATGTATATTGTAAACTTTGTTTAGTTACAAATAGAAGCGTCAAAGAACAAGTTTCAATCATTCAAATAGAAGTATTTCAATTTTGAAAAGCGAATAAATATGTAAATTAGAAAACCGGCTTAAAAGCGTTTAGTTGTACCTAAATTAATTGGATTCTGTAGGGTTTCAAATAGGTTAGAAGCCATACTTATTGGAAGTACAAAAGCTCGAAAGGTCAAGAGCATCATGTCTAGACGTATAAACTTAGCAGAGCGGATATTTAATCTTGCAGAAACTTTCTTTATTAAAACCCTAGGATAACGCAGTTTTGTAGTTTGTATATTGAATTTTTACACATCAAGGTTAAATGCTATGAAACAATCACACGGAAATTAAAATAGGTCAGGGCAGACTTTAACCAAAATCTTCAAAGGTTAAAGTTGATTCGGTGGAAAAAACACGAAAAAGTATCTAAGTTTCAGTTTTATATCGTTACCCTGCAATGTGCATACCATTGCAGTAAAATTTTTGTATAAATTTCTAGTGATTATAGCCAAGGGATCTGCGAGCATAATTTTAAACAGAAGTTAATTTAAGAGTTATTGATATAAAAGGCCGAACCTTCGCGTGGGCCATATTTTTCGTCGCAAGTTTCGTACGGCGCGCCATATATTTTATCTCATTCTAATTTTCTGGCTTTGCGCCCCTATATCAAAAAATAAGAGTGCATAGTGCCATAATGTCGCGCAGAAATACTGCAACAGTAATGCAGGTGCAGGCTGAATCCGAACGTCACCTTAAATAGTATGATAGCATCGAGCATATATGATGAGGGAGACATAATGATAGCCAAATAAATTTAGTAACAACACAAAGCAACCTTTTCTAGTTTGGGATTGTTAGAAGTCTCAAAAATATAAATTCTGAATGAAATCGTGTATCAAACACATCTTTCTGCTTGACTCTTAGATAGTTTCACAAGATGTCACCCCAGTACAATTTATAACCTTGAAATGTGACAATAAGCTGCATTTGTAAAGAAAAAATGAGAACCTACAACTATTCTACCTCTTTCTAACACGTTGGAGCCTGTCCATCGGAATCCACAGGTTCTATAAATACAGAAAACACAGTTCCAGATAACTAGACCAGCATTTTATGTTACAAACTAGTTGTTAGCTTCTATTTTGCGTCGATGTATTTTTAGCGCAGGTTACTGGGCAATCTAGCATCTAAGTGCGAACGGACATTGCTGGTCTAAAATTACTTTACGTGTGCTGAAATATATGCTCAGGTAGTTTTAAGGCGAATGTGATGATTGGAAATCGAATGTACGAGCGTTTAATATTTGCGAAATTCTTTATTGCAAGTAATTTCAATTTGTCTGCGTTCGTTTAGCAGTACTTTATATAAGTTTAGGTAAACGAATGAGAGAATTTACCTAATCTATACCTAAGTAATGCTGCACGTACTGAACGCTTTCATATAATCATCATCTTGTCCTTTGAGAAAAGAGCGTACTCTCAACATAAATCCAACAACGCACTTGCAAATCCTATTGTGTTGCTGGTGTCCATGGGCGACGGTAGTTGCTTATCATCAGGCGATTCGTCTGCTAATAGTTAGCCTCCTGTATCATAAAAAGGCCCTCCCAAGTGTTCCGTTTTCAATCAACGCTTCATTGCGATCTTGACAAGATCGGAGCTTCAAGACTGTTAATTACAGGAAGTATGTATCTAGGACAAGGAACGTGGTAACAGTGGTAACCATCCATTAACCCCACAGCCTCTTACTGCACACGTAACACACGTAAGTTGTAAGCTATGCAGCGCAGGTCGGCGGGCGACATTCCGGCGGCGAAAAGCGAGAGTCAAGCGTTCAAGGTCTAGATGATAACATGTGGAAGAGCCCTTGCGGCCTACTTGCATTAGAAATTTAAATGTTTTATTTTACTAATGGGGCCCAAATCAAAACCTTCAAATTTGCAAAATGGAAAATATATGCACAAGCAAATTTTTGAGGAATTTTCGTTTTTTCGTAAGCTTAATTAAAACTAAAAATCAAGTGCACGAAAACACGACAGCTGTGCCATGTGTTCCAAGTATTGCGTGTTTGTCCTCACTTTGATTACCTCATGCTGAACCGTATTATTTATTCGTTAAAACGTTTTAGCACAATACACCTCATGGTTCAGTCATGGTATCGAATCCTGGCTCGTACTACTGGGACAAAAATGTAATATGTAGAATGATAATAGGTGGCACCAAACGGGCGCTCCAATGCCAAACAGCATTCTTTACCAGACAATACATTAAATATTATTATGTAAATAATGAGTTGCCTATTTTGTCATTCCGAAAATGGACGATGCGACAATTTGGTAGCGACGTCCGCGACGTTGCGGTGACAAAACAATTTATATTAATTACAATGTAAATCTTCGAACATAATAAGATAAAATTAAGTTTCCTGTGGTATGCGACAGAGAAAAACGATTCTCAGCAACTACTTATTTAAGCCTTTGCAGCTTTGTTATTAATGTCCAATACAATGTTGTGGATGTTAAAATAGTAATTATACGCACGAGCGAGACATTGAATATAGCATGAGCATGCAGAAAAAATGCAAAAAAAGACAATTAATCGCACGGTGTCGAGGATTTTCAGTAATATTGTTTGTGGGCACTAACTAATCTTCTTAACAGTAATGTCATGGACACTAATACACGCTAATTAACATGAGTTTGAATCAGTAACTTCAAAATAATCCGCATTTTTATGCCTCTCTGGTGTTAACCTACGCTTTAAAAGAGAATTGTTAAGAAATAACTGTAGACTATCAATTTATCAAAAATACAGTTTCCAACACCTTGCGATCATCACCGCTTAATTGTGATGATCTCCGTGTCCAATTGTTTTGTTTCGTGTCGTTTGCAAGCGAGTTTGTCTTTCGTGCCAGTTGCAATAAAAGTTTTTTTTAATATCGTTTTTAAATTTAGCATTACAACATTTCTTAGATATCATGTTTCATAAACGATAACGCCTTTATCATTAGCTTCTCAGAATATAAAGACGACAATAATGTTTACGTCATTTTTGATTTAGTCGCTTTTCGATATCTAAATATATCTTCGCTTTTACATGTCTGTGATTAAAGAAAACGAAAGTTATTGCTGGCCCAAACAGACCTCCTTGAGCGATCCCAATTTAATTGAATGCTCTTGATTTCAATTTCGGTAAAATGGCCACCTACTTTGTATAACTTAACACACGAACCTTTTGCTTCCATCCACGTCATTTGTTTCCATCGATTTCCGATATCCAAAATCCGCATCCGCAGTTGCAGGCATGCAGGCCCTAACATACCTCGATGAGCAATCCCAATTTTAATTGTACGCTCTTGATTTCAATTTCAACACTATGACCTCCTTGTTTATATAACTTAACGCACGATGCGCAAACAGTACATGTTTTATTACCTGGACCCATTTACAGTGCAATGTTATCCAAAATCTCAAAACTATAATGACGCATTCAATTACAACGTTCGTAATTTGAATGTGGCTTACGCAACAGTTCACAACAGTGCTTCTGATACTGTTAAACACATAACACAAGAATTGAGTCAACACGAAAACTCTTTCGCACGTCTTCCGTATGAATTGAGTGATGCACGAATTCTCGCGGCCCCGGGTCGTGTAATCGTAATTAATGTATGTAAAATCTTATCTTCTATGTTGAAATTAAGGCGTCATGAGAACGGGTAATTGCCTATTGCGGTTTCGCGCTGGATTTTAAGTCTTGAATGAAGACACAGATCGGTAAATGTGTTAAGTGTGGGCCTATCGAAGGCTAAGGTGAATTTAAAGATTACGCAGCGGCTGACAATTAGTTTTACTTCAGTATGCTTAATTTAAGATTCGTCTCTATTTGACGGTTTTATCAATATAAAGTAAAATTATACACAGCTAATCGTAAGAATCTCAAAGAACTCAAATTGCGAAAAAAGCGATAGAGACTAGAGAGGCTGCTAAAGAATTTCGATTTTCGGGCCTCTGGGGGTGGGGCGTCGTAGTTTAATACGAGTATAGACCGTGTCTTTCAATACGACCCGTACCTTGACTCGTATTTCATGTTATTAAAGGTTAGAACTGACAAATCTGCGCGTCATCGTGGATGACACGAACTATAGAACATATTTAAAATATGTATGTAACAGCAATCTTTAAAGAAAGTAAACTCGGAACATTTTTACTGTAACCTTAAACGAGTATACTTCGATTTCGACAATACTCTCTCCGACGAAACTCTTTCCACATGATTATTCCGTGATAAAAATCTCAAAATTAGTTACATACTCCACACTTTTAATTGACAAATTTTAAACCTTATTACCGACACACAAGGTTCACCGATGATTAGTTTAGAGTACAGTCACCAACAGATATATCGGAGCGGCCGAGGTGCTCAAAAATATCTGAACACGCACTCAAACGCCTTGACAATAGAGGCGTGTTCAGGTATATGTGAGCACCTTGGCCGCTCCGATATATCATGGCGACTGTACAATTAGTACAATTACTTTCAGCCGGTTCTGTGTTATGGGTGTTAAGTGCGTTTATGACGCAACCACCATGGGAATAGTTGGATACACTTTCAAACGTATTATTACACCTTTTCCCTTAAGGGCTACCGATTAAAGACTTTGCATAACCATCAATTATGTTATGATCATAACCGATATAAATACAAACGTTTATTATAGTGTTTATGGAGTTGTTTTGAAACGATAATTTAAACATATAGGTTTAATAGTATCGATTAGTCTGACAGTAATCTTATTTTGCGATGTTTCGGCTTCCATTCGGTTTAAGTGACTTAATCTTGTTATATACACGTGAGAAACAGACTGCTATTACCTGCACAGGAATTACTCACAGTACCTATCGTATTTTATTGCCAATTAATATGGAACTATCGTGTTCATATTTTTTTATCTATACAATGCAATGCTCCTTACCTTATAATTATAAATAAGGGTAAGGTAATAATATAAATTTATTTCAGATATTATACACTTTTACACAAAATTACAGCAAGTACAGTAACAGGAAAACCACAAGGAATTAATTAATGCCTACAAGGAATAAAAAGTAATTTAATAATATTACATTACGATACAAGTGCGAAAAATAGAAAATTCGAAACGAGTGGTGATAAATTAAAACACGACTGAAGGGAGTGTTTTAAATCGACACGAGTTACGAATTACCTATTCGCACATGTATCGTACAACGACCTTTAAATGTTCGACATAGTAACGTAATATGCAAATTTTCGCACTAGTGCGGTAATGTACCACCATATGTACTATAAATATTAATAACATGCGTGAATGCATGACTTTCAAACATCTCTATTATAAAATGTTAATTATTTGTAAGATTTAAAAGAAAAGTACATAAACGTCACTATCGTTCACGCTACTGGTGATAGAATATGATCTGAATGAACTTTTGCCAATGACTCACAGGCTATCTTTATTCAAGTAACGTGTCAAATCCTATGAATCATACTATCAGCATGTGTGCCACGCATATATATATCTCACTTATAAAATTGCAAATGTAACCTTATCGTATGCAAAATAAAGTACAAAATGGTAAACTAAAGTACAAAAAGATACGAGTTTTTGAACTTTAGGAAGCCCGTATTACATCTTACGGAATAATGTTTATATGTAACCGCGAAGTCAACTTACGGCGTTATATGGAATATACAGTTACATCAGCAACAAGGTCGTTCAAAAACTTGATTACATCAGATAGACTCCGCATTTTAAAGAGGTAATAACTCACAAAATATAGGCGCCCTCTTGCCTACTTGTAAAAGACAAGCTCATCAGTGAGCCTCAACACTCACTGCACCTACAGCAGAGATTACTCGTGGAATTAAAATTTTGTGGATATTTGTTATTTAGCAGTTTCTTGGAAGCTTTGATATAAGTGTAAAATCTCTGTCTAAAAAGAGGCTCCTGTTTGTATAAATCTATCTAGTCACACATTACACAAAGCCCACATAGGTATTAACAAAAGAAAAGATCCGCACATTAACAAATATCCAAGTTCATTACATGAAAAAAATGCTTTTATCAATATCCAGTTTCGTAAGACTGTCTAAGCCAAGGGTCAGCAAAACGAGGCACGCGACCCGCATACGGCTCCGGAGGTCTAATTGTAGCTCTCCAGTCATCCTAATATGTAACATTTGAGAGTTCTTAGACCCCTGATTACAAAATTTACGGCTCTTTTAGCTTCTTAAAACTAGTAATATCTACTGCGGCTGGCTCCTCTTCTCAAAAGTTTGCCAACCCGTGGTCTAGGCTACGAGAGCACGTATCGGAGCGACAGTGTGTCTGTAATTAGTCATAACACCGATGACTGATTAGTCATGAATGTTACATGTGATACGTAAGTGATCTGTGTTGGAGACTCATCCGAATTGTAAATCCACGAAAGCGGCATAAGTCGCGTGCCCGGAAACGTAGAAAGTGTAAGTTGCCATAAAATTAACTGCCCGTTGCTGTACCATAACAGAAATGCTAATTGAAATCGCCAATTACTTCGTAAGCGACTTTCTAGAACCACCATATGTTATTGTTCTGACCCACGCCATTCTTTTAGACCAGTGGTGGGCAACAGCCCCGACACGCGTCTTATAAAATAGTTACAACATGCCATTGGCCCACGATAATCACAAATCAGAATACATTATTGCTACAAGTCTGGCCCTCCTCTAAAAAAATTTAAAGGTTATGGCCCGCCATGAAGAAAGTTTCTCGACCACTGTTTTAGACATTAGAGATGCAAATCGAAAAAGTTTCCAAAAAGATGGGAAAGTTCTCGAAAGTTCCAGGTAAACTTCCCAGAAAAAAAGGAAACTTCCATTTTGGAAATGGAAAATTTCAATTCCTCTACAAAAATATGAGAATTTTCCGAAATTTTTCCAAGTGGAAATTTCGTAATTTTTGCAAACTTTCCGACGGCGCATTAGTACGCACGTTCCGGTGTGTCATCATACGGGCATCTCTATATACGTGATGTTTTTTCGACCCTTAGCCCAATTTCGTGAATTGAAAATATAGGACCTGCTGAGCAAATATTACTAAGAGACAACCCAATAATCGCAAAATAATGTATGAAACAGCTTTTTTTTTTTTCGTGATCAGGGTTAGACCCATCACATAGCAAAAGTTGTTCAGTAGGTATGACGTATGACCTCACCTCGCAAAATATGGTTAAGAGTTGAAAAAATTCCCCGTACAAGTAATGTCTCGATCACACTGCAGCGACGTGCGGTGCATCAGTTTGATATTGCGTTAGCGTGGCAAAGGAGCTGGAGTAGAATGGCCGATTGGTTTTTTCTGTACGCAACACTTGCTTGTTGATCTCAAACGTCGCCTATTACGTGTTCTCGACTTCTGTTCAGCTTAGGGTCGTAACTGGTAAATAAATAAATATTTGGGGACAATCTTACACAGATCGACCTAGCTCCAGATCAAACTAAGCAAAGCTTGTACTGTGGGTACTAGGCGACCATAAACATACGTGTAAATACATACTACATTATACATGTATTAGTTCCCGAGTTATAACTCGGGAACTAATATTTGTGATGAACCCGTGGCCTCCTGCTTCGTAGGCAGGGTCACTACCGACTCGGCTAGAAGGCCGTTAAACCAATATTTTTGTACCATAAAGTGTTAGTGTTAATTCGGTTTCATGTATTAACTTTAAAGCGGACGCATTATAATATTCATATACTGAAAATTATTGTGGTTAACTTTCTTTCCGCACGAGGTAATCATAATCACACCACGGCATAGTAATATGCGATGCATCACTGGTTAAACTACATCCAAATCTAAATAAAAACACACAGTTTTTGCCCTAATAACCAATTGCAAAACTTTACTTTCATTAAAGTAATCTTTTGCAAGCGCACATTGAATCATTGATTTGTAAATTGTATAGAATTTAATACAAATGTCGCAAGGCAAAAGTATAGATACTTATACAAGTAAACGAGTGCAAGTGTAAAAACACTAAAAACGCAACTCGTTCTAGTCGGCCGCCCGCGATGCCCCACTTGTGCGAAGAACTACTAAGGACCAGATAAGAAGAAGAATGTTGCTTTAGAAATTTAATTAAGACCTGAAGATGCTACCACAGAAAAACTTAACTGAGGATGTGAACCGTATAATTATAATGAACCCAAACAAGCAATATCTCTGAGTAAACCAAACGGTACTGTAGGAACTACTAAGGACCAAATAAGAAGAATATTGCCTTAGAAATATTAAGTCATTTAAGATCTTCAGATGCTTTCACAGAAAAACTTTGTTTTGTTTCTTGTCAGTCACACCTGACCTGGAAAGTGAAGATAGGGTCTAAGATGGAGCTCACCGGTTCAGTAGTAGCCTACTTACTCTGATGATGACGATGATGGACTACATGAACCGGAACTTTATTATTAACCCAAACAAGCAAACTTATATCTGACTAAACCAGACGTTACTGTAGGAACTACTAAGGACCGTAAAATAAATGTTTTTTTTTAGAAATTCAATTCAGACATTTAAGAAAGTACCTATCACAGAACAATTCGTTTGAATATGTGAAGGCTAGACTAAGGACATTATAACTAACCCAAATGAGCAATCAAATTCTGACTAAACCAGACGGTACATCAAGTAAATAAGCTAAGGAACTACTTAAGGCATCTTGACCATCAAGCCTATAAAAAAGATAATAGCTCCAATTGCAAACAAATTGTCACGGATAATCTCCTGTCAAGATGTCAAATTAAGCGTACCACATTACAAAAAGCCGACCATTGCCGAACTCTAAATAAAAACCCCACTGGGTTCGTGACATCTTCGAATTTAACGGCAACACCGGTTCATAAAAAACCCGTCGTTTCCGGTGCGTCGCGTGCGCATCGTATGGTCATACTTAAAGGAATAACGGAACAAGTATACGAACGTTCTAAAGACTTATTACCTTTTTAGCCTGTTAGAAGACGCTTGCGCAACGGTGCTCGGAAATGCACTGCAAGACGGGAACTCGCCGTGTAAATGCTCAACCGTTTTCGTCAATACGCCGTGTCATCAGACATGCGAACTATTGACTGCTATTACAGTTTTGAACACGCAACTATTTATGATTTTATGTATCTGGTTCAATATTTAAGCATGTCATTAACCATAAATGGCTAAATGGACCGATTGCTTTTGTGTTGTCTTTTTTTTTGTTAGATTTGAATTATATTTGGCTGATTTGATGAGCTGTTTATTCTGGAATAAATACGAAATCAAAACTAGTCCCAAAAAAGTGTGTAACTTTTCGTTGAGTTACGAAAATACCATACGTTTACGTAACTCAGAGAAAACTCTGGTTTTTTTAGGGCATTCGGTGAAATTGCACTTGTATTTTACGGAATAGGGAACTCTATCTATCCACCAAATTTTATTGAAATATGACGAAAAATAATTGACAAAAAATAAAAATCGGCCCAAAATACGATAGCGAGTATCCAATGCATTAAAGTTGCAGTTTCATAAGATCGTGAAAGATACGTCTTTTGTAATAAATGTTGCGTAATATCGTGTCGTAAATGATCCGGTTGGGATAACTGTTTTACAGGTAACGTTCTTACAATTTGTAAAAAAACTCAAGCAGGTTCTACATGAAATCAAGTATGTATATTACATTAATAGCCCGCTCGAGCTAAAATTAGCAGTTCTTATCACTGACATTGACAGTACGTGTGTTCGCTGCGACTTAACACAATAGGTACAATGTAAGTGACCGCGTTTGTAACAAAGTATTTCAAACAATGACTGCAACACTGTTAATTTATGCTATATGAAACATTTATTTATAACTCAAATATGATAATATAAGTTGTACACTTCAATATAAGTTATTGTGCAAATGTACAAATGTATTTTGGATAACCACGAAGTAATAGAAGTTTTTCTAACATTAAACTGTAAGCCTAGGGATGCCACCCTGACAATGATCCGGACAATCACCCTTAAAATCATGACATTTAATGGACGGTCATTTGTCTAAAAATAACATTCACCTAGTCCTATCTTTGTCAGGATTGTGGGGACAATCCTGACAAAGATCCAAAAATCCTGACATGTCAGGGGAAATCCTCACGTAATAATAGTAAAACACTTTGCACAAAACAGGTACATACTATAGAGAAAACACAGTAAATGTGTACAAAGGCGAACTTATAGATGAACTGAGAGAGACATTAGATACATACGAAAAGTATGGGAACCCTAACTGAAACTGCATTTTAAAATTGATGTTTTGATTTCAAGGAAACATTGGTCGTGATGAATTTGTGATTGCTAAAATGCAAATTACTTACATAACTAATAGCTTCGGCTATTAAAAGTATCAACAAACACTTAAAATAATGTCCGACTTTGAATTTTGGCAACGCCTGCTGGTTAAACTAATCATGTGGGGTAAAGTGAGTTAATTTGTAGCACTGACTGAATGTGGGTTAACATCAGACTGAAATAGATCGTCGTCTGCGCGAGAGTTTATTAGTGAACCAGATAGATGTTGGATGTTGATCGGATTTCTATTCGGTGGCAAGTTGATTTATGAAATCTTAAATTAGATCGACGAATTAAATATGATTAAGTAATGTTTAGAAATATTGGCGAAAGATTTTGACTGAACTAGATCATAATCATTATCATTATTATGTCATCCAAGAGCGCGACTGATGCGTAAAATTAATGCCGTCCCTAAGAATCTTCACGGATTTTCTGCAGTCATGATCAAAATAACATGAAATTATTACAGTTTAATTATTACGTATTGGTCTTAATTGTCAAGCACTTAAGGATATAGGAGGCAAACGAGCAGACGAATCACCTAATAGAAAGCAATTACCGCCCATGGACATATGTAACACCAGAGGGGTTACAAGTGAATTGCCGGATATATGATAGGAATAGGCTCTTTTCTTGAAGGTAATACTAAAATTCAGGAAGATAATACCGCAGACGACGGTATATTCCACAGTTTAGCTTACTTAGTGCTGAAGATGTTAATGTCTACTAGATTCATCATTAAATTCTATTATAGACTATAACAGTGTCAGGTACGAGATAAGCGGCAACGTTTTTCATGGCTGTGTAAGCCAATTCGGGAGCGGCAAACAGCGTAGGTATTAATCAAATGTGACTACCTTGTCCGCCTTCCGACAATACGTCTTCCTTCACGTTGTCGCAGAACCCGTTTGCATGATGCCGATCACTGCTAGTACTGCTACTTAATTTTGTTATTTGTCTGTATAATTATGTCATTGCCACACTTTGTCTCCGTCATGAGTGTCATGCAAAGTTGGCTTAGTCCGACTTTAAGGGCGGTTTCAGACTTGCGTGATATTCGGCGGTACGAGCTTACACTTTCACCTACATCTGGCCTAAAGAGCTTAAACGCGCGTACTCTCGTATAAAACGCTAGTCTGTAACCGCCCTAATCCCGTTGACAAGTCAGTCTCATTGCAAATCGCATCGACGAGTTCTCACAGAAAGACTATAGTTGAATCTTATTGTTGACAGTGGCTGCCATCTTAAGGAAACTAGACTCGTTCCCTTGAATTTAGATTTCAAAATACCGGTTCTAATTGCAATTTCCTCTTTACTAACTCAGACTATTTTATTTTTATTTCCTTCAATTGCTACTTATATCACCGTCATAATCACGCATTTAATTGATTTCCTTTACTCTTTTTTTAATAATATAGGCAAACGAGCAGATGGATCGCCTGATGGTAAGCGATTGTCGCCCCCATAGATACCCGCCACAGCAGAGGGGTTGCAAGTGCGTTGCCGGCCTTTAAAATGGGCTACGCTATTTCCTTGAAGGTTTGAAGGTATTATCGGTCCGGAAATACCGCAGGCGACAATTCATTCCACAGTTTAGCTGTGCGAGGCAGGAAGTTTCTGGAGACACGCACAGTTGAGGACTGCCAACCATCTAAAGCGGTAACGTTGTCGCGTAGGGCAATGGCGGAAAGAAGCGGCAGGGGTTAATCCTAACAATTCATCAGACCGCTCCCCGTTATATATGCGATGGAAAATGCGGGACAACTGTCGCAATTTTTTTAACTGTCCGACGAGACACATCACTCACATCAGTAATCCTTCCAGCGAGGTCTTCCTTAGATAACTTCACTGGAATCGTTATCTAAGTATATTACGATGTTTATCACTTCTCGCAATTTGCAAATGAGCGATATTGGTGTTCCTAGGTCAACGGTCTATTTGTAGTTGTGTCGAAACGTCCGTAGTTTGATGAACTTGTTTCCGCTGACACATATCGCATTTAATCGTACGGTCTGCACCACAAGTATTATTGAAGGAAAATTAACTTTCTTGCACAACGTATCAGCATCCTTGGTACAATTGCTCAAGGGCCTGATTTACATTTAAGCTAACTAGCTTTTAATAACCATTAGTTTAGTTTTGTATTTGCACAATTACGGTGATACCTGTGTATATATCTGTTATGTAACTAAATGCATATTATACTTAGATAATATCAAGTGAAGTTTCAACCAGCTTTCATATTTGTATGTGTCAAAAGTTAGTAATTTGATATCCTCTGAGTTGTTGATATTCGTAGAATTTTCTTATATTTTGACAAGAAGTCAAATTCCGATAGATACAAGCTACAATTTTTGAGACTGCACTTAAAATAGAACTTAAAGAATTACGAGAATGAGAATATTAATTAGGGAGGGGCAGAGTGGTCATGACCCTTTTTCCGGGTCGTTTCTTATGCAAAGGTTGTCCATCGCTGTTCAACGTGGCAACGCGGCGGGCGTGACGTGACGAGCTCCTTTGCATCTGGGCGCGGGGCGGATTTTGTGAATAGTTTTTGTTTGTTAATTTTTAATTTTAGGTTAAGATTTTAGTTAGTAGATTTTAAGATTTTCAAATTGTAATTTTTGTCATGAATAAGAAATATATGCTAAATTTCGTCAACCAATTAGGGAACGAGTATATTATTATTGCTGCTATATTGCGAGCTCTCTGTCCATTGCAAGCCGTAGTAATATACCGTTTATTTTATAGATATCTTATTATCTTATCTTTCTTTGTCTCCTTTTCTTGACTAGATTATTTATTAAGCATGAGTTACCATGCTTTACATGCTCAATTAAAATTCAAACGCTTTTAATACACAGTCTTATAAACAAATATTGTTTTCTTTGATTTACACTAATTTTCACATATAACAAAAACTGGTCCATTTCGTTTCTAGTTTGTGCAGACCGTACCACACGTGTCACTGCAGGCACTGCAGCGCTGCACTCCGCGGCCTCGGAATCAGGAAATTGACTTAATAACTCCGATACAGCGCTTCTAATAGCGTCGTATCAATCTATTAAGACGGTGCGACTTGCTTACCACTTTCGTTACATTGCCAACTACTGAGTACGACCAGCGGTGGCAGCATGGTTCCATTTTTATCAACTGTAGCTATGCCCATCACTTTCGCGCTTACGTATTTGTTAGAACGTGACAAGCATATACGTGACAAGGTGACAAATGATATAGAGCCGACCATCTTAGCCCTACTGGTCGATCAAATACCGCAATGTACCTACTTGCATCATCTAATTGTGCCGCACCATTGCTTTCATTAGAGATGCATTAGAGGATTACCTATGATGGAATATAATTCTAGAAACGCCGACACTCGGAACTGGAAACTACTTAGTGACGAGACTTGAGTCTTTTAAGGCCTGTAAATAAGACCGACTCTATTTTAGATATATCATACTAAAAGTGTTAAAAAATATCTCAAATCGTTTTTTGAGTCCTGTTGACTCACCGCTTAAAGTACTGACTATTAGGCATCAAGTAGTTTTCAAAAGGAGTTTTTTTTTCATGATATTGAAGTACCTCAATCTTTTGGTTCAAAATGCAAAGTACTCTGGCAGGGGTGTACATTCGAACACTACCTTTAACTATGCATATTTTCTAGAAATAAATAATAGTAGTTATGTCATATGTATATCACTGTACAATGTTTTCATATATGTACATACATATCTAATGCATATTGTTTTCTTTATTTTCAGGTAAGGACACGAATGAATGCTATAATTCTCACTTTTATGCAAGTATAGTAAATAATACATATAGATTGTATATATGTAAGTATGCAGTCCTAAAACTGGCTGAAAGGGACAAACGATGATTAGCGGCATCGTAACTTTAGTACGCGTTTATGAATAAGGGGGTTAATGTATTGAAATCTGTCATTCCGATACATTTATCTTTTTGTTTAGCATTTGTCGATATACGATTGTCAATATTGTCATTGGCTAGGATCCCACATATTCCTGAGCGACTTGTAGTTGTAGCGGATATTATTTCAGGCAACTATTCCTCGTTACTACGGATGCAAAGTTTCCTCATAACAGACAATCCTGTTTTACTAGACTCCAATAATATAGGACTACAGTATGGTGTTCTTCATGTAAGGATTAACACACCTAGAGTGGAATCTTACCATCTCGCGGGTTTTATGCTTATTTGCCACTGTTCTAATGGATAGAAAACGAAGTCGTTTTGAAGGGACGTAAATACTAGCATAAGTGATGTAACGCTTGAATCAAATAATATAGTAGTAGTAGTAAACACTTTATTGCACAAAACAAGTACATAACACAGAAAGAATACAGTAAATGTGTACAAAGGCGAACTTATCCCCTTAAAGGATCTCTTCCAGTTAACCTTTAAGTAAGTGGGAAAGGTACATACGAAATAAATTCATCTGTCGTTAGTCCTTCAGTACAATATGGTGTTATAATTTTTACGGCGCTTGTTCAAAATCACATTAAAATAAGATGATCTAAAACGCTTCTGTTTCTAAAGTTATCATATACGCTAATCAAACGATCATCAATTCGTATTATTGTCATATTATTCAATATTTACATTGCGTAACCTGATATAGTTCGTGGTTGTAATATTATGCGGCCCAGTCCCCTACATCGGGGTTATGCAATGTTTTAATAATGTTCATTTCCTAAAATTTCGTATCTGTGTCATATTCATTCGTAGCATCAGATGTTCTAAATTAAGTACTTATATCAAACGTTTGAATGTAGGTGAGAGTGTTTACTTACCTATGTTAATTATTAATGGTGATGTTTGAAAATAATTGACCATTATTTTTCTAATGCGCGGGTTCAAATCCTGGCTCGTAAAAATGAGTTTTCGGGAATGTATTATTTGATATTTACCACTAGCTTTCCAGTGAAGTAAAACATCGTGAGGAAACCTGCATGCATCTGCGTAGAAATTCAAGGTGTATAAGAAGTCCCCAATCCGCACTGGGCTAGGGTGGGGAGTATAGCCCAAGCCTTCTCGCGCATGAGAGAAGTGCTGTGCCCAGCAGTGGGACATATATAGGCTGAATAAGTATTATTATTATTTATTATCTGTTCGCCCGAGTCTTTGTGTTCATTTGTATAAGTACCTTAACCGTATCAAATTAACGTATTAGTTAAAAACTAAAAACACGATCAAATATTTATTTTAACACCATAAAACTCACGCATTGACGCAACGAAATTTTTTTTGAGGAGTAAACATTAATGCTCGCAACCACAATTTCACTCTCTATTACGGCACTTTTTTTAGATTTGTGACATGAACACCTGTTTTTGAACAGTTCCTTTCTCGTGTTATCTATTTAATTTCAACCACATGTTCATTTGGGACCATTAATGTTCAAGTTTTAAGTTCACTACCCATATCTGTTAGAGCAGGTGTTTTTAGAGGGGAAACGAAAATAAAGGGGACCTTCTATTCCTCTACGGCCTTAATAGCCATGGCAGTTTTTAAAAGAATAAATTTACATACTTAGGATAAGAAAGCATAATTTAAGGACTTGATATACTTTTGTGGAAAAAGCATGCGCTACCTTTGTACCACTAAACTAATTCATTGCCCGAGCGAAGCAAATGTTGGGCAAAATTGCACAGTTCGCATTATTGTCAACCGTTTCTTGTTAAATTGGGTGAGCAAGTCCCATATTTATATGTTTTTTTTTAGCTTACTTTTTTTTTTCAATATGGTAAAAGGAAAAATAGATATACCGCAGCAGAATCAAGTTAATTAAGTCAGTAAATACGGATTCGCCCTCATTGCGTGGCAACATGCTATAACTCAAACCCCGATTTTACAAACACAACATATCGTAACTGCCAAAGACGTTCATAACGCTTGTTACATTTCATTCCAAAAGGTACAAAAGTCATTAGGAAACCTACAAAAATGCGCGCTTAATTGAATATATCATCTCCTAATGAACATGCGAGTTAAGTTAACTAGGATCGTTTACTCGAGGGCGCGCTCATTACGGGTATAGCAATTTATGTAATGACATATCAGGCGGTTAGTTACTTTAGGCTTTAGCAGTTGTACGGCTGCCGTGTATTCCGATGACTTGCTGGCGACGAGTTATTGAACGTATCTGTGTAAATTGACCTCGGGTACAACATTAAGATCGTCCAGGTAATCCCTTTGACCATGTGCATTCTGTAGGACATGGTATTGGGTTGATAGATCCAGCAGAATTCACCATATATTAATTTTCTTACATGACCAAAGGTTCCTCGCTTCGGAACGATCGCTGTAATGTTTGTGAATCTTGCTGCTGTCAAGTACTTTTTATTTTTACACGATACTTTTTTTGCGTGATCGTAGAGCTCTTGTAATTTCACAAGATGCCCCAGTACATACGAATGTTTTCTTTCGTTTATAGGTTTTTTTTATTCTACGGAACGTCTTTGACTCTTTTTATGACCGAAAGAGAAAATATTTACAATACAGACTGACTAATCCTTGACGTGCTCCTATGGTTGCGCGTGCGACCACATTTTTCCCAATGTCGTACGTAGGGTGCATGTGCTCCTGATACTGGTTTTCTATATCAACTAAGTCCCGGAACCAGGATTCCCGGTTCTCGCCACACAAATTCAGTACCAGGAGCACTAGTTCCAGATTCCCCTGTGACTCGTTAAGCGATCGTAGTCACACTGGTTGCGCGTGCGACCACATTTTTCTCAATGCCGTACGGTACTGGTTACTAGTGAGGGCCGGTTGCCTGCTTTGTGGAAAGTATTCGATAAGAATGCCTGTTTGAAATGCCGCATTTCTAATTCTAGTTGTAAGATCTAACTGGTTGGATTACAGTGAAATTGTGCAAGAGCAAAGAACGGGTGACTTGTGTGAAAATTTCCATGCCAAAAGTGACCCTTTCTCATTTTTCTCGTGGCTCTTGGGTGTAAATCAACCTCTTACCGCGGCAATGCACTTCATGCTTTATTATCGCAATTCTTTAATTGCGTCTTTCACTTTCAATTTGCCAAAAAGAGTGACGCTGCGACACAAAACAATAACAAACCACATAAATGGAATTTTTTGTTTATCTCTTTCTCCTCGTTTGAAAAATAAGCCAGAGGAAAAAATTTATGGAATAATAAAAATGAGTACCTATATTTCCGAACCTATGGAAACGACTGTATTACCAACAATATTATATTATAATCTCCGATTGATTCCAAAAGGTTAATTGCCAGTACATTGACTGGATAGGTGATTTTTAATACTGATTCTAATCACTAAATTCTTATATTTTACCAATAAACGAATATGAGGATAAAACAAAGTCCCCCGTCGGGTCTGTCTGTATATTTGCGATAAACTCAAAAACTATTTAACGGATTTTTATTGCGTTTTTTCTACTATCAGTAGACAGAGCACAGTTAATGTTCTACCCGTGCGAAGCCGGGGCGGGTCGCTAGTTATGTAGGTATATTATAAACTATTTCTTAGCGATTACAAAATTCCATTGGACAAATGGGATTTGCCTTATATGTATGTGTTCTCATATATTCTTTCCTCGCTGCAATTTCATGACGCTAATCCAAAGGGGACCACATTCAACAGATAATCAAATATTAATGGCGGTTTCGTACTGTTGACAAAATCCTCAATTTTAGCGTCAAGGGTCGTCCCCTTGCCAACATGTAATGAGATCACACTGCCATCTGTCGGTGGCAGTAGACAATTAAGACAATTTGATTGGAGCAATGGGTATTTACTCTGCTGTTTATTTATATCTCAGATATGAAAATTATTGTTCGATCGGAAAGCTTCCAAAATTGCGAATTCCCCATGGAAATCGAAATCTCATATTCTCCGGAATAGAATTTTTCCATTTTCGAAACGAAAGTTTCCTTTGTTCCTGAAGAACTTCGAGAATCTTTCTAACCCTATGGAAACTTTCCGCAACTTGCACATGTGTGACAAATCACGGCATTGAAACTGCCATTATAGCGTATGGGATATAAAACAAATCTTACTCTAGCGGACCTTATCATACGTCCGCGAAGCTATAACTTGATAAAGCATCCGTCACGTTTTAACATCGTGCGATTGAAAGAGACGGCTCGTTACACCCTCTTGGACACAAGTGCACTCATCATACCCGTACTACTTTCTTTATTGATAGATAGTAAAGTAACTTTAGAGAATTTAAGGATCTGCTCAAGGTTCTTCCAGTTGTGGAGATCAGTCTGAGTATTTTTACTCATCGAGCTATTAACGTAATGATCAATTACAAAAACATTGTTTTATGCCGCTACTATATAAGTACGGTGGTTTCAGAGGAATTTCCTTCCGCGAACGTTCCAACTGTGGAATGTACTTCCCTCAAAGATTATCTGAAGATACTAAATTATGGGATGCTTTAAAAGAGGTGAGTGCAGTGTTTTTAAAGTGTAGGCAACCCGAATGTGGCCACAACAGACTTTTTTACCATTACATGGCACTTTTTTACCGTTAAAATTTGTATAAAAATAGTATAAATGTTGAGTGTACCCTGTGTATCAGAAGGACAAAGTCTCATTTATGTATGTTGTCACGATTGCCGCTTGTTGTTCTGGTTAGTGCAATTTCTTAACAAAAAATCTTTCGAAGATTACTCAAAGTTTAATCACAGTTAAACCATAAATTTCTCGGACAAATTAGCATTATTTCACATGTACTGTACAGACAAGAACTTTGATTTCTGTACGACTTAATACCTTGTCTCAGTGACAATAAATATGAAATCCACTAGATATCTAATATATCTGTGACAAAATATGACGATGCGCAGAAATATAAATTCCTTGACCGTAGTTGACGATGACGCTCCAATAATTTCACCAAACTTTTCTCTCGTTAAACTTAGTGAAATTTCATTGGGTATAGTCACTCGATATATTTGCTCAGTAATTTGATGATTCCCATGGCTATTAGGCCAGAACCGGCAGGTTTCAACGGTGTCGCGACAGATGGCTTGCTCGCCTACACGACGCCAGGCGTATGAGCATAGCAGTATGGGGTTTGAGTGCGAGCGGATTGGTAAATTAATAAAGTATGTAACTAGAAAAAACATTTCAATGTAATTGAGTTTAATAAAATTTTCTACTGCAGTATTTTTCTAACTTTGGCATGATGCTCCCCTAGGCATGAGAAAACGTTTTCCGACCTCCCGTTGGTTTGAAAATATTTTAAATTTGTCGCCACCTCCTGTGTTTTATTTCCCTCATAGGATCGCGATCCATTCGCGATTTTAAAATACTGGTATATTGGTTAGGTAATAGTTTACTTTCTTGAGATCCTTCAGCTTTTAACTTCCTCTAAGCCCTGTAGAAGGAAGTAGGGAAGTAATCTATTATTGCTCTATTTTATATTCTCCAGCAGCGCAATTTATGCTTTTTTTACTAATCAGATTTTTAGGGTTCCGTAGCCAAATGGCAAAAAACGGAACCCTTATGGATACGTCATGTCCGTCTGTCTATCCGTTTATGTCACAGCCACTTTCCGAAACTATAAGTACTATAATGTTCAAACTTGGTAAGTAGATGTATTCTATGAACCGCATTAAGATTTTCACACAAAAATGAAAAAAAAAAACAAATTTTGGGGGTTCCCCATACTTAGAATTGAAAGTCATTTTTTTTTTCCATCAAACCCATACGTGTGGGTATCTATGGATAGGTCTTCAAAAATGATATTGAGGTTTCTAATATCATTTTCTTCTAAACTGAATATTTTGCGCGAGAGACACTTCCAAAGCGGTAAAATGTGTGTAACTTCTAAATTAACAGAATGATAAAACTAAAAAAATATATGATATACATTACCATGCAAACTTCCACCGAAAATTGGTTTGAACGAGATCTAGTAAGTAGTTTTTTTTTAATACGTCATAAATGTCGTTAGATGGGCGGGAGCATTGTCGGATGCATACAGGTTGAAGTGCGGAGTAAGGCAGGGAGGATTGAGTTCGCCTAAGCTCTTCAACCTGTATGTAAATGCACTGATAGAGGAGCTCAGCAGCACCCGCATCGGGTGCCATATTGATGGAGTATGCGTAAATAATATCAGCTACGCCGACGATATGGTGCTGCTGAGTGCCTCTCCCTGTGGGCTCACTAAACTGATAGGTGTCTGTGAGCGGTACGCTAATAGTCACGGTTTAAAGTATAACGTTAGAAAGAGCGAATGTATGGTCTTTAGGGTTAGAAACAAATGCCCATGCGATGTCCCACCTATAAAATTAAACGGGGAGGTACTCACTGTAGTGTCACAATTTAAATATCTCGGACATATTGTGACTTCTGACCTTAAAGACGATACAGACATTGAACGCGAACGAAGAGCATTGTCTATTAGAGCCAATATGATCGCCCGTAGGTTCGCTAAATGCTCTAATCAGGTCAAGGTCACTCTCTTCAGGGCGTACTGTACTTCCCTATATACTAGCGGCCTATGGGCGGACTACACAGTAAGACGGTACAGTTCTCTTCGTGTACAGTTCAATAACGCTTTCAGGGTGCTGATGGGGCTGCCGCGATACTGTAGTGCATCAGGGATGTTTGCCGAGGCGCGGGTGGACTGTTTCCACGCGACTATGCGCAAGCGTTGTACATCCCTGGTGCGCCGGATCCGCGCCAGTACCAACAGCATTCTGAGAATGATATCTGAACGGGTAGATTGTGTATATCTCAACCGCTGTTGTAGTTTGCACCTGAACCGGGATGTGAAATATCTACACTGACATCCTGACAACTGTATAGAATAGCGAAATTGTATGAAGTGACATTTTATCAAATTTGACATCTGTATTAATTAATAGCGATATTGAATGAAACATTTTAAAATTAATTTTATTTCTATTTATTTTTATTTGATCGAATTTTGTTTTTATTGTATTTTGTTTGATTTAGTTTCACTTCTTTTCAATTTCAATTAATTTATTTATTCTTAATCATCATTAATTTATTGACATTCCCATTATTGTGTATAGTACTAATCATATATTTTAAGATATACATTTTTTACTAACAATAATTGATCTCAGTTGGTCTCTCAATAAATGAAAATTTAATTTAATTTAATTTATAAATGGTACGGAACCCTTCATATCATCCACTGCTTATTACACACCAAGTTACCATTTACATTCACAATAAATGCGAATTCCTGTAAATTACAGCTTTTATTCGCAAGCCGAACGTTAAGATCTAAGGTATCCATAAAAAATTTAAATGTACGCTATCACTTGGCCCGACGCAAATAGTACTATCGAGGTCGGCTTTTACAACGGTGTCAATTCGGCATGCGTAGGTTTATGTGCATTCTTATGACACTTATTGGAATACATGTTTTGTGCTCCTCCCCTTTAATTAATGTTCTAAAACTACACAGGTGTCGTCCTGTTGTTTTGTTGTTCATTTTGTTGGTAATGCGATAGTTCGTTGTCCGCTTTCATCTTCATAGTGTTGACAGGTTGTCACCAGAGCTATTTAGTTTGCGGTATTTAAAAGAATTCTAAGTTTGTTTTTCTACATTCTTTAGGATTTTTTTAGTGCGCGACGTCAATTTAATGTCTAAAAATATTGTGTTGCTCGACTCATGGGAGGCCTAGTTTCAAAATAGTTGCCTAAATTTGTTTTCGAAGGGGTCTGTGGTTCGTTTGTTTGATTTGTAATTCCTAAGTAGTTTTCTTAAGGTTTCAGGTCATGATATTCTCTTAGCATCATAATGTTCGATGAGTGAACCTTTGTCAATGTCAGATAACATCTAAAGTAGATGCATGATAAGCGTCGTTCACAGCATCGAATAGGTATGGCTTACTACTGCACATATTTACAGACGGCATCTCAGATAAAACTTTTTTTTATCTTTGATAAGTCACAAGTATTTTATTATTTATTTATTTAATCTTTATTGCACAATACATGAAGGTACAAATGGCGGACGTAATGCCTTAAGGCATTCTCTACCAGTCAACCAATGGGTTAAACCAGAAAGATTAAGTAGGTGCAGTGTCTTTTAAAGTAAATGAATTTGTAACCGAGACTATATATGAATATAAACTATATATTGATAAACTTACACATATTTTCTTGGCAAATGCAATTTTAGAAATTAAAAAAATAGGAATACAAGTAAAAAATGTGCACCTTCAAAAGTTTATGACGTAAGTTTAAGATAACTCCCAAGAACGCTTGTCTTATCAGGGATTAAATTAATCACATATCATTATCATGCTTACACTGTGAACCACTTTTATAATTTCCCCTCGCTAAACAAATTTCGTTCTTTCAACTCCGCAGAAGCTTGAGCATTTTATGCGGTGCAATACGGTCATTTTATAAAGTTTTTATTACATCACATATTTATTGGAATTTAAACTGTCGTGAGACATACATTGAACTAATTCTACGGATTCCACTCACGTGTTTTTAGTCACTCGCGCGACATGTTTCGGAGAGCCTAGGTCTCCTTTCACAAGCACTAACACATATTTATTATTTCATATTTTATCCAGAGTAAAAATAATAATAATAATGCTTACGTATTTAAAAAATAGCCCATTAAAGACATTTTATTCATTTAATTTCAGTCATTATCTCAACTACAAATTCTTCAAAATGTGCATCAAGTACATCAGGACCTCATGCTTAGTTCTGCGAAATTCTTTCTTATCCTAAAAACAATGAAACTGTAATCTTACATTCCCCCTACAATCTGGCAACGTCTGCCACACACCATTAAACTCGTCTCGCCCCGCTGACTTGACGACTGGAATTATAAGATCCAAATGCTGTAAACATTACTATGATATCATTCGTAAGGAAATCGGAAGTCGTTATACCACTCGCACGACTATAGCACAGATCCTTGTCCTCCTTGGTTAACCTTAAAGATATCTGATGGCAAGATCGTTTGCTGTTAGTCATTCCTATGTAACGAGGATAAACAACATTGATGCAGCAAGAAACGTCTTGGTTACAGTAGAAGTAGAACCTCGATAGGGCCAAACTCAAGGGAAACCCCAAAAAAGTTCGTGTTAACGAGTTTTCGACTTATAGAGGATTTCGACTAAGCGATTGTTGTAGGTTTTTTCGTTTTAAAAACGTTTCGAGCTACAGAGACAAAACAAATGTAATCTTCATATTTGAAAGGTAATTAATAGTAAAGATTGTTTGCTGTTATTCATTTCTATGTAACGAGGATAAACAACATTGATGCAGCAAGAAACGTCTTGATTACTCGTACAGTAGAAGTAGAACCTCGATAGCGCCAATCTCAAGGGAAACCTCAAAAAAGTTCGTGTTAACGAGTTTTCGACTTATAGAGGATTTTGACTTAGAGATTGTTGTAGGTTTTTGTCCATCATAAAAAGGTTTCGAGCTACAGAGAAGAAACAAATGTAATCTTCATATTTGAAAGGTAATTAATAGTAAAGATTGTTTGCTGTTATTCATTTCTATGTAACGAGGATAAACAACATTGATGCAGCAAGAAACGTCTTGATTACTCGTACAGTAGAAGTAGAACCTCGATAGCGCCAATCTCAAGGGAAACCTCAAAAAAGTTCGTGTTAACTAACTAACTTATAGAGGATTTTGACTTAGAGATTGTTGTAGGTTTTTGTCCATCATAAAAAGGTTTCGAGCTGCAGAGACAAAACAAATGTAAACTTCATATAAGAGAAGTAATTAATAGTAATTATAAAAACACGTAAAGAACAGCCATATTGTTTCTTAGATATTGAAGTCATAAAACAAATCCCTTTATTAGTTCGAGATGTCGAATTTCATTTCTCGAGTTATAGATATATTGTACTGGATAACTGGAATTGTTGGTTACTTCATCTTAATCTTCGAATTGTGGAAGTTTCGGTATTTGGTAAAGGAAGGGATAAATATTTTATTTCGTGTTAGATTTAGATTGTATTAGATTTGGAGGAGAGAGAGATTCAATGGAATGTCATCGAAATTCTAAATAATCTTGATGTATAGTAAAAGCATTGAGTACTTTGAGTACTTTTATTTTGAAGGGATAAAGAGCGTTTTCGAGTCATCCCGAGTTGTCGACTATTTTCTCTAATAAGAAATAGCATTATGTCATACAGCCAGGATAAGATCTACATATAAGCTAGATGATAAAGTTAGAATCAGAAACGAAAACATTGAATAGATTCTAAATGACAACTCATTGATATTCAATATCATGTCAAATTGCCCTCCACAGAAACCTTGAAATTATTATTCACGTAATGACACTACAGCTACAGAAACCTAAGCACGTCAAGGGAGGCTTATTCTGATTACAATGACAGGTTATGAATTTGATCTGGATTCGATATGTATATGATCTGTGAGTGTCAAAAGTGATATTTCTGGTTGACTGATAATGTCCATAACAAACCTACATCAAATTCAGACCCTGTACGCTACAAACAGAATACGCCTTCGGGAAGCAAATTATGATATAAAGTATATATTTTTCCAAACAAAACTTGGGGCGATAACTAGTATAATGGGAAAAAGCATCGATAATTGAGTATATCGATATAGGAACTCCCTATCTTTCATTAAATTTCGTCCCCTAAAATCCGATGCCTGTCAATAACCAACTCTAGATGAAAACAAGATTTTTTAAGTTCGAATTGGCTTCAAGCAAACATTAACCGACGTGGTCACTAAATTAATCATGGGAATCAATGCGGAATGCGAAACAATGGGCTTCAGTGCCCCGGTGACCTCAGAAACGCATCAATGGAACGGCTTGACTCGTTCTGACTTGTACCACCAATCCAAGGTCACTCTTAAGTACCTACAGTCGCCATCAGATATATCGGAACGGCCAAGGTGCTCACAAATATCTGAACACACCCCTAGAGTGCGTGTTCAGATATTTTTTAGCACCTCGGCCGCTCCGATATATCTGTTGGTGACTGTATCTTCTAATGTTGCATTTTATTTAAAGTGGGTTTTCTTATCCTTATTATATCGTAGTTGATGACGGGTTTATTGTTGAGAAATAAATGTAGTGTGACAATTCCAAGCGAACTCTATCTTCATAATGAGCACCTTCATAATACCACTTTTGTGATTAACAGGCCTTAAAACTGTATTCCATACTTGAAAACCCAACACTAGACTCGTAAATACGTATCATGAGCATACCAGCGGTATGCTGATAATGATGACACCAGCCTATACACGTCCCACTTCTGAGCAGTATCTCAATGTAGTCAAATGCTGAGCCTCTATGCATACAAATTGTATTGCTGATTATCCTAGTTAGTCAATATTCTTACGCGAATGAGAAAAACTGAAAATTGTGAAGACGCACACACACGCTTCAAAGTAAAATCTGGGAACCTAAACGCCCTAACACTTATATTTCCTCGAATTTCTACAAAACGAACGCCTTTGACCCAGTCATGTGGATTGCCGCATGTGGCTTCTTCTTAATCCCTTGTAATCCGATTGGAAGAGATTTACCTATATCGTTTTCATTCCATTGACTTACATAATACGGACGTACTGACACTTATTTAACTAACCAATACTCAACCTTGTACCATTGCAATAAGGTTTACGTAAGGTCTGTGAGGATGGTACTACGTCTTCCGGTCACGTTTTGTTTTTCACCTTGTCCTGAGGATGATTTGGGTCTTATTTTGGCGACGCGAATTCTTCGCGGTCGTCATTTGTATTCAAATTAACTCTGAGGAAGTCCTTGTGAGACGTGTATGACATCGATCAAATCAATTTTGAATACTGATGATTTCAGTGGGTTTATTTAGTTAATGTATAAAAATCGATTTGTCAATAACTACATTTCTGTCGGCTTGCCTATTTTGGACACCAATATCACCTATTCCTAATATAAGTTTGGAAAAAAAAACATGATCTGGCTTGCCCAACTGATAGGTTGGTGATTCCAAGTTGTTCGGAACATATGTAAACATTTTCACTCACAATTATTTTTAGTCACGATTTATAGTGCTAGAATTTATGAATACTTGATATCTACAACAATGTTGAATCAGTAATTTATCTCAGGTAGAAATCACGTTACCCAGTGATACAGCAATTTTATATTGTCCTAAAAGGAAAAGCCAAGTCAATCAATGTCTGTAAATCATTCTTAAATTAAGAACCTAAGGATTATATTAAGATCTGAGAACGCAATGGCAAATAAGAA
The DNA here is from genome assembly GCF_033807575.1 of Cydia pomonella. NCBI lineage: Eukaryota > Metazoa > Arthropoda > Insecta > Lepidoptera > Tortricidae > Cydia > Cydia pomonella. The sequence goes on from NW_026907846.1 coordinate 637,702, forward strand.
AGTAAAGTAGCTAGTAATAAAGCTAGTTCTTATAATCCGCCTAATGCGGTTGTAAAACATCCTCAATTCAAGCTCCAACGCAGAAGATGCACTTATCTCCTTCCTAAAAAGATTAGAGATAACCATACTTTCTTTGTTTATATCAAGATAACGAGCATGACGGATGGGCGAGCCCAAAGGCGAGTGATTACATAAAACGTGAAAGTATTATGTCGGGCAATTGTAAAGATCAACTAACTTTAACTATGTTTCTTGTGTGCGTTTTTAATCTAGTCGGGGTTTATGACAAAGGAAACTTGTACGTGCATGATGGTGCATAAAATGTACAGTGAATTGTTGTTTTCAGCAGAATACAATATCGCTCTCTAAATTGGATGGTTGGGCTGTCTCAATCCAAATGTCGGCTTTCGTTAATGTTTCATAAATTCAGAAAAAAATCAAAGGTAAAAAATACAGATTATACAAAACAGTCGGTTTATATAGAATATAGATGCGAACAGGTTTGCGATATTGAGACAACAATTTTTAAAATAGATACGAGGGTGGATTGAAAAATTCGCGGCCTGAATATTAAAAACAAAACAGAGGTTTTTTAATTTATTTTTATTTTTCTACATAGTCCCCGTCGAGTTGAATGCACTTGTTCCATCTGGATTCCAGAGCCATTACACCACTTTTGAAGAAGCTTTCCTCGAGATCTTCAAAATAGGCATCCACCTCAGCTTGGACCTCGGCGTTGCTTGAAAATTTCATACTACCCATATGTTTTTTTTTTTAATTGGGGAACAGATGAAAGTCCGATGCTGCTAAATCGGGTGAATAGGGTGGGTGGGGCAATAATTCAAACCCATATTTGGCAATCTCCGCCATCGATTTTAGTGACGTGTGAACACGTGCATTGTCCTGGTGGAGGATAACTTTCTTTGTCAACATTCCAGGTCTTTTTATCTTCAGAACCTCGCGTAATCTGCGTAATAACTCGCATTAATAGTCGGAATTTAAAACGATTTAAACGTTTTCAACGACTTCTAAGTTGCTGGCAGAAGCTAGGCAAAAGTTCCCAGCCAGTCTTGTATAACGAAACTTTGTAATTTTGTATAGTCTTGTAACATTTATCGTTCAAGACTATGCGGCAGATAACTAAAGGGCCGTTTCATTTCATAAAAACCTAAACCTACAGACTATTTATAGCGTGGGTTTTATAAGTATAAGAATAAATCCCACATGTAAGTATAAGAACAAGAGTAAATCCAATAATAAATATAGAAAAATAAACTTCCCAGTAAATCCTGTGTAGGTGCGCCCTTATAAACCTAACCTTTGACATCCAGGGCCAGACAGCGTAACGTAGACGAGTTAAAATTAGATACGAACTTTATATAAGTGTTCAGACATTTTAGCGCAATTCAATTTGGTGGGTGTAAGGAAAATTATTTATTAAATCGCGACTGAATGCCGAAATTACAGAAAATACATTTAATGCTGGAAAATTAGAGTTTATTTATTAAAGTTTTTTTGTATTAATCTCATGTAGGTATACAGGTTTGATAGGAACGCATTGAGATTTACTTTTATTAATACATACTATAAGTCCTCCCTGGTCCTTGGGAACGTTTTGTTTTCAACTAAGCTGAGATATTTTCATTAATCTTCCTTATTTTGCACCAGTATTCATATTATAGAAAGAAATAGTTAACCTGTATGTAATACCTAGTATAAATAATAAGTATATTGGGGCGGAAAAAACAACATATGTAATAGAAGCATTATCTTTGAATGAAACTAAAAAATAAACGGTTTGTTTCTTAATTATGAGTGCCATAATGTATGGAGTTAATTACAGTAGTTGTTATTGTTCTATTATTTATGAGTGTACAATAGGAAGTGAACATTTTTTGTTGTTAAAAGAAACCTAGATTTATGATAATGGATATACTTACGTCAACAAATAAGCCTTTGAACAGGAAAATACACGTAATTTCACTGACTGTTTCATTATGATACCGTTCGCGCACGAGGTCTGTGGATTCGAAGATTGAGTAAGCTGGAGGCAAATTCAAACTTTTATTTTGACTTCAAAATTATATCTAAATATATTATCTATTCCCATTCGCCCTTGCATCTCGCTCGCACCAAGACATGTAATATGGATAAGTATGAGCGATATGCACGCGCGAGTGATAATTAAATTACATTAGTAGGTAAACACTTTGAAGTCAAAGTGTACGGTCGAATTGGCCTCCTGAAAGTTGTGCACTGCGCCTAGGCAGGCACGGACCTGGGCTTACATACTTACTAGTTTGGCGCAATGACACAATCTTGGCCTCCAACACAAGAGTACGCCATTTTACCCGGTCCTTCGCGGATTCACGCCACGCCAGTTTTCAGTGACTCACAGAGATCCTCTAGACCATGAGAACTCTATCCCGGCTACAGATTCTTAGCTTAGCGATACCTAGGCTATAACCGCGAAAGTCGAAGTTTATAAATGTTGAGCAACTATTTCTGTCACTCTAAATACGCTTTAATCGGAGTAAAAGAGAAAAATGCCCGAGATTATTGAACTACCGTGTTCGCGGTAGGCCTTCTGACTAGGGCCGTGCAGTGCAAGGGAAAGTTAGTTTCCTTAAACCTCGTGCACATACTGACATAATTACAAGATTGGGTTAGGTCATAGCGTTCGCTAGATCTCTACCTACATCGTACAAGTATTCCTCAGGGTTTCCGCCTTTTCAATCTATGGTACCTAGAGTAAAGCTTAGGATACCTATTACCTAGAATTAAACCGACTGAGCCACCGTACCTAAGTAAGATCTACATTATCTTCAAGGTTGCGGTTCCAACACCGCTAGGCTAGATTTTTCTCGCTTATCTGTACACCTGTACCACTTAATAGTCATTATCTTTTAGATCGAGACAAACACTACCATTATCTAGATAATATCTGTCGCCTAACATAATGCGCAAAAGGCCGTCAACAATGAGTTCATATGAGATTCAGGACATTTTAAAAAGGTTTGTCGTTTGTTAATTAAAAATCTTTTAAACCAACTCAAGTACTACATTTAGTCAGCATAAAAAGTATCTACCATACTAAATAACTTGACAAAAAGATATGAATATGTCTCTATATGTTCATCAATTATTTTTAAACTTGTCTATTGACAAAACACAAGTGCAGAACATTGATGTGCACGTGTCAGCTATAAGCTGCTTATGCATTCATATATAATAATATATAATTAGATTGCGACAGATATTTTTCATCGCGAACTGCAGAGAATATTTGGAAAAGTATACCAGGGTGGTAGATCAAATTTTCAGCTTCATTGGAAATCAGGAAGTGGGGTCAATTTAACATGCAAGATTTGAATACAGACCGACCCCCAGATAGACAACGGGACAGGTGAAACTAAATAACAGCTATTTATTATCATTAACGGGTCTAATGCTATTGAATTTCATTATTTTACCTTTTATCCGACGTTTCAGCCAGGTTGCACGAGCATGCTATGGCAGCTACTACATAAACTTAATGACGTTTGTTCTTGACGCAACGCAGCATCTCAAACTCACCTCGATTGTACCTATAATATTGCGATACGGTTTAAATGGGATATTTAACATTATTATAAAATTAAACTGTAAGTAGGTATATATGAATCATAAATCACACAGCTATCGCTACAATTTTAAAGCGTAGCCTTTGTAATTCTTGTAATTTTGGATTAAGAACCCACAGATTACTGGTTCCAATTCCAACTTCCAACTGTCTTGTTTATGCACCAAACAAAATCCCTCGATTGCGAAATTAGAAGAACTAGATATGGGTTGAATTTGCACTTTGCTGAATACGAATATTCTGCCGAATGTTCGGTTTTTATCTTATCGAATCATTCGGTTCATCTTTAAATTCTTCCAATTCCATAAACGTATTTCCAATTTTCCATAAATAATATTAGTGTCTGACTGAAGTTACGGGTTCGGCCAAAAAAACTGACGAGGCTTTCGATGCACCGAAATTGTATTTCCAGTAGTGTCCGGTCGAAGTTTCAGAATCGGATTGGCATAAAATCATGTTTCTGCCAAAAGTTCGGTTTCGGCCGTAATTAGAGCAAAAAAAATCCGGTTCAAAAACTTCTCCTTCCCAACTTCTTAGTTACTTATGTACTGAGATTTCTGAACAATTTATAGATATAATGGTTGTTCTTTAATAAAATTCCTTAAGCACACAAGGTACCGAAATATGACATTAGTCGAGCCGGCAAGTTCGAAGCCCTACTAGCATAGGATGTTTTTAACCCTCAGCTTAGCCAGATTTTACGAAGCGTATAATGCAGGGGTGGCCAACTTGAGTAGACCCAAGATCTCCTGTTTACTAACGAAACCCTGTGCGATCTACCAATTACATACTTTTTGAAACGTTAAATGAAACTGGTCTACGTATTTATATTTTTTGCCTTGCCACGATCGACTGTACTAACAGTCGCGATCGACCTGTTGGCCACCCCTGGTATAATGAATATGTACAAACTAAGCAACTTTTACAATCAATTTTGGTACCAACCCCGAAATCGCGAAAAATTTTTTAGCTCTCCAATAGAAAACATCGACATCTGATCAGCCATAGTGGATGAGACAGCCAATTTTTGCGATTTCGGTGTTGGTCCGTTGTCTTATTCACCTCGCACCTAACCTGTATACTTACCTAAAAATATAATCAAATCCGAATGACCCTATTTCGGTAGAGCTAATCAACGTATTTAATGATACTTTTCAATCTTGCTTTGCATTTTCATAATAACCCAATCAATTCCATGGATAGCAGGACATTAGTACCAAATCGTGCTCTAAATCCATACTTTATATTATCTGTATACTCGATACCATTGTAAGATTTGTCTTGACCAGAATCGTGATCGCACGAGCGTGCTATATCTATCGGACATTTCTAACCTTGTTTATATACACTGGCCGCCTTAGCCTAGGTTAGTTTCCAACGTCACTTCTAGTGTTTTGGAAAATGAACCTTATTGTTATTGGCTTTTAAGCCCTTATTAAACGTGCTCCAATATTAATGCAAAGCTTTGCGAAGCAAGCGGCTACCGCAATGGCCACACACATTTTGTGTTCTTGACGTATATGACTCTTCTCAACTGAGCAATGTACGCTCGTTTACATTTGGAGTAACTGGTGTGCTTCGAACGTGTCATGCGTAACATATACATTCATTAGTAGATGCAACATGCGAGCACTTACTGTGATTTACCTAGGCCATTATACTGATAGTCTGATAATTCGGGTGAATATTTAACGTGATGGATTTGGTGATTGGAATCGGTGGTCCAATCGGAGCTTTCCAATTTTCGGATTGTTATGCTTTATTTGAGATGATGATATGGAAGGATGACATTTGTCAGCAAGCCGGCGATAACTGGATGCAACTGGCAAAGGAGCTACAGGCATGATGGAAGACTGGAGGGGGCGGGCGCTTTGCAGGCTGCTGTGAATGGATGCTTAATATATAAATACTAATAAATTCGTCGAGTATGACGTTGCGAAGATCGACATGCGCGCCAATGGTGTCAGAAAAGAGGATGCCGAAGACAGTGCGAAGTGGAAAAGAAAATGTGTTAAAGCGGACCCTTGGCTCCGGATCAGCAACTGAAGACACAATCGGGATAAACGCTAAAATGATAAAAAGTGACTAATATATAGGTACCCGTAGTCAGAAACGCAATGAATTTCTTACAAACTATTAGGAAAGCCGAAGCGCGGCAACTATTTCTCGTAAATAGTATGTAAACAAACCATATCTGTAATCTAGTTTCTTCAAAGATAAAACTTGCGAAATAGTGTCAATGATTACTATTATCTTCGCTCTCACTGGTAGCACACCATGAGTCACGTATCAAATGTAATCCAGTTATATGGTGTCGAGAAAGTAAACTGTCAATCGCTTTGCGAATTCGAACGAACTCTTGCGCAATGTCGGTGCTAAGTAAATGCTCTTTTACATTTTTTATCAATATCAACTTAATTTGAATCGAAATGTGCGATAAGTTAATTGTTACCTCAAATATACTTATTTATATGCTTTCACCTGTTGTAAAAATTTTGGTTGTACAAAACATTTAATTAGCTAGAAATTATTCTATGTTCAATATTATTAAAACATTTTATGTACCTTTGTTGTCAGACGTAAATTTATTGGTGTTTTTGTTATGTAATCTTTTTCGCAGTTTTAACGAAGCATTATTTTCACAAATCATCCTTATGGCTTTATTTTCCATTATGCTTTTTACCACTAACTTCCGTTTGACATTAGTAGTTTTTACCTTGTATGAACATAACATTATATTGCGTACTTACAATTAAGGCCTATTTACGTTACGACTCAAAAATCAATCATATTGTTTAAAAAATATGTACGGTGCTTGAAATCCATGTTCCGATTAATTATTGCCACAAACGATTAATTAATTAACAAATTATTGAACAACGCGGATACACACCATTTCCACCTAGCAGAATTTGAGTGGCACTGAACGCCCATCGTACCGCAGTTCCTATAAAGAAATACGAGTATTTCTTAACATGCATTAACAGCAACACTTAACTGGGCCGATTTTTTTTGGTCAGGATTATGGTTTGCAATCCGAATCCGAAGTGTATGAAACTACCGGAATTCCCATACATTTCAGATCTTTCATGCAAACCCTAGTCAGGTTTCGATAAAATTTGGTGGATAGACAGAGTTCTCTATTCTGTAGGGCTAAGATGGTCGGCTCTTTATTATTTGTCACCATGCCTGTCACGATCTAACAAGTATGTAAGTGATGCATGATATGACAGGTGATAAAAATGCGACCATGATACCGCTGCTATTACAATATAAGCGCGATTTCACCGCAAAAAGTTGTGAACTCGTATTTATTCCGCTCACAATGAGCTTTTCAAACCAGCCACATTTTATCCAAATTTAACAAAAATCAAAAATCGCCACCAAAATAGAAAGATGGGCCAACCCAACTAACCATAAATAGACCATAAGACGTTGCAATACGGTTTAAGAATCATCAATATCATCAGTTAACAATCGACGAAGGCACATTACGCATGTCAAAATATCAATACTCTGTCCTTTAACTCATGTACACGAATGAGCAATGACGATAATTGATTATTTAATGACTTATACATTTATACATGATTATGGCATCGCTCCAATATCCAAATACTTTAGAAACGACAACAACCAAATACTTTCCCTGAACGATAACCACATTCCAATGTAGCGTGTCTAATAAATGGACGTGACAATTCACGCATTATCAAACTATAAAAAAACATAAACAAACGTCTCGTAATGTCTTATTATCAAATAGCCGACCTTGAGTCAGTTTGGCCCGATACCAAGTGCCGATGACTCCTCTGGCGCTTTCTACTAGTTTTTGTGAAGTATAAATCAAGTTTTAGAGCGATACACATTGCTCGTACTTTGTTTGACCTAATGAATTGTCGGATGTGTTACGTTGTTTGTAATCAATCAACTTAAATGTTGCGAGTATCGCTTTCGTTAACGATCGTCATTTTCCTTTCTACTCTCATTTCTTTTACGTAATGTCTTGTTTTCAGATGATTACTGTACCCATGAACCGTCCTTGAGGTGTATCGTATTTGCCTCATCATTTAATCGATTCGTTTCAGATATATTTAACATTTGTCGAGCCTGCTTTTTATAGGCATTTTCTGTGTTTTACTCAATGACAGTATTCCCTAAAAACCTGATGAAGTTTTTGATTGTTTAAAATATTTTCAATCAGCTATTGATATATAAATTGCAGCATCAAAATTCCAAAAGTAATCCGATTTAGCTTTAAATTCCAGGTGGAAAGCTAATTATACAAATGTCAGGTGTTAGCTAAAATTAATGATAGCACCTGCTAACGTTCATTTGGACGGACAGAGCGCATACGTTTTTGCCTCGTCTATTTTAATATTCGTATTTTGTTGGCTTTTAGGTGCGCAAACCACCCCGGGGTTTTAGGTACGCAAATGATATGATGTTTTTTTTATTCATTAAATGTAAGTGGAATATGTAAATTCGTCCGTTTACGTGTTGAAACATACATTTGTGTTTATCAATTTTGCAAGCCGCCTTTGTAATGTACGTTTGGTAACATTGGCTTTCCATTTTTTTAAGGATATTATTGGCACAATATTGAAGCAGGAAACGCGCATTATGCTGACATGGTGAATGGAGGACGGAGTAGTGAATATCCTCGGACACGCTGGGTAGATGTAGTAAAGAAGGCCTGCCAAAGATCTTGCACAGGTGCCTATGATTAGAACGGAGGAAAATCGTACAAAATGGAGAGCCTTGGTGCACAAAACAATGATCATGTGGTCGCGACAGCGACCCTCATCAGTAAATAAGGAAGAAGATTGAAGTTACTCGTCATTAATTATTTTTGTACGTCTGTGACATTGACGACCTTTTGAAGAGTAATATCTGCTCACCTCAAATTTGATTTAATTAATATCCCTAAAAGATCCCTTTCTTGTTCAACCTTGAATTAAGTTTACAGCCACCTGAATTTACATAGAGTGACTACTATAGTTATTTTATTGATTAGATTAGATTATTTATTTCATGAAAGACAATTACATAATATATTTGCATTGATGTCAAAAATATAAGAATTTCTATCATGATCGTCAAAATAAAACAAAAAATAAAATAATTATAATACTAATTAAATAAAATTATAGCTCCAAAAAGGATGTCAATACAATTAGAATAACAATAAATAGGTAAATACTTACAAAATCCATAAAATAAATTTACAATGTCAAAACTTATGAAAGTTACTACACTCTTAACAATAATACTTTTATTGCCTTGTTTCTTTCTCATTTGTTAGGATTGGCCAATTACTATGAAGGGGCCAATAGCTATAGCAGTCACCCTAGCCGAATTTAAAAAAGCGGCAAGGTGCGAGTCGGACTCGCCCATGAAGGATTCCGTACCATTTATGACGTATTAAAAAAAACTACTTACTAGATCTCGTTCAAACCAATTTTCGGTGGAACTTTGTATGGTAATGTATATCATATATATTTTTTTAGATTTTACATTCTGTTATTTTAAAAGTTACAGGGGGGGACACATTTTTTCACTTTGGAAGTGTCTCTCGCGCAAACTATTCAGTTTAGGAAAAAATGATATTAGAAACCTAAATATCATTTTTGAAGACCTATCCATAGATACCCCACACGTATGGGTTTGATGAAAAAAGATTTTTTGAGTTTCAGTTCTAAGTATGGGGAACCCTCAAAATTTATTGTTTTTTTTTTTCTATTTTTGGGTAAAAATCTTAATGCGGTTCATAGAATACATCTACTTACCAAGTCTGAACAGTATAGCTCTTATAGTTTCGGAAAAAAGTGGCTGTGACATAACCGGACAGACAGACGGACATGACGAATCTATAAGGGTTCCGTTTTTTTGCCATTTGGCTACGGAACCCTAAAAAGCGAATACACTTTACATGTTTACCTCACGTTTTTTACCCTTTATAAAATTCAAAAAATGCTTACGCTCATAAGTGTACCGCAGACTTTAAGTAAAGTCTGGGGTAGCAGTCATTATGTCATTAACGTTATTAAAGTTTATCCCCTAGAGGGAAATCCATTCTATGATATTCGCGTAGTTAATGGAATTTCTAAGTGAAATGTGAAAAGTCAACTCCATAGTTTGGGAGTAGTTACGAGACCTGCAACTTTGTTGTTTAAGAGTCACACAAACTCGCCGCCATGGCAAAAAGTTGCTCCCATACAATCGAAGTTACGCTCGAATTTTGAAACGGATTGCTTAAATTTCATGAAACTTGGCATGAACATCCAAGTAACATATATCTATGTCTGGTAAATTGGGTGCTGGTAAATTGTTATACAAAAAAAATAGAGAGAGTAAAAGTTTTGTAATGTGAAACTTCTTTGTAGTCTAATTTCTTTGTATTACAATTTCTACCGATGAAAACTATAATAAAATAAAGTTATACCAAGCTAAGCTGGCAGCGATTTTGATAGACTGTGCAAGTGTTATTTAAACGGTGAATTCCCATCTGTGCCCGCCTCTTGTATGGCGGTGGTCACGTGGGACGGGCACAGAAGCAAAACACCATTTAAACGTCATAATTTCATAGAAGTTTGAAGTATGGCCTATCAAAATCGCTGCCTATCATGGCTATATGGATGGCCTATCATGGCCCATCATCTCTTGTAGAGCCGAGCTTCTAACTCTACAAGCCCTAACTTCACAAACTCTACACCTTAGTCAAAATATGTGGCTTGGCCGTTTCGTTAATACAAGAAGTATTGTATAATAAAAAATATTGAATAGTGAATAAATTTTTCACCTTACGCTCATGTGACGGTAGCGAAACGGCCAAGCCATTTTGACTGAGGTGTAGAATTTGTGAAGTTAGGGCTTGTAGAGTTAGAAGCTTGGCTCTACAAGAGATCTGATATCCTTTTAACAGTGCGAGCCTTATAGTTTCGTCTTTGCAACATTTTACATGAAAATGTTTTTGATGGGATAGAGTAATAGCAGACCATCAGTGAACCTTATGCCCTTACAATAATGATTATAATTTATCAGTGAACAGTGTTAACGATGGCACATAACATGACGTAACGCATCTTGGCTTGAATTTCATGCGTTTCATATCACTTGAACGGTTGGCTGAGCATGCTGGCTGATCACGGTCATTCTTGACTGGACGCTGACTTGGATCGTTTATTGACTTTCTATTTATGTTGGCGCGATATAGGTGTTATCATCAGTTCATCTCAATAGGACCATAACATATCATTGTCACCTACATCATTAGTTAATCCTTATCAAATTTAACTCCGAAACCAACAACAGTAAACTATTATTTATAAATAGTTTGCTAACTTATTATAAATACCAAAACCTGAAGATTGATTAGATAATATCAGAAATAATTAAAAAGAAAACCGAGTAACGTAGGTACTGCAAAAGTGTGTGTCGCCTAAATTGTGGTGGAGAATAAACACAGACGTAGATTTCTGGTTCTATATTTTTTATTTCATCAATCAGCAAGATCACAAACAACGACTACTCTTAATGGTTGCCACCTTCGCAATGCCCGCCTGCAGATATTTGCAATCATCTAGAAGTGCGATAGTTCTGAATTCAAATACATAGTCGTTGCCAGTTGCCTCAAAAGACAAGTACCCGTCATGTGTTAGAAGTGTTACAACCGTGCGTACACATCTGCAACATCTACATAACTAACAGAGTCATAAAACAATGTCACCTTTAAAACATTAACATCACCCATAACGATTGATCAAATTTCGACAATCTCGTGGGTGGGGGAAGTTGCATCAGTGGAACCTTAGCTTACCCACGTCCGTCCCACATCGCCAGCTTCGTTGTGATTGGCCCTTTGTTGCCGAGAATGGACCTGATTGAATAGTGAATAGTGATACCATTTTTGTGTATCATCCGATTAGATGCTTGATGCAATCCGTCCAGGTACGCTTTCGTAATCTGTAATATGTTGGTTGTTGGTGATATTGCGGATTGGAATCGCTACTACTGTTTGGAAATGCGCCACAAGGGCCCATGATATCAGGATAGGTACTTGACACAACAAGGAGTTATATCGGTAGTTATTGCGTTGAGTAGCCGACAAAGATATTATGCGTGAACTTTCGTATTTGATGACATAATATATTTTTCAAAAACCAATTCACAAATTTTGACTTATTCTACTCTATACTTCTAATATGTATATCAAGTGACATCAATATACTATTGGAGTAAATAAATAAACCCTGGAACCTGCCTCTACTACTTATCAGGATTCTTGAAGCTGAGAAGTATGCGTTGAAGTACCTCGGTTCTCTCGTATTTCGAGTATCTGTTTGACTTTGTTGTTTCGCCCCAATAACCCAAATCCAGCAGGCCTGAGTATAATCGGTAGGCACTTGATTTTGAACGCCTTGGGACCCTTTGTGATTAAAGAGGGTCTAAAACATAAACACACAAATCAGCTATGTATTCTGATGTGCTGGATCAATTAGTTGTTCGTAAATTTTAAGAGTTTTAAGTAAGTACGTCATGATTATATTTGTTTGATTTTATTCGACAACGACGCGTATTACTATACGTATACGCGTATACGAAGCGTCGCGTAAGCGTAATCGTTTTATATGTGAAATATAGTATCTTCGGCGGGTGTATCGACGATCTTACTTTCTCGTCAGATGAAGATTTTTTATTGTTTGATTATGTCAGAAGTTTTGTTTTTTACGCGTGTATTACGCTACGCCTGTCGTAATGACGACAGAAATCTGATACACTACGCTGCAACGACGCTTCGTGTGCCGGCTTGTTTGAAGTTGTTCGTGCTCGTAGCGCTCTCGTTCTACGCGCGTATTACGATAGGCTTACGCGTCTCTTAACGCTTACGCGCTTCCGTATGCTGAGGGCCTAAGTTTTGCCAAAGTATGAAGTGATTCTGGCTTAGTAGAATATCAGCTATTTTCAGTCATCCAGCTTTCGAATTTAGTCCAATGCAGATGCACCTTAAGTACAAGAAATTCCTTCCTGACATTTTATATGAAATCCATTTAAATTGAACGCGAATTGCAAGCCAAGTCTTAATCACTATAACAAGGAACTCAGTGTTTTCACATAAATTTAAATCACGACTGTTCATCTATATATATTTATGTTCGTCTATACCGTATAATGTCCACAGCAACTGCCGTTTACTTGTTCCTATATTGCATTAGCCATAATTTCTTCATCATTTATCTATTCTAATGAGTGTTTATGTCTGTTTCAGGTAAGTCACGTTTCAGTTGCATCACGCTATCTTTGAAGCGGTAAAGTAACATGTTTATTTGTTTCAAACGTAAGTCTGACATTGTTTATGTTTCTGTACTAAACACATGCAGTCTACAATCCAGGAATGAAATAGTTTGTGACTTAGAGATTTGTTTTGTAGATAAACACCATCTGGGTCAAAATCGTTCGGGAAAACTGGGGTCTTTCCTACGGAAACTACAACGGAAACGGTGACGATTTTGGTACATATTACTGGGGCTTTAATCAGTCAGATTTTAAGAAAAAGAAAGAGGGTTGAAACGTTAGGCACCTTTCAAACGTAAGGGTTCGGCAAGGAAATTATGCTTTTAAGTCCATTTATTGTACAATGTCCACAAGAAAGAATCATAAATTTAACTAAAAAGTTGTTAACCCACGTGTCTGCAGCAAAAGTTTAGGTAAGCGGGAGAAGTAAGTACATTCAAAAGAATCACTTTACATATTGCTAGGGGACATACAATCAAGCAAAGCTAACTTTACTAGCAAGTTCTCCGATAGATTCACGCTTTATAATCCTGCTTTATAATAATAACACCCATGGATTTACTAGCAATTTTCCCGATATACATAATATTTAGTCTTTAAAATCTTACTTTTTAATAATAACAAAGGGCCATTAATTATCCAGTAATTCCATACAAGGCATAGGCATAGTTGCATCTTTATTGGTAGCCCTAGTTATATCCGACACGTAGCACCTAGCAATTTTCAAAATTTGATTTACCCGGTTCGATATAGGTATATTTACATTTTATGCCATTCAGCGAATGTCTGCATATTTAGACGTCGACTGCACATTTCTCGTCCTAACAGGAATGTGTGACGAAATATGTCTAATTATAAATCGGCCATCAACGAAGGCCGAGTGGGAAAATGCAGGATGCACGCTGAGAGTGACGCACGCACTCGCGGCACGAAGCACATGTGTTCAATGTGCTGTAGCATACACAATCATACAACGTACATAATTGTCACTGTCTAAGTAATATACCTGACGTTTGACAGCAAATCATTTTGTCTCTCTTTAACTCTGCTCTGAGCATTCGTAAGTCGAGCGCACCCGAACAATTGAGTGAAATCCCTTGAGGTTTATACCGATAGAATTAAAAATTAAATCAAATTCTTGTTATGATTTATAGCCAGGGATACGAGCAGGTGAATCGCCCGATGGTAAGCAATTATCGTTGACCATGGCCACCTGTAACACCAGAGGGGTTGCGTTTCTGGGCTTCACGTACGCTCTTTTCTTGAAAGTTTGTAGGTCGTATCGGTCCGGAAATACCGCGGGCGACAGTTCATTCCACAGTTTAGTTTTATCAAATCTGTCTGGGAGACAAATATGACAATGTATGGCACGAATTAGGTAAAAATGTACCTGCAGACAGCTTATGTGGCTTGGAGTGGATGAGCATCAAACATATCCATTGGGCAACTCGTTGGGTAAGATACTCTACTGACTCAAAGTAGGTCAGCCGGTGGGAATCAAGAGATTGTTATTTCAAAAATCAACAAAATTCTATTATGACGATAGAGTTTGCAGGTCAAAAACTGAAGGTGAACAGTTTTACATGATATAGTATTCAAAAGAGTAGACAAACATCTCGTAATGTCTTCGGTAACCGCCGAGATGAGAAGTGTGTCGAGTATTGTTTGTCACTCGCTTTTGTTTTGAGCAGGATACGGATGAGAATGTGAGATGTATTGTGCTTGGACATTTTTGTATCAAAAATTTCCACAATTGTACTAGTGTTCAGTCCTAGCAACCTGAACACTTCTGCGGAGAAATTGAAAAGTTGTGAGTGAAGTGAAGTCACTTAGCCATGTTATCCTTCGTAAAATGACGGACCAGGCAAGGACGCCTGAGAGGCAATAATAATCAATAGATACCTATATAGAATGAATTGATGATGATCATGATAAGATCAGGACAGCTAAGGCCACCTAAATTGAATACATAATTATTTCTTCGTTTGGATTGTAACCATAACATACCATGAAACGTAAACATTGTAAACCAAAAAGAGATAGTTATTCTTTCAGAGAGAAATCTTGGGTGCGATGAAAGAATTGTGAAAAAGTAAACAAAATTACTAAAACATGCGACACAATATTGGACATTTTGAACCATATCAAAAGAAACAAAATCCGCTTTTGTTCAGACAAATTCTGTTTTAACCCTCAATGGTTTTTAGGGCCGTTCCCTTCTGTTGAAACAACGTAAATGTATAAAACAAACAACTTTGGTATACGGAACGCCCATTAAACAGTTAAGTCGATATTTTATAACCCCGCCATGTGCGCAAAGCATTATCGCCGTAATGTTAAAACTCCGAAAAAGCTTCACTCTTCAACAGATTTGGACGATGACAAATAAAATCCTGCGGAGAACAGGGCGCATTCTGAATTTGCTATTCATATCAAATTTAATATCATTGAATGTTCGTTGCATTTGAGAAAAAACACGTGTGCAAGCATATTAATGTAGTAGTAAAACACTTTATTGTACAAAAAGAAACATAAAACAGGAAAGAACACATCATTTGTACGAAGGCGAACTCATCCCTTTCAGGGATCTCTTCCAGTTAACCTTTGAGCAATTGAGGAAGAATTGGAGAACGGTAGACATTAAAACTGTACTAAACAGCATAAAAGAAAATATTTAATTTCCTAAAATATTCGTAAACCTATAAGATTAAGTTCTTCGTTAAACTGACGATTAATGTCAAAGCATACATTGCACCCAATATTTAGGTGTGAATTGTTGGTAAAATATAATAAGTATTCTTTGACCTTTGTTAATAACCATAGTACCTGGGCGACCGAGCATTGCTCGGTTATAACTATTTATTGTAATATGGTGGTGTATAGGTGATAATCTTATCTAAATTTTTTTACTACATTAAACTTGTCTAAAACAATAAAAATTATATATGAACTTGAACATATAAAAAAAAAAGTTAGTCACCGGGCGAGATTCGAACCCGTAACACTCGTTTAGCAGTCCGCGTCTTAACCCGCTGGACCAGACGGACAGTGGCCGGCAACACGAAATTAGCGACCATATTCTGCGTCGAAAGAAAAACGCATGAAAACTCGAAAACACGCGTTTTCCCAAACATAAGACTAATCTAGATCGATTGTTTACCCCCAAAAACCCCCATATACCAAATTTCAGCAAAATCGTTAGAGCCGTTTCCGAGATCCCGGAAATATATATACATATATATATATATATATATATACAAGAATTGCTCGTTTAAAGGTATAAGATATGTATACTATACGTCTCTGCTTCGCTTTCGCTTTCGTAAAAACTAGGTCCTACGCCAAATCTTGGGATTAGTTGTTAAGCGGACCCCAGGCTCCCATGAGCCGTGGCGAAATGCCGGGACAACGCGAGGATGAAGAAGATAGACTATACGTCTCTGTTATACTGTAGCAGTTGATTTATTTTTAAGATTATTAAGTATGATGTAATGTTTACCTCTATTGAATTTATAAATGCTGTTAAGTATGTATTTTTCATGTCACTGTAATTATGATTTAACTAAAGTTTTATTGACCTGTGAAGGGCCCTTAAAAATATTTTGAATCTGAATACGCCCCTAAGTTCGACGAGACGACGAGAGTTAATCTCGTTGATTCAACTTTTCAGCACACGGTTTTAGCTGAGCGAGTGGAGTTTGCAGTTCGTTTGTCAGACTCAAACGTCGTTTTACTGAAAGGAATTAGGACTAATTCTGATTTTAATACGTGAAAACGTTTTATGACTTAATCCAATATTGTTTACGATGAAAAATGAGAAAAACTTCACAATCGCTGTTTGTTGTTTGTTTTACGTCAAGATTGCGCGCACCACAATAACCTATGATATAATCAATCTTAATCAGACAATAGACCTTTTACTCGTAATAGCTAAACAAAAGTAAGCATTTCAACTAATGACACCAAACAATCGGAAGCACAACAGAAGCGGCTGCAATAAGAGCAATAGCCGGTCCGTCATTGTTTACAATATGGCCGTCTGGACAAACGCTTATGACGAGCGATTATATACAATAGGAATCCCGCCAATCTAAACAACCCGCTTTGTTTATCGACCAGTTGACAAATCTGAACCGAGAACTAGCAAGGGCCCAAGTCCACGTAGAGTGTTATGCTAGTTTAGCACATAAGGGTCTAGCAATTCGTTATAAAACTGCGTTCGGAAGAACAGGTTTCTGTAGCGTTTCGGTGCAGAATAACCTAAGCTATATCTATGTTTGATCTTGTACAAATTCCAGTTAATTGGACAGATTTGATGCATTACAGATCTTATCTCGACCAAGTTCAAATAACAAATGCATTGCAAAATACCGTTCCAAATACCAGCGAATGTGCAGAGGAATGCCAGTAATTATTATTGCTTCGTGACAAATTTAGCTTTTGCGAATGTCCGAAAAACAAACTCAACCTGCCTGTCATCTATTTGTCTTTGTTGGCCTACTTTCGACACGGCATGTTTTACCCAACCCGACTGGCATTCTTAATGATTTATAATGATGCCGCGTTTTTCGTGACTTACTGTTGCCAAAATTTTGTTTAGATCATTAATAAGAAATAATCATTCACTTTCTACTCGTCTTCGGATCCCACGGCTTCGCTAAGTTTTTATTTTATACTTATTTTGTTTTTGAAACTGACAGATATCACTTGTTATTGGTGGTCTAGATGCTTTGGTACACCAATTCTTTGTATTACGTTTCACGCTTTCTCGCCATTCGATACATTCGTTCCTGCTGATGGTAAAAAATAATAATAAAAAACAACTGCTTACTTGTATAATACTAACGTTTCGCAGTATTTCCTATTTAATCCTAACGATCACATGCGGCGATTAAACCCACATCTGCTCGATTGTAACAATCGACATCGTAAAATTTGGCAATTGGCTAACAAACAAAAACAATTGATCGAAATCGAAGCGCTTGAAATTGCTGCGATAAAGTTTGATCTCGTAAACATGGCACACGGTAACTCGAAAAGGGAAGTGACAACTCCCGTGCCGAATTTGCGTTTGTGCATGAGTTGATCAAATATCCTCGACACTGATTAGAAATGGTCCCTCACCGTGTATATTTATTGGTTATATTAGTCGATTCCTCGAGCGAACCAGAGTAAAGTATGATTAGTTATCGGCATAAACTAACCGCAATCGGAGACCACATTATTCCTGGTTTAGGTGGTCTAAACGTAGCCCGCATTATTCTTGCCTCTTCGACCTCAATGCTGGCGCCCGACTAGGCTTTAAGTAGCGTTGACGGATTTGTATCTTTTAAATTGAATCAGAACAGGCTTCGAAAATTGTGCATCTCGCTTCCCTTCTGGTGGAGTACCAGCGTGGCAATCCAGAGTAGTACATTCTTTTTGAGTATGACGAGTTTTTTTCTATCACCAAGTTTAACTGGAAAGAGAGATCTCAAGAAACTTTCATCACATAGTTCCTATGGCCACCTCCTATTCTTGTCTGTTCCTCAAGATCAGCTCGATGATGGTAACATAATATTGCATTGTCATTCAACTTACATACGTATGTGAAGTTTCTGCTCAATCGAATAGTGAATAACTTGTAAAGATTGGAAACACAAGCTATAGTAATAGCACCCGGTGTCCAGCCGAACGCGGCCAATGATTTGCGGATTCGCGTCAACACGTACGGCCTTGCCACAAATTCCGGGACAGTTACTGTAACCGCTCGATCTGCCTCAATACCGTTCCTTTGAAATTAGTCGCCTCTCTCGTTCACTGTGTCGGCGTTTATGTTGCTAACGGGTGTGTTTTGCCGCATTTTTTATTATTACAAACTGACCAGCGGTTAACATCAGTGTCATCTCAGACAGCCAGCCCAGAGTCTAATAGTACAAGCAGAGCCAGCATAAGTTTACCCCGCCAATCCTACGAATAGTGTCCATTTTTTGAAAAAAATATGGCTTGGATAGCCTTTAAGCCATACCTCATATAACAAAACTAGAGGCAGGCAAAACCGATGCTATAAAGACCTGTGAAAGTTGCCAACCCCATTGCATTTTGCGACCGAACTGATGAACGACCCAGAGACCCAGAGTGATAGCTCCATAATATAAAGCTCGCTGGTTCAGTACCTACTGCAACTATGGTCAATGATAGACGCGTTTATATATACGCGACATAAAAAGGCCAAATATGAGTTTCTCTGAACCGAAGGTTTTCTTTGGCAGAACAAATTCTTGGTCTGAGGTTAATAAATGTTTCCGTTAAGGTTCTAATCTAAGACAAATTTGGTATCATTTTTAACTGTAAATCGAAGATGTAGACCATACACACTACATCTTTGACGGTTTGGGGGTTATTGATTCCCATAAAAACTTCCACCCCCTTTTTCACACCCTTAAGGAATGATTTTTTGGATAAAAACTACCCTTTGTAAGGACAACGGGGAAGGCCCGGAACTTAAATATCTCTGTACCAAGTTTCAAATAAATTGTTTCAGCGGTTTAAGCGTAAAGAGGATTTTTTTTTAATATGTTTTTACTTCGGAAGAGTGTCAAGATGATGTCATAAATGAAATCGGCATCCTTGATTTATACGAAAGCGGTACGAAACTTGGCCTAGTAGCTTAAATGATGTAAATATCAAGATAAAGTTAAGAGAAAATATTGGGGGAAGGGAATTTTTATCAAAAATCTTGGTGGCTCCACTTCATACTCGTAACTCCATCCTCCTGAGGACCAATCCTGCCAAAGGAAATCTTTGGTTCACGAGACGCCGTATTTCATCTGGCACAAGCACACCCGCCCCGGTTATGCTTTTGTTTAAGTGATAAAACATTCAAATAATAGGCACATCTGAATGAAGATGTCCGGGTTCATAACTTTTGTACTATAGTTGGGTGGTTTTACAGTATCGACTTTTGCTTACTGCTTGTTTATAAGAGACCTAGATCATACATTTCAGAGAATACAAGCGACGGGAACAGACCTGAGCTCTGAAGCAGCAGCTAAGGGTGCAACTTGGGTAAACGAAATGAGAGAGAAAGGCGCGACGAGAACGAATTATGAATTATGCATTTTACTCTAATGGGACTCAAATCATTTCGTGCGTCAAAATGATACGCCGAAAATGCAAGGATTCATTCGTTCTCTACGCCAGGCCGTTTTGTGATGAAACTTCTTTCATCTGAAAATTCTGAAAGTAATGCTGAAAAACTTACATAGGTCATTATTTGCACGCCGATGCTCTTTTTAAAACAATAGCAAGGCAGAAATAATTCAACCGCCTACCGATCGATTGCATGTTTCTTGCATGAATTGATAATAAATCGAGTTGTTATTATGAATCAACTGAAGCATATCAGACGTGTGAATGCGATTACTGAAAAAAATACTTATAAAATTGTGGCATATTTGTGATTTATCGTGTAACCTGGCCCGTTCCGCCTAGACGTAACAACGGCGTGACGAATACATTGTATACGGTCCGCAAAGATATGTACCTAATAAAATATTAGTATTTTGAGCCTTATTGACAATGAGGTAAGGTCCAAAATATGCGCACGCGTCAATTCCCTATTTGTGTGGAATGCGAGATTCGCAATACTTCGGTCATACGTGCTATTGAGGATGGACAACCGGATTGTTCTGGACAATTTGTATGTATTAAATGCTGGGGAAATACCTCCATCTTACAGAAGACCGCAGTTGTACAATTTACTGTGTAAGATGTCAAAGCTTGCGAGGAAGTGTATTATTACAGAACCTTTATTTGTGCATGACCACAGTGAATCCTGCAATACCTAAAAAAGGGTCGGTAATGTGATAGTGACACTGACAACTCTGGAATTGCAAACATTTGTTAAAGCAAGAAATATTACTTTGCTAATCCGCGAGAAACATTTGTTACGATGTGGTGTGTGTGACAGTGAAAGAACTGTTGAGAATGTTGGATATATTCTGAATTACGAGTAAATAACTTCTAAAAGTCTTTACGACTTTGAGATGTATTTAACCGTATGGCAATTCATGTGTAAATGAAGCTTAGCAATCTTAGCACACATACTTATTTGAAACTGTTCATGTGTAAAATGTGTTTACGATGAAAGCAGGAAATAAACTTCGAATCATAATAAAACATCGATTCCGATAATCCAAGGGTATGAGCAATTAAAAAATAGCTTAACGCAACAACTTAATCGTTTCGGTCGTGGATTGACGGGAAATCGCTATCGATAACAACAATGAATCGATGTGAGAAAGTAATACGTAGAACGATATCGATAATGTGTACATTATCACCTGCCTACTATGTCTTGTCTATGTACCTTGAACTTGGTCTGATTGAGGACGGTAACCGGTGTCAAAGAGATCATGGACCATTTAACATATTTTTAATTCAGGTAATACAGACAGTCCCCTATACCGAGGTTACATGGAGACAAAAGAGACAGCCACTCATGTGGTGCTGGAATGCAGCGGAGTGGCTGTGTGGGCAAATTATCTCTGAATTCCGGAAGATGTCCTCGAGGTGCTACTTAACATCAAAGTTTTGATAGGATTCCTAAGGTGTTGGGCTGGTTGGACTAGCCCGTCACGCAAAATAGGCACCAGTGGTCGAATTGCGGAAACCTGCCCGAGCTACAATATAATAATGATTTCACTGTAGCATTGTCTTTTACTCGTTGTCACCTCCTCGCTTAAGACAAGACCTAAACACTCGCATTCTAACACCATCGATAGAATCTAGACCAGAGTGATACATTATACGACGGCGCCAGGTTAGATGTGCATTTTAAACGTACCTCCGTATTGAATGCAAGATTTTTAGGTCAGAGCCGATCGGAATCGCAACGAGATTACCTCTGGCACCACTGAGACTGTATAAATTAACAATTACCTTACTTGTACACAAGTGCTTTACTGACACCAATTTGTTAATTTTTAATCTCAGCAGCTGGCGTAATATACTCATAGTTATTATCGTACATGACATAGCGTTCGTATTTTACTAACTTGCGGGGTCAGAAAGTGATGTTTGTTATTTGTTATATCATCGAGATCATAATACGTGTAGTGTATTGACTTTTGAATATTTATGATTAATGATTATAGTTTGTACACTACAATTGCGTTTGTTGTCGTATAATATTTTTCATTACATGTACCCATACCGAGTCCTATTACCATCAAAAAAGTGAGCCAAGCCCGACGATGTAGGTATTATTATATTCTTATCTGTATTCGTAATTATTTTTGTGAGAGACAAATTGGAAACCTCTCCTCCTTTTGGTATTTGACCACAAAAATCTACCTTTTTTTTTTCAAATAAAAATTATTTGTGAAATGGGGACTTGGGGAGTTAATTATCAGAAATCTAATTTAAGCTAATTTAAGGTTACAAAAAAAAACATATCATAAAAAATCTATCTAGGTTTATCAAATAATACATTACGATACAAGTGCGAAAAATAGGAAATTCGAAACGAGTGGCGATAAATTAAAACACGACCGAAGGGAGTGTTTTAAATCGACACGAGTTGCGAATTACCTATTCGCACATGTATCGTACAACGTTTTACAGTACATATGGCCCTTTAAATGTTCGACACAGTAACGTAATATGCTACTTCTCGCACTAGTGCTATAAAGTAGCCCCATATGTACTGTAAAATATATACTGCACTTATTAATCACTTTCAATATACTATGACTATGACTGTTGAATCCTAATATTCGTTGTAATCATAATTAGTACATTATTTTACTCGTTCAATCCAACGAATTCGAAAAGGACAAGTTCGTTAGTTTACTTTTACCACCATGACGACCTTCCACAAAAGATTAGAATTTGAATTTAATCGATTATGATAAACATGTTTTACTTCGTAGAGTCACGCGTTCGTGATTAATATGATTATATTTTTTTTACAATTATTTTAAGACCTAAGTTATGGTAACCAGTTACTATACAGTATTTGATAGTTTTTAAACAACCTGTATAACTAAAGGAGCAAAGCTCATCCCCACTTCTTAGATACATGACACACCAAGAATACGCGGGCATCAACACGCTTGTTTCTTCCCAGAACGTGCAGAATGTGGAATGAGTTACCTCCTGAGGTATTTCCTTAGCGCTACGACATGGGGTTCTTCAAGAAGCGGATATTTAGGGTTCTGAAGGGTCAGCAATGCTTAAGTGGCTTCTATAATGTTGCTTATGTCTATGGGCGACGATGACCCCTACCCATCAGGCGGCTCATCTGCTCGTTTGCGGACTATCACATAAAAAAACAGTGTTTAAAACAGCATGTAGATAAATACTACCTACTTTGTAAATATTAGAATAGTAATTAATACCTTACAAAATTGAAGTGTTAACTAAAATCGTTAACGTTACAGCAGTTCCAGCCAATAACAATAAATTTATTAGTTTAACAACATCGCGCGGGATGGTAATGAATAAAGTCACTTAAACGATTTATGTTAGTGGATGGTAAAGTGGTATCGCCTGTCAGGGGAATAGAGACTTCAATCGTTTTCATTGTGCAATTAAGTTTAAAGTAAATAAATAATGTGTCTTTCACACTTCTATGCGGGCCGCTATCAGTAAAAATTACATTCTTCTTCTTCAACCTAGCTTTTCCCGGCCTAGCGCCAGGGTCCGCTTTCCTACTTAATCTTCTCCACTTTGCCCGATCTTCGGCATCCTTAGATGTCAGATTGTTCTCTCCCATGTCCGCTGTCAAGACGTCCAGCCAGCGCTTAGGCCTACCGCGGCCGCGTGATCTAGGGCCTTGGGCAGTGAGGTTGAGGCATCTATTAAACATTACATTAAAAAGAAGTAATTTCATTTCATTCCAATCATTATATAATGTCTATTAGTCTACTAGTCTCTAACCTTTAATTTTTATGTGAACAGTTCCTTAACAGGGCCATCTACTCGTGCTCTCGCCATGCCCATAAACGCATACCAAATAGCTGCCTTATCTACCAAATGGAAGTCATTAATAATGTGGGTATACAGTTTTGCAGCTCGCTGTACATAAGTTTTAAATCATATCTGCAAATATGTTGCTTGAAGAAATACTAAAAAAATATATTTTCTTATTCCCATTCTACTAGCCCATGCAATTGGTACATTTTACCTAACATCAAATGAGGTAAGTAGTTGTTTTTTTAATATGTTGGTAGTGATGAAATGGTAATAACAAATCCAAGTTTTCGACCTCGAAAGCCCTTGGGATTATTGTAAAGTACATGAAAATCCATTAAATTTTAGGATTTTTTTCAGTTTATGTAAAAAAAACCACTAAGAACCGGAGTTAAGGTAAAAGTCACTATGCACACTTTTAAGAAGATGATATTTGCAATTAATTGACTATAATTTAGTCTTAGTAAGCCAAATAGTTTCTAAGATACGGCTTTTCAAAGGTTTGCAAAATTTTGAACTAACTGTAACTGCAAAAAAGGTTGTACCAGCACTTGTGGTTGCAGGAAAGCAAGACTCAAATGCTCAGCTGTTTGCAAATAACGTCAACAATGGTCAATCCTGCGAGAATATACAGGACCGGGGATGTGTGCCGACATTGAAAAACCATTCATTGATAATCCACCATCACATGACAATTTCGACCGGCCTGATCAGGTTGACGAAGAAATGCTACCACACACGCTGGCCCCAAAAGGAGTGCTGTGGATCCAAAGCACAAGCCTGGTCCATCAAAGATATACAAGAGATACGAGTTATAACAATTTCTCTCGCTGTATTGTATATTATACATACAATGATCCGAAAGGCTTTCGAGGTGGAAAACTTGGATTTGTCATTACTACCTATTTCATCACTACCAATATATATAAAAAACAGAACTACCTCATTTGATGTAAGGCAACACCTCTTTTTTGGTATGATTTCCATGTATTATACAAGAGACCACGAAGCATATTAAGTTTTATGAGTAATAAAGTAAATAAAAAAATCAGTCGCAACGATAAAACAAGTACATATCCAACATTCGCGTATACGCTTTTATAACAGTGATGCGATTCCGCATCCAATATAAAGACCATACAAAAAACTGCACCGGCGCGCTGCACGCGGTATTTTTAGCCGGCCACGAATAGCCGATCTGTGTCGTTGCCGATGCACTCCTATCCGACTTTTTTGGGTCCACGTCTGCCCGATGACTGAAGAATTTCGACCGAACTTAGTCTGATTTATTGGAGGCGCGATTTGTCGCGGCGATTTCCTTATATGGCCGTTTCTTGCTTTTTGTTTATCGAACACTGGTTTTGATCTTTTGATCCATTGATATTAGTTTAAGCATACTTCGAAGTTGCATGGTGCGTTTTTAACCAGCTTCGAATAGTCTTATATTCGCCGCAGCACTCATATCCCACCTTTTTGCGTCCGCGTGATGAGTAATGAGTAACGAATTTTGACAGAATTTAGTCTGATTTGTTGGGGTTGACTGACGCGATTTCCATTTATGGCCGTTTTTTGCTGTCTGGTTGTTTGAAATTTGTTTGCTTTAGTACCATTGGCCGAGCGAGTGCGAAATGTCTCCGCATGAGCTTGAGCAAAAATGCTTCCGTATGTGAAATCATGTGGATTTTTTTATGTAGAATCAGTTTTTTTTAATTGTGGGAAGTCTGCAAATCACATCAGAGCCACTAGTTTTATGCATAGTTTTGATATTCATATTAGCCCGTTTTAGCCGACGTTGACTAGCCTATGTGTGCTGATGCACTTCTATCCGACTTTTGCTTGGGTCCGGGGCAATGAGAGAAGAATCTCGGCCAACGTAATTGATTTGATTTGTTTTGTCGCGACAATTTCTATTTAATGACCGATTCTTTTCGTAATATTTGGTTTTATCAGAATTGTATTTTGATCTAAGTACATGCTTTATTTTAGTTTAATGCATAGTGCACACTTCTGACGATCTAACGTGAAATTTCGATTTTCGATGTTCTATTTTAAATTCTTTTAACTCTTTGAAAATCCAGAATCTTCATCTATATACATTGTTTAATAAGAGTTTCCCATTCCCTAAGGTCATTTGCAAGGCGCAGGTGGCAATTTTCTCCAACAAAAACCCCAAAACTCCAAAGAACCATGAATTTTTAATATTCCAAGTTCCCGATAAGCCCTTTCCCTTTTCTCTAAAGGATTGCACCATCCGTCTTGCTCCCTCATAAACAGATTGCGGTTTTTTGTCGAAACAGACAATTTATCATCCCTGATCGCGGTTTTTATAAAGCTTTGTTTGCTAACTTTTTTAAAGTTGATATATTTATATCGATTTTTAACGTAATTTTACGAAAAACCGTTGGAATTCTCGCGTTCGGAACCTGTGATTTATTTAAATACGATTGGAATTTTGAGCAACGCCTGCCCCGACCGCTCTTTGTCTTTGCCGACGGTTGCCCAAACAATTATTGTTGTGGATTCTTCAGTTAGTGGGTTTTGTAGCTTCTTGGGTGATATCAGTGTTAATCTATAGATACATTTCGTGTCGAATTATAGTTACTTCAAGTCTATTGTGCTTAATTTAAAAAAAAATTAAGAGTTTCGTTATACCGTATTTTAGTTACTTAAATTTTACAATAAAATCCTATATAAATTAGTCAACAATCATTTTACGTGAGATGAGAGTTACTCCATATGTGACGTGCCACGGGTAAAGGTACCTAATGGCAGTTGGCGCTTACGTCGCGTAGCAGCGGATTAGTATTGGGGCATCGTTAACAACAACTTAAGCGCTGACCGCTATACCCTTTACCCGTGGAACGTCACATAAAAATCCATCAGTCGAGGCGAGAGATATGGAAAAAATAACCCTTTAAAACGCAAAATATAGCCAAGGTAGTGAGTTCAAGTCTTCTTAACGCTTTTTATAATTCTGATTAGGAAACAAATGCAATAAGAATGTATGAAGATGTATTGTTTCTAACCAACATTATCTAATAAAAGGTTATAGTTAAAAAGAGGAGACCTTTAAACATAAAAGAATTCATGAAACAACGGCATGAATTAACGCTTATTATAATTCTGATTAGGAAACAAATGCAATAAGAATGTATGAAGATGTATTGTTTCTAACCAACATTACCTAATAAATGGTTAAAGTTAAAAAGAGGAGACCTTTAAACATAAAAGAATTCATGAAACAACGGCATTGTCAGCATCACGTCGCTTAAACTCTTTTTATTAAGCGGGTTTATTAATATAAGCCTTTTTTCCCCAGTTGTATGTATTTTAAACACGTTTCCGCCACTATATGCTCTATTCTTAAAAATACATTCAGTTACATGTAGAATATATTTTATGAAGAAAAAGTCAGGAAGTGAGTTCTAAGATAAAAAGTAAATCTGCAAAAATATTGGAAAATGCTTACGTATCAGGACTACCACAAAAAAATATAAAGGTGAAACGTGAGAAGAGGCACCTTTACAGACAATGGCAGTAACAAATTGCTTCAATTGTTATTCATTTCAATTTGTTTGGTAGCTCTCTGCTTTTAGGAAACAATGACGACAATCATGTCAAATTTAAGAATGGAAAATAAATTTAGAATAAAATAACGTGATAGGAAGAATGGTTGGCAACCGATTGTTATGAATTCTTATTATAACAATTTGGATGTTATTAGACAAAACATTTTAGCTGCTTTTTCTGTAGAATAACCAACTAAGACTGCTTACATGTATTTATCCGTCTGAGGAAAAATAGAGGGTAATGAATGTTGTCTGTGTGGTCGTTGTTCATATTATAGTGGGTAGGACACAGAGGGGAAATGCGGACCATTACATAGAAGATACAGCGAATCTGTCTTAGGAACCGTCTTCGCTTATTGTCGTGTGTGATGATGAAGGGGCTATGACATCTTAACTTAATCATCAATAGACCGGACCGAAGTTGAATTTGACTGACTACTACTAACTTTAAAATTTAATTTAAGGCACTTAGATTCTGTCGGCGATATAAGTAAAACATGCTTAGCAAAGATAACATTCTATAATGTTATCTCTACCGCGTTATAAACCGTTGTGTAACAAAGATAACTTTTATACTGCAGTGTGTGAGGGACCACCTAAAAGCTGTAAATTTCACAAATCTGCTCGTAATGGTTACGTGCGAATATGACATTTCGTTTTGTCGCCTTTCTACGTTGACACAATAATTAATACTGGAAATTTGGAGACTGTTGCAAAATCAGTTTGGTTTCTTTAATTCTGAGACTTGAAATACATTTAAGGAATATTTAAAAAACCGGCCAAGTGCGACTCGGACTCGCGCACGAAGGGTTCCGTACTATTACGCAATAAACTGCAAAAAAATCACGTTGTTGTATGGGAGTCCCCCCTTAAATATTTATTTTATTCTGTTTTTATAGCAACAGAAATTCATCATTATTGAAAATTTCAACTGTCTAGCTATCACAGTTCATGAGATACCGCTTGGTGACAGACAAACAGACAGACGGAGAGTGGAGTCTTAGTAATAGGATCCTGTTTTTACCCTTTCGGTACGGAACCCTAAAAATCGTCCTTTTTTTGGACATTCATTGTTTCAGTAAAAGATTAAATAGGGGCTTTGCACACACTTTTGAAATTACACCATTAGCAACAAATCAAACAATATTATTAAATGTTTGAGTTGATTACTAGCCTTGACTAGGGGTCCGGGGCGTTAGCCACGTAGGCTGAAGATGCCGGTTCGAATCCGGGGGCCTACCGCGAAAACCACAATTCTCAAATTGCGGGAATCTTTCTCTTTTACTCTCACTAAGACGTAATTATAAAGTGACAGAGAAAAATGCCCGCAATTGACGAACTTCGATTATAGCCCCGGCCTCCGCCACTGGAGGGCTTGGTCACTTTGTTTGTAGTAAGTATATAACATTGACATCTATTTCAGTTTATTCCTTCGAAATTCTTCGCAGATATATGCAAGGTCCGAGACAATGTTATCTGTCACTAAACACGGGTCCGTCCACCCCTTTGAGAGCAACATCTTTTAACGGGTTTTAGAAAGCACCAGCTGCTGTGGTATGCAAAGCCTACGAAAATCCCTTTCAAAAGCCCTCGAAAGAGATACACTACCGGTCCCTGAATACCAACAGTTGGTTAACTAAACTGGGGTTACTTTGATTAGAGGGGTAACATTGTTCTTTTTTTATGATAGTGGAGGTTAACGAGCAGACGGATCACCTGATGGTAAGCGATTACCGCCCATGGACACCTGCAACACCCAGAGGGATTGTAAGTAAGAGGCCTTAATACCAAACTGAATCACTTTCGGCATAATTTCTTTTCCTGTAATACTGATATCGTCGCAGTAACCGAAACATTTTTAACGGATTCTGTTGATGATCCGGAAATAGTTGGTGCTGGCTGGAGTTTGCTGCGGCGTGACCGTGCCACCGGTGCTCGCGGCGGAGGCGTTCTCCTTGCCTGCCGTCCGGGCATTAAAGCAACAAGGCGCAAGGAGCTAGAAACCCCTAGTGGTGAAGATCTCTGGGCAACGCTGAATATCGGCGACACCTGCTTCCATGTCTGTGTCGTTTATATACATCCAAGAGCTTCGGATGAAGTATATATGTCATGGTTCCACAAAGTCGAATCTGTGATTGAAACCTTTAATGTTTGTGCACCTATAATTATCTTAGGAGATCTTAATCTTAACCCATTGTATATGTCTCAGAATATTTTAAATTATTATTGTTATTTTCTAACTGTTTGTGGCCTGACCGAGAAGAATGAAATTGAAAATGCGTATGGAGGTAAGCTCGACGTGGTGCTTGTGACAGAACGGGTTCAAATAACCGATATTAGGGAAATAACAGGCGGTGGACTAGTACCTAAGCGTGATGCTTACCACCCACCTCTGGATATAGTCGTTTGTTCTGACAGTAACCATGAGAGATCTGTTTTTAACTTTGTCGATCCAAGCAATATTAATCCTCACCTGGATTGGAATTTTGCCAAGGGTGACTACAGCTTACTTTATGAACTCGTATCCCAAGTATCCTGGCAAGATGTACTGGCTGCGCAGGAAGTTAACAAAGCTGTTGACATCTTTTATAGTATTGTATATGACTTATTTGATAAAGTATTCTTAAGGAAAAAGAGGTCTACACGTCGTTCTAGATGTTACCCGGTCTGGTTTAGTAAAGATATTATTTACGATATAACCCGCAAAGCTAGAATGCACAAGAAATGGAAAAGCATTAATAATGTAGCTATATACGATGAGTTTTCAAAACTTCGTGCCGACATAAAGCAACGAATAGACAAAGCTTATGATCACTACGTCAGTGGACTGGAAGCTAATGTGTGTCATAATCCTCGTGCTTTCTGGAGGCATATAGGTAGCCTTAAGTCCAGAGGTGGCTTTGAGCCTTGTGTTAGGTTTGGTGATCAGGAATTCAGCGGTAAGGAGGCAGCTGATGCGTTCGCGAAATTCTTCTCTAGCGTTTTCTTGCCCGATACCCCGTCCCTAGATCATAATGCCGTGATGCTGAATGATAGCTTCAGATCCGCGAACTATGTGCATATCAATCTTATTACACCCCGCGACGTTGAAACGGCCTTAATTAAACTTAAAGCTCAAAGCTCCATAGGACCGGACAATTTTCCACCTTATATACTAAAGGGATGTAAAAATCACTTTCTTCAGCCAATATTGTACATTTTTAACTTGTCAATTGCGACTGGTGTGTATCCTAAACGGTGGAAGCTCTCTCGAGTAACTCCAATTCCCAAATCTAGTGACACTTCAAGTGTAGAGAACTACCGGCCCATAGCCATACTTTCTTCGTTAGCGAAGCTGTTTGAATCTGTACTGAAGGCATTGATTTCTCCCCAATTAAAACCATTCCTTTGTGACGCACAGCACGGCTTTAGGTCGAAACGATCAGTGGACACCAACCTGTTGACGGCTACCAACATCATTTCAGAACACTTAGATAGAGGAACACAGGTTGATGTCCTCTATCTTGACTTCAGGAAAGCTTTTGATCAAGTTGATAATGATGTTTTACTTGGAAAGTTGTGTGCCATTGGTTTTTCGCCGCGATTGTTAAAATTGTTTGCCAGTTACATGAGCGGCAGGCAACAATTCGTAAAGCATGGTTGTTTTGTTTCATCCACTTACTCTACACAATCCGGAGTTAGTCAAGGATCCATTCTTGGCCCTCTGCTATTTGGCATCATGATAAATGATCTCGAGGTAGTTCTGAAAGAGAATACTAGGTGCCTTTTGTACGCAGATGACCTAAAACTCATGCTTGGTGTTAAACAAATGGCGGATTGTGAAGCGATGCAAAGAGACATCAATGAGGTTTTGCAATGGAGTGTTGCGAATAAACTGCATTTCAACGTCTCCAAATGTTGCGTTATGTCCTATACTCGCTCGCCAAAACCTTTAATTGCACAGTATGTCCTTGGTTCAGAAGTCATAGCTCGTGTAACAACTGTCAAAGACCTGGGTGTTACCTTCGACGCCTCTCTTACTTTTCATGACCACATAAAAGGATTAGCTGCCAATTGTTATAAGCGACTTGGTTTCGTCATCAGGAATGTGCGCGATTTTAACGATCCCAGAGCCGTCAAACTGCTCTACACGGCTCTTGTGAGGAGTAAGCTTGAGGCGGCAAGTATTGTTTGGAACCCAGCTGAAATCACATACGCCCTTCTCGTAGAAAAAGTGCAAAAAACATTTCTTAGGTTCTTGTATAAGAAGCTATATACTTACTATCCATTCTTATATCCGACCAAGTACTTATTAGGATCATTAGGTTTTAATTCCCTTGCAGTCAGACGCAATTACAATCTCCTGGTGACAGCATGTGGAGTTTTACGTGGCGAGACAGACTGTCCTGAACTGGTAGGACGAACTGTTAGACTCGCTATTCCATTTGTGCCCAAAAATCTCCTGCGACCGCGAAGTCACAAGCTTTTGGCCGTCCCAATTACACGCACTGTAGCACATAAAAACTCGCCTGCTGTGCGGGCTCTAAGGCTGCTGAACTCCCTTCTGTCATGGGCACCAGATTGTGATATGTTTGCAAGTCGATGGACGGCTGTGTATCAGATGTGTCTGCGGTATTGCGAGGTGATGGACGAAAGATGATTGTGATCTGTTTTTCCTAGTATGTAATCCTATCATATAATCTGAATTGTACAGTGCTTTGGTCTCGACTGTAATGCTGTATATATATATTAAAATATTAAATATTATTAAATAAATAAATAAAGTGCGTTGCCGGCCTTTAAGATATGAGTACGCTCTTTTCTTGAAGGTTTGAAGGTCGTACGTGCCGGAAATACCGCAGGCGACAGTTTATTCCACAGTTTATCTGTGCGAGGCAGCATGTTCCTAGAGAAACACACAGTTGTTCATGGATTTTTAAGCTATTAGGTATAAGGAATTGACTTCTGAACGCTTTCATCGTGTATTTTCTGTTTAAGTTACCAACCATATCTTAAAATTCATAAGCACGAGTTCAAAAATCAAGTTCAAATCAATCCCTATTTATCAAAAATAGATGATCAA
Source organism: Cydia pomonella (assembly GCF_033807575.1). Taxonomy (NCBI): domain Eukaryota; kingdom Metazoa; phylum Arthropoda; class Insecta; order Lepidoptera; family Tortricidae; genus Cydia; species Cydia pomonella. The sequence goes on from NW_026907846.1 coordinate 670,205, forward strand.
TGCTACCCCACGAATCAAAATAACCCCAGTTTTCCGGTATTTTATGATATTTTAACACTGCACTTAGATTCGAAAATGCAGTTACAATAAAAAGAGACGAGAAGGTCACAGTACCCAATACTTCGAATCCGTTCCATACATGGCAACATCTGCATTCCTGCATGACCCGCGTTGCATAAGCAATTTCAAATAAGGGTGACCGAAAATAACTTCATGTCTCACGTGTGTTGTACCTACGGCCACTGTTAAGGTGCAGTGTGTTCAGCAAGTAGAGTTTTTGAAAAATCGTAGCGTATTTTTAGATCATACGGCCTTTCTCTCGTAACTTCATCGATTCGAAAACTGATTAAACAACTTTTAAAATTTGCTTCTATAAATGCGTAATTTTAGTATTTGCTATTTGATAGAACTCGTCGATTACTTTTTTATTCAAATAACTAAAAACAATAATTCAATAACAATGATAACCGCGATCTCTGACGCACGGCTGTCCGCTCAGCGAGAGAAGAGAAGGACCTGAACTCGCTGCACAGTAAGTGATAATTCGTAAAAGAGTTAGGTCCATCAATGGTCAGTGTTGCTGTGAGGGCTTTTTTCTCTCTGAATGGACTTGAGGGCGATGTTGCCCTTCCAACGTCTTTTTTCTAAAGTAAGAAATTAAACGCGAAAAGGCATAAAGGAAATTCGGAATTTGGAAAAAAACAGTTAGGTCAGGTAGGAATATTAGTTAAATAAAATCAAACGTAACGTAATGTGAGGCGATCTTAAGAGGCTGTCAATAACCAACGGCCTTGATGATTCGTGATTTTATTTTCACTGTGCATCCTTTAGTGGGCGCTGGGTCACAAAAAAAACTGAGTAATTGAAAAAATGTGCACTCCTTACGTCCATAATTGTTGTCTTCATTGCAGACGTTAGTCAAAATTTAGTCATCGATAAAATTAAGTATTGCGTAACTGATTTCGTCCAATCGTGTATTGAATAAAACTACCGACTTGGGAATGGCAAAGACACAACACAGGATTTTTCTCAATATCAATTAGTACTCGCTTTAATCATGCTTGCTTTGCTTATTTTAATTCAAAGGTCGCTAAGTACTTCTCTATGTATCTTTTTCTGTTCAGGTCTTAAAGCAATATCGTGTTGTTAATTAAAAACAAGTAAATGCTTAAAAAAAAAAAAACGACCGGTCCGATCGGGCGCCCCAGGTACCGCTGGTGTGATGTCGTGGAGGCGGACCTGCGTCGGCTGAATGCCAATTCATGGCAGGAAACCGCGCTGGATCGGGACAGGTGGCGTTCTCTCGTTTCGGAGGCCAAGATTCTTTTTGGATCGCTGAGCCAAAGCAGTTAGTTAGTTAGTTAGTTAAATGCTTTTAAGATATAAAGTTACAATTGTAGAAAGTGCTTTTATGGGTTTATTTCAAGTGTTACTTGTTAAATGTTTCGCTCCGATATGGGTCGTAGTTAGGCAAAACATAGCACTATGATAGTCTTTTAAAGTCTATCTACGAGATATTTAGTTATTCGTAGTATATAACTGTGCTTTTGTAGTAATCGACTTTTATGGACGCCCCTCGACGACAAACTGATGTACAGACACAAAATATTTTATGCACCAATTTAGGTAAAAAAGCCAAAAGAAAGAAACAAACCGATTTTGTAGACATATAATCCAGTAACTTAGTCGCCTTTTGTAATAATATATAACTTGCCCTAGTTGCTAAGGGCGAGAAGAAATATAGCTCCCCCCCCCCCCCCCCCCTCTTTTATAAACTTTGAAAGGCCTCTCGGAAACTATTAGGTCTACAGAGACAATTCTAGTCTCGTATTGTAGCAAATTTCTACTTTAAAAACGCCCTGAGAAGATACTATCGAAAACTAGTTCTTTTGCGAAAATTTCGTTTTTTTTTTTTAGATTTGGGCGATTATAAACCTAATATAATTGCCCAATTAAAAACGACACCACGAAATGTTCGCGGTTCTCTTGATTTTTGACAAAGATGCGTTCGGTGCTTGCTGAGGGCACACACTTGAATTATTAATTGGGCCAACACCATAAACTAGTCCGCAAAAAATCAGAACTAGCGTTTATGATGCAAACGATAATGTATAAAGTTACTGTATTAATATGTTTTTCCCCCTTTTAAAAATAAAATAAATAAATTTACAAATACCAAAAAAAAATTCGTCAATCCTCGGACTAAGTGGGCTCATATCGGTTTAATACCTATGTAAGAATATTGAAATAGATAAAAAGAGATTTATTATGCTTGCGAGTTACGGTCCATTACTGACTTATTCCATACAGATTCCGCCTGAACCTAGAACCCGTTAGAGCGATGCAAAAATCTCATAAAAAGCCGCGAGATTTAAAATGTTCTCGAAACGGTAATCGGCGATCAGCGCCCGACCGTGCGAAAGGCAAGATAGCATCGCGGCCGGCCATATTCGGCCAGGGCATTACGAACTCCTAGCTTAGGGTCAAAGCCTACAGCAGTAAACTCTTAACAGTAAGAACAGAATGTTGGTTGTGTCCGAAGAGCGAAGTGGGCTATAATATGTATTAATAAATGACTTCACAAAACAGTCTAACATGCCAATATTTTATGATCTTCATACATGCATAACGTCCCGGCCGGCCATTATCGGCCAGGGCATTACGAACTTTTAGAATAGAGTTAAAGCCTGGAGCAGTAGACTATTTAACATTACGAATACTACGTTTGATGGATCTACAGTGCTAATTTATTAGAAGAAAAAACCGACACTCTAATGTACCATTATTTCATGGTTTTCATTGACCATTATACTTTGCAAAATGATGCATTGAATGATGGCCAGGAAAGACCAGATAGCATCGCGGCCGGCTATATTCGACCTGAGGATTATGAACTTCTAGCTTAGGGTCAAAACCTATGGCGTTGGCGTTGAAGCGTACTCAACAATACGAACACGATGTTGATTATGTTCGAAGTACGCAGTGGACTACGGCATTATTCATAAACGCCTGTCAAGTCTAACAAGCCCTTAAAAATCGTTTGCCATTTTGGCATGTGTTTGTTGGAAATCTGTATATTTTAGGGGATTAAAAAAAAAAATATTTCAATTTTATTTTATTTAGAACGCATATTATACAAATGGATTTGAAGTACAATGTAGTGTACTTAACATACTTAAGAATCATAGACCTGGAGGTTCATTATTAAGTAAATAATGTTAACATACATGCTAACAGCCTAAAGAAAATGAAATCATGAGCCTTACTTAAATTCAATTTACCAGTCTTCTGAGCTAAATCGGTATCTAAATATCACATGGAATTCTTGCGTTTATTAATCTTTAATAAAAAGAACCACTTCACAACACAGTCTAACATTCTGTTCTTTGATGGTCTTCATCAGTTTGACTTCCAATTGATTCATTGAATGACGAGTATGATGACCGCGCGAAAGGCACTATAGTATCGCATCCGACAATATCGACTAGAGCATTACGCTTTTCTAGCTTAAGGTTGTAACGAGACAGATGTCCTCAGCCATCGTTAATTAGAGACATAGGGACATATAATTGTATATAGGAATACTTTTGTTAATACTGAGCTGGATAGGAAATCAAATATCACAAAGGGTTCATTGACATTATTAATTAAAGAATTTAATGTTTGAATGTATGCGGGATAGCATTAAATAGGCTGGGATTGCAGAGAATTTCAAAGGAAGACTAGTATCTTCACATAGGGTTGAAACATAATCATGTAAAACGAAGTTATGTATGTAACTTTTGCATAGATGGTTTATGAACAATTGGAAACTTAATTATGTTAATTACTTACTATAAAACTAGAGAATCATATTATGTATTTACCCTGAAAATTGTGTTAAGCATGAAACTGAAACTCCAAATAAATAATATTATAAACTAATTTGTACATAGGAAAATATTTGATAAAATGTAAGCATTTAAACCCTAAAATTGTCTAACCCTGGATTTAACTGAGAAATCAAGGTGTTTTAAAGAGATAAAAGAAGAATATTCCAGTTGATTTATATAGAATATTATATGTAAAGTCAGACAGTTATTTAAGAAAGCCATCTCCTACTCTTACTAATAAGAGATAAACAAGAAAAGTTTCAAATGATAAAAATTATAGGAAATTGAGAGATTCTAAGTTAAGTGATACTGTATAAAATTAGGACACATGTTTTAAGAGATAATTCTAGCTATAATTAATAAAGGAAATAGTAGGACATACAGGAAAACATGTAAATAATAAATTAGGTTATTATTTGTTCATGTAAAATTCAAATGTTAAAAATTATGGAAAATTGGGGTTTTTGAAGTTAAATGAAGCTGTAGAAAATTAGAATATATGGTTAAAAGATAATTTCAGTCATAATTAATAGTGGAAATAACAGGAAATTCGAGAAAACATGATAAAAATTATTCTAGGTTATTTTCTTCATAACTTCAAAAATACGCGATTTCAAAGAAGGAAGTTTATTAAAAATTGTTAGTAAATAATAAATATATCTGATTTAGTATTAAATTTTATTAAAAATCAAGTATTTTACTTAAAAATTAGAAAAAACAAATCCCATAGGAAAAATTCCGAATAAATGAGTTATTTAAAAATGAATCTTAAGTTCATACACAGTAAGTTCAAATTCGCTTGCACTCTGGAGCCAAAATGTCGTCGATGAAAAGTTAGAAGAGTACAGAAGATACTTTGGGCGACAAACGCAACGAAGAGAGCGATCGAGACGATCAGGACGAAATGAACGTTGTAATACTAAAATTTAGAGGGTATAAATAGGAAGAGCCAAGCTAGTGGAATTCATTCAGTCTCCAGCAGCGGGAAAGAGAAGACCTCCAATAGAAGAAGGAAAACCAGCGGAGCCGAAGACGGAAGATCTACACAGGACTGGAGCAGCCAGCGGAGCCCTACGGAGGACCGGAGCAGCCAACGGAGCCCTACGGAGGACTGGAGCAGCCAGCGGAGCCCTACGGAGGAGCGGAGCCCGAAAGGCAGTCTCCGAAGACAGAAGCCCTACGGAGGTCTGAAGCAGCCAGCAGAGCTCCCGGCTGAACTTCACAGGTTGTAGTCCTCGAGAGTCCGGTGAGTGATTATGTATTCACTTAGACTGAGTATATTAATATTTCAACCTTCGAGTGTAACTTACAGTTATAGAGGCAAATCTAAATAATTTACAGTTATTTAAGTTTCATTCAAAGTTTAGAATGAATTGTTTGAGAGTGGTCTTGAATAATGTAGAAAATTATATAGAGAAGGATATTATGTTGGCTAGGCGAATTATTTATCTCTATTCTTAGGGAGACATTTATTTAAATTAATGTGTTTGCTTATATTCTGCTAAATTGAATATTTGTTGATGAATTTACAAATAATGAAGTATCTCCAAGCTTTGCCATAGCAAAATTTATATGTTATATTGGAAACAACTGAAAAATATATCTAGATCTAATATATGATCTCACTTTGGATAAAATATATCTAAGAGAATGAGCATGGTTGGAAAAGGGCCTTGCAAAATTGAATAAAGTATCTGGAATGAAAAACTATTCTAAGATTCAATTCAGAATTCAAACTTATAGTGTACATCAGGTAAGCAAAGCATTCCTGAAAGTTTATGGATGTAATAAAACCTCATCTATACTCTTGAGTACTATGCTATAACAAGAGAATCTGGAGTTTGAATTGAATCAGGGTTTATCTGTTATGTATTTATATTTTGGCTTTTTCCTAATTTGATTGTTTAGAGAGGTCTATGTAATGAGGATAGTAGTTTTGAAATGGCAAGTGAATTTAAACGGATATTAATAAGATTCATAAGGTTATAACATAGAATTGTTTGAGGAAACTACCGGATCCAATGTGTTTTCAGGGCGTAGACTCAAAGCATTACTCCTATCATCTACAGAAGCACTCTACTAAGAAACTGTAGAATTATATTAATTATTTTTAGATAGTAAGCATGAGTGTTAGATAACTAGCTTCAACTAGAGTCATAGTATTAGAAATCTCTCTCGTTGTGTCGCGTTGTTAGGCATCTGATAGGTTTCTTGTGGTTTTCTTCCTATCAGTATGTAAGTTTCGAAGCCACAGTAGACTCCTTCACTTAGTTAGTTGACAGGCAGGTAATGTTAGGGACTAAAACCAATCAAACTTGATAAAATAATACTCTTCAACTCTTAAATATGACTAAAATAAGTTTAAAATCATCTTCTGATAAATAAATGCTTTAAAACCCTATTCTGTTGTTTGCTTTAGCGACTATCCCTACTTTCCTAAAGAACTTGGTGTTATTAATGGACACAACTTAGGGATCCTAACGATACCACTACGATCTACTCCTGGCCATAGTTATAAGTAAGACTGCAAAGCAAGGAACTAACGACTCATTTTAATACATTTTATTGGCGTTTTGTACTCTTATATTAGGTTTACTATCAGAAATTAGCTAATGGGGTAAGTTAAGGGGGTGGGTTTTCTACAGTTTGGTTTGCGTGACCAGGATTTAACTTTTATTCAAGTTAAAGTTAGATTTTATATCGAGTCAGAAGTTCCAAGCTTTGTGGTCAGTTTGTTGTTTTGTGAAAGTTGGAGGAAAGTGGGAACGGTTGCTGAAGCGAATGGGAAAGGGGGATAATTGATATCTACTACATATTTCCTTAATGATATTTTGAAACATAAGTTACACAATCTTGGTTTTTCACTTTACACTACACAACATCATATCCACATTTCAAATCACTGCATTCCTTTGTTTTGTTATTTTATACGCGCGATTTGAACTTAATAACATGGTTGAATAGTTTATTTATTACGAAAAGTTCATGTAAACTTAGTTATCGCAAGCCGGGCATTTTGACAACTACGTCAAGGTTACTCTCTTGTTTGAACGTTCGGTTGACATGGACATATATATTGTTTTGTAAAGACGGGCCTTACGATCATTACCAATTGGGCCAATACATTGGGTGTCAAGATCGCATTTAGTAACACCCCTGTGTTCCGTTGTATGGCGAATTGCACAGTGGAAAGATATCACGTAATGCCTTTTCCAATTTCTTTTAAATGCTTAATTGTCTTGAAATTATATAACAATTATTACGGGAAAATCGAATACACTCGCGAGTTTTCATATCATCGGAATCATCGGTAAATCATTTCAGATTTCATTAATTTCTTGTTTAAGATCGGTTTTAAGCGATCATTTTGTTTCATTATGACGGTTGTTTGACTTCGCTCGGTGCTCTTTAGGCTGGTTTATTGTCTCACTTTATAATAGTCCTTTTCTAAATGCTGATATTTAAGTAGTTAAAATTATGCTTCTTTGGTTACGAAGAGTTTGTTTGTAATTTAAAAGAGAAATGAATTTATCTAGCACATCTTAATATGTTTTAACTTCCACTTATTCCTACTTAATATTCTTAAGTGAAATTAATGAACTAGCACGGAAAAATCTATTATAACGACATTTATATCAATAGAAATAGTAGCATGGCTTGTTTAGCTGCGGCAATAATGGTAACTTTTATTTGTCACATCGACGTCGCTTTAAAGAAAGAGAGGGCCTAAGGTCTCCCTCAAGCTATTAACCTAGATTTATTTACTGGGGCGGGAGTGTGGTCTACTTTAGCGTGTGTCTTTGACCATCTGACACTTAGTTTACAACGGATGACGCTGTCTTGCGTGCAGTGATTGGATAGGTCGGAATTGTATGCATGAGCTTATCTTTACTTTGAAATCATTGACTGTAAAGTTTCAAATATTTCTTGCAACTTTTGGAAATATTAACTTTCTGTTAATCTTAAATAATAAAAAAAGGAAATTATTACTCCGACTTTGAAGCATTATTCATTTATTTAAAAACAAACATTGTAAACGCCTTATTAAAGGGACCCACTGATTACCAATTCGCCGGATGATTGCATTTTCTTTAGAAGCGGGAATTTTGAAAAGATGTCATTACTTTAGTTTCGTTTGTAATTTTAACTCTAGTATTTTTCGTGATTATTTTGCGAGATTTGACATTATTAAGTTATGAATTGTAAGGATATGACATCAGTCAGCGTGCCCTTCCTGTTTGAAGGATACTATAGCATGGTAGATGTGGATTTGCTCTAATTTATACTATACTTAAACTTTGTTTTAGAATCATTCTATTGATAGGGATCACGTAGAAATCTGTTTAGTAACTTTTGAGTTTATCATCAACTTACACTTGGGCAGATGGGAATGTCTTTGGAGAATTTGTTTCATAATGGGTACCTAATGGTAAATCTGTAAGCTAGGCTCGAGTCTTATATTTTAAGGGCAGTTAGTAATAAATTGTTAGTAATAAGTTGTAGATATCTAATTTGCTATGTTACTATTTATAGATCAGTTATTTAGAAAGCTAATAAGGAGTATTATAAGGAGTCTTAATATTGAAAAAAAAATAGCATTTAGTTTGATTGCGGTTAATCTATTTGTAAGGGTACAAGGTCAAGGCTAGGACACAGATGGGGTTGAAATAAAGCGGAATATTTCCTTTATTATTGACCAAGTAACAAATTTCTGTCACATATTACATGTATATTACACATGGAGTCAAATGCATAGCATAATTAGTGAAATCTTCTTAAACAGCTTGTAGTTTGATGATTTGTTATGGTATCGGACAGCAGACCTCAGGTTCATTAGACTAGAGAACAGGAGAGATTGCAGACTTTCTGAAATCAGAAAAATAAATAAAATCAATATCTATTGCTTAAGTTAATAGTTTCAGTATATCTACTGTTGTTTATCTTGTATGTTTTAACATTTGTAAGTTTAAAATTTAGTTTAAGGTTAAAGTAAGGATTAGGGAATTTAAATTTGTAGATATATTACTAGAATACATTTATAGGAAGATGTAGTTAGCGATTTTCAGATGTTATTTGGCTGATAACACATAATTTGTAGTAACAGTAATTATGTAGGTACCATGTAGACCAAATTAGGTTAATCACTACATAAAATGTAAGGATGTCTGTATGCATGTATAAACAACTAGAATTAATAATAGAATCGTAATAACAATAACATTGATAGAGAATTCAAACATGCATACATACTTAATTCACTATCTGTTAAATTTAAATTCATTTTTGTTTAAGAAAAATATGAAAGATACCTTTTTGCTTGACAACATAATACATGATGTTGGGTTCCAGGACACTTCAAGGATGCAGGGTGTCTGCACGAACTCGCACGATGCCATGCTATCTTCTGTGTTCTTTATAGGCTCATTTCATTTTAGTTTTACCTTTCCTAGTTTACTCAAGTCATCTTGACAGGTGTGTAGGACGCTCGGAGTTATGGCTTTCATTTGACATATTGGGGTCATAAATAGTATTTGTGTTGCTAATTTCTCTTCTAGAAATAATGTAATCTATTTATCTTCATTTCCGTCGCGGCGACTACTCCGTCTTGTCAAAGACTCTAGGTTAAAAGGCGTTTGTCTGCATCAATAGGATTTCATTTCAAAAAGATTTTGTTCAGGAAACATGTAGAAACAACCGCAGGGGCTTGTTGTCAGGAATCTGTAGTCATTTACTAAGTTTTTCAGTCAAATGAAGTGCAGACATTACAAGCAGCTAGTAGAAGGAAAGCCTGATGAAACATGCAAGTAAATTTGTTTTTCAAACAGGGTTTGAAGGGGCAAACGTGGCCATCATTTTCTGCGTCTTACTGACAGCTTCACAATTTGCTTCATAATTGCTGGATGATACATACTCTATGTATTTAAAGCTTAAGAACAGAGTCTAGAATCTCACAGCGACGTGTAGGCGAAGACTTGAAGTACTAGGATCTTCATTCTCTGTTTTTTTAGTCACAAGATAGTGCAGGATTTACAATGGATTCAAAATAGTAAAGCATAATAAGTCATGTGACTACATATACACCTTTCAAGTAGGTTTGATGGAACAAGGGCAGCCTATATCTTCTTAGTCTTCTGTAGGTGTTTTTATTCACAATGTAATCTTGTTACTCTGCATCAGCGATTTTGTAGTATTTTACCTCATTTGAAACTCGATTGGATACTAATGATGATTCATAAACTAAAGGTTGGCAGGCTCATTTTATTTGTTTTTCTATATAGATCTGCACATTTGGGGGAGAGGCGTTACTGTCTCAAAGTTGTTAATGTGTTGGGAGAGGATGTTGTCAGCTCATTGTTGTTAACACAAATCAGAATCTCAATGTATTTGCCCAGATTAAATATTTCAGGATGCAGAGTTGAGCTGCAACAAGGTATTTGAAGCTGGTAACTTTTGCTGTTCTGAAATTATACAGTGAAACAAATTATTAACATATAGTAGTTAGTTCATAATCAAAGAGTAGAGTACAGATTAAGTTTAGAGTAAGAATTGTCTAATATAGTTAAGCTAGCTACCCAGGAACAGAGATTACATAGTAGATAGGCATTAGAGTTAATTTTTGTCATACTATAAATGCAATTGGACTTGTGTGTTTGGTTTGATACATTTTAGAACTAAAATCTGACATGAAATTGTTGTTTATTATTGTTACATGTTATTTAATTTCAAACAGAAATGTCAGAGTATCACAACTGACCCATTATTATATAATATTTAACATTTTGGGATTTATTTGGTAAAAACAAGTCAAATAGTAAACATTTACCTGAAGTAGTGAAGAAGTCATGGAAAGTAGTTAGACCAGGTGTAGAGTCTTTGAATCAGGCTAAGTACACTTCGTTGGCTGAAAATTTTAAGACATTTTTTTGTTAAGGAATGGGTTTCAATGACAAAATAAGTATAGTTGGGATTAATTTATGGAAGAGTGTATTACAGGTTGTAGTATGGCATTTTGGCAAATAAATGCAAATTTAAAGTTGCTTAAGTTGATTTACTTTTACTTCGACTTGTGTTGTATGTTTATTTGATTCTTTGATAATGGCTTAGGTTAATTAAAAAAACAGATATGACAAAGAGGTTAAAATGTAAAGGGCAGTCAGTGTTTCTTTCTTTTAAAATTCATCAAGGGATCATAATTTTCATAGGTTATTTCAAATTTTGTACTTACATGATAGTTTTCATTGATTTGACTTTGTCAATTCAAAAGGCGCGGCTTAGGCACAAATCATTCAAGTTCTCGCACTTATTGTTTCACTTTGGATGTATTTGCTTTTATAACCTGAAAATCAAAACAAATTTATTAAATATTGGATATGAAAAAATTTGTAGATGTTATTCAGAACGAAACCGTCAGAAAGACTGGATAGAAATAACATATTACACATAGCTTGTTCATTAAGGGGAATTCTTTTATGAAATTGAATTGCAAAGATGCATTAATATGGTTTAAATAATGGTTTAAAACTGAAGAAAATACATACCATTTTCTGTTCCGTAATCATCTTAAAGTTATACAATAATTTTCATGTATTTTGTTTTAAATTCACGTCAAGGTTCTTTTTAGATTCTTGCGAACTTTATTTTAAATCCGGAACCAAGATCAAGCACTCAGGTCACTGTAGATTCATATTTACAATTAATCACACGGCTTTATAAAAGCAAAACGTTATTTAAAGTCTGAAATATTATACTTACAAACTAAGTTAACACATCAAACAATTATAGCCATTTCGAACTTTGTTCTGCATGTGTGCTGGTGGACGTAATTCTCTAGCGGTAAAATCACCATGATGCATAATCAAAACGGGATTCAATAAACACGTCTCTTTTATTAGTTTTTAAAATGAAAGGGATACACTGAATTCAATACAATGTCAAATTAACGCTTTAATATGTACGCAATAATGTAAGGAGCGGATCATAGATAACAACAAAATGGCGTTGAAGCTTTCACGTTTTATTTCCTTATGTTGGTAGTGTCTTTTTGTATGAATATTTCTTAGATACGAGAAAATGACTGTGACGCATTTACACTTGTCATTAAGGGCTCTATAGATCTTGCGATAAATTGTGTGCGTTTTTAGTTAGTTGTGCTTCAAGTTTTTACGTGTGTTGTGATATATGAAGAATAAAAAGAAGAAAGATCCTGTAATGAACACTAAACTATTTTCTTTTCAAGTAAAAATAATAATGATATAATTTATTGCGGAAGCTAAATGAAATTCCTAATAGACCGAGTTATTGCATTTAGAACTGAATTTTGTTTGACCACTGTCATGTTTATGTATGGAAAGAGAGAGATATAGAGGGGGAAAAAGAGGAACGTATTTAAGAAATTCATTGGAAACCATAAATTAATTTGACACAAAGATTGTAGAAGAATAAACATGGAACGAAGAAAACCTTATAATGATGATTAGCTAGTGTTCAAGATTTCATGGAGTGAAGTAAGTGTGAAAAGCAAAGTAGACGAGAAAAGCCCTGGATGCGGACGCAGTCAAATACATTGTTCTGACCAATTACGCACCACTGCCGCCAGAGACAGAAACAGATAGAGAAAAATCATAAGAGAGAAAGTGATGCAAAAGGCAGACCATGACTTTCAATATTGGGGAATACGACACAGGATAGAGGGGAGTGTAATATAATTGCGATTTTGTATTTGTTTTTATCTCTTTCACGCGAATACCATTTTATGATTAATAGATAAGGATGAATTTTTGAAGTGTTTACCGCATCATTTTAAAAAGGTATAACACAAAAGTGTAGTGATAATGAATCGTTCGCGTATGCGTGTGTGTTAATGTTCATGTTGTGTAAAATATTTAGTTATATTTGCCGTGTCTGGATATCGTACAGTCTGTGGAGACCTGATTTCAACCACAGAGAATAATTATTGTTAAGTTGGGTAGCCTTAAGCCTACCAATGAACAGAACGGACCGAGTAGCCAACATGTAAGTCGCTTACACTTAGTAGCGATCATAGCGCAACTGTCACTGTCGCACGAATATTGAAGAGTGAAAGAGAGACACAAAGCGTTTGTTAATCGAAGCGATTTAGCAATTGTCATCTTGGCTGTTTTATACTCTATGTTTATCTTGGAGGTCAAAATTGACAAAATGTAAAGAAAAAAATAAATTATAACCTACAAAATTGTTGGATAAGAAATGTGATGATAATTTGCTTTTATTTATTATACGCAAAGTTAAAGAAAGCAAAATTAAGAAACGTTCCATCATCAAGAGAAGAGGAAAGACTGAATAAATATCTCTCTAAGTTCTGTAAAGAATCTAAATTCCCATGATCCATGACAAGACAGCGTTATCGAAATAAAATTGATTGTGTAATCAATCCATCACTTCAAAGTAGTTACATGGGATCATCATACACGACAAGATGCCTCAAAGCATTTCACCAGCTTAGAAACAGGAGATAAGACAATAATATGATACAAGTGACCCAACATGTGTTTGAGAATTTTGAAGATACTTGATTTCTACATCTACTGCCATGCGAAAGCCTACATCAGGGATCGTTACACTGTATATTCATGCATTGTTTCTCACATCAATTCTTGCGACTATGGCCGGATCGTCGGACCAGTTTGTGGAGGAATTTATCTTCGAGATTTACCGGTTCATGGTGATATAAGTGACTTATTAGCGGAAATTAGCCTAGAATCAAGGAGCAGTTTAAACTAGAGAAAGGGAAGGAAAGTTTGCAGTAAAGAGTGTACATCATCTTTTGGAGGAACTTCATCAATATCATACATTACATAATATTTCCGTTCTATTTGTAATGAATATAAAATGATATGAAAGGAGGAATCTAGCAATCTCAGCAGGTAGAGAATGGAGAAATAAGAAAAAAAAGGGGAGTGTTACTTGAAATTAAGAAAACCATTTATTGGAAGGATAATTACATATTGATGAGTATGATAGTAGAATGACAAACATTGATCAGTACTACTTCTGAATCACCTCTTCTAAGAAATGTCACAGTGATTGAACTAGCGTTCATTGGATCAACGGCTCGAAAGGAAGCAGAGTTAACTTGGAGAGAAGAGAAGAAGCTTCTGAATTGACAAATCTGAAGAGAGTAATACTATTTCAGCAAGTTAATAAAGGGAACAGTTATGTTTTAAGTTTAAGTGCAGAAGTGTAAATTTTATGTTTATTTAATTTTTTTGTGTACATTAATTTTTGTAAGTTTAAGTTAGAAAATTTTCAACTATTGTTTTTTTTTAATAGATAGTAGATATTTAGAATGTAGTTAATTTGTAAATAGAGAAGTTGGAGGTGAAGTGAAGTGAGGGGTTGTTAGAAATCTGCATTGATTCTGTATAATAACTCAATTGGATTATACCGCTGGAACATCATGCTAAGATAATTACAATGGTTTTGCTGCCAAGGAACTAGGATGTGGTGGAAATAGTGGTTGTAAGTTAGTTTGTAAGAATAGATTTTAAATTATTTTCCTTCTTAAATTAATAGTTTTGTTAGTAAGGTCATTAGTGTTAGAGTAAATAAATACAAAATAAATTATTAATGAAGGTTTTATTCTGAACTATCATTAGCTTTCCTCCTCAAAAATTAAATATGGTTGCCTTTGGTATAAACCATTTCTATATTCCATCACACATATCTGTCTAGAGTCTGTCTGGTCTGGTGAGTAATGACTCTGCCTATTTTGAAGTCATTGAATCTGGGTTCGAATCCTAGTAAGTGTATTTAATTGTGTGAAGAACATGATATCTGTCTTAGAACCATGGGTGTTTTCTAAGCAACAAAGTGCATATGTATTTATCTATGTAAGTATATATTAGCTCAGTATCCATGGTACGAGTATAGTTCGGTACGGGATTAGGCCAGGTTGAGAAAAATTATGCCCATAATATTTATGTATTTAATATTTAAAGAAATTAATCGACGTTAAGTCTTGACGGGATGCCTTTGATAATAAGGGCAGCGCTAATATTAAAACGGATCATTTATTTCGCAGTTACTGATATATCATATTTGGTTAAAGGAAGAAAGTGGGTTCAAAACCTATCTTTGTCATTTGAGGTGTTACTTAAATTTCCTGTTATTTATGTAGTTTTTGTTTTTTTTCTCTATATTTTAATTATTATGTTTTTAGTAAAGATTAATGTAAATAAATAATTTTTATTTTAGGAATTTCAGCCTACTTTAGCTCGCTTCTACATACCTTGAGTCTATATTTATCATATCCTAAGTACAACACTTCTTTGTATGGAATATAGTATATAGTTCAATTTAAAAATATGAATAGAAAAGAGGTTAATTTATACCAATTGTTTCATTCAATAATAATTGTTCTACGAGATAAACCCTCTAAATAACGTCACAAATAAGATAACACGTCCGTAGTTCATGAATTTGTATTTTTAGTAAAAGAATTAATAAAGTTTAACTTTCTGCAGTTGATAAACAAATTTCTACATATGGTATTGTATGCCGGCAATAAAATTTCAATTGCAAAATTAAGTTTGTTTCCTAAAAAAAATTCATAAAACTTAATAGGATAAATATTAAGAATCGGATTTTTCATGCTAATATTGTACGGAACCCTTAGTACACTAGACTGATATATACACTAATGATTATTTGGTAAAGTTTCTTCAGAATAGATTAAATTGTGAAAGAAAATATTAAATCAAATGTGATTAATAAATGCCGTCGAACGAAAATATAAGCCATGTATTGTTCAGATTTAGGGGATTAATGTTGTATTTATTATGAGTTACCAGGGAATGTTTAAAATCGTCTGATTACGAGAACCGAGGATCTCCTAGCTGAAGGTAACTTTCAAGATAGCCACATCATTAGCAAGCAGAATAAACTCCGTGGTTCTACACAAGTTGGCGGGGGGGCTGATGAACGAGCGCAACCTACATTCCTGTCACCAGAACAAGGAACGTGAGCCATTTTCATTCATAATAATTTTAAATACATATCTATTTAGAAGACCAGTTAGAGTATTTATAATGAATATAATGTCTTTAATAACTTACAAAATTTTAAGTTACAATTTAACGCTAGATGTCACTGTACCCTCTCGATGTTCTCCTTAAGATTTTACTTAGTGCTAAAATATTTTAATTCTTAAAAACACCACGAGATGTCACTGTATTTACCACAAACTAATTAACGATATGATGAGTAGAATTATCCTTAAGGTAAATAAATTTATTTTTAGTTTCAGTATTTTTTCTATTCAATAATAGATGGTGCTGCAGACTGAGACACGAAACAATTTTAAGATATTATGTATTTTGTATAGTATTAAGATTATTATAGTGTTACTTCGTCTAGTTGACACTGGATGGTACTGTATGAGCTTTAAACTAGATAATGGAATGTAGGTAGAAGTTTTATATAATGTTAAGAGAATTTTTAATAGTTTTATGATTATTCGACAATAGATGTCACTAGTTTACTGTAAGTTAGGAAACTTAATTGAAACAAATTTTAATTTGTCTAGTTGGTAATAGACGTCGAAACTTGTAAAAAGTTTGCACATAAAAATTGATTTTAGTATTTTAAGCAATCGTATGCAAGATTTATTATACTTGTGATATGTGTTTTTCGGAGAAGTAAAATTCCTTTAGATTTCTGCCACAGTGGGTGCGGTGAACAGGCCAGGGAACTCGTGTAATCATTTACTTTTAAAATTCCTTATTTGAGCGAGTTTTCGGGCATGGCAGCTGCATTCATGATAGGCAAGATAGTATTTTGATATAAGGTTTTGTTATATTAAAATTAATGTATAGCTGGAATTTGCGCAACATTTATATTTATGGGGTACTTGGGTATAAACAGAAAAAAACTTAAGTTGTTCACAGTTTTTTTTAATTATTACCGAATGTTAAAAGTTAATTAAATATTCATGCGTTTAGGAAATTTAATTTATTTTGACCATGTTTATAACGATTTTGTGTTTTTAAACGAAATAGTGAGATAAGCAATGACAGTGTAGGCAAATGTTAGGGAAATATACTAACTTGACAGTGTAGGTAGGCAGACTGATGACTTATGCTTCTTTACGATACATATGGTGCTACTTTACCGCACTAGTGCGAAAATTAGCATATTACATTACTGTGTCAAATATTTAAGGGGCCATATGTATTGTAAAACGTAGTACGATACACGTGCGAGTGGGTGATCCGTGACTCGTGTTGATTAGAGCACTTTCTTCGGTCGTGTTTTGATTTATCGCCGTTCGTTTCGAGTTTCCTATTTTTTGCGCTTGTATCGTAATATACTATTATAGTAATGACTGAATGATTTCTGTGTAGGAGAGTTTTTTTTGTTTAATGATACAAAATCTGGAATATGGTCATCAAAGTTATGGATATTTCGAATGATTGAGCTTAGGGACGGGAAGGAAGGGGTCGTAAAGGGACATCAACGATCATTGTCAAGGAAAAGTTGGTGCTAGGATAGAAGATACCAGTTTTAGGAGTATTTCTTTGACAATGAGACACTCAACACGCGGTGATGATTAAAAATCCACACATCCTGTATTCGGATGAGGGAGAATCAATGAAGAATATTTTGATTTTTCAAGTATTTAGTAATTGATTTGCCTACATTTGAGTGGGGACATTACGCCATAAAAGGTGATACTAGTTGATTTGATGAGAATTGCGGACTGGTTGTTGGTTCATGGGAATATTATTGTGGGAGGTTATATATCATAAAAGGAATGATCATTTTTGGAGAAGACTACCTTGTCTCATCGTTAGTCCGGACAATGTGGATGCGATATTTGTA
Organism: Cydia pomonella; assembly: GCF_033807575.1. NCBI lineage: Eukaryota > Metazoa > Arthropoda > Insecta > Lepidoptera > Tortricidae > Cydia > Cydia pomonella. The sequence goes on from NW_026907846.1 coordinate 687,934, forward strand.
TGTCAAAAAAAATTGGCTTAAGGATATCAAACGACTGGGCAGAGTAAGTTTCTATTAGAGATTACGAGAATTCACACTTTCGTACTTCATCTGAGAGTGGACATTCTGGCTTCCTTATAATCTTGCCTCATGAAACTAATTAAACCTTAAAGACTGGGATTCCTCTTCATAATTAGCTGGTTATTACTGAGTAATGGTCATTTTACATATCACACTTATAATTTTACTCTTTTTGATGCTGCTGTCAACTTTTTGATTGATGGTTATTCAGATAGGGTGAAATCACACTTGGTGGGTGAAATATCGATAACTTTCTCATTTTGGGGTGCGAGATGTTTTCTGTTTGAAGAACTAATGTCCTTCGCGCGTCAAACATCACGAAGGGCAGACTGTAACGAGACAGATGTCCTCAGCCATCGTTAATTAGAGACATAGGGACATATAATTGTATATAGGAATACTTTTGTTAATACTGAGCTGGATAGGAAATCAAATATCACAAAGGGTTCATTGACATTATTAATTAAAGAATTTAATGTTTGAATGTATGCGGGATAGCATTAAATAGGCTGGGATTGCAGAGAATTTCAAAGGAAGACTAGTATCTTCACATAGGGTTGAAACATAATCATGTAAAACGAAGTTATGTATGTAACTTTTGCATAGATGGTTTATGAACAATTGGAAACTTAATTATGTTAATTACTTACTATAAAACTAGAGAATCATATTATGTATTTACCCTGAAAATTGTGTTAAGCATGAAACTGAAACTCCAAATAAATAATATTATAAACTAATTTGTACATAGGAAAATATTTGATAAAATGTAAGCATTTAAACCCTAAAATTGTCTAACCCTGGATTTAACTGAGAAATCAAGGTGTTTTAAAGAGATAAAAGAAGAATATTCCAGTTGATTTATATAGAATATTATATGTAAAGTCAGACAGTTATTTAAGAAAGCCATCTCCTACTCTTACTAATAAGAGATAAACAAGAAAAGTTTCAAATGATAAAAATTATAGGAAATTGAGAGATTCTAAGTTAAGTGATACTGTATAAAATTAGGACACATGTTTTAAGAGATAATTCTAGCTATAATTAATAAAGGAAATAGTAGGACATACAGGAAAACATGTAAATAATAAATTAGGTTATTATTTGTTCATGTAAAATTCAAATGTTAAAAATTATGGAAAATTGGGGTTTTTGAAGTTAAATGAAGCTGTAGAAAATTAGAATATATGGTTAAAAGATAATTTCAGTCATAATTAATAGTGGAAATAACAGGAAATTCGAGAAAACATGATAAAAATTATTCTAGGTTATTTTCTTCATAACTTCAAAAATACGCGATTTCAAAGAAGGAAGTTTATTAAAAATTGTTAGTAAATAATAAATATATCTGATTTAGTATTAAATTTTATTAAAAATCAAGTATTTTACTTAAAAATTAGAAAAAACAAATCCCATAGGAAAAATTCCGAATAAATGAGTTATTTAAAAATGAATCTTAAGTTCATACACAGTAAGTTCAAATTCGCTTGCACTCTGGAGCCAAAATGTCGTCGATGAAAAGTTAGAAGAGTACAGAAGATACTTTGGGCGACAAACGCAACGAAGAGAGCGATCGAGACGATCAGGACGAAATGAACGTTGTAATACTAAAATTTAGAGGGTATAAATAGGAAGAGCCAAGCTAGTGGAATTCATTCAGTCTCCAGCAGCGGGAAAGAGAAGACCTCCAATAGAAGAAGGAAAACCAGCGGAGCCGAAGACGGAAGATCTACACAGGACTGGAGCAGCCAGCGGAGCCCTACGGAGGACCGGAGCAGCCAACGGAGCCCTACGGAGGACTGGAGCAGCCAGCGGAGCCCTACGGAGGAGCGGAGCCCGAAAGGCAGTCTCCGAAGACAGAAGCCCTACGGAGGTCTGAAGCAGCCAGCAGAGCTCCCGGCTGAACTTCACAGGTTGTAGTCCTCGAGAGTCCGGTGAGTGATTATGTATTCACTTAGACTGAGTATATTAATATTTCAACCTTCGAGTGTAACTTACAGTTATAGAGGCAAATCTAAATAATTTACAGTTATTTAAGTTTCATTCAAAGTTTAGAATGAATTGTTTGAGAGTGGTCTTGAATAATGTAGAAAATTATATACAGAAGGATATTATGTTGGCTAGGCGAATTATTTATCTCTATTCTTAGGGAGACATTTATTTAAATTAATGTGTTTGCTTATATTCTGCTAAATTGAATATTTGTTGATGAATTTACAAATAATGAAGTATCTCCAAGCTTTGCCATAGCAAAATTTATATGTTATATTGGAAACAACTGAAAAATATATCTAGATCTAATATATGATCTCACTTTGGATAAAATATATCTAAGAGAATGAGCATGGTTGGAAAAGGGCCTTGCAAAATTGAATAAAGTATCTGGAATGAAAAACTATTCTAAGATTCAATTCAGAATTCAAACTTATAGTGTACATCAGGTAAGCAAAGCATTCCTGAAAGTTTATGGATGTAATAAAACCTCATCTATACTCTTGAGTACTATGCTATAACAAGAGAATCTGGAGTTTGAATTGAATCAGGGTTTATCTATCATGTATTTATATTTTGGCTTTTTCCTAATTTGATTGTTTAGAGAGGTCTATGTAATGAGGATAGTAGTTTTGAAATGGCAAGTGAATTTAAACGGTTATTAATAAGATTCATAAGGTTATAACATAGAATTGTTTGAGGAAACTACCGGATCCAATGTGTTTTCAGGGCGTAGACTCAAAGCATTACTCCTATCATCTACAGAAGCACTCTACTAAGAAACTGTAGAATTATATTAATTATTTTTAGATAGTAAGCATGAGTGTTAGATAACTAGCTTCAACTAGAGTCATAGTATTAGAAATCTCTCTCGTTGTGTCGCGTTGTTAGGCATCTGATAGGTTTCTTGTGGTTTTCTTCCTATCAGTATGTAAGTTTCGAAGCCACAGTAGACTCCTTCACTTAGTTAGTTGACAGGCAGGTAATGTTAGGGACTAAAACCAATCAAACTTGATAAAATAATACTCTTCAACTCTTAAATATGACTAAAATAAGTATAAAATCATCTTCTGATAAATAAATGCTTTAAAACCTTATACTGTTGTTTGCTTTAGCGACTATCCCTACTTTCCTAAAGAACTTGGTGTTATTAATGGACACAACTTAGGGATCCTAACGATACCACTACGATCTACTCCTGGCCATAGTTATAAGTAAGACTGCAAAGCAAGGAACTAACGACTCATTTTAATACATTTTATTGGCGTTTTGTACTCTTATATTAGGTTTACTATCAGAAATTAGCTAATGGGGTAAGTTAAGGGGGTGGGTTTTCTACAAGGTCAACGATGATGGCAGTAGGGAACTCTTTTACAGTAGGTACGAACATCATAAACACCATAGGTATTGACTTGCCCTAAGTCCAAAGTGAGGAAATCAGCCAATATCTAGTGCCTTCCATGAATGCGCGCGCCTGTCTGACGTTTCCATAATTCATTTTACACTTAAGACAAATTGAGAGGCACGCCACAAATACCTATTGCTAACTTTCATCACCCTAAAGACGGAGGGGACTCGGGGGAGGGCCGCAAATATCCCTCCCGACGACAGTAGGGACATAAAAGTTACACCATCAGTCGAAACAGTGACTGGTCTAATTTCCTCCGTGATATCTTTTTGTCCAGGTTATATTGTGTGACATTTTATTTCACGATTCTATTCAATCGTGACTCCAATGTTATTGTTACGCTAGACATCCTCAATTAGTACTTCGAATTAGTAATAACACTACTAACCAATATTATGTCATCTCTATTCCGGCGGTGAATGTTCAGAATAGGATTTATACTCGTTGTACACTTGTAAAGTACAGTGTGCTACGAAATTGCATGGAGAAACTATTAATTAATTGATAAAGTCGCCATGCACTTTTGCGTCTCGTACATGTTTGGAGCCAAAAATAAAACCATAATTGTTATACGCGGAAATCAAACATTGTTATAGAATTAACAAATTAAGAACAGAAGGAGTTAGTATCACACAATATAGTCGGAATTGTTGACATTACAATGATGTAGGAGTTAACAGTTTAGTAGAAATTGACAAGGAATCTTTTACAAAGGAAGTTTTAAGATATGTCTTAAAACTTCCTTTGTAAAAGATTCCTTGTCAATTCAATTCAATGTCAAGGTCTGTAAGTGTGTATGTACTTACAGACCTTCTCAATCAAGTCATAATCGTAACACTAGTAATTTATGTAGGTAATTTCGTTATCACCGGTCCCGGAATAAAATTGTTTGAAAAACAAATAAACGGGAGACATATCTAAAATAAGTACCTACAATTGTATGTTGCATCAGCGGTCTTTAGAATTTTCCATCTTTTACGTCTCACATAATCAATCATATAAGCTTGCGTATATTTATTTTCTATCGCGATCTTAAAACAATTCCTTACCCGTTCTTACTGTTAAATCTTTCCACTGTTACCTTATTATGTGGGACGGGCAAGCTTTGAAGACGCAATTATGGTAATTCTCACCCTTACGCGGAGGGTGTGCGGATAGGCTAACTGATTCCCGTTCGTCTGCGGTTAAGTCAATTTAACTCCTATCACGACGGGAGCACTGTATAAGTAGTATTTCATACAGAGTGACCACGCTTTATGCCGCCCCTTAAGTTGACGATCGGATGTCAACTGCAAGAGTGACGCCGAATTACTGCCGTCATCAAAACGTTCTTTCCGTCACTCCTTTTTGTCAAAGGACCTGGGAGTTAAAATAAGAAAGCAGAGGTACTTAATTAAGAACTTGTATTGCTACACTCACGACCGGGAGACAACTTAATATTGGTGACCTGACAATATTTTCAACTGATTGCCTTAAGGAACTTACACACACATCGATGCGTATACAGACACTAAAAGGAATTCCGTACTATGGCGTGTCTTATTATTACACGATTTATTACCAATCGATAGATAACAGTAGGAAATTGAACGAGCGCCATCGTATCGGCCTTCGGTCTTCAGACGCATCACAATATTCACGATACGATGCAGTTGCATTGGCGCCCCCGGTGTCTGTTGGCGTTCGGCCAAATCAACTGATCATTGATTACCGCTGGATGTAGCATGTTGACTATGTGCTAATGTGCTATGTGCCTCGTCGGGGAAGTTATTCCGCGCTCGACATGTTTGCGTTATTTGACATATGTTAACTGTGCAATCCATGCGCTCATCGATATCATTTACCTAATAACGTATCTCTATGACATTTACTGAAAATGCATATACTAGTACAGCCCATTTTTGCTCAAACACTAGGTAGACCGTTAAGGTATTTTAAACTTACTTTTTTTGTCGATTTTTATGTACAGCGGTGGCAACATGGATAATTTTTTATCACTTGTCACTATGCCTGTTACTTTCGCACTTACATACTTGTTAGAACGTGATATGCATGGTGACAGCCGATAAAAATGTGACCCGTGTTACAGCCGTAGGTTGTAACTTAGTAAGCTGTTTCGGACTCTTGTCTTACTCGTATCTGTATATGAAAGATATGCGAAAATAGAAAAATACGCTACCTAGTGCAAAGAAACCCCGAGCACTTAGGTACATGATTGTGAGTGTTGAATCCAATCATTATTGTTTGTTTTATATAGTGGGATCTACTGCGACGTAGTCTATGTCAAATCATAAGCGCTCGGTTACACCGCTCCACAATGCGTTTGCGGAAGGGTGTTAGCGTGGAACGGAAACTGATCTAATATAGGTCGAATACTTATAAATTAATATTATGGAACAATCTGAAAGGCAGTGTTACTGTTGTACGGGGGCGAAACCTGGTTTGTACGCACAGATCTAATAACAAAACTCCCAAGTGTTTGTGAACAAATGCTTAAGGCAAATTCTATGCAATTTTTGGGCTAACTGGATCACAAACACTCACTTATGGAGAATAACCGGAAAAGTACCCGAACACAAGGAGACCCAAACGCACAAATGGCATTGGATTGGGCATATCCTCAGGAAGCCTGACACCCACCTATCCAAAGTGGCCCTGACCAGGAAGATGCCCGGAAAACGGAAACATGGTCGCTTTAAATTTACTTGGCGTCGTTCCGTGGAGCAAAACTTGGGTGCATTGGGAATGGGGTGAGAAGAGGTTACCCAAGCAGCCCAGGACTGGAGTCAGTGGAAGAAAATGTTTCGAGCCCTACACCCAGGGGGGATAACAGGATGGAAAAAAGACGATGGAACAATCTGACACAAATCTACCTATTTCCAAAAGTATGTTAGAGTAGTAATAAATAACTTTAAATAGGACAAGGGGAATATATATTTTAATTCTCACTGCACCCACCGTGAAGTTTTTCTGTTTTGCCTTATGGTTGACTGGTAGAGAATGCCTATTGGCATTAAGTCCGCCTGTTGTACTCTTTTTATATGTGCAATAAAGTTTAAAATAAATAAATATATTATCGTTTGAATTTCCCACAATATTTTGATCATCTTTGACAAAGTTTGAAAAAAATTGTGTTCAGTTTAAAGGGATTTAATATAGGTGACATTGATGCTATTGATGCACCTTCGGTCATATCACTTTGTTTTTAATTTGTCACGGATGTTCAAAATATTGTGGGAAATTCAAGATTATACTTTTGTAATAATTTACTAAAGAATATTGACTTCTACAGTGTATATCCTCATTCTGTCCCATTACAAAACTGTTCCAGTCCTGTCTTGACGCCACTTACTTGATCGGATAAAGTGGCCGTATCATCAGTTCGTTAGCTGGGTCGAGGGTCGCCTCGAGTGGCGTTTCTCTTGATACCACAGACCATTGAATTAGACGCAGCAAATTCGTTGCGTGTATTTTAATCCCACATCTCCTTCTTTGTAAAGGGTGTAAAGATGACGCATCAATTTCATGTAAACATTGTAAGCGTAAGGATAAATCTTCAAAGACTAGTTTTTTTTATTAGATCGCGGCGATTGTAGCTCGAGAACAACTGACACAAATTCGAATAATATTATTGATTCCGTTGATAGATTTACATATAGAATACCTATAGTGTAACGTAGAGGCTTGTTGTACAACCTGTACCAGTAGATAGCAGGCACTCTGTAGATTTCTACCGCTCTATCGCGGTTGAGATTTTATAGAAAACTGCCATTTTTTTTAAATGGGGTCTAGAAAAAAAAAATTATATTCTGTGGTATTATGTTACTTTTGCTAAGAAATAGAGATAACATCATTTAAGTTTTCACGAGAATTCTATTTCTGTTTTACGCAAGCCTTAGTTACATACGTCCTGTAATAACTGATTTAACCATAAACAGATTACAGTAATGTCATTCCAACATGTATACAAACAACAGAACGTGAAACAGAAGCCATACAAACATACTGTGTGCACAATTTACCCATAACGTGTCCACGATCGTAGAGCAAACACGAAGGTAATGCCGAAAGTAAACAAACTGGTAACAGTACACGCCCACGGTGACGGTTTGGGCTGTGAATCAACCTGCTGAGGACCGTATGCTGCCCGTTGCAGTTTGCCACCTTTTAGCCTAAATCGGAAAGTTAAACTTGACATTGACACTTCACGCTAAAAAGTAGATGCTATCTACTGTAGATCAAGCACGCTCCCTTGCGCTGGAGGGCCTGCCAACATGTGGCCAGAATCGGAAAGTTAAACTTGACATTGACACTTCACGCTAAAGAGTAGATGCTACCTACTATAGATCAAGCACGCTCCCTTGCGCTGGAGGGCCTGCCAACTTGTGGCCAAAATCAGAAAGTTAAACTTGACATTGACACTGTGCCAATAATTAGTCTTGTCCTGCCTTCTACAGTTAACGCACACGCTCTCTTAAAAAGATACTACGTAAAAGTCGAACATACATTCAGTATAAAATGGCGGCACATTTAGAAAAGGCACAGTGTTGGATCCCCATAGAAAATTTCAATTTCGCGCCTCTTTCCACTGACAAGTTGAGTGTGTTTCAGTCTGAGTATAATTATGACTGCGCAACGTTTTGCCTTATTTATCTTGCACCTATGTCTCGTCTACAGTGCTCAATGAAAATGCCACCAATCCAATGGCTGACCAAGTGACGATTAATATAAGACTATTGCTGTTAGTAGGTACATAACATGGGATTTAGCGTCATAAATACTAAAAGTCTATCCTTTAATTATACGAGTAGGTATGTTATATGAGACATTTCGGAGAATTAAACAGTCAGACTTGTCGTGAAGTTTGAAGAGTCACACTGGCTTTTATACAAACTGCTTTCATCCGAATCAATTCGTTAACGTCTCAATGTGCTTACTAGTGTTGGTTTGACAGCCACTGATAAATGACAACTTAATGCCCCCTCCCACCACTCCAAGGGGACCCCATGCCTTGAGACCCTGACATTAGGGGAAACTAAATTGATGATTGTCCATTGAGAATACGTGAAACGACTTAGGAAACGTCAGGGACACTTTATTTTGATGTATTATTTAAAACTTGGGTGCCAGTTAAATTTGTAACTTTTTATGATAAAAATACAGGAAAATGTTACTAAATTCAAAATCCAGCAAGTAGGCCTAACTGGCCTAAGCAGATCATTGATATGTCTAGGTCTAGGTATATACCACTTCTGGGCACCTCTATTCTCCTATTGTACAAGAGGATTTGGGCTATAAGTTGGGTTGGGCGTTATCACAGTGCTCATTTTATCACCTCATCGTCGTTTTTGATTGGAGACGACAGATTGGTATGATGGAAAGGGACAAACGATGATAAGCGGCATCGTAACTTTAGTATACGTTTATGAATAAGGGGGTTTATGTCTTGGCTTAGCAGATGTGCGCAGATTTATTAGAGACTAAGAAGTACGAATACCTATTTTCTATTTATGATATATTGTCTCAATATTGAGTCCCTAGTTTTCTTCATGGACCTAATTAATGACAGTTTTATTCTTACATTATACACAGAAACTTGAGTAAACTTGCGACTTTGAAGTCGTACAAGTAAACCTACACAAAGTCGAACAAGTCTTATAGAAACTCAAGATTAGAAATTAATAAAACTCGTGTTGACAGTTGCAAGCAGACTAATTTTATTTCATCCGAAATACACCGTTATCGAGTAACAAGTTTTTACTTAGCACTAACAGATGGCAGCACTGGTATGGAATGCATATTATAAATAATGATTTTGTTACAATTTTAACACCACCACCTAACAAAATCAAAAAACAAACTTATATTTATTATACAGCTGTAACGCCTAATAATTTAACAAATTTATGGTGTTTAACAGAACACAAACTTTTTGTTAAAACATCTGCTGGCATTTCAGCTGTTGGCATATACTTAATTTTAACAAACTTATTTGCCACAGCCTCTCGGACAAAATGACAGCGAATGTCAATATGTTTTGACCGCCTATGAAACATGGGATTTATAGCCAATTTTTGTGCACTCTGATTGTCGTTATATAAAACAATAGTATCACAGCTACCTAATATTTCAGTAATAAGATTTTTTAAGTAGATAGCTTCTTTACATGCTTCTGACATGGCTACAAATTCTGATTCAGTACTAGAAAGTGACACAGTTCTTTGTTTTCTACATTCATAGGATATTACACTATTTGACAATGTAAAACAAAACCCAGAATATGACCGGTCATTGACATCTGACCCCCAGTCAGCATCTACAAAACATTCGAGAGATGAATTGTCCTTTTTATACACAAGACCATAATTTTTTGTTTTGTGTAAGTATTTTAAAATCCTTTTAGCATGTTTCCAATGATTTTCACTGTGACAATTATTAAATTGGCTTAAATAACTCACACTATATGAAATATCAGGTCGGGTCAAAACTGACAGATACATTAAACTACCTAACAATTGTTGATAAGGATATTTCTTATCTTTACATACATTTCCTGATTTTTCACATTGTAGATTAACTTCCATAGGAGTTTCCGCTAACTTACTGTCAATCATATTAAATCTGTGAAGCAATTCAGTTACATACTGTTCCTGATCTACTGTTATCATACCATTTTGGACCTTGACCCTCATGCCTAAACATTGTTTTAATTGACCTAAGTTTTTGATCTTAAAATTAACACTTAGCTCCTGTACTAATTGATTAGTAGCTGATTTACTGTTGGAGAAAACAAAAAAATCATCAACAAACAGAGCTATGATAATTTTAGTATCACCTTCAAACTTAGTGAACAAACATGGCTCGAATTTAGATTTCTTATAGCCAAGACTATGCAAGTACTCCTCTACTCTTTGATACCAAGCCCTAGACGACTGCTTGAGCCCATAGATAGCCCTTTTCAATTTTAAAACTTTATTATTCATTTCATCACTGCAGTCAGGAGTAACAGGCCGATTCATGTACACTGTCTCATCCAAAAAACCATTTAAAAAAGCAGTCGTTACATCCAAGTGACTTACATCTAAATCAAGTTTTACAGCAAGAGCAAATAAGAGTCTTAATGTGGAGTATCTAAGCACTGGAGAAAATGTCTCATGGAAGTCAACACCTTCCTTTTGGGTGAAGCCCTTTGCAACTAAACGCGCACGGTATCTCACTTTATTTTCTAAATCTATTTTCTTTTTGAACACCCACTTACACTGAACCACTGTGCTATTCTCAGGATAGTCCACTAATTCCCACGCACTGTTCTCTTCAAAAGAATTTAATTCTTCCCTCATAGCCTCCTTCCAAAATGAAGATTCAGGGCCATTCAGAGCTTCCTGGAGACTAATACCTCCTTCAATTGAGCTTTGACTTGATTCCACACACATATTTGTGAATCCATATCTCTCTGGTTTCTTTATTATTCTTTTGGTAGGTGTGGCACTGGATGTAGTTTGAACTGGTGCTTCTTCAGTCACTGAAACGCTTCCCTCTCTGGCGTTAGGCTCATGGTCATCTGGAACCTCAAAAAACTCTGCCTCATCAGATTCAACTGAGGAATTCAGTTCTTGTCCACCATGATCTTGGGTCTGGACAAAATGCTCCATTTCAGTTTGAACTTCTTCTTCTACAGAATCCACCTTCTTTTCAGGACCTGAAATATCAATCTGCACGCTGTTCTCCTTCTCAATTCCTTCTTCAATTATAATTACATCCCTACTTGTAATTATATTGTTAATGTTAGGGTCATACACTCTATAGCCTTTGACATTATCAGCGTAGCCAACAAGTATACACTGCTTCGCTTTCTTGTCCCACTTTAGACGACGCTCTTTAGGTACATGAACCATAACTTTACTTCCGAAGATACGTAGGTTACTTACATCCGGCTTCTGCCCCGTCCACATCTCATATGGTGTTTTGTTATTCAAACCTGATGCTATAGACCTGTTTTTCAAATACACAGATGTATGAACAGCCTCTGCCCAAAACTTTTTGTCTAAATCTGCATCAAACACCAAACTTTTAGCCTTCTCTACGATCGAACGATTCTGTCGTTCAACAAGACCATTCTGTTCACTTGTATATGGGTTGCTCTTCTGATGTACTATGCCCGAGTCTTGTAAATATTTTTCAAAGATTTTATTACAAAACTCTAATCCATTGTCTGTCCTTATAGACAGAATTTTCTTTGAAGTTTGGTTTTCAACCAACAATTTAAACTGCTTGAAGTGTTCAAAAGCTTCATCTTTTGTTTTCAAGAAATAAACAAAAGTCATCCTACTATAGTCATCTACTAAAAGCATAAAGTATTTTGAGCCTCCTATAGATTTTGCTTCCATAGGCCCACATAGGTCTATATGTACCCTCTGAAGAACCTCTGTGCTTCTGGTACCAATGTGAGAAAACGGTAGCCGAGCTTGCTTAGCCTCACAGCATACCACACAGTTTTCTTTGGTAATATTTATCTTGTCGTTCACTGACATTCCTGCAACTGCACCTTCATTCATTTTTTTAAGGTCGTCACTATTAATATGACCATATCTGCGATGCCAAATTCTTGCCGTCGTCGAAGACAAAAAACAGCTGTTCGATTTAAGAACATTCAGCTTATATACACCTTCGACTAAGTCCGCTGTAGCCACCAACACATTATCTTTGTTGAAGATGCGACATCCGTTTTTCTCGAATGAAACCGTATTGCCCTTGCGCAAGAGCTCGCTCACTGACAATAAATTTGTTGCCAAACACGGTACATACAATACGTCCTTGACTGGAATCTCGTATTCAAAACCCTCAGCTTCTGTGGTGATGCACAAATCACCACTGCATTCGACTGGTATTACGGTTTTGTCGGCAACCACGATCTCATTAACTCGAGGATTGTTTGACACATTTGTCAACCATTCTTTATTCGGACTCATATTACAACTCGCTCCCGAATCCACGTAGAAATCTGACGCGCTGAATTTTGCACTCAAAAATACTGCACTAAATGCGTTTGATTGCTTTCGTTTTTCAGTTTTGTCGATCATTTTACATTGATTTCTGTAGTGGCCCGGCTGATGACATGAGTAACAGGTTATATTTTTCTTGTTCGACGACTTGACATTGACATTTCTAGCCATAGACTCATTTTTAGTGTTGCCAGGTTTCTGCTTCTGAAAACCTTTTACGGCAAACGCTCCGCTAGACTGCGGTTCACTCGATTCCATATCGAGCAGTTTCGACTTAATAACATCTGCGTCAATAGGAATTCCCGAGTGCTCGATCGCCATTATCATTGGCGAAAACTTGTCCGGCAATCCTGCCAACAGTAACGATCCAATCCATTGTTCGTTTATGTCAAATCCCGTACCTCTCAACCGCTGGGATGTTTCAACAACCTGAGTTACGTATGACGTCATTGAATCACAATTCTCCAGCCTAATTGATATTAAATTACGAAGAAGGGTAATTTTTCTGGAAAAACCTCGATCATCAAACATTGATCTTAACTTGTCCCATAATTCCTTTGTGGTCTTCGTACTTTTAATATGGACGTACAAGGTCGGGTCTATTGTTAAAACTAGCTTCGCTCTGGCTTTTGCATCCAACGTCTCAGCCGCCGCAGCCGCCGCTGCCGTAGTCGGTTTATTCTCCTCGTCCGCTTTTTTGCTTAGAATGACATCAGTCATTCGTTCCAAGACAAGCAAGTTCTCAGCCGCAAACGCCCACTCATCGTAGTTTTCACGGCCCTTCAACTTTGGCACATTCGCGATAAAATTTGAAGCCATATTTTAACAAAATTAACACTGCACAACTGAACAATAATTCTGGACTAATCTGATCGCTTTTACGTTACTTTTAGTGAAAAAATGCACTGGGACACATAACCTAATAAAACTCGTGTTGACAGTTGCAAGCAGACTAATTTTATTTCATCCGAAATACACCGTTATCGAGTAACAAGTTTTTACTTAGCACTAACAGATGGCAGCACTGGTATGGAATGCATATTATAAATAATGATTTTGTTACAATTTTAACAGAAATCAACCTTGCAAATCCTCAATTTTCTCTCAATCTATTTAAATGCAAACTCGTGCAATAGACTTTACGTTATCGCATTCTCGAGATACGATACTACGGTAATGATACCACTTAATAATATTGACTTAGAGCATTGTGCTCGTTATCTGATAGCGCAGGTACTGACTACTCAGGTACATTGATAACGATTGTAAATAGAACAGACTAAACGTGCAAAAGAAAGCAATTTAATTTTTCATATTAAATACAAGTGTCCTAAGAATTCCATGAAGGCATGGTATTATAACTTCAGAAATTATAGGCGTTCCAAAATTGAAGTGCTTAAATGTACTGATTGTACAAGTGCTCTCTAGTCAAACCTCGAGCTTATGTACAGCAACGAGTGTTACAAAATTAATCAACAAACTGTTACTGTAGGTAAATAAATATGGAAGTATTTTTGTGCTCCTTATGTATGAGTTTAACATACTTTAGTTCTCATTTCAAAAAATAATTTGTTGGATTGTCGGTTGAGCACCCAGACCTGATAAATGAGAATGAGAGTGATTTATCACGTCCCGTTCGGTCCTAGAGCGGTTTTGTATGCTCTGCCTGAATACAGTTTTCACATGCCACAACCACCCCACGTACTTTTTGAACTGCAACAGCTAATATATACTTATCGTACCATTTTCTTAAGTATCACATTACCATACTATTTCCCTCCTACCAAAATAATCCCCATGCAAAGTGCTCATTACTGTTTGTCATGTCTTCCACGCACCCATTAATCCCTTACGCGAACAACCCACAAATCACAGATAAAACTGCAAATCTCCGAGGTCAGATGTGGCACGAATTTATTTACTAACGGTACGTTTAATAGTGCACTTAAATCTTCCCAGACTTCCAAAGAGCTTAACAGAACACCATCGCAGAACGGTGGTTCCGAGCGGTATAGTGGAAATCTAGAAATGCGATCGAACTATTACGGCCGAGTTGTAAGACGAATCGACGCAGATAGTATTGAATGACAGTAAATAGTAACGTTTAATGGTTGGATTGGTAGTGCTTAAATGCAATCTGCGATACGAAGCTAATGAATATCGAATTACTTCAAGAGAGAAGCGAATCATGATACTTATACGGGCCATTTTATTTCAAGATGACACTACACATTTTTTAGATTTGGGAATGTTTGTTATATCTGCTTAAAATCACTACTTCTTTCGAGCCTAATAGAAGGAAACTGTTCCAAAATTTCCACCATTCTCCGTTCCCTCTATTCCGTTACCGTCATACAAAGTCTATGAAGAAATGTAAATTAAATTAAATAATCATTTATTTCGGATTTTTTTCCATATCGTATTAGTAGCTTATTTTTATTATACTTAAACTTTGTTAGTGATACTATGTTTTATGCTATATGTACCTAACTTATTCTATCACAAGCGTGTAGGCTATTCAAATATTGACAGAAAGCGCCATCTACCCTGTCCGCAACTGTGGCCAGGACACTGTTAATGAAATGTAATTTTTTTTTTTTCTAATTGATAATTTAGTTTTTTTTTGGTACAACAATGTTTTTCTTTTTCCATTTTATGGCCTAGTAGGAATATAGCTTTATTTTATTAAGTTCACTTGTTATTCGTTTTCGCGATTACACAACGTATCAGAAATGTTGTTACTTGTTACACAAACATATATGTAACTTCGATGTATAAAGAGGCCAATTGAAACTTACATTGTGACATCAAATTGATATCTAAATGATGTCAGTCGCCCGTGCGTCTTGTTCGCGCCAATTAGGGTTTGCACGACGGATCTGTATGGGATGGGGGGTGAAATGTATGGGAAAATCGGCGGACCCGGATCCAGATCCGGGTAAATTCATACATTTTGGATCCGGATTGCAAACCCTAACGCCAACTCATGTAAGTACGGAAGAGTACGATAAATGCACGCGCGACTGACAGCATTCAGATATCATTCTAATGTCACAATGTAAGTTCGAATTGGCCCCAAAGTAATTAAAGCAATCTGCTCCATTTTGCGGCGGCTTGGGAGTTGGGAACAAGCCAGCGGTCGCAGCTTACCAATTTCTAGAACAATAATTCGTGTAATTTCGAGATACAGAGCTCAAATATGAGCCACCGAGACTTAAATTGTAATTGTGTTACTGTCTGACCCTGTTCCCAATAAAATCTACTCGTAGATCGTCACCGATGTAAACAAGAAGAAAAGATTCCGCAATTATAAATGATATTATCATAAAAATTCCAAAAAATTTACAAGGATGCAACATATAATATTTTGAATACGATAAACATTTCATCAATAAAAAAACGAAGGATTACGTAGCATTCCAATAAGCAATCATTTGAGTCGTTGACATAACTGATACTCTCATTTTATTTGACTATACATGACGTATGACATTATTGTTAAATATAAGCTGCTTGTAGCGGCTTTAGATATCACCAGCTTTAGAAGTCTAAAAAAGTCGTAATTGTTGTTTTTAGTGGTCTAAGAAAACAGTGTGAATTTTAAGAACCGCAATCCTACCTCCAAAGATCCGCATGTATCCTGATCTCGTATTGTATCCATTTTAAAGTTGCTAAACGTCCATGTTTTGTTGCAGGTGACCCATAAAACGTCCGGCAAGGTGATGGTGCTGAAGATGAACCAGCAGCGCGCCAACCGGCCCAACATGCTGCGCGAAGTCCAGCTCATGAACAAACTGAAACATCCTAACATACTTGGGTAAGTACATTATTTTCCTCTCTCAGGTGACCCACAAAACGTCCAGCAAGGTGATAGTGCTGAAGATGAACCAGCAGCGAGCCAACCGGTCCAAAATTCTGCGCGAAGTCCAGCCCATGAACAAACTGAAACATCCGAACATATTTGGTTAAGTACATGACTTTCCTCTCTCTCAGCCAGCAAGGTGATGTGCTGAAGGTGAAGATGAACAATCCGCGAACTAACCGGCTTCTTTTTTTTTTGTTTATTAAGAAACCAAACAGTCATATAAACACATTAAAAGGGCAATACAAAAGATGTACTGCAACAAAAGAACAAAGCAACAAAAAGACCTGGAGGTATAGGTACAGTCAGCATCAAAAGTAGCGGATGAAACAACGCGCCAAAAGTATCTGATATTCCGTATAACTTTTCCAAATGTAGATAATTTTCTAAAATTCGCGTTCAAAAATATATCTTTTAAAGTCTTAGTTGTTCTATATTAAAGACATCACTTTTTGTTAAGCTGTTACAGAATGTATCTACACTTTTGAAGCGTTATTTGATCCGCTACTTTTGATGCTGACTGTACAAGTTTATCTAATGTATCAGATAGAAAATGAACTGCATACAACATAAATATATAAGTACCTCTTCTTCTTCTTGGCTTCTTGTTGGTAAGACACTTCAACAAGGAGGCAAAGTACGACCACATCCAAATACGAGATGATCTTACTCGTATCTGAAAATACGCTGATTTCGAATTTAGGGACTCTGCTTTACAGAAGAATATATTCATAACAAGACTGTAGGATCGTATACCTCACATAAAGAGTAGACCTTTGACTTACTAATAATAGGCGATAAAGTACTCGTGGTAACTGATAAAGAAGGTAACCTGAGAAATCCCGACTTTATCTAACTCGCAACATAACTGACAAATAAGCCTAGATACGATATGTATGATACATTATGTTATAGAGATATTGTAATCCTTACAAACAGATCCTAGCGAAAGCACTTTATATTATTAGAATACCCATACGAAACCTCCTCATAAAAATTCACAAAGAAAGGATAACCTCTGTATAAACTTGGACAGATGAAGGTCAGATAAAGCGTCTACCTACGTCTAGGCTTAGGTATTATTAAAATAGTCTCTCGGGCGAGGACTCATCCATTGAATTGTGTAGCAGAATGACGGATTGTATCACCGATTTGGGATAAAAGTAACACGACAAATGTGAAATTGAAACAGATCTATCAATTAAGGCAATGTAGATCCAGACGGGTCTCGATAAGAAAAATCGGGCTTGCAATTTATCCCATGAAAACTATGTAGGTATTTACCGTAAAACCTCGATAGTTGGTTCGGTGCATAAAAGAAAAAATGTCTTTTGTTTAATTAACAAATTAGGATTTGATCAAAAAAATATCTCAGAAAAAACAGAACTTTATGCATAAATGCCAATGTTATTTTCGGTTTTGTCCGAGTTTATTTCTTCATTCATCATCGTTATTGCGACATTCAAATAATAGTCATCCCTGAACGAAGATATTAGAGTTAGTTTTGGAACATAGTTGGGAGATTTCGGATAGTTGGGTGTTTTTACTGTATGGAAATGTTCTTAAGTTACGTTGCATGGTTTTTACATAAAATTACGGCATAATATACAGACGTAACGTGTTTCAACAGAATTATAAAAGTAAGAAACTCTTTATTTGCGCGTCAGTTAATTAGAATTTTATTGCCCGTATCTAAACTCATCTATGTGATGTAAATAATGTTAATAAGGTTACTGTTAGAAATATTACATTTGCTAAGGTAGTCATTGTAACTGATTACTTTATGGCATTAATACGAAATCACTATGGTCAGATATGCTCACTTTTCCGGGAGTAAGGTTACCCTACTATTAAGTTGGATATATGAAAATTAATTATATGCCTGACATAACAGCAGAATTATGTAGGAAATAAAGGTAATAATAGTTCATGGATGTCCTTTACACGTTCAAAGAGACGTGTTTCACTTAAGCCCCATTCAGACGGACCAGCAACCTGGTCCAGCAAATATCACTAGCAGCGCGGTAATGCGGCCAGTATTTTTGGATCTTTTGCGCCGGGTACGTGGCGTCTCGGGGATTAACGGGAAGGCGTAGGTTTTTGGACAAAGCTTGTTGCGGATTTCATCTTGTACGTTTTTGACGAAGCCTGTGGCGGATTATCACTTATGTAGATTGGACGAAGTTTGTTGCGTACCGTATTTTATTTAGTATACCTACACTTTTGACGAAGCCTGCGCTGTAGATTTAGATGATAGTTGCTTTAGTACTTATGTTTTCCTTTGTTTGTATTTAATAAACATTATTTTATTTAGACGGATCGAGAACTTACATGCAATATTCGATACATCGCTAACTAAATATACAGAGTACAATGAATTCAGTCCATCGACCGAATACCGCAATATAATGAAAATCGCATGCAATTTCTTGATCCGTCTAAATGAGGCTTTACTTATCTCATTGCAATAAGGTATAAAAAATATCGTTTTCTAATTTGGGTGTATCTTCGTCGCTACACAGAGAAAAAAACATTAAGTAACTTGCCCCGTCAACTTTGTGTATTATAAAAAAATAAGTCTAAGATATCTAGTTAAAATTAGAGCCAAGACTCGTATCCATCGAGAAGAGCGAAGATTATCGCATTTTTAAATCAGACCACTTCTCTTAATGATCATTAAGATATTACACTGCAATTAGGCTTTATGGAACAGGTTTTACTCGTAAGCCCTGTGATAGTAGGTGTAATTTTATAATTATACGAATTGGCGATGGAATGTCATATATCTATTGAGGCCTCATCCGTCCACTGATGAGTATAAATAAGCCTTTTCTTGACGACTGGTCTGGCCTAGTGGGTAGTGACACTGCCTGTGAAGATGGTCCCGGGTTCAAGTCCTGGTAAGGGCATTTATTTGTGTGATGAGCACGGATATTTGTTCCTGAGTCATGGGTGTTTTCTATATATTTAAGTATTTATATATTATATATATCTTTGATTAAGTACCTACAACACAAGCCTTATTGAGCTTACTGTGGGATTTAGTCAATTGTAATAATGTCCTATAATATTTATTATTATTCTTCTTTACCCCATATCCTCATTCTGGTTCTTTTTGTCTGGACTGACATCGACTGACTGCGTTGTGGATATGTTACTTATAAGATTAATTATTCTTAAGGCATTGTTTACACGATGATTAGTGTTTAGTGCGTGTTCATACATTTGCCACTAAACGCTAGTAGCAATTGTATGAACTCGCACTAAACTCAGTGTGAACGAGCCCTTAGGTATGTGATGTAATGGTATAGTAAATAAGTATTATTTTACCGACTGACTCATTTCTGAAAGACAGACTTAAATTCTAAATTGACAGGACAGGTCTATTAGTCATCTGACTATTATATGACACGACAGATTGTAATTGTAACTGACCAGGACACGAACAAAAGATGACTGCTTTCTTTACCATACCGTTCCGTAGGCATTCCGTTTTGCGTTCGTAAACTGCAAACTACTACTACTACTAGTTTGGCGCAATGGCCCAAAATGAGTCTTGGCCTCCAATACAAGAGCACGCCATTTTACCCGGTCCTGTGCGGATTCACGCCAGTTTTCACTAACGCCGAGCTCACGGAGATTTACCTCCACTATATCCGCCCACCGAGACTTGGGATGACCTACCAGGACGGCGTCCAGTCGGTCGAGCCAAATATGCCCTCTTTACAATACGATCTTCACCCATTATTTCGAGGTGGCCCAGCCAACGGAGACGACGTGCTTTGATGAAACTGCAAACAATGATTCAAAAATCAACATTCTTCCTCTCATTAACTGGTTGGGTGATTTGCACAAATATGGGTATTCCTTGTTTACTTAGGATGCGATTGTCTTGAAAAACGATGCTCATCAAACAAGTATTTAAACCGACAGGTCTTAGTACCTCGAGTAACTGTAGTTCCGAACGATATAGGTATTTTGACTTTTAGAGGATCTCGGGAAATTTTCACGACATTTCTGTGTCAAAACAAAGTCTATGTAACGGAATGTAAATAAAAATCTTAAGATACTTTTTCTCCTGTTAGCATCGAAAAAGCTCGTGATTTTTAGTAGAAATAAATAGCATAAAATTTCCCAAATTAGACAAAATAATAATGTAGTATACTACATTCTTTAAATTATAATACACGACAACGAATGTCACGTTAAATATAATATGAAAAATAAAATAAATAGAGGCACGCCAATACGCTGCATCGAAACTGAAATGAAATTGACATCATTTGTTACAAATCTGAATATGTTCCTACATTTTTTAAAATCTATATGGGGGGAATATCCGAACGCCATGCAAAAGGAACCCAAATTAAAACTCATCTTTCAGCTTCTATGGCCCCATATTGGCTGAACGGAAACGACTAACTTTTCAAATTCCCGTAAAACTAACTTTTAAGCTGCAAATTGCAAGAAAACTTTTCTATTTCCCTTTGCCTGTAAACGGAAAATTGAAAATGTGTTTTCTTTCTGTTATTAGATATTGAGGGAGAAAAAATCACCCGCGTCTGGCCGATAATACATTTATTAGATTTTCTCATCTTTCGTCTATCTATATCTATAGACAGATTTCTACCATATATCATAGCTGAATCTATATTGATTCGGGTAAAAGGAGTCTAAGGTACGTTATTCCTTCTGTTTCGAGACATTTTTAATATGAAAAGAGCTTCCAGAGATGACTTGAAATATTAGTTCTGAGAAATCTACATTGAAATGAACAGGTATGCAGAATGCATTAGAACAGCTCTAGGCTGTTTAGAGCGCAACTATGTAGAGAGCACTGTGTATTCTGATTTAAGGATTTAATAATTTTTTTAAATCTTGTTTTAATACGACCTTGACGATTGCTCACGCTGTGTGGGCGAAATGCGATTAGAGTCGCATCATTAGGTATCTCGCTCGCACTTATATCAATAACATATTTTTAAATCAAGGTCTGTGCACTGCACCAGAAAGACTTAAAATCTTGACAAACATTGAAAATTCATTAAGCGAACAACATTAGCACTGAGGAGTATCATCCGTTTGTTTCTGCCATAACTAAATAATTTAAAAATATACACGCTAAGATAACCTCTCATGATCGTCCACTGTTTTTAATTACCCCACTCGACGACACTTATGCAATTTCACGATGCAACCCGATTCCCAACCCAACCGAGCGCCACCTCCGACTCATTCCCATCGCTATTGATGAGACTAACCACTTTAAGGTTGAACCGACATGGTAGTGACGGTGCATGTCTATGCCATAGGAGCTCCGTAGTTGACGTAGCAATTGGCATTAAAACTTAGTGTGATCGAGCTTTATTAGTACATTACGATACAAGTGCGAAAAATAGGAAATTCGAAACGAGTGGCGATAAATTAAAACACGACCGAAGGGAGTGTTTTAAATCGACACGAGTTGCGAATTACCTATTCGCACATGTATCGTACAACGTTTTACAGTACATATGGCCCTTTAAATGTTCGACACAGTAACATAATATGCTACTTCTCGCACTAGTGCTATAAAGTAGCCCCATATGTACTGTAAAAGTAATTTTGAAAGGCCCATGTGTATGTTCATTTTTTAGAGCTCCGCACAAAACCATTCGCGGAGCTCTTATGAGATCACTTCGGTCTTACAAATCTTCAAATCGGTTAATTTATGAATAGGGTCTAACTCTTAGCAAGCTGTGTCAGGTCGTAATGACTTTAGGAACCACCTTTAGTCACTCTCTTATTTTTTAAATTACAGTTTAAAAATAATTTTGTCAGAAAAATAAACTGAAATTATGTAGAAAATGTAGGTAGTTATATAATTTTCTGAAAATTCCACTAACTGTAAGTCAGTAAATAGTAAATTAGTTGTTAAGTAATTACACGCAGTTGTTACGGGTCTCGGTTACTTTGTTTCAACTCGACTCGCCCCCATCGTAAGCAATGAGAATTATACAATATGGCTGACCTGCCCGGCTAACCGCAAAATATGAGCCCAGATGACGCAACGGTCTACAATTGATTCAGTAATCGTTACTTAATTCCTTCACCCATTTTGACAGCTTTTCTATACTTCCTAAAGCTACAGTAGCGGCAAATAATCTATCATATTTTTTCAGATACATTTGCATTTTATTAATAATTTCTCAAAAAGGCTATAGCGATTTCGATGAAATTTACATTATAAGGTTCTTTTTTAAATTAGTTTACCCGTGTTTTTTGCGGTAGCCCGGTGGGGGCTGTGTTATTTAGTTTTCAAACCAGAGGGTAAGGAAGGCGAAAAATCTTAAAGATTTTTTGTTGGTAAGATTAGCTTTTTAGTATTTTCAAATAAGAAATTCAATATTTATAACACACATTAATTGGTGTTTGTGCAGTCCCCAATCCACATTGGCAATATATGAGCACGTGGCCATATATATACAGTCACGTCTGAAAATATCGGTATGAAAAAAGTACCAAAAATATGTATACACTACCTTATTGCCCATATATAAGTTGATATGTATATATATATACATATCCCCCTCCTGATGTTTGTAAAATCATTGTTTACATGATATAAAGTCTAATTTCTCACGAATTTTCGAATGAATGCCTGCAAAAAATAGCAGTATGAATGATTTGTAAAATGTAAAATTCTGAACAATGGAGGCTTTTAGGATGCTTCTTAGTTCCGTTTTCAATGTTCGTCGTGACTTGCGAATCCTCGCTGAAATCATTTTACTAATACATTTTTTTTTTCGAACATTTAGCAGCCAAAATAAGGTAGTACGACTACTGACTGATTTAGTGCCATTGGAAAGTTTACATAATTGCGAAAATTACACATTGAAAAATTTCTAAAAAGTATTTTTTTTTTCTTATATGGGTTTCGAAATATTCCGTTTCTAAAATGAACGTTCCTTAATTTCCTATGAAACTTTCTGGAACTTTTCAAAAAAAAATTAAACTTTCCGCAACTTGCACATCTGTAAGTACGAGTACACCTTGCACACTTGCACAGTCATAACACCAAAATGTTAACTGACAGTTCGTAAACATTATCGTAGCGATAAGTAGGTACAGTAGAACCTTGATTATATAAAAAAAATCTTTATTTCAGATCAAAAAGCCGAACCTCGATTGTGCGAACCCTCAATTACCCGAACCCTGACTTAATTTAGCCGAACACGCCCCAAAAACCCGCATTTTGATTATCTGAACTAGTCTCGAACAGTTCGAATAATCGAGATTCTACTGTATACGGTCCACCATGATCAGTTAAACAGTGCTGCTTCTAGGGCCACATTTTTTTAGTAGACTTAACAAAATTGTGTGACTTTTAAACCCATATTTTGGCGTGAAGACTTGTTTCTATATAATCTATGTTAAGCATGAACGTTTCGTATGTTTAATACGAAACGTTCCAAGCGGAAGGAGAAATTGTACGAATCGTGTGACGGCTAAATAGCGTTAAATCTACTAACAAAAGCGAATATCATAAATCTTAGAGATTCCGTGTTTTTCGCATGACTAGTGAATATACAAAGACTGATAATGTCCAAAGCTTTTGCGTCAAAATTGTGGATGCCGCCATTAGCTTGAATTGTTTGCATTTTAGTTCTGTGCGTATACTGACATTAAATCGTAAAATTGCACTCGATTTACCTCTGTCTCAATTTGTCACATCACAACATCGATAAACATACCGCATGTGTGTATAGATTACTCTTTCATTGCAGTTTTGTGCATATACCAACCATAAGAAAAAACCATTTTAGTCTTAGGATTCAAACTGCAATGATATTCGTCATGTTTAAATTGCTGTACTGATTTTAATTTATACTATTTTATTTCTTTTTAAATTGTAATGTGATTGTAAGGTCGAAGTACTAGTGCTCGACGCTGCACTAGTCACCGACATGGGCACTTTATTTCATGGAAATATAGGTTAAATTTGAACAACGAAGATTTTTCTGTATTCGAACTTAATCCTTGTCACTTTGACATAAAGTGCCCATGTCGAGTACTAGTGCAGCGTCGAGCACTAGTACTTCTACCTTATTGGGATTTAGTTGTCTTTAATACACGAATTTACTATTATTATTTCTATGTTTCTCCATGATCTCGAGAAAACGAGGTCCCGTACCTTTGGGACGCATGCGAGGGGCCGAAGCCAACAGAGTTAGACAAATTACTGTAAAAGCAGAATCAAAAATTTGGCGTTGTATAGAGATTAACAGTCTTTATGCTTACATTAACTTGTTCCTGCCATGACGTAACTTTTGACGTGAACATTTCACCTCTCGTGCCTTCGTTTGACACTTCCTAGGAAGGATTTCCACTTTCGCCGCGCTTGTAATCTTTGACTAATTGCTTGTCACAAGGGAGAGCGTGCTGGTGCTGATATTTAATATTATGATCGTCTGACCTGCTAGCATGAGTTGCGTTCTCGCGCGCGACTCCATACATCTTGCGCGACCTCAAGTATGGACTCTGAGTTGTGAGTTGAGTTCACAAACATCTTTATTACAACGTTCCAAAAATATATTTACACGACCTTATAGTCAGTGTCGTAGACGCGTGAAAATATATTTTCATTAGAGTTGCTCAAAAACGATCTTATTTCATGCAAGTGTACTGAAGGACAAAATTGATCCCGCGGGAATTATAGATTGTGAAAATAGTACATTGTGCAACGAGGGGGGTAAGTGAAATTTTGGAAGCGAGGGTGGTAATTTCCGACAGCCGCAGGCTGGAGGGAATTCAGGACCCGAGGTTGCAATATTCTTACCCCCGGAGTTACACACAATGTTTTTCACACTTGCGAAGAAAAAACTAAATTTTAAGCGGAATAATTCTTAAATACGGTGACATATCAAACATTCGTCCGCCATATTGTAATTTTTTTACAGGTTTGGCATCGAAGGTAGTGTTCCATCGGCATTCAGCCACGATTGAAAATTACGTCGAGTCTGTCCAAACTGTGCAAACTAGAGATGTAAATAATAGAGTTGAGTAATCAATTGCAAAGCGATATCTAGGAATCCTACCTCCGACTAATCGATTTTCGATTTATTTATTATTTCCGATTAATCGACACGATTTTATACTATTTCAAATCGATTGGCGGCTTGTTCCTCCGATAAGTAGATTTTTTGTTTCGATTTATTGAATCGGTAGGTTTTGTATATTGCCTGTTAATAATAGTTTTATAAGACCTATTCCTAGTAAAAATATTTTATTTGAGCGATGTTGAGAAAAACAATCCATCTTCAAAGATTAAACCTAGCCATTCTTGCATGTCACTTTAATTAGCAACGTGCAATTGCATGCACCTGACCATTCCTCGGGCCTTGCCGTCGCGTGATGCCGTCTTCATAATCGCTTCATAATGACATTAATAACGCCGTAAATGCTTACTCAATGTGACCACTGTCTAGTTGCACAACTGTGCTACTTGATTATTTTTTATGTGAATGATTTTACAAATTGTTTTTAGGATTTAAGACATCAGTTAATCGCGTATAGTTATTTTCTTGCGTCTGTTTTGATAAACTGTAATGGATATACGTTGTAGCCCCATACCCTCATATTACACAATAGGAATACACAAGTTATCCGCTAGCTACGTGGTGGACAACCGTAGACAAAGATCTGGAACGGGCACAGCTGAACACAGAGACAACCCAGGACAGGTGGTCCTGGCGCCTAAGGACGAGGAGAGCCGACCCCAAATGAAGGGATAAGGCAAGGAAGAAGAAGAAGAGGAATACACAAGTCATAGTATGTACACAATTGTCCGTCAGACCCTGGAACAATCCCCCAGCCCACGGTTTAGAAGTATGAGTAAATTATGAGATCGGTCATAATTTACTTCTAAACGTTCTTTCGGTATTAGTTGGAATTCTGGTGATTTGGTCTCATAGATGGAACATTCGGATGACAACTGCAAGTGCATTTTAATATTGCGACATTGGCGTTGGTTATAAGTTATAACGTAACCGCAATAATCGGTTATAACCGATTATTTTGTCGAAATTTCATAACCGATTATTGGAAACTCGAATAATCGGTTACGGTTATTTTCGGTTATTTATTTATGACTTAAAGCTAAGAATTGATCTTCTAATGACTACAAAATGCTGCCTTTTTTGTCTGTGACGCCTGTGACTATAACGAAAATATGCCAAGTTTATACCCTTATTTATGAAATATTTTGATTGAATATTGTATCATTGGACGTGATATTTAGACTATTTAGACTTACTGTATTTTGTGTGTTTTATCTAAAAACGAAAACATTTTCACATTTCCTAATACTATATCTTTAGTTTCGTATTTTTTTAATTACTGTGTAAATTTTAATTTTTTGTCGAAAATAACCGTAGCCGATTATAACCGATTATCAGTTATTTTTCCGGCATAACCGTAACCGAAACCGGTTATGAAGTTTGGTCGGTCATTGCATTCCCTAGACATTACTACAGCTACAGTTGCCAACCGAACGTCACCCTCTAAAATTATAAGTAGGTCTCAAGATAAGTAGCGGTCTCACAGATCTCACAATGTTCACTTTAATTTAACTGCAACTAAATATCAAATTTAAGCGCACTGTAAACATTCCGTTTTACATATTTATCGGCTGAGTTAGCGAAGCGGAAAAAATACTGACTGTTTTATCACACTTGTCAATTTAACTGATTGCAATTAGCTATAGAATCTCGTTAATTATACTCGATATAAACTGCGCAATTTTCATGAAAAAAATGCAATTTTAAACCATTTACTGAAATAACTGCTAGAGTATCGTTTGTATTCTTGGCTTTGAATATACTTATCGAAATATTTTGTATTAAGTTTTGTCACAGCATTTGATGATTACTTAATATATTTTTTTCGCCAGCCTTAGAATTTCTATTTTCGTAAATTATCCTTAATTAACCCAATTAATTACCTAGTAAAAGATCACGCATTTTTACATTAGCACATAAAGTCGGACCACGCTAAGTTTTCATGCCAAGTGCGGAGCTGGTAGAGGATATGTACGCATTATTTCTGCAGAGTTTAAGAAAAGATAGCGTTGTCTGAGTCTAGCACGTAGCCAATTTCTTATGAGTAAGTAATCATCAACAACCGTGTGTTTATTTCGCCGGCCGACGACGTCGGTTACCCAGCCATATATATTTTTTATAATTTCATCCTTTACCCATATGCAAACGGATTAAACGCACGCGACCGTATTAGTGTCCTTGCATCATTTCAATTTAACTATATTCATTGTCAATTGTTAGTGAATTGGGCTCTTGATCGGAAAATCCAACGTGAGTAAACTTTTTGTTCCCGAGTGTAGGCATCAGTTCGTAGGGTCAGGGCCGATTCGTCAAACTAGAGACCTTGTCTCGGACAATGACTCTTTGTCAATGTCCGTCACTGCGTTGTCACTGTTGTCATACATCACAACGTATCCCGACAAAGATGCCATTCAAAAGTGTGCTTGTACTCTGGTTGTAATTCGTGATTTGAGCCTCCATCTTTGGGGACAAAAACTGCAAACGAGCATTGTACCTTGTAGCATACAAAAACTAAACTTTGCAAACTTTGTGTTTTTGTAACTTGTATGTTGTATTGTAGTTAGGGTTTGCACAATGGATCCGAAATGTATGGGAAGATCCGCGGATCCAGATCCAGAAACGGATAATTTTATACATTTCGGATCGGGATTGCAAACCCTATGCCTAGTTGATCTGAGATAGGCAATCCGGTAGAAATCGAGTTATAGAGACGCTCCGCCACTTAACAAAGTGTAATAAAGTCCTAATTATAGATCCCTAACGGACCTTTGATAGGTACCGAAATTCAGAATTACACCTAAGTGTTTGCAATTTTAGTGTTCTGTTTAATGACAAAGAACTACATGTAAAACCTTATTGTTATTTATAATATTAAATCCAAATATAATCTTGCTGCTGTTAAAAGCATAAAGCTACAATAAGAGCATAACAAGGCATTATGTACTAAGCATAACAATCGTCTTTTACTTTTAACCCTTTCAAAGATATTTCAGTAGCAGCGTTCGTATTCAAGCAGCGTCCGGGCGCCCGCTATTTTAGAGATGGGTAGGGTTTTACGATGGATCCGAAATGTATGGGAAGATCCGCGGATCCAGATCCGGATAATTTTATACATTTCGGATCGGGATTGCAAACCCTATGTCTAGTTGACCTGAAATAGGCAATCCGGTAGAAATCGAGTTATATAGACGCTCCGCCACTTAACAAAGTGTAATAAAGTCCTAATTATAGATCCCTAACGGACATTTGATAGGTACCGAAATTCAGAATTACACCTAAGTGTTTGCAATTTTAGTGTTCTCTTTAATGACAAAGAACTAAATGTAAAACCTTATTGTTATTTATAATATTTAATCCAAATATAATCTTGCTGCTGTTAAAAGCATAAAGCTACAATAAGAGCATAAAAAGGCATTATGTACTAAGCATAACAATCGTCTTTTACTTTTAACCCTTTCAAAGATATTTCAGTAGCAGCGTTCGTATTCAAGCAGCGTCCGGGCGCCCGCTATTTTAGAGATGGGTAGGGTTTTCACGATGGATCTGAAATGTATGGGAAGATCCGTGGATCCGGATCCAGATCCGGATACTGTCATACATTTTTAATCCGAAATGCATACGCCATTTTGTTTTCAAGAAAATGCAACATTGTTACACGAAATTGAAAATGCTCTGCCCTCATAGTTCCCATTCAAACTGTCCATTCCATTACACCATCGTTCACGACGCATTTCAAACCTATTGAATGCATCCAATACCATATTTGTACCGAGTGTTGTAACGAAATCAAAACCAGTCGAGATTCAATGGCTGCCTAGGTCCTTTGTACGTATGTGAATTATGACATCGTCTATAATTCCACAATTGCTTCAAATGTTCGCTTTGTCAGTGCATCTTGTACTTCTCGTATGGTACGAAAATCGATTACGTTCTTTTACTATTTTGTACTCTGTTTCTGCAATAAAATGGGATTATTCTTGGAAAATATATCTGTCTAGAATATTTTGCCTTCTAGGTGGTTTACCTCATACTTGGAATCGATCTAAGATTGTTACTCAAATGAAATTTATACTTGAGGCCGTAGAATTGTTTATATGGCCGTATATATTTCTGAACATGAATGATAGAGCAGGACCGAGCTTGCTCTGCGTGACATTTACAATAATAAATAAATAAATAAACTCATTGACTCGTGTGGAAATGTCATCTTTAATGTCAAATTTCTATGAAAATACGACGATTATAATGACAGTACCTCACTTTGTTCTGTTCAAGTCGCGTCAAAGTTAGCTTTGACAGACTCTATTGCAAAATTACAATGAATAGGCTTCCATTTTAATTTAACCTTTTAACTTACGTGTCATTTGCTCAAGTTCGTACCTTCAAGTTTCTGACGCTTCATTAGCGCACGCAGTGATTAAAATTTTACTTGTACACTACTATAAGACCGTTAATGAGCTTTTTATTATGTTCATCGTTCTAACAATACAGCAATAAGATCGGCCGACGCATGGGAATTGATAAATCGACAATATATAGAAGGTGAAACCACATTTTTTGCTCCCGTTTTCATTATTTACGTACCCATTCAATCTATGATTTATTTGACTTTCTCTGTATAAACAATGCGCTAAGATTTCAGATTTTGTGATAAAAAAACGTGTGTTTTACGGAAGAAAAGCCCGTTAATGTCTCGTTCTGTTCGCTGATGGCAATTATTGGTAAAATATGGACGCCTCTAAAAAGCCGCAAATTATGCGCTTGTGTTCTGACGAGACAGAAACAGATTCGTTCGCGCTGCTTAATGGGATTGCCAGTGTTTTACAACTTCATTTAAATATTTGTGTGGAAACTACAATAAAAAGGTTAGACTAGATTTAGCCTTCATTTGCTTATTAACCAACCGGTTATATTTTTGCATCTAAGTTATAAAGCACAAAGCTCCTGTAACCGATCCTGAATGACACCTAATCTGTTCAACACATTGACTTCTAGCTTTAGTAATAGGTATTAGGTACTAGGTACAAAAAATAGACTCTATTAGCATATATCTAGGATGTTCAAATGGTCTTACTTACTTCGCTGGCGCGATTTCCCAAAATGACTTGGCCTCCAACACAAGAACATGCTATGTGCTCGGTCTTATGCGGATTCACGCAAGATTTCGCCGAAGCCGAGTACGCCTTCATTCTATCCGCTGACCGATAGTTCAAAGTGGCCTGCTGTTCAAAGTGCGCTTCTTTCATCCGAAGGCGGCCATCTGCCTGACCAACTTCATTTTAGTTTAGTGAATGACACACCTTGGTGCGGCGTCGGAACTCGACATTCCTCACTCGGTCTTGAAGCTTGATGCCGATCACACACACAAACATCACCCGAACTAAAGTTGGAATAAAAATTATAAAACTAATGCTCCATTCCCTCTTTCCAGGTTCATGGGTGTATGCGTACATGAAGGTCAACTCCACGCCCTCACCGAGTACATGGAAGGCGGGTCCTTGGAGCAGGTCATCCTGGGGATGCCCCCCGAGCCGCTCCCGCAGGCGGCGCGGGTCTCGCTCGCCGCCGACATGGCTGCCGGGCTGGAGTACCTGCACTCTCTCGGCGTGTTCCACCGCGACCTCACCGCCAAGGTACTACCCGTCCCTGTCCCCCACGAGTGTCTCTCGCACGCATGCCCCCCCCGACCTCCGAAGGCCGATTGGAGGATTTGCTCCTGAACTTACCTACTATGTATACATCTCTATGCGCATTTTGGAGCGGACTCCAAAATGCGCATAGCTGATGCAGACAAGATGGAGATCACTTACATTAGCTTAAGTGGGACTGGACCGATCACGTCATCGGGATCGTCATAGGTGGGCTAGTGTAGCCACCAAGTTGTAGAAAGCTAGGTGTGGACAGGGTAAACCCAGACGGAGATGGTTGGAGGTCTTATAGGTACCTTTCTCAACAACTGGCTGTAAAAAGCACAATAACGGCAGTCCTGGAGATCAAGGGATCTTTGCAGCAATGGGGCACAATTACAAGTTAAGAAATATTTTCTTAGCCAATCTATTTTATAATTTATTGCAATAGTGATGTGGTGTGTGTGTGGTGTGGTGGTCTTATCCAATATTAACAATCTTCATCAGGAATTTCTTTATGGATTGAATAATAAAGAAGTGCTTATTGTTTGCAGAATGTATTAGTAAGAAAGCACGGAGAAGGAGACTTCACCGCAGTCGTGGCCGACTTTGGTCTCGCCGCTAAAATACCTCATCCAGTGTAAGTATTCTTATAATTATATACCTATAGAATGCGCAGTGTTGCCAGATGATCACAAATGTCACAATTTTCGTGACTTTTGGTCCTCGACTGCGACATGTGCGACAATGTCTTGTGATTTGGCCGCACTAGACTGGTTTTCTTTTTATTTTATAATGCAAAGACAAAAATGTGACTAAATCGACTACGGACCCCTAAGAATGACGAATTGCTATACATTTTACACCGTTTTTAAACCCACATAAAAATATAAGTAAATTTTGATCGACGTACATACCATTATTACTAAATTAATTAACGCCCCAGCAGTCACAAGTGAGAGTCACCCGCCATTTTTTATAATAATTTACGTCACCTCTTATTTCAATAAATTCAATAATTATATAAGCGTCCCTAACATCTTTAGCATAAGAATCACATTACAAAACCATATGCGAGCGAAATGTGCAACTCTAAATGTTATTAGTAGATTTTGCGTGCGGTATAAGATAACGTCAATTTGCCTGCGTGGTGATTAAATGCATTATCATATTATATGCATCGGAATAACCGTTTGTCACGCATGGCCAATTGGCCATGGTCCATGAAATATTCAAGAAAATGTACGAATAATCTAGAATATTTTTTAATGGCAATCGCCTGTACAACATCAACAAATGACGATTTTTTTTAAATGTACTTAAGGCGAAATATGCCAAGGTTTGTGGTATTTTCCATCCAATTTTCTATCAAGCTAATTTTGACAATCGTGTACCCATTTAGTAATCTCTCTAGATCGAAACTTTGTTTAGCTAACTAATATTATCTAAAAGGTATTGTACTAATACAAATCGAATTAAAAATATTTAAAACACCAACTGCGGTGGATAGCCCATGGAATCGGTACATTATACCTAACATCAAATGAGGTAGTTCTGTTTTTCACCTCGAAAGTTGGGATCATAGTAAAGTACATGAAAATCCATTTTATTTTTAGGACTTTTTCAGTTTTTGTAAAAAAAAACCACCGCGACCCGGAGTTACGGCAAAAGCCACTATGCACACTTTCAAGAAAATGAAATTTGCAATTATTTGACAATATATATTCTTAGTAGGCGAAATAGTTTCTAAAATACGGCTTCTCAAAGGTTTGCAAAATTTTGAACTAACTGTAAATGCAAAAAACGTGGTTGCGAAAAGCAGCACTCAAATGCTCAGCTGTTTGCAACTACTGCAATGTTCAATCCTGCGAGCATATACCAGACCGGAGATGTGTGCTGACATTGAAAAATCATTCATTGATGAATCATCAATGATGATCCACCATCCGATCACGATTTCGATCTGCCTGATCAGGTTGACGAAGAAATGCTACCCCACACGCTGGCCGCAAAAGAGTGCTGTGGATCCAAAGGACAAGCCTGGTCCATCAAAGATATACAAGAGATACGAGTTATAACAAGTTCCTTCGCTGTACTGTACATTATACACACAATTATCCGAAGGGCTTTCGAGGTGGAAAACTTGAGTGTGTCATTAGGTACTATATCATCACTAATAATATACACATAAAACAGACCTACCTCATTTGATGTAAGGCAACACCTCTTTTGGTACGATTTCCATATATTATGGAGCTTAACGAGCAATTTTGGTGCACGATCCGCCATTTTGTTTTTCTGATCATTTTAATCAACCCTGTCTCCACCACTGCCGCGCTTGTCTGAACTGTCGCCCGCGGTATTTCCGGACAGATACGATCTTCAAGAAAAGAGCGTCCTCCCATCTTAAATTCCGACAACGCACTTGCAACCTTTTTGGTACTGCAGGTGTCCATGGGCGACGGTAATTGCTTACCATCAGGCGATTTTTCTTTACGTTTTTTTCTTATATCATTTAATAAAATGCCACTCTTACAAAGAGTGCCGAATAATTATACAAACATACATATAGTCTGATTGAGATATGTTGGCAGCGATGTTGACAGCCCAGACGGGTGCAAGTGTTATTTTAAACGTCAATCTTCTATGAAATTATGACGTTTACTTAACACTTGCACAGGCTGGGCTATCAGAATCGCTGCCAACTTAGCTTGGTCTGACTCTACGCCCAAACACATAACCTCCTTCGGCAGACGGATAAAAAATACATTTTGTCAAACAGAAACAAACAGATGAACACTTATGAAAGTTATTTTTAAATCCAACCTTTACCAGTTATTTCTAGAAGCAAAACAAAAAGGAATGTTACTAAAAAACTTGGCAATACAATTAGGGTTAATTTACATATTACGTAATGTTTTGTGTACTCCTTCGTACGCCAAGAAAACGTGGGTAGATTTCCATCGTCCACACTATTAACTCACAATTCTTAAACCTTATTTTAATTATATAAGGTTCACCTTTGAGCAGTCAACAGTTTTGATGTTAGTTCATTCATAACTAGTTCAATGCCACGTGGTTTTATAGCTCACAGAAATAAACGCTGATAATACTATATTTACAAATTGTAACTCGCAGCCCAGATTTGAGTAAGATACTGCAGCTGTTTACGTGCTATTTTGACATAGTATCGACTATGTAATCAAATATTTTCCTTTATTTTACATAAAATATTCATGTATTTATGTACCTAGATATATAACGTATGTACGTACATGAATATGCTCGGATTCAAGAACATTCGTATTTTTTATTTTGCCCGACGCTTATAAGTTAATTTTGAAATATAAATTTAATAAATTTATGTCCCATAATGGTATACTCGTATCACTGAATTCGAAGTCAAATTAGTAATCGATAGTTGTCTATCCTTCCTTCCTCCTTGTGGATTGACTATGAATGTATGAATGAAAATCTGTATTTTTAGGCAAATATTGGCCCATAGATAAATACCTTATAAACTAGCATACATATTATTATAAAATATATCTAAAAACTAAAAATACACAATTATGGCTGCGATGCAGTTCGCAACCCCGCAGTGTCAGGTAACCGCCGGAACATGACACTCTTTGGCCAAAACTCCTCCTCGGTGAAGGTCGGTGTTCAGTCGGAATGCTCACCACAAACTCACACTACTTTACGATCTCCTCACTATGAAACAAATGTCTTCGGTTACTCGACTTTGGTGTAAGGAGAAGTCTAGTGAGTTCTCCAAACCTTGTTTGGCGTATCCATATCGCGCGTCAGAACTATTTGCTATGCAATGAATGTGAAATGAATCTTAATCCCAAGTGACATATCTGTGTATCGTACTAACTACAAGATGGTTCTTACAGCAATGGCTACCGGCTGCCAAGCGTGGGCTCTCCGTGGTGGATGTCGCCCGAGTGCCTGCGCGGCCGCTGGTACGACAACCGCTCCGACATCTTCTCCTACGGCATCATACTATGCCAGCTGATCGCCAGGGTAAGAACGACGCCAGAACTGTCAGGTTGCCGCAATGGCTGAGGAGTGGGCTCCGTGGTAGATGTCGCCCGAGTGCCTGCGCGGCCGCTGGTACGACAACCGCTCCGACATCTTCTCCTACGGCATCATACTATGCCAGCTGATCGCCAGGGTAAGAACGACGCCAGAACTGTCAGGTTGCCGCAATGGCTGAGGAATGGGCTCCGTGGTAGATGTCGCCCGAGTGCCTGCGCGGCCGCTGGTATGACAACCGCCCGATATCTTCTCCTACGGGATCATACTGTGACAGCTGATCGCCAGGGTAAGATCGACTCCAGGACCGTCCTCCACAATCGACGAACAGTTTCAAGATTATTCAGAGTGCTTTTAGGTCTACGTGCATATAAAGTATTAGCATGAGTAATTGAGTTCTTTGCTGTGTACATTTATATGTACTATAGTTAATTTAAAACTGTTCTCCTCGACATAAATTAATAAATATTAGAATCTTTATTAGACTTATAGTTCGTATCATCCACGATGACGCGCAGATTTGTCAATCTAACCTTTAATAGCATGACATTACGAGTCAAGGCATGCGTCTTCGTGAATAATGCAATCTATATGCTTCATAATCTTCCAGGTGGACGCCGATCCGGACGTGCTTCCGCGCACGGACAATTTCGGCCTCAACTACATGGCATTCGTGGAGCTCTGCGACGAACAGACCGTGCCGGACTTTCTCAGGCTAGCCTTCAACTGTTGCATCGTGAGTAGTGTCCAGTATATGATCAGCTAGTGTCCCTTATATCTCTTATACGTCTGAGCAACACATTCCAAGAACTGCGACGAAGTTCATGCCGACTGCCTTCGGCTCGCTTTCAATTGTTGCATCGTGAGTTACATATGTATACAATCACTTTCTGTTCCTGCTTTGTTTCTTACACCTCTGAGGATCACGTTCCAAGAGCTGTACGATGCTGACGAACAAACTGTGCCGGAGTTTGTATGACTCACCTCCAATGTTGCACTGTGAATTGTGTCCCTTGTGTTCCTTATACAATATGTGGCTTGTGGCTTTCCATTAGAGAAGTTCCTTTATACGCATAAGCGCCCGTCTCTGATGGAAAGCCACATATCTTTATGTCCTTTACATCTTCGAGGATCACTTTAAAAAACTGACTGACGAATGGCCTGTATCTGACCTTTTCTGCGTTTAGTGTGTCTCGCCTTCGAATATTGCATTGTAAATTGTGTACCATAGGTATTTTACGAACACCTGTGTTAAATATTGTGCCGGAATTCTAGGTTCCCATTAATTTTTTTAGTTATTTTTCTTTTTTTGTGTAGGTGCCTAATAATAATAGTAGTATTTATTTTTATTGAATTATTAATGCCGATATTGAAGCATCATGGGGATTTGGGAGTATGTCAGCAGTTTCTTGGTGTTTTTTTATTGTTAATGGGAATTAAATATTAGTATTCACATTTGTTGCAGTACGATCCTAAAGCGCGGCCGCTATTCCCCGAGATAGTGAGCAACCTCGCCGAGATTAAAGAAAGCTTGGACGATGCGCCGTGGGGCCACGCGCCCAACATCAGCTACGACAGGTATGCCGTTCGAATCACAAATGTAACTTTTTAACGGACTGTTGTTTTACGACCAAAAAAGGTGAGCAAAGAAGGAGTCAAACTACAGAATGGCTTCTTGATTTGATTACGGGACTCAACTTCATGTTTTAGATACAGTTTTAGGGTTCGACGCTTTCTTTTGGAGCATTTTTTACTCCTCAATCAATGATATTGCTCGGTGATAATGATTTGTTTTTATGGCAACTGTAGAAAGGTATGATAAACATCAGAGATACTCCATAAAGAGGATTGCCCTTTATGGGGTATCTGTTAAGATTATGATTGAATCAATTTTAGTTCGTTTATATATCATAACATAATATTTAAATAACAAACAGGTGTTTTTGAACGAGTGTCATTAAATCTGTCATATTTTGTTTTGTATGTTCGCAGCGAGGAATCAGACGCATCAGGTCCCCGTTCTTGTCCCGGGCTGTACGCGTGGCGCCCACAGCGGCACGTGAGCCACGACCCGCTGCGACACACGCCATTGGATACCAGTAAGTTTTTTTACGAAGTAGTCACTTTGTACGAGTATGGAATTTTTTGTAGTGTTCTGTATAATAGGCAAGTTCCAGTTTCTTATTATGTGCGTCGGGTATTATTGGCATGTTATTCGCGGTGGCTTATTCTAAAATACCATATTGGCGTTTTGACAAGAAAGTGTCGGGCGTCGGAGAGGTTGAAGGTGTGCAGTGTGACATGTTGTTTAATATTTCCCAGTCCAGCACCGGCGCTCGCTCTCGGAGCTGGAGTGGGGCGCGGGCCCGCCGCCGCGCGTGGCGCCGCCGCCGCACCGCTCGGCGTCGGCGCTGCCCGCCGCGCGCGCGCCGCCGCGCCTGGCGCGCCTGCACCGCCTCGCGCACATCATGCTGCTGCGCGACCCGCCCCGGGGCCGCGGGGGGACACCGCTGCATACCTTCCGCGGGGTTAACAAGATCCTTGAGCACCCTCATTCGAGGGCCAGCGGGTAAGTTTATTAACGGGCAAGTCCAATTTGTCTCGTATGTCGCCCTCCCCGCACGCGTATCTAGTACATATCGTGTTACCAAGAAACCCGTCGAGGGAAAGGGGAGGAACGCCACTACAAACGGTCCAGGGCGTTGAGCCACTTGAACATCCACATTCAAGAGCGAGCCGGGTCAATTTATTAATGGGCAAGTCTAATGCGTCTCATATGATGAATTTGTTTAAAAATTCATGTCACCTATTTCATGGAAAAATGTATGTGGTCGGATAGAATCAATCTATTCAAATAAATAATCTTGGTCACGGCATAAAATTGTAATATCCAACTTACAAAAAGTCATATACAATTTCTCATCGTGCGTGAAGCTCCCGTCAACGTTAGTGCGAGTGACCGATGAGTCGAGCCTTAACTTTCCGAAATACTTATTACAAGATTATTCCTTATAGCTACTGCCATGCAAAGCCATTGGCCTAAGCTCAAATCAGAAATTAAATGCAAACATAGATCTTAAATTCTTTATCTTCAAATTCAAAATCATCTATTTTAAATACCGCATTTAAGCTTATGAGGGCAATAAAATTAACTCAAAAATTTATCTTGGCAAATATTAATTAGCTTTATTTTACAGTTTTTCTTCATGCGTGGAGCTTCCGTCGCCGCTCGTGCGAGTGTCCGACGAACCGGAGCTGGGCGAGGCGCGCTGCGCGTCCCTGCCGTCGTCGCCCGGCCTGTCGCGGCGCGGCTCGCTGGAGCGGCCCGCGCAGCAACAGCAGCCGCGCCCTATCAACAACACCGGTAAGTGTTGTTACCCAAATAAACAAATAAGTTCGTGCTGATATAGGTCAAGCTGACGTGTCTTGCTCATATGTCTCCTAACATAACAGACCAACACTGGTTTCACTTTTCATTAAAATTGCTTTGGTGTTGGTCTATTTGAACCTAGCTTTTATCGCCCAGCCTCTTGTTAAAATATAGTCTACTATTTATCTGGTAATTCATCGCTTAGAATCTTTACAAAATTGTAGCGTGTTTTCCAAGGATAAACATTCGCCGGAATCTACACCGGGCACAAGTTTAAAGGAGCGTTTTGGTATTTCCAGAGCTATCGGAAGGCACATTGCTCGGCGCGGCGCGGCGGCGCGGCTCGTGCGAGTCGGGCATCTTCTCGGTGGCCAACGAGGACCTGTGCGCCACGCACGCCGACTGCTTCTACAACGCCATGTGCCCCTGCTCGCTCATGGGCTGCCAGCGCTGCTGGTGGTGGCCGCGCCGCCGCCCCGCCGCCGCCGACGACGAGCTCGACTACCGCGACCCGCCGCTGCGCATGTGTGAGCATTGCCTTCTCATTTACGACAGACTGTTCAACGCCCGAACCTACAAGCGCGGCGCCGCCGGCTCGGCCAACTCTAGCCTCTTCGTCCTCGACGATTCCGCCCTTTCGACTACGACGGTGAGCTCGCTGCGGAGTCTAGACGACTTAGAAGAAGTCCCCTCCCGCGACGAGCCCCAGCCGCGGAGAATAATCGAGCACGACGCCTCACCGTTCCTGTGCGGCAAGCTCGACTCTAACAGACCGGATTCCGACGCCTCCGAAACGCCGGAGCCTCAAAAGGAATACCATATTCTGGACAGATGTTGCTGCGTGAGTCGCGCGAAATGTTTAAGCGGATGCGTCTCCCATAAACCTTTAGATGACGACGAGCTGAGCTATCTCCTTCAACGCGGTCCGCTGATCAACCATCTTCTAAACTCGTCCTGCAAGCGAACCTCCAGCGTGTACACGGACAGCTCGGAGGACGTGGCGTCGCTGGCCGGCTCGGACAGCCTGTACTGCGACGAGAGGATCCCGCGGCACGTGCGCTCGGCGCAGATATCCAAGATAGTGGAGTACTTCGAGCGCAAGGGCGCGGACTTCAAGTGCGACCGGACGTTCAAAAGTTCGCGTTTCAAAGTGAGCAACTTCAGTAAAGTGGAAATGCTACAGTTCGCGAAAGGTAAGGAGGGCGAGCGGAGTGAGAAGGAGTACTTCGTGGACGTTAAACATAGGGGGCTGGATGACGGCTGCGGGAGGAAGTGCGTCCAGCAGAGACTCATGATCTGTGAAGGCGCCGTCAAGTCCAAGCTTCCTCTCTTCGACAAGAAGTCGTAGCGACGTTGAGCGTTACAACTGATGTGTCAAATCGGTAGTGATTCGATACTTCCACAGTAGTTACGGATAAATATTTTTACTCTATAATATACACGGCGATATTGGAGTGATTCAAGGCTAGTGCCGACGTTTCCCGTCTACATATTCTATAGATACGATGTATCGTGTTGAAATTTGTTTGGCCGACGGCCGTACTGTTTCGATTTTATTTTGACGACTGAATTAAAAGTAAGGTTTAGAGGGACGGTTGTAGATTTAGTTTTAGTGGAAATATTAGTTCGGGCGGAGATTCTCAGTTGATCCTACGATGGCCTATTGTTACGCAATAGTCTATGTTAGTCTAAATATATCTATGGCAGCATATAATCATTGTTTTCTAAACGAAGTGCATTCTTTATAGTTATACAGTTTATATATAAATTCGAGTTTTGTAAATACGTTTAGGTTTAATATGTTTCATTTAAACTTATTTATACACAGTATTATATTAGTACTTGCCAGTTCAGATAATTATAGTGTACATAAAACCGTAACTGTTAAGATTTAGCAACTGTCATAATAATATTTTTTGTACTTTTAAAGTGGCAGCAGTTTAATAGATAATTTAGTAATTTAACATTTTTAGATTTTAATATACATCCTTAATCCTTATTAAATTTAATCGACAAAGTCATAGATTGAGTTATTTAAAATTGTAGTTTTTTTTTTATATATTTGCTAAATAATTCTAAAATGGGTCGGCAAAGAACCGTTTCTGTCTTTTTTACTTACGTCTGGTGTAAACTTTGATATTATATTTACAGAATTATTGATACAACATAAATAACATAATACAAATATAACACTTGGTTGTCAAATAGATGAATTTTATTTGTCAAACTGTCATATAATACAGTCAAGACATTCTCAACATCTGCACTATTTTTGTAGATAATTCTGTATAAGATTTAAGATCAGAGTTAAAAGGAATATAAAGCAAGTCATTTTAATGAGTTTCTATCTTTAGTCAGTTTTCACCAGTAAAACAACAATGTGTTGAATTATTTGAGAACACAGCCCAACCTAATACATATTGTAAGTACGAATATATATTTCAGCATTCGACAGTAATAATAACTTACTTTTTTCCTTATTCTGTGAGTTACACCAGACGTACGAGATAATATTTCGTATACCTATCCTAAAATAATTATAAATGTCTCTATATCTATACAGGCACGTAACTAGTCTTCACATGCGTGTCAAATGTCCGTCGAACTATTAACGAACAAACATATTCATATATTATTATAAACATATATCTTTGTCCTAAGCAGCTGCTATAATGGAGTGATCATTATAACTGTCGGAAATTATGTGTCTTCGAGGACAATATTAGTGTGTGTTAAAACAAAATATGTCAAAAATACTGACCTTACAGTTTTTTAGATAATTATAAAGGGGCCGATTGATTCGCCGGACGATATCGGCCCGTCATTTATTCGCGATTGTCAGCTTTTGCGAATAACTGACAGGCCGATATCGTCCGGCGGATCCATCGGCCCCTATTATATTTATTAATATTTAATGTGTAATGCAAAGACATGACTTAGTGTCTATACAACTTTGAGTTTTATCTGTACCACTATCACTATATCATAGTATCCATTTCATATATGTACATCATTTGTATTGTATCCGGGAATAGTAACGATTTTCAAATATTATGACGCCGTGTTTCTGACAGTTTTACTGACATTCGCTCCTGCGGCAGCAACTCCATTATTATAACATTAATGTACAAAATTGTGTCAAAACAAATGGAAATATTGAAAGGCGTGTCTCAGTAAGTATGATCCTATAAAAATAAATTTCTAAATTATGGTCCTAAAAACTATGTCTACGAGGCCCACGAGCGCAATGGCGTCCGAAGCGTCGGAGGTAATTTTTAATTTTATTTATATACAATTTCACTTTCAATTTAGTAATGTCAAAAATAATGAAAGTTTTGGCTAAGATAATTACTTTATTCGGCTTCAAGCAAAGACTTGTTAAAACCAGTACGAGTAGAGTTGGTCTAAATTAACTCTGCACAGCAATTGTGATATTTATTGTGACACTACCGCACATTTTCACGTCAAATTCAGTGCAGAGTTGGCCTAGAAGGATTCCGCTGTTTGATTCAACTTGTCTTGAAATGTGCAATCATTCTGAGCGCGCCTAAAATGGATTATTTTAATGAAAAACAAACTCAAAACACACAGAAATCAACAGATGACAAATAGAATCAGCCAGTTTGTGTCTTGTTAAAATAATCCATTGATAAATGAAAAATATTTTTGTAAATACAGTATTACATATTTATTTAATCATCATCATATACTTTAAATCATGGTATATATGTCAGGGTATACTAAATCATTGTAAATATGAAGAGATTTCATTTTGAAGGTGTAAAGAGAAATTAGTTTATAACGGGCTCGTTTGTATGAGGATATTTCAGTGCCAAAAATAATTTGTATTTTTGTTCGATTGAATATGTTAAAAATCGCACACTTTGTTGAAACATTTCCTTGTGTTGAAACCACGCCAAATCTTATATATTTCAATAAAAACGGACGGAGGTAAAACAAATCTACTCATGTCTGAACCAGCTATTCCAGGTAAATATCATTGCAGACTTGTTTTTTGAAGTTGAATAAGATTTTACCTGCAATAAGAAATTAAATGATAAAAAATTCCAGTGAGAAACCTGTTCTTAACCCACAATAGACTGTAGAGATACGAAAATAAAAATGATAGTGACATTTTATTAATTATTAGTTCAATAGACTATTCGTCTTAATAAAACGTCAGCATCATTTCATCAAATAAATTTGGTGTGGTTTATTTAAAAGTAATGAAAAACTCGAAAGCAATTAATTGTCCGTCCAATCGTTCCCAGTGCACGTGAAGCACTTCGTGTTAAACCATACGGCAAACGGGCCATTTTCCCCCCATCTATAATGAAGATTTTGAACTAGAACTAAAAATCTAGACAACCTGGACTTGACTACTACACCAAAAAAAAATTGATTGTACGAGTAATAGAAAAAAGTCGAAGAAAAAAACGTGTCCGCTAGTTTGACAGACACATGGCACTTTACTACGCCGTATGTTTTGTGGTCAATGAATTGTCAAAAGTCAATTTTTTGACAACCAGAATTACCCACTATGCGGTAACCCACTGAGCCGTACAGCGCCATCTCGAGTAGATGTCAAATTTGAAACACGAAATTGTCTTACTTAGACTTGACTCATGTAGTACAATTAATGAATCTTTGCTTTCACTGATGTTAAGGCGGGATTCCACCAGTGTGCGGCACAAGCATTTTTGAACTTAATATGCTTGTACCTTTACAGGTCCAGATCTGCTAGTGTGAAAAGTCACATAATATTAATAATTAATCCAACGCCCTACCGTTGCCGTATGTGTCCATACCATAGTCCTTTATTTGATACAACTGTGTAGTTAGCAGGACGCAAGACTGAAAGTAGTTAAAGGTTTTCTTTTCATACGTTTGTCTTTCATTCGCATAAAACAAAAAAATAAGAAGCACCTTTAATAGTTAAACTTAGAGATATGTCTTAATTTATCATTTCATTGGACGATCCCATAGGCTTTTGGTTATTGCAAAATTACCTCTAAAACTGCGTAAGAGAATCCAAATTGGCTTGTCTCATTTGAACATTGACCTTAATAGGTTTTATACTACTTAAATAATAATAAAAATACCATGTTATTGGGATGGTTCAATTTGCATAGTCAATATTGTTAGATAATATTATTTTCAATAAAACTGATTTAGTATAAATATAGTCCAGTTATTTCTGTTTAACAATAATAACCAGTTTCGCTGGTTTTTGTACTTTCCGAGACGTTTATTGAGACATTTTCAACAAAATTAAATGTCCGCCATTTTGTTAAAGTGTCATCACAAAATGGCCGCCACGAGAATGTATCGAAAACGCTCGGATTCTCGTCAACTATTATGAAATAATTGTAAAACTAACTACGATATTTGTCAAATGTACCTGTTACGACTACACTATATATAACGTGCAATAGCAAGGTATATTTAGAGAAACACCTGATTAACTTTATGAAAAATGTTCCTTGGCATTTTTTGCAGTAAGTTAACATGAAAAAAAATCCTTTTTACCCTTTTTCCAGGCGTAGTACGATTTATCGACCACATACATGCCAATAGAATTTCAACTTTAGCATTCCGATTTAAGGTTGAAATTTGATTGCACTTTCTAGA
Source organism: Cydia pomonella (assembly GCF_033807575.1). NCBI lineage: Eukaryota > Metazoa > Arthropoda > Insecta > Lepidoptera > Tortricidae > Cydia > Cydia pomonella. Next base: position 732,025 of record NW_026907846.1, read on the forward strand.
AATGTAACTTGTCTTCAAATCATTAAAGCTTGATTAATTTGAGTATTTTTGGATTTTTTGGGAAAACCTTGTAGATTGGTGCTGCCTGGAAAGGGTTAAAATTTAATCGTTTTAATACATTATGTTTACATTCTCATCGATATCTTTGTACTTGAAGGGTTTTAGAGCAATTATCGACCTAATATGAACCTAAGGTTGACACTAGTTCCTTGTCTTGCACCCTTACCAAGGAATGTTTCAACGCAAACTTGCCATTTCTAGAGCTGAGTTACACCATTTAAGCATATCAGTTTCAGGATACGTAGTTAAGAAATAGTTGTTTTTGGTAAAGGTGTTAATTATCATCAAAAATGGTTTATATTGAAGTTGGTTCAAGTCTGAATGGATCAATGAACCATGTTTGATCATTTATTGATACAAATAGAATAACCTGTTTTGGACACGCGCGTGTAATGTATATTACCCTATAGTTGGCACTCCACTAATGTTTGGCATCTTCAACCTTATTTTTAAGCAGCCGTGGCGACTTTCTTACCAATTAAGTGGGTGCCAATTACTGGTACTTTTCAATGCTAATCATTGGATAGTTTACCCTATGTAAAATGTCTAAAATACTTATAATAATATACATCAACGTTAATGAAACTCAGAATAGTGTTGTTAATGTTTTATTAATTACTTTAAACGCGCAAAGCTTGACGCAGATGGCGCTATAATAAAAATATATTGGATATGTCAAATCCAAAGAAACATAAATCACAGACTTTTGGGTTCCACAAAGTGTTATTTTTAAGGGGCTTCCAAACTTAATGTTGCCAGCAAAATAAAGCCATTGAATTTTACGCGCTTAATTCGACAGTATTAATTGAGAATTTGTAAACCTTATTGCAAATACTTAAGGTCCACAAATGGTCACATTGGTCACGTTACCCCCAAAAACGTCAACAGCCCACAATCTTCGTGCCTCCGACAACGTTCAAAGGGTTAAGTGTCATTACGAGTTTCTCATACTAATGTTGCATTAATTATTATTTGAATAAATCGTAAAGGCGCCAGACTTATTTAATGCAAATTCACTATTGTTTTAAAAATGCTTGGCGTTACTCAGTAAACCTATTTAGTTATCTTTACATGACGCAAAAGTAATACTAATTTTGAAATAACGATTAATTACTATCAACTGTTTTCAACGCAAAAGCGAAACAACTGCATAACTTCGATAAGCGATCGAGCAGTTCCTAATGCAGTTTGAAAATAACGGGATCTTGGGTTCCATTGTGTTCTTGCTGTTCTTGTAGGTCGTTTTTAAGGTTTTTTTAAAGTCTATACTGCACTCCTGAGTCCACGATTTTAGTAATTTACACACCAATGGAAAATTTAATCAACACAACCCTTTACCGCATGTTGTTCCATATATCGCCGTTATAAATTCTATTCTATCTACAGTTATTCAAGATCAAATTTAGCGTACAAATAACTCTAAATGTCGTGCTGTAAAAGGTTAACCCCGGAATGTATTAATGCAAAGAATGTTATCCTTCAAAGAACTGAAAAATAATGGAATGCTAACTGAAAGATTTGTACACTGCGCGAGATTTGTACACTGTTTACGTATAAAATCCGCATCAACTTTCTCACAATCTGTGGTAAAAATATTTACACGTGCGTGTCCTTTAGTAAGTTAATATTGTTTTAAGGCACTAACGTAATCTGTTATACGGTTGTGTCCAGCCCGACTAATTAGTGTAAGAGCCGAGGAGGCGCAAGCATAATTTGTAACGAAGGTGTATTAAATATATTTTGTTTCAATGAGGTATTTTATTTTCACCCATAAAACGTGAGATGCCTAATTACAAATGTGCAAGTTGCGGAATGTTTCCAAAAAGTCGGAAATTTTCACAGAAAAATTATGATATTTCCATTTTATGTTTCGGGAAGTCTTAATCTCCATTCCAAAATTTCATAATTTTGGAAAGTTTCCGTCGGCACATCTCACTACTTCTGTTACAGAATAAATAATAGTACTACCGTACAGAAGGTAAACTTCCTCAAAACCGAAGTTTGACAGCGATTCAGGGTCGAGTGATGTTGTCCCTTTCTAATGTATAGAACTTTCCCTTTCGGCTATTTAGGGTTGTCAAAATTCATGTAATTTTCTGTGGTTGTGTACGCAAAGGAACGTCAAATTTTGCCAACCCTAATAATTGCTCAGGGCAATTCTAACCGAACGGAGCCGAGAACGCCCGAACGCTCTAGTTTCCTCCCCCTCCTTCTGTCTAATATGGCGCTTGCATACGGCGAATGACGCATGCACATGTTGATGCAGAGGCATTTCCACTGGTTACAAATGCATAATGCATCATGTGAACCCCACGTATAAAGAAATCGAACGACATAAGAGCGTGCGACTTGCTATCCCGAGGTCGCGGGTTCAAACCCCGGCTCGTACCAATGAGTTTTTCGGAACTTATGTACGAAATATCATTTGATATTTACTAGTCGCTTTTCGGTGAAGGAAAACATCGTGAAGAAACCGCACCAATCCCAACAAGGCCTAGTTTACCCTCTGGGTTGGAAGGTCAGATGGCAGTCGCTTTCGTTAAAACTAGTTCCTACGCCAAATCTTGGGATTAGTTGTCAAGCGGACCCCAAGCTCCCATGAGCCGGGGCAAAATGTCGGGACAACGCGAGGAAGAAGATACGCATGTCACATGCACTTTACAAGAGCCGTTTCAAAACAGTATTTCTATTCGAAATTTAAAAATGTCAGTATCATTTTCGCAGAGCAGCTCAGCACAGATTTGATAGCTGAGCCAGTGGAGCGCATTCAGAAATACATCTTGTACTAGTAGCGCCTACAATTTTTATACTAGAAACAATGAGGTAAAATCAATGGTAGAAGAGTACAGGAGAGTTAACAAATTCTATATAGTGTTTTAAACTTTTCGACGCCGTGTCAAACACAAAAGCTGTCCCTCGACGCCACGTCACCTAAGTGTCAAAACTGAAATTGAACTTTACGCATATGCACGTAGGTCTATGTTGCTCTGTGATCTGTGACGGATTAACCCGTCTTCAACGTTGGACCTACGGTGCGGATATATCCGTCATTGGCGTCAAAAAGGTTAATAAATCCACAGGAAGCAAGTTTTTCATTAACTTTGTTATTATTCAGGTGGCTTTAACTTTTCTCAAGGAACAATTACAAATTGTGAACGAGTATGTATATAATAAAAAATATATTCACATAATTTCCATTATTATGATCAAAAAATAGGTATATACCTCTAAAACTTTTATTTCTTTGGTTATCTTGATTTTTTGTAGTAGTATTTATCTTAACGATCAGTGGCAGGGTTTTGGGTCTTCGGGCCATTTCTGTAACAAGTAGTAAAATAAATAGCACAATTATAATAATCTAAGTTTGTCATGTAAATATACTAATTAAATACAATATGATGCATATATTATAATAGGTCATTAGAGAACTCGCAGTACACACGTTTTTTTTTTATACTACGTCGGTGGCAAACAAGCATACGGCCCGCCTGTTGGTAAGCAGTATCCGTAGCCTATGTACGCCTGCAACTGCAGAGGAGTTACATGCGCGTTGCCGACCCTAACCCCTAACCTTCCTATTCATAAAACCTTAAAGTCCGCAGCAACCCCGGCCCAATTCACCTTCCCATACAAAGGGAGTATCGTTCTCATTTTAAAACTGCGTGTTGAATTGTAATGAAACTTTGCCCATACAGTGGCATGAGGTATATCTATGCCTAGTCGTTTTAAAATGAGTGCGTAACCACGTTTGTATGGAGAACCGAGCCTGCTGCGGACTCTTATAATTACGGATTATTTAATTATCTACAGGCGTTTGCGAATAACGCCATTACCCATTAGTATGGGAGCGTGAATGCTTATTTCAGTTGCATCCACGTTTAAGACGAATTCATTTAATGAAAAAAAAAAAACTTACAATCAAAGAAAAGTCCAATTACCAATCGGTGCTTCAAAATCCTAGGCTGATCAAAACACTTGCAGCTCGCGCAGCAGGGCGGCGGCGGTTCCACTTTCTTCTTCGGTGGACACTTGCCCACTATCCCCCCTACTCTGCCACCTGGTAGAAGACCTCCTCTACCGTGCCCGCTGGAGCTCCAGAAGCGATACCTTCCGTAGTACCCTAGCAGAAGAAGAGCTAGGGCCGCGTTCCAGAGACCTATAGGGCCTAGGTAGTTGTAGACTGAAAAGGAAAGAAAATAAAGTTTAAGATTAGAAGAACGGAAAGCTAGTGATACTACCGACCTGTCTGAAAGCGAAACCAAGGTATGATCATTGATCTCAATCTCTTTGTCTAATACCATTACCAAAATGTGCCATATTTGTGTCTGTGCGTTCTGTACAATATAGAGTTGCATACATACCTACATAACTAAAATAATTAATGAATATATGTTATTTTATTAAATTTCGGATTGTTAATTGTAACGAGAGAAAGCAATTGCAATACCTATACACCGTGTTTTTTTTTATTTCCGTTAAGTAAATTTAAAGGGTGCATCCCTCAGCTTAAATTAAGTAATTTTCTCAAAGACGTCATTCTTTGTATTCTAATTAACTCCATTTCGGAGATAATCAATAATTATTTCCTATCTTATAAGGCCCTTACAAGCGTGTACACTTCCCTTAGGGCCTATTTATAAGAATAAATAAGAATAATTTATTATCATAAAATAATACATAGTAAAAGTTGCACAAATGCTGTCCTGTGTGTCCCAAACTAGGCTGAGCCTGTATCTTGGGACCCACCGAGCCGGTTCTACATAAACATTTTACCCAATTATATACTAGGATGTATAACAAATTATCAGAAGTTAAATTAAATTACATTTAAAGTAAATTACAAGTACATTAAACATTATTAGGTTGGTTAAAGTAAATTACATTTTACATTATAAGGTTGAGAGCTAGGGTAAATACAGGGATGAACAAAAAAAAAAAATGAAAAGGATTACTTATTCTATGCTAACGATAAAAATTGGAATCTTACAGCTTAGACATATGTGTGTAGTGTATGTGTGTGTGTGTGTGTGTGTGTGTGTGTGTGTGTGTGTGTGTGTGTGTGCGTGCGTGCGTGCGTGCGTGCATGCGTGCGTGCGTGCGTGCGTGCGTGCGTGCGTGCGTGTGTGTGTGTGAGTTATACCCACTAACATAGCTTTCAATTCGCATAATATCTTCCGTGTCGTTGTATGAGAGGGAAGCAAACCAGTTCCTTAACTTCTTTTTTACTTTGTGCAAGGTGCACTCATTTACATATTGATTAGTGTTACATTTGCTACTAAACATACGTACTGTCTCGGACGATCGATGTTCGAAATGACACTGATATATCACAGTTTACAATTGTTTGGTTGAGTTAAATGTAATATCCGTGTTATAGCAACGCTATATGCAACATTTAATTAGGTACTTTTTATAAAAAATAATATATATATTATTTTTTATAAAAAGTAAGCCATTTAGTTTCGTTAAACGTATTTACCGATACCCCTAAGTTAACGGAATTCAATAAAAACACGGTGTATATCAAAACTCTTAGGATAGTTCCTGGAGTCCTAGAAAAATGAAATTTGGTGCGTGCTAGTATTAGTACATAAACAACAAACCAATTCTAAAACTTGGAACTTGTACCACCCACCCTTAAACTAGGGGATGAAAATTTGTATGAAGGTTCCGCAAATTTTGATATAGAGGTCTGAAAATTGTTATAAATAATAATATATGTATTTCAGGATTTAATCACCCTCCACGCTTTAAAGTAGGGGATGGAAGAAAGTCATAAGAAAATTACAAAAAGAAGTGAAATCCCACCCAAAATAGTTTCATGTAAAACGTTACCAAGACGAAACCGACGAAGGCTCGCACTGTCAAAAAGTTATCAGATCTCATGTAGAGCCAAGCGTCTAACTCTACAAGCCCTAACTTTACATCACATACTCTACATCTTAGTCAAAATATGTGGCTTGGCCGTGGGCGTTTCACTACCGTCATATGGGCGTAAGGTGAAAAATTTACCTATTAACTGTTTATTACTTGTCTGTTATACAATAGTTCTTGTAGTAACCAAACGGCCAAGTCACATATTTTGACTAATGTGTAGTTTGTGAAGTTAGGGCTTATAGTTAGAAGCTTGGCTCTACAAGAGATCTGATAACTTTTTGAAAGTGCGAGCCATATGGTCTCGTCTTGGCAACGTTTTACATGTTTTTTTTTTGGTGCTATGTATTATAGATGGAAAGCTAGCCACGGAATAAGTCATCAAACTCCTCTATAGTTAGGTAGTTTTCCTTCGAATATTGTGTAGTTTTCTTCGAATGTGTTGTATGAAGCAAATTAATCACTTGAACACCTTATTCCGTCGCCAGCTCTT